>NC_089222.1:97295045-97978834 GCF_963924675.1 Phocoena phocoena | reverse complement strand
AATGAATTAGCCTAAGGACTTCTTTCAAGTATGCATAATATTTCCAAGGTAATAATAAGCTGCAGTGTTTAATAATTTTTACCTAGAATGCTCAGTGGCAATTCAAACCTAGGTATTAAAATAGTTTGCGGTGTTTCGGGGATCCTTCCCCTAAGAACTGCAATAAAGAAGAATTCAGTTAGAAACTCCCTGAGTTGGGATTTGACATTGTGGCTTAACCATGTCATGTGAGGCATGCTCATAGCAGAGGGTACATTGCGCAGCTGATGCCTTTCATGGAAATAGCTGTCTTTCCCTGGAAAAAGTTTTACAAAGTTATAATTTGAAGGTATACGTTCAAATGGCCATGGTGTGGCATGGAAGATCAACATCACAAGTACAGAACAAAATACGTACATGCTGCTCCTTTTTTTTTTTTTTTTTTGGAGAAGAGAATAAAGCAGGTTAGATTCTCTTGGGCCAAGAAGCAGCTAACTTGCATGACATGAAATTCTTAGTAAAAGGCATGTCACTTTGGGGGATTCTCCTTAAGTTTAGTACACACAAGACTTGGAAAAGCCAACTGAAATGGAAAGCACAGACATAGTCAAGACTCTCACTCCTCCAAGCTTTGTAGGTTAAAAGGCTGGCATTGTTTTTCTATACCTCCCAAGAGACTGGTAAAAGGAGTGTACAGTTAGCATATAGCAACCAGAGCTGCCTAGAATATTAGTCATCAGGATCAAGGTATGTCGTTAACACTTTAATGGAATTGGTCTGAGAAACAGAAGATGAACTACTGCCAGTAAGGTGGGAAAGAAAGTGGGGAGGATGGGAAGCCAAGGCATTGGGGTTACTTTTGTATGACGGTTGGGAGGTTCTTTTTTTTTTTTAAGAAAAAAAGTTCTTAGAATTACCCGGTATTGTTTCTGAAATGTCTAACGCACTAGACACAGTGGGTTTAGTGGTTCTTGGAACTGATTCAGGAGTCACTGGAAGGTAAAAAAGATGACTTTACAAATTAAGATAAATGATGAAACAACTCAAGACCATAAGGCACTTTTGTTGCCTTTTAGAATTAGAACTGACACTTACACGGACTAATTCTTTTCAAGTTAATTATGTTAAGGGCTCCCTGGCTTGTGTCTGAACTGACACCTCCTCCCAACCCTTCCTTTCTGGGTTTGTCCACTTTCCATGTGTTCCAAAAAGCACGTGGAATTGACCCCCATGGAAGCATTTATCAGTTTATTCATAATTTTGGGTCTGCCCTTTTTTCTTAGCACAAAGTCTGCGGTATAGTAAGCAAGCACATGATAAATATTTATTAAACAAGTTAATAAATGGGCAGATAACATAATGACCCAGGTCAAAAAGATTTATTTAGAACTATTACATTTTTAAGACTTCTCTCTTCCAAACTGTAGTCAACATGCAAAGCTTGGAACTGGGCTGAAATTATGAGGATTCAAATGCTCAGTCACAGGGTTGTTTCAAGTGCTAGATCAAAGGTAAAGATGACCTTCGGGTAAATAGTTTTTGAGGAATAAGAACCAGGATCATTGAGATTTGGAATGAATTGTGAGCTACCCAATTCTAGAATTTTGTAGGGTAAGGATATGAAATAAACACAGTGACACTGAATAATGAATTATGGTGTTTGCCTAAGTGTTTCTGAAGTGGAAAATCCTGAGGAAGGTTTGGTAGAGAGCTAAGAACTCCGTTGACTCTCCCATCAGATACTATGCCAAGAGAAGAAGTGTAGTTGGGAATACTTTTCTTGGTATTGGCTAATTATATTGAAATCAGAAAACTACCTAGGAATTTCATTCAAATAGCTTATTCCAGCATCAGAGTCTACCCTTGTTCCAACTCCCATGAAGGTGGGGGATGGAAGGTCCATTTCTCACCTTTAGGTAGGACCAAGTACTTCTTACTCTGTCAGAAATATTTCTACTTGAATAGGTTTCTTGAAATCAAGCCATTTTATTTCCCCACCGATCTTTATTTTCTTTGGACTAGTTAGGAGTCCAAGAGTTTAGTAGAAGGTAAATATCACTGATATTTCAATTTATGGCAATTTTATGGGTTAAGAAATTCACTTTAGATTGGCGTTACTTTGCTAAATGTAGATTTGGAGGAATTCTTGCCAAATATCTGTTTCACAGCGCTCTGGATGAAGTGGTATTGCTCTGGCAAAAACTCTGTAGTTCAGAGAATAACGTGTCCCCAGTGGGCTGGACTTGGGCAGTTCATTCACATAAGACATGCTGAATGTTTGTTAGTAATGGTTGATAAACTGGGGAAAATGCATACTGCGTTTATTCTTTAAAGAATTTTTACGGAACTATTAGGTATTTTCTACATGAGCATTGTTAATCTTCAAGAGACATTGTTACTAAATGATTCCAAGGTATTTTCATAGATATTAAACTATGGATTTATGAGGGATAATGGCATTTTGCTAAACCAATCACTTGTGAAAGTGAAGAAATGAAAAAATGCTCTCGTGTCTTCTTATAAAAGGAAAGCACCCAAACCATGGTATTACATCCTAGTATAAAAATATTTCAGAATGTTGCGGTAACAACTTTCACTTAAAGTGAAAGATACATCTTCCATATTACATATCGGTTATAGAATTCAATGGTTCATTTGCATCTGCTGTTTTTCCAAACATTAAAGACCCAGAATCTCCTACTGTTGTGTGCTTATGATCAAAATGAATTTCCTACTGGCTCTTCACTGAAAAAAAAATACAGGCTTGTCAATCAGTTACTACTTGAAAATACATTATTTATTTTCTCAAAGTTAATAACGTAGGGATCTCATTACCTGTTACGGGCTGTGCTGGGATTTTTTCTATCTCTGGTGTTTTAGATTCAGCAGGTAGTGCCAAGGTTTCATTCTTAGCTAAAAAATTCAGAAAATAAACAATTTATCTCACTTCCTCATAATAGAGTATCCAAATATAATTCCCTCAAAACAATCAAGCAACAGACTATTACAAGAAATCTATTCCGCTCTTATCCCTTCCCACCAGGCAGTCCATAAATTTATTGTGCATTTCTACCAGGGATTAGTATTAGTAGTGACAGTCTTCAGAATTCTTTCTCATTAACCCTAGGTAATTCTTTAAGATCTAAGTTGGCACTGGAATGAGGGAAAATATCACAACCCAGTACTTGGATAGCTCTCAAGTCATTCTGACTCATAAACAGAGTTTCTTGAAGGCACAGGTTGTAAGGCATAGCAAATGCTCCCTGGAATTTTATATTCAATTACTCCTAATTTTTTTAAAAAAAAATCAATGAATAGAAATTATCTGTTATTATGCATGGTAAAAAATATAATAGGCTATGGCTCTAAAGTTTTAGAAAAACATGAATAACACACATAGGAGACTAAGTTATTTGAAGATATTTGTGGTTAGGAAAAAATACCAACAGTTATTTATTTGAACCTCATGTTAACATAGATATTTTCTTTGGGTCTGTGTGGGAATTCAGTGTAAAAAAATGAAGTCTGTTTTTTTATTCTATTTCTTTTCTGTTCTGACAATTATTCAGGAAACTTTCTTCTAAAATTTAGGCATTCCTTTTCAAAGAAAGCACATTTCTGTACCAGAATTGCCCAATGATTAAGATATTCTCCATATTCTCCAAAATGCACTTAGGATTAACTTGATTCAGCTATTTAGCACACTGAATCAGTGACCTACTTATAATATTTTGAAACAGTCTAGTGGCATGAAAGAATTCATTCATCTTTGAGATACCCTGATCATGTCTCCTTGAACTGATTATAATCAGATGGGATTTTTTAAGAGTCCTAAGGCTGTAAGGAACTTCTTGGGTTTCTCAGCTTTGGCACTACTGACATTTTGGGCTGGACAATTGTTTTTATGGGGGCCTTTCCTGTGAAATGTAGGATATTTAGCAGCATCTCTGGCCTTTACTCACTGGATTCCACCCTTCCACAGCTGTGACAACCAAAAATGTCTCCAGACACTGCCAAATATCCTGGGGAGGGGACAAAATTGACCTCTGTTGAGAACTACTGATCTAATCTGTTCTGTCAAAGTTCTTTGAGGATGTAAATTTTGTAACTTCTTCCTATAGTTCACATCACTGTTGTAAAGACCATTTTCTTCTTTTCAGTTAACATGGGCACAAAATATTCATTTACTTCAGATGGACTTAAAGACAATTATAAAGTCATCCCTTTCACAAAGATCATGGAAGCAAATCAATTTTCAACCTGTATTATGGAAGTATATGATAGATTCCTCGAGCTTATGATTTTCAGGAGTGATTTGAGATGCTGGAAATAGGCGTCACAAGTGCTAGTGTACTTGCCATAGCTATCAGTCAAGTGTGTGTTCTGAATTGCTGTGCTCATGAAGCTGTACAGCATGTCTGTACAACAGAAATGTTTAATACCATTGTTCAAATTAATTTAGCAGGACATAAAGAGAAGGGACTCTTTCTGGAATAACTAAAAAAATAAACAGATCCAGTATAATTTTATGATAAATTCTATTTTTTAGATTTCTAAATCTCATCAACATTTTTTTTCCTTCTTCTTTTGTAGTCACAGCTTTGGTTTAGAACCACTGTGAGTGTCAGCACAGGAAAAAATGTTCAGATTACAAATTCTGATGAGCTCTAGTCCTGTTATTTTCAGCATGTACCACAGGAAGTTTTTTTTTTTTTATGTAATTTTTTTCAATGATCTCTTCTTTTTCAGTGTCCTCTCCTCCTTCAGGATTATTTTTGCTAATCCTTTTCCTCCTGTGTAATATCCTACACTCTTGGTGTTTCCCTGGCTGACTAGGACTGTGTATTTATCTATTTTTAAAAATTATTTATTTATTTTAACCTCCAGATTCTAGACTTTCAGGCAATGCTCTGAATTGCTTTGCTTTAGCTCCTTATGCATGCCCTTACGGGGTAATACCATTAACCTAAAATTAGGCTGCTAATGAAGAAAAACAGTACACTACCTTCCCAAGAGGTATTTGTATTCTCTACCCATCACTAATTCCTTATAGAGGCATACCGTATTTCTAAACATGGCTCTTCCGGTGTGAGAGAAATTGATTGAAGGGAAAGAACTTGAATGGGGACTCTCTGTGACTCCTATCAAGCCATGAGCATTCACCTACACTATCTATGTACAACTGGTCTTGGCAACAGCAGAGTAAAATGCCATTAGAACACGACCTAAACCCCAGGAAATTCCTTTTCCTCTCTGATTCTTCTTACTGTTTTTCAACACAGTTGTTTCCTTTCATTATTGGCAGGCTAAGTCTTGGCTTTGGCAAACCCTTTCCTTGTCCCCAGGAGGTGTGTGTATTACTAGCTTTCTTGTTTATTTCTCTCATTATTCATACCATGTGTTCTTAGAACAAAAGCTATTAATTTCTTGATGTCCCACATTGGGTCCTGCTGGAATGAGGATATTATTTTTAGGATTTAACCTCTTGCACAGGACTTTTCTGAATTGCAGTGATAAATAACTTCAGGAAAGTTTATTTCTCCTTCATTGGTATAAAGAACTGTTTATGCTCACACCCTTCATAAAAACCAGCAAATCTAAAATGTAGTTTGTAACACAGTCTAAAATGGTACATTCAGTGGGTTTACTGGACATCTTCAAACATACTGCCTATCAGTCTCTTCAATGTGTAAGAAATTCACCATGTATTCAATTTAAGATAGGTGCTTTCCTAGAAATAAGTTTTAAAATACATATACTATCTGCATTTTAATTTGTCTTCATTAAAATCACACTTAATCCTGAAGTTTCAGTGATTCATATCAGAATAACAAAAGCAAAAAGCAAAGCAAACCAAAAAATCAACTGTTTAATTCTCTAAATTAAAGAAAATGAAAAGCTTGAACTGATATTAAGATAGCAGGTGGAACTTTGGAAAAACAAAACAAAACAAAAAATTTAGGAAATAGTCCTTAAAACCAAGAACTAAGGAACAAAACACATTTCAGTTCAACAGTGACATTTCTTGAAAGACGACATACAGATGGCCAAAAAGCACATGAAATGATGCTTGACATCACTAATTATTAGAAATGCAAATTAAAACTACAATGAGGTATCAGTCACACCTGTCAGAATGGCCATCGTCAAAAAATCTACAAACAATAAGTGCTGGAGAGGGTGTGGAGAAAAGGGAACCTTACTACACTGATGGTGGGAATGTAAATTGGTACAGCCACTATTGAGAACAATATGGAGGTCCCTTAAAGAACTAAAAGTAGAACTACCATATGACCCAGCAATCCCACTCCTAGGCATATACACGGAGAAAAACAGAATTCAAAAAGATACAGGCACCCCAATGTTCATTGCAGCACTATTTACAATAGCCAGGACATGGAAGCAACCTAAATGTCCATCAACAGAGGAATGGATAAAGAAAATGTGGTATATATATACAATGGAATATTACTCAGCCATAAAAAAGAACAAAATAATGCCATGTGCAGCAATGTGGATGGACCTAGAGATTGTCATACTGAGTGACATAAGTCAGACACAGAAAGACAAATATGATATTGCTTATATGTGGATCTAAAAAAGGGTACAAATGAACTTATTTACAAAACACTAGTAGAGTCACAGATGTAGAAAACACACTTGTGGTTACCAGGGGATAAGGGAGGTGGAGGGATAAATTGGGAGATTGGGATTGACAAATACACACTACTATATATAAAATAGATAACTAATAAGAACATACTGTATAGCACAGGGAACTCTACTCAATACTCTATAATGGCCTATATGGAAAAAGAATCTAAAAATGAGTGGACATATATATATATGTATAACTAATTCACTATGCTGTATACCTGAAACTAACACAACACTGTAAATCAACTACATTCCAAAAAAAAAAAAAAAATGAGAGCAGTGGTGTGGGAAAAACTGCTCATTTTCGGTCTCCTTCACAAATCCTGGTTTTTGAATTCTGATGAACAGATTAGGGACCAAATCAGTAAGAGACTGGCCAGCTCCTTCCTTTTCTTCTCCTTCTGAACAACTCTTTCCCAAGAGGCCAAAACTAGAAACAAGAAAATCACAAATAGGAAAGCTCACTGGTAAAGACAAACATACAGTAAAAGCAGGAATTCATAAGCAAACATGATATCAAAACCAGCAACCGTGAGGAGAGTACAAATGCAGGAAATCAGAATTTCGTTTGAAATTAAGAGACCAGCAACTTAAAACAACCTTGTATATATATATAGACTGCTTTATCAAAACCTCATGGGAAATGCAAACCAAAAAACTACAATAGATACACACACAAAGAAGAAAAACCTACCCAAATACAACACTAATATGGTCATCAAACCACAAGAGAAGAAAAAAGGAAGGGAAGAAAAAAGACCTACATAAACAAACCCAAAACAATTAAGAAAATGGCAATAGGAATACACATATTGATAATTACCATAAATGTAATTGGATTAACTGCTTCAACCAAAAGACACAGACTGGCTGAATGGATACGAAAACAAGACCCATATATATGCTGTCTACAAGAGACCCACTTCAGACCCAGGGACACATACAGACTGAAAGTGAGGGGATGGAGAAAGGTATTCCACACAAATGGAAATCAACAGAAAGCTGGAGTAGCAATACTCATATCAGACAAAATAGACTTTAAAATAAAGGCTGTTACAAGAGACAAGGAAGGACACTACATAACAATCAAGGGAACAATCCAAGAAGATACAACAATCGTAAATATATACGCACCCAACATAGGAGCACCTCAGTATATAAGGCAAATGCTAACAGCCATGAAAGGGGAAATTGACAATAACACAATAATAGTGGGGAATTTAACACCCCAATTACACCAATGGACAGATCATCCAGACAGTAAATTAATAAGGAAACACAAGGCTTAAATGATACATTGTAAAAGATAGACTTAATTGATATTTATAGGACATTCCATCTGAAAGCAGCAGAATACATTTTCTTCTCAAGTGCACACAGAACATTCTCCAGGATAGATCAAATCTTGGGTCACAAATCAAACCTCAGTAAATTTAAGAAAATTGAAATCATATCAAGCATCTTTTCTGACCATAGCGCTAGGAGATTAAAAATCAATTACAGGAAAAAAAAAACTGTAAAAAACACAAACACATGGAGGCTAAACAATGTTATTAAATAACCAGTGGATCACTGAAGAAATAAAGGGAAATCAAAAAATACCTAGTGACAAATGGAAATGAAAGCACGACGATCCAAAACCTATGGGACACAACAAAAGATGCTCTAAGAGGGAAGTTTATAGCAATACAATCTTACCTCAAGAGACAAGAAAAATCTCAGATAAACAACCTGTCCTTACACCTAAAGCAACTATCTCGAGAAAGAACAAGCAAGTCTTTCCCAGGCACGGGGCTAAGTATTAATAGGCTCTGGGCAGAGAACAGGTGAGTGCAAGAGTCCTGAGCTCTGGTTCTAAACACAGGTTCACTTAGGGAATTTAATATGGAAGCTTCCTGGCTTTTAGCACAGCATTTAGATGATGTAGAGTTGAGTCTCAGGGTTTACAGATAAACAGGAGGTGATCAAGTCTGATGGACAAATTAAAGAAATAAAGCCTAGAATCACTTGTCTACATTCTTGGAAGTAACTCACCATAGGACTAACAGGTATGAATGTTTTACAGTAAAAATGTAACAACTGCACAAAATCACAAAGATTTATGGGCAAATATGTTCATATCTTAATAAAATGGTGATGCATAGATTTTGAAAATTTTTCAAAATTCTAAGTCCACTAATTATGCTTTTCTACCCACTTATTAAGGCTTTGCTCCTCCTTCTTCCAGGAAGTTCTCAAACTAACAGCTAAGGAGAACGTAAAGGTTTACCTTTTAGAACTGTTACAATCTGATTGCTTAACATCAAACAAGCAAACAGGTCAGACCTTCAATGAGGGAGGAGAAATTAAGTCTGAGGTTCCTGTGTGGGTGGGTCCCGTGCCTGTGTAAATCACAATTATGTCCCGAGCCACTTGCAGTTCTGGCCCCGAGTAATGCTTAATAAATATTTGTTGAATAAATGTTGCCAAACAGGGGCTTGGGCCCGTTTCCACACCCATAAAATGTGAAGATTCAAGTATATAAGTGCTGAAGTTCTTAGCCATTGCCTAGTTCAAGAAAAATATTCTACATTTTTAAGTCTTGTTCAATTTCCACCACATCATGCCACCTTCTTCCATATTTATCAGTGGCCCAAGACATTCTCCAGAGACTTTACAGGGGGTGGTTCTCAAAGTGTGGCTTCCAGACCAGGAGCACCAGTATCACCTGAGTACTGGGTAGAAATGCAAATTCTCAGGCCCCACCCTAGACCTACGGGATCAGTATCCTGGGGGTGAGCCCAGCAGCCTGGGTGTAACAAGCCCGCCACGGCTTCCGATGCTTCATCAAGGGTGAGATCCTCTGCTATAGAGAGAATTCAGACTAATGTGATACTCAAATGCAGCAACTAGCTTAGCCCACTGGCCACCCCAATTGTTTCCTGGACTCCTTTTACAGAATTTTGCTGCTTTTTTCCCCAAATTGTTATGTTTTATGTTTTTTAAACACTAAAATCATATCAGGTGCTTTCTAGAAGTAGGAAGCAGTATCAATCTCAAAGTAAATAATAATTCTAACAGACCTAACCCTTACCTCAGTTACCACTGAAGACCTCTAGTGGCCCCTTGATAGTATAGTATAATAAGTGTAATTTATAACAATGACTCCATTTGAAAATTATACCTGTATAAATGTGTATATTTTGGTTAATTTGATCACTTTTTTCATAAATATAAAATAACTATTTCCCTATAGAATGTGATTTATATGAATAACTCCAACACTCCATCCTATCTACCCTTTACTTTTTTTCCAATTTTTTTTTATCGTGGTAAAAGATACATAACAAAAAATTTACAATCTTAATCATTTTTCAAGTGTACAGTTCAGTAGTATTAAATACATTCAGACTGTTGTGCAACCATCACCACCATGCATCTCCAGAACTCTCCTTATCTTGTAAAACTGAAACTCCATACCATTAAACACTAATTCCCTATTTTCCTCCTTCTCCAGTCTCTGGCAGCCACCATTCTACTTTCTGTCTCTATGAATCTGACTACTCTAGGTACATCATATAAGTGGAATCACACAGTCATTTTGTCTTTTGTGATTGGCTTATTACACTTAGCATTATATCCTCAAGGTCCACTTCTACTATAGCAAATGTGAGAATTTCCTTCCTTTTCTTTTTAAGACAGAATAATATTTCATTGTATATATATACCACATTTTGTTTATCAATTCATCTGTTGATGGATACTTGGATTGTTTCCACATTTTAGATATTGTGAATAATGCTACTATGAATATGAGTGTACAAATATCTCTTTAAGACCTTTTCCCCACCCAGTTCTTTTGGTTATATACCCAGAAGTGGAATTGCTGGATTATATGGTAATTCTATTTTTAATTTTTTGAGGAATCGTCATACTGTTTTCCACAGCAATTGTACCATTTTATATTCCCATCAACAGTGCACGTGCCTGTCCCTTAGTTTTTTTTTTTTTTTTTCTGGGAGAGTTTTATTTATTTATTTATTTATTTATTTTTATTTATTTATTTATTTATTTTTTTTTTTTTAAACATCTTTATTGGGGTATAATTGCTTTACAATGGTGTGTTAGTTTCTGCTTTATAACAAAGTGAATCAGCTATACATATACATATGATCCCATATGTCTTCCCTCTTGCGTCTCCCTCCCTCCCACTCTCCCCATCCCACCCTTCCAGGCTGTCACAAAGCACCGAGCTAATATCCCTGTGCCTTGCGGCTGCTTCCCCCCAGCTATCTACCTTACTACGTTTGTTAGTGTGTATATGTCCATGACTCTCTCTCGCCCTGTCAAAACTCACCCTTCCCCCTCCCCATATCCTCAAGTCCGTTCTCCAGTAGGTCTGCGTCTTTATTCCTATCTTACCCCTAGGTTCTTCATGACATTTTTTTCCCCTTAAATTCCATATATATGTGTTAGCATACGGTATTTGTCTTTTTCTTTCTGACTTACTTCACTCTGTATGACAGACTCTAGTTCTATCCATCTAATTACAAATAGCTCAATTTCATTTCTTTTTAAGGCTGAGTAATATTCCATTGTGTATATGTGCCACATCTTCTTTATCCATTCATCCGATGATGGGCACTTAGGTTGTTTCCATGTCCTGGCTATTGTAAATAGAGCTGCAATGAACATTTTGGAACATGACTCTTTTTGAATTTTGGTTTTCTCAGGGTATATGCCAAGTAGTGGGATTGCTGGGTCATATGGTAATTCTATTTGTAGTTTTTTAAGGAACCTCCATACTGTTCTCCACAGTGGCTGAACCAATTCACATTCCCACCAGCAGTGCAAGAGTGTCCCCTTTTCTCCACACCCTCTCCAGCATTTATTGTTTCTAGATTTTTTGATGATGGCCATTCTGACTGGTGTGAGATGATATCTCATTGTAGTTTTGATTTGCATTTCTCTAATGATTAATGATGTTGAGCATTCTTTCATGTGTTTGTTGGCATTCTGTATATCTTCTTTGGAAAAATGTCTATTTAGGTCTTCTGCCCATTTTTGGATGGGGTTGTTTGTTTTTTTGTTATTGAGCTGCATGAGCTGCTTGTAAATTTTGGAGATTAATCCTTTGTCAGTTGCTTCATTTGCAAATGTTTTCTCCCATTCTGACGGTTGTCTTTTGGTCTTGGTTATGGTTTCCTTTGCTGTGCAAAAGCTTTGAAGTTTCATTAGGTCCCATTTGTTTATTTTTGTTTTTATTTCCATTACTCTAGGAGGTGGGTCAGAAAGGATCTTGCTGTGATTTATGTCATAGAGTGTTCTGCCTATGTTTTCTTCTAAGAGTTTGATAGTTTCTGGCCTTACATTTAGGTCTTTAATCCATTTTGAGCTTATTTTTGTGTATGGTGTCAGGGAGTGATCTAATCTCATACTTTTACATGTACCTGTCCAGTTTTCCCAGCACCATTTATTGAAGAGGCTGTCTTTTCTCCACTGTACATCCCTGCCTCCTTTATCAAAGATAAGGTGTCCATATGTGCGTGGGTTTATCTCTGGGCTTTCTATCCTGTTCCACTGATCTATCTTTCTGTTTTTGTGCCAGTACCATACTGTCTTGATTACTGTTGCTTTGTAATATAGTCTAAAGTCAGGGAGCCTTATTCCTCCAGCTCCTTTTTTCGTTCTCAAGATTGCTTTGGCTATTCGGGGTCTTTTGTGTTTCCATACAAATTGCGAAATTTTTTGTTCTAGTTCTGTGAAAAATGCCAGTGGTAGTTTGATAGGGATTGCATTGAATCTGTAGATTGCTTTGGGTAGTAGAGTCATTTTCACAATGTTGATTCTTCCCATCCAAGAACATGGTATATCTCTCCGTCTATTTGTATCATCTTTAATTTCTTTCATCAGTGTCTTATAATTTTCTGCATACAGGTCTTTCGTATCCTTAGGTAGGTTTATTCCTAGATATTTTATTCTTTTTGTTGCAATGGTAAATGGGAGTGTTTTCTTGATTTCACTTTCAGATTTTTCATCATTAGTATATAGGAATGCCAGAGATTTCTGTGCATTAATTTTGTATCCTGCTACTTTACCATATTCATTGATTAGCTCTAGTAGTTTTCTGGTAGCATCTTTAGGATTCTCTATGTATAGTATCATGTCATCTGCAAACAGTGACAGCTTTACTTCTTCTTTTCCGATTTGGATTCCTTTTATTTCCTTTTCTTCTCTGATTGCTGTGGCTAAAACTTCCAAAACTATGTTGAATAAGAGTGGTGAGAGTGGGCAACCTTGTCTTGTTCCTGATCTTAGTGGGAATGCTTTCAGTTTTTCACCATTGAGGATGATGTTTGCTGTGGGCTTGTCATATATGGCTTTTATTATGTTTAGGAAAGTTCCCTCTATGCCTACTTTCTGGAGGGTTTTTATCATAAATGGGTGTTGAATTTTGTCGAAAGCTTTCTCTGCATCTATTGAGATGATCATATGGTTTTTCTCCTTCAATTTGTTAATATGGTTTATCACATTGATAGATTTGCGTATATTGAAGAATCCTTGCATTCCTGGAATAAACCCCACTTGATCATGGTGTATGATCCTTTTAATGTGCTGTTGGATTCTGTTTGCTAGTATTTTGTTGAGGATTTTTGCATCTATGTTCATCAGTGATATTGGCCTGTAGTTTTCTTTCTTTGTGACATCCTTGTCTGGTTTTGGTATCAAGGTGATGGTGGCTTCGTAGAAGGAATTTGGGAGTGTTCCCCCCTCTGCTATATTTTGGAAGAGTTTGAGAAGGATAGGTGTTAGCTCTTCTCTAAACTTTTGATAGAATTCACCTGTGAAGCCATCTGGTCCTGGGCTTTTGTTTGTTGGAAGGTTTTTAATCACAGTTTCAATTTCAGTGCTTGTGATTGGTCTGTTCATATTTTCTATTTCTTCCTGATTCAGTCTTGGCAGGTTGTGCATTTCTAAGAATTTGTCCATTTCTTCCAGATTGTCCATTTTATTGGCATAGAGTTGCTTGTAGTAATCTCTCATGATTTTTTTTATTTCTGCAGTGTCAGTTGTTACTTCTCCTTTTTCATTTCTAATTCTATTGATTTGAGTCTTCTCCCTTTTTTTCTTGATGAGTCTGGCTAGTGGTTTATCTATTTTGTTTATCTTCTCAAAGAACCAGCTTTTAGTTTTATTGATCTTTGCTATTGTTTCCTTCATTTCTTTTTCATTTATTTCTGATCTGATTTTAATGATTTCTTTCCTTCTGCTAGCTTTGGGGTTTTTTTGTTCTTCTTTCTCTAATTGCTTGAGGTGCAAGGTTAGGTTGTTTATTCAAGATGTTTCCTGCTTCTTAAGGTGGGCTTGTATTGCTATAAATTTCCCCCTTAGAACTGCTTTTGCTGCGTCCCATAGGTTTTGGGTCGTTGTGTCTCCATTGTCATTTGTTTCTAGGTATTTTTTTATTTCCTCTTTGATTTCTTCAGTGATCACTTCATTATTAAGTAGTGTATTGTTTAGCCTCCATGTGTTTGTATTTTTTACAGATCTTTTCCTGTAATTGATATCTAGTCTCATGGCGTTGTGGTCGGAAAAGATACTTGATACAATTTCAGTTTTCTTAAATTTACCAAGGCTTGATTTGTGACCCAAGATATGATCTATCCTGGAGAATGTTCCATGAGCACTTGAGAAAAATGTGTATTCTGTTCTTTTTGGATGGAGTGTCCTATAAATATCAATTAAGTCCATCTTGTTTAATGTATCATTTAAAGCTTGTGTTTCCTTATTTATTTTCATTTTGGATGATCTGTCCATGGGTGAAAGTGGGGTGTTAAAGTCCCCTACTATGAATGTGTTACTGTTGATCTCCCCTTTTATGGTTGTTAGTATTTGCCTTATGTATTGAGGTGCTCCTATGTTGGGTGCATAAATATTTACAATTGTTATATCTTCTTCTTGGATCGATCCCTTGATCATTATGTAGTGTCCTTCTTTGTCCCTTTTAATAGTCCTTATTTTAAAGTCTATTTTGTCTGATATGAGAATTGCTACTCCAGCTCTCCTTTGGTTTCCATTTGCATGGAATATCTTTTTCCATCCCCTTACTTTCAGTCTGTATGTGTCTCTAGTTCTGAAGTGGGTCTCTTGTAGACAGCATATATAAGGGTCTTGTTTTTGTATCCATCCAGCCAATCTGTGTCTCTTGGTGGGAGCATTTAGTCCATTTACATTTAAGGTAATTATCGATATGTATGTTCCTATTTCCATTTTATATATTGTTTTGGGTTCGCTACTATAGGTCATTTCCTTCTCTTGTGTTTCGTGTCTAGAGAAGTTCCTTTAGCATTTGTTGTAAAGCTGGTTTGGTGGTGCTGAATTCTCTCAGCTTTTGCTTGTCTGTAAAGGTTTTAATTTGTCCATCAAATGTGAATGAGATCCTTGCTGGGTAGAGTAGTCTTGGTTGCAGGCTATTCTCCTTCATCACTTTCAGTATGTCCTGCCACTCCCTTCTGGCTTGTAGGGTTTCTGCTGAGAGATCAGCTGTTAACCTTATGGGGATTCCCTTGTGTGTTATTTGTTGTTTTTCCCTTGCTGCTTTTAATATGCTTTCTTTGTATTTAATTTTTGACAGTTTGATTAATATGTGTCTTGGCGTGTTTCTCCTTGTATTTATCCTGTATGGGACCCTCTGTGCTTCCTGGACTTGATTAACTATTTCCTTTCCCATATTAGGGAAGTTTTCAACTATAATCTCTTCAAATATTTTCTCAGTCCCTTTCTTTCTTTCTTCTTCTTCTGGAACCCCTATAATTCGAATGTTGGTGCGTTTCATGTTGTCCCAGAGGTCTCTGAGACTGTCCTCAGTTCTTTTCATTCTTTTTTCTTTATTCTGCTCTGCAGTAGTTATTTCCACTACTTTATCTTCCAGGTCACTTATCCGTTCTTCTGCCTCAGTTATTCTGCTATTGATCCTATCTAGAGTGATTTTAATTTCATTTATTGCATTGTTCATCGTTGCTTGTTTCATCTTTAGTTCTTGTAGGTCCTTGTTAACTGTTTCTTGCATTTTGTCCATTCTACTTCCAAGATTTTGGATCATCCTTACTATCATTATTTTGAATTCTTTTTCAGGTAGATTGCCTATTTCCTCTTCATTTGTTAGGTCTGGTGGGTTTTTATCTTGCTCCTTCATCTGCTGTGTGTTTTTCTGTCTTCTCATTTTGCTTATCTTACTGTGTTTGGGGTCTCCTTTTTGCAGGCTGCACTTTCGTAGTTCCCGTTGTTTTTGATGTCTGTCTCCAGTGGCTAAGGTTGTTTCAGTGGGTTGTGTAGGCTTCCTGGTGGAGGGGACTAGTGCCTGTGTTGTGCTGGATGAGGCTGGATCTTGTCTCTCTAGTGGGCAGGTTCACGTCTGGTGGTGTGTTTTGGGGTGTCTGTGGCCTTATTATGATTTTAGGCAGCCTCTCTGCTAATGGGTGGGGTTGTGTTCCTGTTTTGCTAGTTGTTTGGCATAGGTTGTCCAGCACTGTGGCTTGCTGGTCGTTCAGTGAAGCTGGGTGCTGGTGTTAAGATGGAGGTCTCTGGGAGATTTCCACCGTTTAATATTATGTGGAGCTGGGAGGTCTCTTGTTGACCAGTGTCCTGAAGTTGGCTCTCCTACCTCAGAGGCAGAGCCCTGACTCCTGGCTGGAGCACCAAGAGCCTTTCATCCACACAGCTCAGAATAAAAGGGAGAAAAAGTAGGGAGAATTAGTAGAAGTATGAGTAAAGAAAGAAGGAAAGGAGGAAAGGAAGGAAGGAAGAAAGAAGCAAAGAAGGAAAGAAAGGAGGGAGGGAGGGAGGAAGGAAGGGAGGAGGGAAAGAAGGAAAAAAGAAAGAAAGATGATACAGTAAAAATAAAATAAAGTATAATATAGTTATTGAATTAAAAAATATTTAGAAAAAAAGGGACGGATAGAGCCTTAGGACAAATGTTGGAAGCAAAGCTATACAGAGAAAATCTTACACAGAAGCATACACATACACCTTCACAAAAAGAGGTAAAGGGGGAAAAATCATAAATCCTGCTCCCTGAGACCACCTCCTCAATTTGGGGTGATTCGTTGTCTAAAGGAGGGAAGGAAGGAAGGAAAGAAAGAAACAACGAAGGTAAAGTATAATAAAGTTATTACAATTAAACTTAATTATTAAGAAAAAGAATTTTTTAAAAAAAAGTCATGGACGGATAGAGCCCTAGGACAAATGGTGGAAGCAAGAGTATACAGGCAAGATCTCACACAGAAGCATACACGTACACATTCACAAAAAGAGGAAAAGGGAAAAAAATCATAGATCTCGCTCCTAAATTCCACCTCTTCAATTTGGGATCATTCCTTATCTATTCAGGTATTCCACAGATGCAGGGTATATCAAGTTGATTGTGGAGCTTTAATCCGCTGCTTCTGTGGCTGCTGGGAGAGATTTCCCTTTCTCTTCTTTGTTCTCACAGCTCACAGGAGCTCAGCTTTGGATTTGGCCCTGCCTCTGCATGTAGGTCGCTGGAGGGCGTCTGTTTTTTCGCTCAGACAGGACGGGGTTAAAGGAGCCGCTGATTCGGGGCCTCCGGCTCACTCAGGCCGGGGGTTGGGGGATGGGGGAAGGAGGGGCACTGCGTGCGGGGCCGGCCTGCGGCGGCAGAGGCAGCGTGACGTTGCGGCAGAGGCCGGCGTGACGTTGCACCAGCCTGAGGCCCGCCGTGCGTTGTCCCGGGGAAGTTGTCCCTGGATCCCGGGAACCTGGCAGTGGCGGGCTGCACAGGCTCCGCGGAAGAGGGGTGTGGAGAGTGACCTGTGCTCGCACACAGGCCCCTTGGTGGCGGCAGCAGCAGCCTTAGCGTCTCCCGCCCGTCTCTGGGGTCCGCGGTTTTAGCCGCGGCTCGCGCCTGTCTCTGGGGTTTGCGCTTTCAGCCGCGGCTCGCGCCCGTCTCTGGGGCTCGCGCTTCCCGCCGCGGCTCGCGCCCGACTCGGGGGCTCGCGCCCTCAGCCGCGGCTCGCGCCCGTCTCGGGGGCTCGCGCCCTCAGCCGCGGCTCGCGCCCGTCTCTGGGGTTCGCGCTTTTAGCCGCGGCTCGCGCCCGTCTCTGGAGTTCCTTTAAGCAGCGCTCTTAAACCCCTCTCCTCGCGCACCAGGAGACGAAGAGGGAAGAAAAAGTCTCTTGCCTCTTCGGCCGGTGCAGGCTTTTCCCCGAACTCCCTCCCGGCTAGTCGTGGTGCACTAACCCCTTCAGGCTATGTTCAAGCCACCAACCCCAGTCCTCTCCCTGAGCTCCGTCCAAAACCAAAACCCGAGCCTCAGCTCGCAGCCCCGCCCGCCCCGGCGGGTGAGCAGACAAGCCTCTCGGGTTGGTGAGTGCCGGTCGGCACCGATCGTCTGTGCAGGAATCTCCCCGCTTTGCCTTCCGCACCCGTCGCTGTGCACTACTCCGCGGTCCCGAAACTCCCCCCTCTGCCTCCCGCAGTCTCCGCCCGCGGAGGGGCTTCCTAGTGTGTGGAAACTTTTCCTCCTTCACAGCTCCCTCCCACTGGTGCAGGTGCCGTCCTTATTCTTTTGTCTCTGTTTTTTCTTTTGCCCTACCCAGTTACGTGGGGAGTTTCTTGCCTTTTGGGAGGTCTGAGGTCTTCTGCCAGCCTTCAGTAGGAGTTCTGTAGGAGTTGTTCCACGTGTGGATGTATTTCTGGTGTATCCGTGGGGAGGAAGGCGATCTCCGCGTCTTACTCTTCCGCCATCTTCAAGGTCCCCCCCTGTCCCTTAGTTTTTACTTTGAGATCCCCAAACAGCTCATTTGCTAGATCCCCTGGATATCCTAGGAATATCACTGCTAGTACTGTCACTGCAAAGTTCACATATAGATCTTTGCTGCTTACCTAACTGTGTCTTGATTGCATCCGAAATCTCAAACATTATGGAGGTAGGAAGTTTTATGGTGGTTTCATTAAGACCTGGAATAACAAGGTGGACTGAAAGAAAACAGAAGTAAAAGGAAATGCATCCCATCACAAAGTTCAGAGCATTAGAAACCATGAAGTTTAATGCTTATTTTGCTTAGTCAATTTTAACCCAAACTTTAAAATGTTGGAAAAAATATGACAGTAACTTTTATGCAGAATCTTTTTCATATTCAAAACTGAACAACCAAATATTCTGGCTTTTAATCCATAGACTCAAAAATTGTAAAATGGCTGCTTAAAATGTGTGAACAAACACCATTATTAATAACAACTTTTAAAAGAGTAATTCAATGACAAAGACGCCCTCATAACAGCAACAGCCCTGTGGGGTAGGCAGGAGGGGAGCCATCACACCCAATAGGCACAAGTTAGAGTTGTTTCTCTAACACACTAGGATAGAGGTAGCATCTCTTGGATCCTAGCCTGGAATGGTCACAAGCCAGGATGCTAAATACTGAAAGTAAATGAACCAACATCAATTTAACAGACCTGCTCACAGTGCAAAATTCCATAAGGCCTTATTATCAAAAAAAAAAAAAGAGCCTGACTTGACTAATATAGGTGTAGATTTCAAGATAGACTCACCCAGTATTGTTCCTCCATAGGGAGTCTTTTCTGGGGATTTAGTTGAGGCCCTGTGAGTAACATTCTGAATCACTGTTGAAATACCAAAAGATAACAGTGTGAATGGAAAAAAAATAGTCAGGAAGCAGAAAGAAGCTAATAACATGACACCATCTGCACTGGAGAAACCCTGATCTAACTTTTAAATTAACAGAAAGGAACTCATTGGGCTGGCTACACAGGCAACGAAAGGTCTAGAAGGCACATCTTATCTTAATTCCTGTGCCTTTAAGTAATGAAAGTGTTCCATTCTAATTAGCTAAAAATTTCCTTTCTCAGCTCTACTCTCTGCAGCCTACCCAAG
The DNA here is from genome assembly GCF_963924675.1 of Phocoena phocoena. Classification (NCBI taxonomy): domain Eukaryota; kingdom Metazoa; phylum Chordata; class Mammalia; order Artiodactyla; family Phocoenidae; genus Phocoena; species Phocoena phocoena. Next base: position 97,959,303 of record NC_089222.1, on the reverse strand, counting down.
TTAAAGAACTAGCACAAAATGAGGCAAAGACTGACTCAGTAAATAAAGAGATTTAGGAAATGTACATTTTCAGAGCAAAGAATCTTTGGATAATTCCAATACTGACTGACACTGTTTTGAGAATACACTTGGGACATTGTGTTTCCTTAAAATGAATAACTATTTTAAGCGCTCAATCTCTTCCACCAAGAAACTTTCTGGAAATAATGGAGTCATTTAAATAATTTGAAAAACTGAAAGTCAAAACAAAAATGAGTGCATGCTGAAATAAAACATAACTCTTAAAACCTGGATTTCTTTACTTTCCTTAAAGTAACCTCTATATCATAATTATCATTTCATTAATCCAAATATCCTATTAATGATTTTCTACATGTAAGCTATCTTAATCCTGAAGAAAGCCACATATATTTAATTGGATTTTAAAACTTAATGCTTGTTAGGGTTGCTCTGTCCCTGGTTGTCCAGCCAATGTGCTTTGCCAAGACCTGGCCTAACAGTACAAGAGTCAAAATTATCTGTCAACTTCTAATTTACTAGACTGATTTCTTCAAATTTTTTCTGGAAAATCATCAGAAAAATTGAAAAACTATGTGCTATGTTTAATTATCTCAGTTTAAAAAGTATATTAAAATAGTTCTAAACACATATCCAGAGCAGACGCATACAAATTACCTTGCTTGATGATTGTTACTGGGATTAGCTTTTTTGGAACATAGGCTGGCTGAAAAGAGAGGAAGAGAGTCAGCTTTTGAGTTACTGTTAACTTAAAAAAATAAATAAGTAAAAAAAACTGGAAGCAGACCTTGTCTTTAGTGAAGTTCCCCATGACACAGGTTTAACAGCTGCTGAAAAGATCTTTAGTACATGTATCTGCCTCTATTTTATTGTGCTCACTTGGTTTTCCCCATAAGTGTCCAAAGATTTGACAGAAACAGTTTCTTCAAAACTCCCATTAGTTTAATTTACTTAGAAACTGCAATGGAAAGGAATTAAATCCTCTGAATTGAATACCAGTTTATTTTCACTTCATTTGAGAGGCGAACCAGCCAAATTCTGTCTTTACGTTTCCTCTCAAAAAAAGATTTCAAGCTACATATTCTTTTAAAACCAATCAACATCAATTGTCTGAGTATGCCCCACTGCTGCCCTGCTACTTCAGATACAACTGCCGTGAACTCCTGATGCCACGTATTTCCTTGTCCATGAAGGCAGAGCTGGGACTCAGAACCAGACATTTCTACTTCTAAAGCCTGTACTTTTAACTATTCTGTACATATTCATGCCCAGAGGACCTCAAAATTGAAGGGCAGGTCCCAGAGGACTGTGCATTCTCCCTTCTTCCAAGTTGCCTCAGATGTCCCACAGGAAGTTTTGATGCCATAGAGTGGCTTGACCTAGGGGCACATTTAGTGTTAACTTTACAGTGGAGTCATCACTGGAGATTGTGAGCCAGGGATAAGACGGCCATGGGAGAGACACAGAACAGGATAAGAGAAGGGCAGCAAATATACAGAGAATTAGATTGAGGTAAAGGCATAAGCATGACATGCATTTTTTGATGCTTGATTTAATCTGTATGCATGGTATAGATACTCCATGTACTAGATCTGCTGACAATCCAGGATATGCTGAATGAGGTACTTAACCACATAGGTGTTTACAGTTGTGAACAGAAGAGACTCACTAACATGTTTGCATTCTAATAAACGATATGCCCATAATAAAGAAGTGCTACAATACCACATTTACTGTTGGCTATTTTCCTTCTTGTAGTAAAGTCCTTATGTTTAAAAAACACACAAAATAAAAGTTTACTTTTATCAGATTATTTTTAAAAAGTATCTATACTTCTTGTATTGTATATTGGCCCAGCGCTATAGACTGAAAGCTTGTATCCCCCCAAAATTCACGTGTTGAAACTTAATCCCCAATGTGATGGCATTTGGAGGTGGGGCCTTTGGGAAGTAAATAACACATAAGGGTTCCACCCTCTTGAATGGGATTAGTGCTCTTATGCCAGAGAACTCCCTCCACCCTTCCACCATGTGAGATGGTTGTCTGTGAGCCAGAAGTGAGTTCTCCCCAAGACACCAAATCTTCCAGTGCCTTGATCTTGGACTTCACAGGCTCCAGGACTGTGAGAAATAATTTACTGTTTAAGCCACCCAGTCTGTGGTATTTTTGTTATAACAGCCCTGATGGACTAAAACACCCAGTAATTTCCTACTTAGCAGTCTAGCCTAAGGAAGTAATCAAAGATACAGGCATCATTTACGTGTAGGGGTGTTTATTACCACAATGTGAAACAACCTCATCATTCCAAAGCAGAGGTTTTGTTAAATAAATTATGGTTCAAATTTTTGACATCTATTTACTAAAGTGGGAAATATGTACAGTATAAATACAAAGGACACAAATTTATATTCATAGTATAGCGTAACTGTATAACAAATATGTATAGACAAAAGACCAGAAGGAGATAGCTCTTTTTTTTTTAACAGTAGTTATTTCTTATAATCTCATATTTTATTCTGTGTACCTTTCTATATTTTCCAAGTTCCTTACAAGGGTGAATTACATTTATAACTAGGAAAAGCTATTTTAACCAGCAGTCTTTTTAGCTACTATATATGCTTCTGTACTGCATAGCTCATACACTCTTGGTCAATAGAGGAATGATGTAAATATAATTTATACACAACTTTTCCCAGGCAAGGGGAGGGGAATAGCAGGAATGCAAGTATAACCATCAGTAGAAAAAAAAAAAAAGTCAGCTTTGAGTTCACACTGGCAGAAGACCTCTGGATTTATCATAAGAAAATTAAATAAGTGTACCTGCTCACAGGACCCTTCCCCAGAGAGGGACAGGCAGGCCCAGGGCCCTGCACTGGTGTGTCCACCTTGTCCACCTTATGTCCACCTGTGCTGCTTCAGCGAAAGGGTTGCCACACGTGGCCTCTATCATTCCTGAGCACTTAACCCCTGCTGCGGCAACCTCCGGTTCCACAGGGGACGCTGGCCCGCGGAGCCGCACTGTCCTTCCCGGCGCTAATAATCACGTTCGACAGAACTGTGTCTACCGTTCCAAAGACTGTTGAATGGCTGGTCCGCTGTTTGCCCAGTGAGTCCTGCCATGTAGTGTATATTTGGCAGAGCGTGAAGTTTTTCAGAGACACACCACATTATAGCAGAAACGCCTATGGGTTGATGTGCTGATTGCTTTTGAACGGCATTATTGCAATTCTTATTTCCTTCCCTGTGGATTTGTTTTAAACAAGTTTTTGACAAAAACAAATGGAAAATATTCCACTCTTGGCATGAATGGAACACAGTGTCTGTTTGAGTTCTTATATGGGTACAGACCAGTGTTTTGTTAAGACGATGACACGACTATATGGGCAGCGTGTGCTGCCAAAAAACAAGGAAACCATTTAGCTGCAGAATCAAGTTCTTTCTAGACCTATAATTATTCTCTTGCCCAATCTACAATCCAAAGATGCGCCAAGACTAATGAGCAAGTACTAGCTCCCTCTCTGTAAGTAGGGTTTTTTTTTTAGTTGAAATATAGTTGATTTATGTTGTGTTAGTTTTAGGTGTACAGTAAAGTGATTCAGATTATATATATATATAAGAATGTATACATGTATGTGCATATATCTATGTATATATATATATTCTTTTTCAGATTCTTTTCCCTTATAGGTTATTACATAACATTGAGTAGTAGTTCCCTGTGCTCTACAGGTCCTTGTTGGTTATCTATTTTATACATAGTAATATGTATATATTAATTCCAACCTCCTAATTTATCTCTCCCCTCCCCTTTCCCCTTTGGTAACCATAAATTTATGTTCTATGTCTGTGGGTCTATTTCTGTTTTGTATAGAAGTTCATTTGCATCATTTTTTTTTAGATTCCACACATAAGTGATATCATATGATATTTGTCTTTGTCTGGCTCACTTCACTTAGTATGATAATCTCTAGGTCAAGGGCATCAGGAAAATCCTTCTGCCCAAAGTGTTTAATGCTGAAGGCTCTAAAATTCCCAGTAAGAAATCCACACTATGAATTCTTTCCCTGTGTCTTTTTATAAAAATGTAGGGAAACATCTGTAACCTGGACTTACTGAGAAATAAAATATTATGATAATTTCCAAGTTAAGAGTATGTAACCAATTACAACTCAATTTCAATTGAACTGTTTCATGTATGATGTTGTTTATAAAGTTACCAGTAACCTTTCCTTACAGTCACAGGTTTGCTGTTATGAGCATCTATCAACGTGTATAGAAGTCTCAGTGTAGCTGGTGTCGGGTGTCGGGGTGGGAAGCGCGGTAGTGAAAATCCTGCATCCCACAAGATGCTGCGACAGTTTTGCTGGGGTGGCCTCAGCACAGTACTACTGCTCCCCACAGACACCACCCTGGTACCGGTTTTCTTTCTTAGGCCATTACCTCCCTGGCTCTCTTTTCTCTGCTGCTTGTTGACCCTATTCCTGCAGCAAACCTCCATCACCACTTCCTTCCTCAGCTCTCATCCCACCCTTCAGCAATTATTTTTTAAATGTTTATTGTATGTCAGGAAGTGAGCATATTTCCCTCCTACCGTTTAAGGGATTAATTATTTTTTTCAGTTTTGAGAAATTCTATTCCTTAAGAACCCAGGTTGTGCTGTATCCTGAGCAGGGTGACTGGCTAAGGGAAATCATTTTTACCATTTTTCTGGGGACACTGTGGCTGAGTATCCAGTTGGTGAGATTCAATGGGGAGAGGATGCTGAAGTGGTAAAAGGCAATGCCCCTGCGGGCCAGTCCAGCTTGCTTTCCAGTTCTGGTCAGGGAAAACCTACACTCATCTAGAAATAACCACAGCAGCAGTAGCCACATGAAAGACTTTGGATTCACCCTGCATCACACTACCTTCGTCCCGATATTATATTTTGAAAATTAGCTTTAATAAAAGTAGTGGTAACATCAGGGTGCTGTTCTTTGCAAGTTACTCTTTACAGGTTTGTCCATTTGATATTTTTGTGGCGACAGCACATCCATTGTAGATTTAACTTTATTCTTAGGCCCTGAGATAAAGAGGAACTGTCCATTTGGGGAGTGGCTAAGGGTTGCTCAAAATCAAATTTCAGCTCTTTAGACTCAAGAGCTAAACAACATGAGAAAAACTTGGGCATGTTACATTCTGGTTTTAATTCATTTTTTGGATGTCCTGATGAAAGTTATGAAATATACTGATTCAATCTAACATCTGACTAAAAGTGAATCTAACATCCTTCTTGCGAAAGTCTCCATATTTCCAGTCAGCTAGGGAGGAATCAGACATACACCTTTGGTGATATCAGTGGTCTAGACATAAAATTTTCAAGTTTCTGCTTAGGACGATGATTGCTAAGAATGGAAGGACACCTGATGTACTCACTGCATACAATCTTAGGGTGCGGGTGGGGACCACACTGTATTTTTCCCTATTCACTCATCTGCTAACTGTTACACTTTAAAAATTGGTACCACTTCTCTTTCTGCCAATGACTGAGATGGCTTTTTAAAAAGGTAGGTGGATCTCTGATGGAAAATAATGGAAGGGTGGAAATAGATGTCATATTTTAGGGGAACACTTATTCTAAGGAGATTTGGATTAATTAAATAATTAAACTTATATTTTAAAATATCTGTTAATAAATGCTACATACTTCAAAAATTTATTGTTTGGTTAGTGAACTAGTTAGATAACTAAGTGTTTTTAAAATATAGAGAGAATGTATTAAAGTTAGGTCCTTTTAGACATCATTCCTTTATTTTTTTATATAATAAAATCTAATGGGGCTTCCCTGGTGGCACAGTGGTTGAGAGTCTGCCTGCCAATGCAGGGGACACAGGTTCGAGCCCTGGTCTGGGAAGATCCCACATGCCACGGAGCAACTAGGCCCGTGAGCCACAACAACTGAGCCTGCGCGTCTGGAGCCTGTGCTCCGCAACAAGAGAGGCTGCGACAGTGAGAGGCCTGTGCACCGCGATGAAGAGTGGCCCATGCTCGCCGCAACTAGAGAAAGCCCTCACACAGAAACGAAGACCCAACACAGCCAAAAATAAATAAATTAATTAAAAAAAAACAAAACAGTTTACCTTTAAAAAAAAAAAAACCTAATGAACTTATTTACAAAACAGAAAGACTTACAGATATTGAAAACAAACTTATGGTTACCAAAGGGGAAATGTGATGGGTAGGAATAAACCAGGAGCTTGGGATGAACATACACACACTACTATATGTAAGATAGATAACCAATAAGGACCTACGGTATAGCACAGGGAACTCTACTCAATATTCTGTGATAACCTACATGAAAAAAGAATCTGAAAAAGAATGAATATATGTATATGAATAACTGAATCACTTTGCTGTACACCTGAAACTAACACAACATTGTAAATCAACTATAATCCAATAAAATTTTTTTAAAAGAATCTAATAGTAAACACTAGGTTTCACCTTGATAAAAAGAGTGTTCTTGCTTCTCAACGTGAAGAAAATAGCAAAATTATCATCTGTTTTTTCTTCTGCAGTTACATGGATCTCAAGTGATACAACTTATATGGGAAGAATCAGGGTTATTGTTTATGCATATATCTTTTCTCTGATTTTTCTAGAGGTGTAGGCAGGGATGATATTGAAAGTATTTAACAAGCAGTAGAAGGAAGGCACTAACCTATCAGAAAAGACCCCTGCTATGTGTCCTCTGGCACAAGTGTACTGGGACTTGCCTGCAGAACACATGCTTAGATACATGAATTACAATATATAATGTAACAAGATGCTTAAGATGGGGCTGTATTTAACATTCAAATTTTTAATCTAAATATTATTTATCTGTTAAAAATGGATCGCCTCAAGTTCAAATTGTTTTTCACATTTCCAATCTCTTTTCAGAAGGTGTGAAGGAGTTTCTGCTGCATTTAAGTTTTAGGTATAAGCATGCATATATGAATAAAAACATTTTTCAATGTATCTTTTACTTAAAACTCTGGAATTAATTTCATATCTCTTGAAATACTGCCTTCTAAGATCAGTCTCAGAGAAGAGGTGGGTAAACATTGGATTGATATCGACTTAAAATATTAAAATATACCTCTAAAGGATCAAATCAACTTTCAGAATCAATTCTAAATGATTATATAAGATGGTCAAAGTCTATCCCAGCTGGTTCCTTTTCAACTTTCCCATGTTCCAGAGCTACCCAAATGCACAGAAGGCAGTTTGGGAAACATTTTTTCTGCTATCTAGAAGGTAACAATGAAGAAAGGCTTACAGAAAAGCCTTAAAATACCTTTTCAGTTAATTCGACTTTTCCTTTGGAAATACCCAAGAGTTTCAGAGCACAGCTCGTTAGAGCTGGCTGGAGTTTGGGGTAATCTGCCTCACAGCTTGAAGTGATAAAATATCTGGCTCTGTGTCACAGGTGCAGGAAGTTTCTAACTGGACCTTCTTGCCATGGCTATTTATGATGTGGAAAATAAATTAAATTTCTTGGAAATAAACTGTCAATCATCTTTCTCAATCCTGCTGAGTAACTCACCCTAAATGAAATATTCTGCCAAAAGAAATACAAATTATTGAGATATGATTGCTGAGAAGGAATGAAACAAATGACATCGAGTCACACGTAAGATAAAGCAGGACAGCCAAGAGGATGGAGGTAAGATGTGCTTCCTAGGAAACCACTCATAACAACAGCGAGGATTGTTCTAGAAGAGAATGGAAGAGCAACTCTATTCCCTGTGATTGGATTTAAGAGAGACAAAGACAGGGCTTCCCTGGTGGCGCAGTGGTTGAGAGTCCGCCTGCCGATGCAGGGGACGCAGGTTCGTGCCCCGATCCGGGAATATCCCACATGCCGAGGAGTGGATGGGCCCGTGAGCCATGGCCGCTGAGCCTGCGCGTCCGGAGCCTGTGCTCCTCAACGGTAGAGGCCACAACAGTGAGAGGCCCGCGTACCGCAAAAAAAAAAAAAAAAAAAAAAAGAGAGACAAAGACAAAGGGACCTTCGGGAACGGCAGAATTCAATACTTGGTGCTAAGCCAATTGGTTAATTATTTGGGAAAAGTATATAACCTCATCAATATAGGACCTTACTACATATGATATAGCAAAATAAAATCCACATAGGTTAGAGTTTAATTACTACAAAATCAAACCACTTATAAGACAAAAAAAAAAAAGAGAAATATTTATCTGATCTCTGGATAGGGAAGGGCTTTCTAAAATATAAGGCAATTGGAGATATGACAATGGAAAAGACAAATAAGTTGATTAAGCAAATTAAGACTTGCCTATTTCACAAATTCCCATAAAGAAAACTGATAACGAATGTGCAAATAATGTTTCTAGATGATATCACAAAGAGTCTTTGCTCTTTAAAGTCTTTAAACTATTCAATAAAAAAAACCAAGATGCCCAATAAACAAAGAACTGAAACTAAAGGTCATTAAATGGAAAATACAAATGGCTAATAAATAAGTGAAGAAAGTGCTGCTTTATCAGCAATCAGAAATAGAAATTTAAAAACCATTTTATACTATTATACTAGCCAAAATTTTAGGGATGGAAATACATAATGTTGAAAATCAGGGTACTACAGAAAGATAACTGACCCATTGCCAACAAGATTGTAAATTGGTAAAACCTTTCTGGAAAGAAAGTTGACCAAACATATTAGAAAGTTTAGAAAAATGTTAAAACTCTAAACTGTTAATTCCTCTTCTAAGCATCTACTTTAAGGAAACAATCAGAAATGTGAACAAAGATTTATGATCATAAATGTTCACCATAATATGACTTATAATTAAACTGTTAGAAATAACTTAAATGCCTACAAATTGGAAACAGATTGAGTAGCTGATAGTGTACTTAGATTATGTAATACACAGCAATTGAAACTATGTATATGAAAAGTACTTAATGACATGAACTATGCTAGGCCATATTTTGGCTAAGTGAAAAGAATGAGATATAAAATTGCACATATAGCATGGTTTTAATTTTATAATGAAAACATGCTTGAAAAAAATACAATGTTCTAAAGTTTTAACAGTAGACCATAAATGGTTTTCTACTGGTCTTTATTTGGCAGTGTTATAGGTAATTTTGTTAATTTTTCTTTTCTCATTTTTATACATTATAAATCTTTAAATATCAGATAATTAGGAAAATAATCAAAACCAAACAGAGAAAGAGAGAGAGAGAGAGAAGAGATGGAGGCAAGAGAGAAAGAAAATAAATGAATCAATCAATCCAGGCCTCAGAATTTACCTACAATCTCCTTTCTTATATTTTGATTTTAAATATACCAGAATACTTTCCTGGGCAGTCACAATAATTTAATAATCATGACAATAATTTTCCAATATACACACTTTTCTGCCAGTTCAAACCAAAGAAACATTTCCTTTATCAGCAGTAATTCTCAGTTCTATTTTATCCAAACCATTTTCTGTCAATGAAAAGAATCTTGCATATTTTTATTCACTGAGGTATGTACTACCATTTTTCCCCCACTGGGCTACATGAACAGTGGGTTATTCTGTGGACTATTCAATAGACATAAAAAACCATCTATCCACATACATCATGCACACATTGAAAAGAACAAATTTGCAACCCTGAATAGAGTCTTAGCATGTTCACTTGACTGTAGAATATTTCCCTGGCTGGATACTCCCAATACATAGACCAAAGCCAGCATCAAATTCCCCTTTTCTCACCAAAGTGCCTTCTCTACCTGCTCTATGACGTAATGTTCTTTACTTTATAATTAGGCATGTGATTTCAATGGCAAGTGTCTTTGTGATGGTTCTAACAATGGCTTACATTTGTAACAGGTAGTATGGAACTGATATAATGCTTCCTGAGAACAGATTTTGAAAAGTGGAGGGAAAGAGGAGAACAAGGGACTGAGCTCCTAAGGTGAGAGAGAAAAGAGTTCTAGACGGGGAAAATGCTGGGCACATAAAATATACAAACGTTTACTGCACTGAATAGAAGCTGGGCATGTTACAAAACCAAACCAGTTGCTTCATCATTTTGAAAAGGGTTGGCTCTTTTAAGTAGGAAATGATAGAAAATAGAGGAAAGGTTTGAACAATCACAGGGTTAAGTAGTGCATGTACTTATTCACTCTTGAAACATGTTATAGTAAAAAACAACCCACAGGACAGAAGATAATAAGAATAATCTCAAAATACCTGGAATACTGAAATACTAGATAACTATACAGAATATCAGAATTTTAGAGCTTTAAACAAATTAGAGATAATCTGGTCTCACGCTTCCACCTCCATTTTCTGAGAAAGAAACTAATTCTTAAAACATTATGTACTTGACCCAAAACCCTATAGCTAGGCAGTTAATCCAGTTTCAGTACCTCATAACAGGACTACTCCCTTATTTAAATGAAAGTATAATGCAGACACATTTTTAAAAGAACATTCTCGAAAATAAGCTGGTACATACCACTGTGTGGACTTGGTCATAGGTACTTTGGATTTTCCCATTTACTTTGTTTTTACCTGACAAAAACAAGAGGAAAATGACATTCTTTTCATTCTTCTTTTCCCTAAATCAATTCTTACTAGTCATTATGAAGACAACTACACCTCCTGCTCTAACTTGGGCCTATTATTTTATTTGCTCTCATTTCAAACACTGATTCCAATGATGTTCGAAACAAGGGATGATAGGAAGCAAGCCCAGCCCCATAAAGTCTTTGCACGTTCAATTCCACTGGCCCAACTTTTTAACTTAGCATTTGTACACGTTATTGATTTTTGGCTCAGTTAGTGTTCATAGGTCAGAGATTGATTTAAAATATGACAATGGCCAAATAAATTGTTATCAATGATTGCTACTGTCAAATATTAGTTTACCATTTTTTTAAAAAAACACTCACTATAAAAAAGATTCTGAAATATCAATGCTCAAATTCTGTTTACTTTTGTATTTTCATAAATATGGATAATGAGAATTAACTCATTTCCTATTATACAACTAATAAAATAATTTAAAATTTGATAATTAGGAAAAAATATTACAGAAAGCTCACTCAAATAGTTCTAGGTACTTACTTCCAACAATAGTCTTGTGATTAAAAATCTTACTCCAAATTCCACCTTCTACATTGTCTTTCACTCCGAATTCATAAACTGTGTCAGGCTTTAGATTTTCCACAATTGTTTCAGTGGCCGGACAGAGTTGAAAAATCCATTTCTTTTCCTTATCCTTTTCTCTATAGCGAATTGTATAAAATCTGTTGAATAACCAAAATATGCTATAAAACCACAGGGAGATTCAGAAATTACTTCCAGCTTCTTAATACATCATAGACTCCCACCTACTCTCAAGATTTCACATTGGCTTCCGTTCAGATTTTTTTTAATTTTCAGAGAACATAAAAAAGTTTCTCCATGCGTGCTTAAGTTTTTAATTTCTAATTGCAAGTTAGGGGACTAGGTAACAGCACAGTCATGGTCTAACAGAATTCCAGATCTCTCAATTCTATTATTTGATACTTTCCAAAATGAAAGTTGGAAAACACTAGACATTCATTTTTTTCTAATTATGGATAGAGAAGAACATAGGCATATTTTGATAAATATTTAATATTATAATTTCATAACTGTATGGGTTTAAGCCCATGGAAGGTACATTAGAGGTAATATCGTTTAACACCATAGAAGGCACATTAGAGGTAATACCGTTCAATTTTGTAAAAGAGGAACCTGATGCACTCTAATGCATCCAGGACTTTATTTCAAGGGTGATATTTTCTTACTATTAAAAAAAGGATCAACACCAATAGTCAAGCTGAGAATACAATGAGAAAAATCGAACAATGCAAATCCAAGATCACTGTTACATATTTGCTTAGGGCTTCATAATATTCAGACATATATATCACAAGGTACTAATAATCCTCACTATTTTTTTTGCACCTTTAACACATGGTAGGTTTTATATATATTATCTCATTTAATTGTCACAAAAACATCTTAAGTGGTAGAAATCATTAATCCTACTTTACAAATGTGAAAACCATGTTTCAGAAAGATCTCTTAACTTGCCCAATGTCATCCAGCTAGTGATTTTTACTAGTGGCAGAACCAGAAAAGCAGGAAAAACTCCTCTGGCTCTGCTCTAAACAGTCTCACAAAGTGGGGAAGCAGGTCAGGAAAGGAAATTGCATTGCTACTGGATACAGCAATGAGAATGAATGAACTAGGGCTACGTGTATCAATATGGCTAAATTTTACAAACAAAATATTGAATGAAAATAGCAAAATGATGCATGTAGTTTCACATCATTTGCACAAAGATTAAAACACTCACACAAAATATGTTACCGTATATCATTCCTGGCAGTGTAAAGGGACAAGAAATACTGGAAGGATACAACATTTATGATAGTGCTTTGGCTCCCAGTGAGCAACTAGGGAAATACCTGAGACTAGAGATGGGGCCAACTGATAAACTTTATTTGCTTTTTATTCTTAAATAAACATTTTAAGTAAATAAAATAAAATAAAATAATAATTGTCATGTACTAACAATGGAAACATACATGCTTGTTATACTATTTTAGACTCTTTTTTTACATTCTAAATTTTCTCTCAAAAATTTAGTACCTCTCCCCCACTCCTCACCCTAAGATTCAGGTCAATTGCTTTTATTTAAAGCCCTAAAATCCCTCATTTACTCATGCTAAAAATGTTTATCATGTCCTCTTTAAGTGCCAGGCACAAGCTCTTGATACAAAAAAAACCCACCCAGAATCTTTGGAAACAAGGGCCAGGACTGGCTACATAATTTGTGGAGTTCACAGCAAAATGAAAACATGGAGACCCTTATTAAAAAATGATTAAGACTTTCAAGACGGTGACAACAGAGCATTAAACCAAGCATGGGCCCTTCTAAGTGGGGAACCTGTGTGACCGTACTGGTTGCACGCCCATGAAGTCAGCAAGGGGGTTATAGTTTCTTAAGTACAGAAAAGGGATGTATTCATACATTCAGCCTACTTTCTTACTAGTCACAAACTACTGAAATGCTCGAAATCATTCATTAGCTTGCGTCTTCCTCGTAAAAGCAGCTCTCTGGGCTCCATACCCCATTCCAAAGTCACGAAAAACAGAACGAGTGAAGGAGGCTGTTCCAGCCAGAACACTAACTGCTACTGGGAACAAATGTTACAGAATACGAATGCTCTGTGTCCCGTGAGTTGAACCATCAACAGTAGTTTATGAAACACATTTGTTGACAAGTACGTCGAACAGAATTTCTGTCGTTTTTCCCGTGCCCTGGCTATTACAGGACTTCAGGGAAGTGTAGAGAAACTAAAATTAGACCAGATGGGCCTCCAGAGTTATGCGTCTCTAGTTTGGATACATTTCTGAAGTCCTGAACTGCTTGCATGATCTGCTGGGGTGTGGGGCAATGCTAACAGAACTACCAGAGGCCAGATTTCAGGATTCCCAGGAAGTTTGATTTTATATCCTCTTCCTAGGAATGAGACAGACATGTTCTAAGACTTTGTTGAAAAAAATCTAGCCTGTAAATTTTTTTCTATTTTGATCACAAAGCTTTCTAACTAACCTCTCTTGTACCAACTTGGTCAGGAAAAATAAAAGTACAGGCAGCTAGGCCTTCTCCTCGGCTTCAGTTAGGTTACCCTCACCAACATTGGCTTAATTGATACTTGTATAATATAGGCAAGTTCTAAATTTTAAAAGAGATAGTAAACAAGGCTACTTAGCTATAAAGTGGTGAAGTCTATTTTCTTGATTTTAAAGCAAAATATAGGCCTTATGATGATAATACTGTACAACCTAGCACAGAGTATGTACTCCATATATGTTGTGGAACAAATAGAATGGATACTTAGGTGCTCATAGGGTCATTCTAAAATTATAGTTGCTCTAAATGGCCAATGACTCGATCACCAAAATATTCTGATTTAAGCCATTAGGTCTACAATTATATTTTGCAATATGTTGTTGCATAAGAGTTCATTTACCAAACCTCAGCATTCTTATAGAATCAATGCAAATGGAAGGAGAGTTCAATAAATGTCTACATGGTACATTTGCAGAGGGCTTAGGATTTTTAAATTTATTTCCATGTATCCATACAATAAATTCTGAAATGAGCACAGCAAGAATTATTATAGAAGAGAGAGGCCAAGAAGTGTCTAAAGCCTGAGAATCAGTGACAGAACCAGGCAAATGGCTGTTTTCTGACTCATAAGCTAATACCTTCTGTGTTGCATTGGACTATCTACTGCAGGGCTCAGCAAAAGGAGATGCAAAAACAAGGTAAAATGACCCAGAATGGAAGAGAAGTAAAAGGAATCAGAAGTTCTTTTAGCATTACTTAAGGCTTTCACATAATCACAGACTTCCCAATATTGTCTGAGGACATCCAGGATCAAATGTTGATTGCACTTTTTTTCTGTGGTTAATTAAACTTGGACACAAGTGCATAGAGAGGCAACAAGTCTACTAAAGACAGAGGTAACAGCCAGTGAATGTCATCAGAGCAGACCTCTGCAAAGCCTGACTAGCAATTTGGATTTTAGAAACAAGGATATCTCACATCCTAATTAAGTGGTAAGCAACTGTTGAGGGCAGTGCTTGGTTCAACTGGTGATATTCTGTGCTTGGATCTCCCCAAGAGTCTCAAAACTGACAATAATCGTTATTATAACTTAAAAAATACCATAGCTCCTCCAAATGTAATGGAGAAGGCAGATAGTGGCTTGGCGTGGATATCTGCCAGCTGCAAACTAGTAGCATGCCCTCAGGAGAGTCTCTTTGCCCACTTATATATCAAATTTCTACTTTGAAAAAGAGGGGTTGGATTAGACAATCTTTGAATCCTTTCTGTTTCTAAAATTTTATTCTAGCTACAAATTAGACATTCTATTCTAATAAAATACAGAGGCATAACACAGGCTAGAAACCCTAGAGGCAGAAATCCCATAAATAAAATTTATGATGTAAATGGCACTGAATTCTGCCAAGTGGAGAAATTGAATAGTGTCAATAAATTTAGTCCTTTCACAAACTAGCCTGGATTGGTGCACATGGTTGGCCAGCTGTGGGACTTTCTATACTTTTTTCAGCAATTCTTTTATTTCTATGTGATTAATTACTATATTTCCTAGAACATCTATTCCACACATCACACATTTTTTTTGCTCTCTTCACATCAAAGGACACTTCCTGACGCCCCCCATTGTCAATATCCCTGCTTCTTGCCTTACTGAGACTGTGACTGCTGATATAAAATCTGCCCTCACTCCCTTCCCCTCAAAATCTGCCCTCACTCCCTTCCTCTCAAAGTCTCTCTCTCCCCCTTCACTCTCTCCTTGCCCCTCTCCAATTCCAGGGTTCTCCCTTCTTCTAAAAAATAAATGTCTTGGTAATTTTATTCCATTTTCTTATTCCACCTACTCTGCATCCTTTCTCTTGATTCTTCAAGGACCTTTCTCTGAGTCAAAAAGTTGTTGAACTATTTTCTACTATATCAAAGCAAAACTAAAACTAATACTTCTTATTCCTGCCATTACCTTTTAACACAAAATCTCTCAAAATTAATCTACTTTCTTCTGTTTTCTTACCACTCATAATGCCTAAATCTCTTTGCAGTCTGGTGTCTGACCTGTTAGTACAGTAAAACATCATGGTCAAATCCAATGATTTAATCATCTGTAAACTTCATAACTACTTTAAAATCTACTCATCTTTTCCAAATCTGTTCCTATTCCTGTTGTCTTCACATTCCTTCTCCCCATGTCCAATCAGTTTTCAAGTCCAGTTATATTTCCCTGAGTGATACCTCTTGCACTTGTCTTGCCTCTACTACTAAGTAACACTTAAAGGCCCAGTTTGGGTTCTTACTATCCCTGGACTCTTAGAATAATTTTCAAACTGGTAAACCATTTCCAAAATCTTTTTATCACTCACTGCTGGCCTGTTTAAGCTCAAGAGAAAGAAGTTTCTAGTGATTTTAGTGCTATCTAAAATGGAACAGCTTGCCTGAAGTGGCAATTATCACATAAAATAACTAATATCAAAACTAACAAGACTAGCAGCAAACTCAGTATCATTTCTTTTTTTTCTTTTAAACATCTTTATGGGAGTATAATTGCTTTACAATAGTACATGACTTTCTGCTGTATAACAAATTAAATCAGCTATACGTATACATATATCCCCATATCCCTTCCTGCTTGCGTCTCCCTCCCAACCTCCCTATCCCACCCCTCTATGTGGTCACGAAGCACCGAGCTGATCTCCCTGTTCTATGCGGCTTCTTCCCACTAGCTATCAATTTTATATTTGGTAGTGTATATATGTCCATGCCACTCTCTCACTTCGTCCCAGCTTACCCTTCCCCCTCCCCGTGTCCTCAACTCCATTCGCTACATCTGCATCTTTATTCCTGTCCTGCCCCTAGGTTCTTCAGAACCACTTTTTTTTTTTAGATTCCATATATATGGTTTAGGATACGGTATTTGTTTTTCTCTAACTTACTTCACTCTGTATGACAGTCGCTAGGTCCATATACCTCACGACAAATAATTCAATTTCATTTCCTTTTAGGGCTGAGTTACATTCCATTGTGTATATGTGCCACATCTTCTTTATCCATTCATCTGCTGATGGATGCTTAGATTGCTTCCATGTCCTGGCTATTGTAAATAGAGCTGCAGTGAACATTGTGGTACATGACTCTTTTTGAATTATGCTTTCTCAGGGTTAACATCACTCTTTTTGAATTATGGTTTTCTCAGGGTATGTGTCCAGTAGTGGGACTGCTGGGTCGTATGGTAGCTCTATTTTTAGATTTTTAAGGAACCTCCATACTGCTCTCCATAGTGGCTGTATCAATTTACATCCCCACCAACAGTGCAAGAGGATTCCCTTTTCTCCACACCCTCTCCCGCATTTATTGTTTGTAGACTTTTTGATGATGGCCATTCTGACTGCTGTGAGGTGATACCTCATTGCAGTTTTGATTTTCATTTCACTAATGACTAGTGATGTTGAGCAACCTTTCATGTGTTTCTTGGCAATCTGTATATCTTCTTTGGAGGACTGTCTATATAGGTCTTCTGCCCATTTTTTGATTGGGGTTTTATTTTTCATATTGAGCTGCATGAGTTGCTTGTATAATTTGGAGGTTAATCCCTTGTCAGTTCCTTCATTTGCAAATATTTTCTCCCATTCTGACGGTTGTCTTTTCGTCTCGTTTATGGTTTCCTTTGCTGTGCAAAAGCTTTTAAGTTTCATTAGGTCCCATTTGTTTATTTTTGTTTTTATTCCCATCTCTCTAGGAGGTGGGTCAAAAAGGATATTGCTGTGATTTATGTTATAGAGTGTTCTGCCTATGTTTTCCTCTAAGAGTTTTATAGTGTGTGGCCTTCCATTTAGGTCTTCAATCCATTTTGATTTTATTTTTGTGTATGGTGTTAGGGAGTGTTCTAACTTCATTCTTTTACATGTAGCTGTCCAGTTTTCCCACACCACTTATTGAAGAGGCTGTCTTTTCTCCATTGTATATTCTTGCCTCCTTTATAAAAGATAAGGTGACTGTATGTGTGTGGGTTTATCTCTGGGCTTTCTATCCTGTTCCACCAATCTATATTTCTGTTTTTGTGCTAGTTCCATCCTGTCTTGATTACTGTAGCTTTGTAGTATCGTCTGAAGTCTGGGAGCCTGATTACTCCAGCTCCGTTTTTCTTTCTCAAGATTGCTTTGGCTATTCGGGGTCTTTTGTGTTTCCATATGAATTGTGCAATTTTTTGTTCTAGTTCTGTGAAAAATGCCATTGATAGTTTGATAGGGATTTCACTGAATCTGTAGATTGCTTTGGGTAGTAGAGTCATTTTCACAATGCTGATTCTTCCAATCCAAGAACATGGTCTATCTCTCCATCTATTTGTATCATTTTTAATTTCTTTCATCAGTGTTTTATAGTTTCCTGCATACAGGTCTTTTGTCTCCTTGGTAGGTTTATTCCTAGGTAATTTATTCTTTTTGTTGCAATGGTAAATGGGAGTGTTTCCTTAATTTCTCTTCCAGATTTTTCATCATTACTGTATAGGAATGCAAGAGATTTCTGTGCATTAATTTTGTACCCTGCTACTCTACCAAATTCATTTTCTGGTAGCATCTTTAGGACTCTCTATGTATCTGTCATCTCTCATGTCATCTGCAAACAGTGACAGTTTTACCTCTTCTTTTCTGATTTGGATTCCTTTTCTTTTTCTTCTCTGATTGCTGTGGCTAAAACTTCCAAAACTATGTTGAATAATAGTGGTGAGAGTAGGCAACCTTGTCTTGCTCCTGATCTGAGTGGAAATGGTTTCAGATTTTTACTACTGAGAACGATGTTGGCTATGGGTTTGTCATATATGCCCTTTATTATGTTGAGAGTTCCCTCTAAGCCCACTTTCTGAAGGGTTTTTATCATACATCGGTGCTGAATTTTGTCAAAAGCTTTTTCTGCATCTATTGAGATGATCATATGGTTTTTACCCTTCAGTTTGTTAATATGGTGTATCACATTGATTGATTTGCACACATTGAAGAATCCTTGCATTCCTGGGATAAACCCCACTTGATCATGGTGTATGATCTTTTTAATGGCTGTTGAATTCTGTTTGCTAGTATTTTGTTGAGGATTTTTGCATCCATGTTCATCAGTGATATTGGCCTGTAGTTTTCTTTCTTTCTGACATCATTGTCTGGTTTTGGTGTCAGGTTGATGGTGGTCTTGTACAATGAGTTTGGACATATTCCTCCCTCTGCTGTATTTTGGGAGAATTTGAGAAAGATAGCTGTTACCTCTTCTCTAAATGTTTGATAGAATTTGCCTGTGAAGCCATTTGGTCAGGGGCTTTTGTTTGTTGGAAGATTTTAAATCACAATTTCAATCTCAGGGCTTGTAATTGGTCTGTTTACACTTTCTATTTCTTCCTGGTTAAGTCTTAGAAGGTTGTGCTTTTTAAGAATTTGTCCATTTCTTCCAGGTTGTCCATTTTATTAGCATGTAGTTGCTTGTAGTAATCTCTCATGATCCTTTGTATTTCTGCAGTGTCACTTGTTACTTCTCCTTTATCATTTCTAGTTCTGTTGATTTGAGTCTTCTCCCTTTTTTCTTGATGAATCTGGCTAATGGTTTATCAATTTTGTTTTTCTTCTCAAAGAACCAGCTTTTAGTTTTATTGATCTTTGCTATCGTTTCCTTCATTTCTTTTTCATTTATTTCTGATCTGATCTTTATGATTTCTTTCCTTCTGCTAACTTTGGGTATTTTTGTTCTTCTTTCTCTAGTTGCTTTAGGTGTAAAGCAAGGTTGTTTATTTGAGATGTTTCTTGTTTCTTGAGGTAGGGTTGCATTGCTATAAACTTCCCTCTTAGAACTGCTTTTGCTGCATCCCATACGTTTTGGGTAGTCGTGTTTTCATTGTCATTTGTTTCTAGATATTTTTGATTTCCTCTTTGATTTCTTCAGTGATCTCTTGCTTATTAAGTAGTGTATTGTATAGCCTCCACGTGTTTGTATTTTTTAGTTTTCCTGTAATTGATATCTAGTCTTATAGAGTTGTGGTCATAAAAGACACTCGATACGATTTCAATTTTCTTAAATTTACCAAGGCTTGATTTGTTACCCAAGATATGATCTATCCTGGAGAAGATTCCATGAGCACTTGAGAAGAAAGCGTATTCTGTTGTTTTTGGCTGGAATGTCCTATAAATATCAATTAAGTCCATCTTGTTTAATGTGTCATTTAAAGCTTGTGTTTCCTTATTTTCATTTTGGATGATCTGTCCATTGGTCAAAGTGGGGTGTTAAAGTCCCCTACTATTATTGTGTTACTGTCAATTTCCCCTTTTATGGCTGTTAACACGTGCCTTGTGTACTGAAGTGCTCCTATACTGGGTGCATAAATATTTACAATTGTTATATCTTATTCTTTGGCTGATCCCTTGATCATTATGCAGTGTCCTTCTTTTTCTCTTGTAATAGTTTTTATTTTAGTCCATTTTGTGTGAAATGAGAATTGCTACTCTAGCTTTCTTGTGATTTCCATTCGCGTGGAATATCTTTTTCCATCCCCTCACTTTCAGTCTTATGTGTCCCTAGGTCTGAAGTGGGTCTCTTGTAGGCAGCATATATACAGGCCCTGTTTTTGTATCCATTCAGCCAGTCTGTGTCTTTTGATGGGAGCATTTAATCCATTTACATTTAAGGTAGTTATCAATATGTATATTCCTATTACCATTTTCTTAATTGTTTTGGGTTTGTTATTGTGGGTCTTTTCCTTCTCTTGTGTTTCCTCCCTAGAGAAGTTCCTTTAGGGTTTGTTGTAAAGCTGGTTTGGTGGTACTGAGTGCTCTTAACTTTTGCTTGTCTCTAAAGGTTTTAATTTCTCCATCAAATCTGAATGAGATACTTGCTGGGTAGAGTAATCTTGCTTGTAGGTTTTTCCCTTTCATCACTTTAAATATGTCCTGCCACACTCTTCTCCTTGCAGAGTTTCTGCTGAAAGATCAGCTGTTAACCTTTGGGGGATTCCCTTGTATGTTAATTGTTGATTTTCCCTTGCTGCTTTCAATATTTTTTCTTTGTATTTAATTTTTGACAGTGTGATTAATATGTGTCTTGGCGTGTTTCTCCTTGGATTTATCCTGTATGGGACTCTCTGCACTTCCTGGACCTGACTATTTCCTTTCCCATATTAGGGAAGTTTCCAACTATGATCTCTTCAAATATTTTCTTAGTCCCTTTCTCTTTCTCTTCTTCTTCTGGGACCCCTACAATTCGAATGTTGGTGCATTTAATGTTGTCCCAGAGGTCTCTGAGACAGTCCTCAATTGTTTTCATTCTTTTTTCTTTATTCTTCTCTGGGATAGTTTTTTCTACCATTTTATCTTCCAGGTCACTTATCCATTCTTCTGCCTCAGTTATTCTGCTATTGATTCCTTCTAGAGAATTTTTAATTTCATTTATTGTGTTGTTCATCGTTGCTTGTTTCATCTTTAGTTCTTGTAGGTCCTTGTTAACTGTTTCTTGAATTTTGTCCATTCTACTTCCAAGATTTCGGATCATCCTTACTATCATTATTCTGAATTCTTTTTCAGGTAGACTGCCTATTTCCTCTTCGTTTGTTTGGTCTGGGGTTTTTTACCTTGCTCCTTCATCTGCTATGGTTTCTCTGTCTTCTCATTTTGTTTAACTTATTGCATTTGAGGTCTCCTTTTCGCAGGCTGTAGGTTCGTAGTTCCCGTTGTTTTTGCTGTGTACCCCCCGTGGGTAAGGTTAGTTCAGTGGGTTGTGTAAGCTTCCTGGTGGAGGGGACTGGTGCCTGTGTTCTGGTGGATGAGGCTGGATCTTGTCTTTCTGGTGGGCAGGACCATGTCCGGTGGTGTGTTTTGCAGTGTCTGTGAACTTATTATGATTTTAGGCAGGCTCTCTGCTAATGGGTGGGGTTGTGTTTCTGTCTTGCTAGTTGTTTGGCATGGCTTGTCCAGCACTGGAGCTTGCTGGTCGTTGAGTGGAGCTAGGTCTTAGCGTTGAGATGGAGATCTCTGGGAGATTTCTCACTGACTGGTATTACTTGGGGCCAGTAGGTCTCTGGTGGACCAATGTCCTGAACTCGGCTCTCCCACCTCAGAGGCTCAGGCCTGACACTCGGCCGGAGCACCAAGACCCTGTCAGCCACACGGCTCTATAACTCTGTCCAGTGTAGTTTTTGCTTTGATAATTCTTATCCACATGGAAAATGAAATACATCCCAAAGGATTCGACTAGAGGTGTCACTCGCACAAGTCACAAGTCTCAAGTGATGCACTTTGGCAGGAATATCACACAAATGATGCTGTGTTCTTCCTGTTGCATCCTATCGGGGGGTGCACAATTTCAATTTGTTGCATTCCTTGTGATGTTAACTTTGTTTACTTGATTCATTTGATGAAGATGGTCTCTGCCAGATTTCCTAGTACTCAGAATCTAAGATCCAGTTGCTAAGTGGGTTCCTTGCTTTGGGATGTTGCAGTCCCTCTCAGTGGATAAACCTGAGATGATGGTGGCTTGGACGAGGGTGGCAGAGGTGGTAAGATGTGGGGGATTCTGGGGAATTCCCTGATGGTCCTGTGGTTAAGACTCTAAGCTTTCAGTCCCAAGGGTGCAGGTTTGATCCCTGGCCAGGTAACTGGAGGCTCTTGGGAAGAACCTGCTTCTTAACTCATTAAGGTTGTTGGCAGAATCCAGTTTCTTCTGGCTGTGGCTCCAAGGTCCTGTTTCCCGGCTGGCTGGGAGCTCGGAGCTGCTCTCTGTTCCTACAGGCTGTCTGGACTTCTTTTCGTGTGCCCCCAAACTCCTCACGCCTCAGTATCATTTCTTGAGTATTCACTGCATGCCAGTGAACATACCCACATTTTACATGTGTCATCTCATTTAATTCTGACAACACTATGAGATATTACTGTTATTACTGCCATTTTACAGATGAGAAAATCAAGGCTGAAAGCATTTAAGTAACCTGTCCAAGACCACTCAGCTAACAGAGCAGAAGTCTGAACTTAGGTCAGTCTGACCAGAATTTATACCCCGAGCAATCATGCTATGTACCACCCCTGGAGATACTCACTGTGACGTCTGTTTGCGAGATGTTTTAGAGGAGGTTCAAGGGCTGAATGGACTAGTTAGATGATTTTTAAAGCTAGTTTTGGACATTCCACTTGCCAATTCATTCATGCATTTGTTGAGAACTACTGTTGTGAAGTGTGATGCTATATTATATGTGTGATGAAAGACAAGTAAGACGCTGGGCATAAATTAAAAAATGAGCTCACAGAATAGGGAAAGAGGCAGGTGTACATTTGCATATGACTAAAGAAGGCAGGATGAAAAGCAAAGCATCTGAGGGTGGCTGGGCATGGCATCCTGAAGCCTGAATTTGTAAAAAGGCTACTTTGTAAACCCCACCTCGGTAGTAGATTTAGAGCAGGAAATCCTACCCAGATCCAGGGAAGGCAGAGTAGGCCAGATTTAAACCCCATGACAGGAGGATGACTCGAAGATTCCTTGAGATAGATTCTTGGAGAGAATCTATGACCTTTTTTTTTTTTTTTTTTTTTTAACCAGCCAGTGGGAACCTGAGGGAGATTCTTCAACAGAATCAATAGGTAAATAAAGCTGAGCAGTAATGAAGGAAGTTAGTTTTATCAGCAGTGGAATAATCAGAGAAAAACTGGAGGGAGGAATCTCACTTTGCTATAGTCCAGATATGAGATAACAAAGGAGTGAACCATGGAAGGAATAGAATGAAGGGGAAAAAAGGAACAGATCAAAGTTAAATTGATGAGACTAGACTCCTTATGAGATATGGGTGCCAAGAGAAGTGTAAATAAAAATCAAAACTCAATTTTCAAGCTTGAGAAGAGGGAAGTTAAAGAGATGGAAAAGGAGGTTTTTTTTAGTAGTATAGACAACATTGATTTAGTTTGAGTTTGAGGTGCTGAACACTGTTATCTGGTCATCCTAATGAAATGTTCCACAGACAACTAAAAATACACTCTTAGAACTTTGGAATTGGGTCAAGGTCAGAGGTTTAGCATTGGAAGTCATTTACATCCTTATACCACTCCTGCTATTCCTTGTAGAACAGCAACATCAGAAATTCCTGGGAGGTTTTAGAAATGCACAATCTCAGGCTATTCCTAAGGACTGTGGAATCAGAACCCACATTTCAACAATATCTCCCACATCATTTGCAAGTACATCAAAGTTCAATATCTCCCACATGATTTGCAAGTATGTCAAACTTTGAGAATCACTGTTCTATATAGAGGTGATAAAGACATGGCTTATAGCTGAGATAAGGAGGATACATAGGTGGACATCCAAGGATATATCTCTATTCCACATTTGAGAGACAGGATAACAAGTAAGAAAAAACATAAGAGGAAGAGGGTAAGAGGAAAATCAAAATAAAAATTTCAAAGGAAGAAAGAATTCAAGAATGGGAGGATGGCCAAAATTCCCACAAAGAGGTTTAAAAGGATAAGAACTGAGAAAACTCTACTGGATCTAGCAATTAATTGATCACTGATGATCACCAAGAGAAATTTCAGTGGAATGGTAAAAAGAGGACCGAAGCCAATGAAAGAGAATAAAGACTGTGAGTGTGGTAGAGAAGTCAAGAATATGAGAGCACGTTAATCTGATAAGTTTTGGAATTAAGAGAAGAGTCTGAAAAGTAGCCTAGAAGATATAACACAGTCAACAGAAGATGTTGTTTGGGAGTAGGGAAATCTTGAGCATGTTTGTAAGCAAGAGGCAGGGCACCAATATCAGTAAAGAGGCAAATGTAAAAGATCAAAGGCTTATGGAATATGGAAGCGACCAGATGATGAGCACTGTCTGAAGTCAGAAACATGTTCCTTGGTAAGAACAGAAGAGAGTTAAAACTAAATGTGGGATGAAGAAACAGTGAGCTGACGGCAAATAGCCTAAATTTTCTTCAGTATTGCAGAAACCAGGATGGATTGGGATACGAAAAGAG
The DNA here is from genome assembly GCF_963924675.1 of Phocoena phocoena. Lineage (NCBI taxonomy): Eukaryota > Metazoa > Chordata > Mammalia > Artiodactyla > Phocoenidae > Phocoena > Phocoena phocoena. The sequence goes on along the minus strand of NC_089222.1, from coordinate 97,934,666 downwards.
TCAGGGTCAGTAGCCAGGATGCTATTCCCAGGATGCAGGGTAAGGTAAGGAGTGTCTGGATTGGAATCATTGACATGGAAATGGAGAAGCAGAAGATAAAGATACTAATATGGGTACTTCTCAAAGGCAAAACCAATGTAACTCAGAGCCTCAATACCTATAGGAAATGAAGAATTTAAAAATTCATGAAGTTTCAAATTATGGAGAGTGGAAGAATTATGATACTTCAGAAAGTAATAGGGGAACTGATATTTCAAGAGAAAAGTATGAGTTCAATTTTGTTCTAAGTTTGAAGTAATGGTAAGGCATAAAAGTGAAAATGCTAACATTCTACTGTTTATTCATTCAGTATAAATTTACTGAAGGCCTACTGTGTGCCAGATGCTGGCCCGGGGACTGAGGAAACAATGGTGGACTAAGATACCCATGGTCCCTGTCCTCACAGAGCTTAAAATTTACATGGCAAGACAAATGGGTAACAAGGCATTGGGCTAAATCAAGTGAGAATTTCCAGACATCAAAAATATTCACTTCTTAACAACTTGGGATAAAGAAAAAAAAAAAAAGGCAAGAGTCAGCCCGGGACCAGCCAAAAAGGAGGGCCCTCATTCTACATTAAGAGCAAGTAAGTACAATGTGAAAAGTGTTAGAAAATGTGAAAAGAAAATTCTAAAAGAATCATAAAGCTTTAATAAGTTGGCAAAGGAGTGAGAACTAAGGCAATCTTGAACACTTTAACAAGCTGGAAACATGGGAAGGAAAAAATATGCTATTAATGGTGAAATAAATTGTGGTTTTAACTCTTCATCTGGGCCAATCTGGAAAGCTTTCTTTTGACCTTAGATATATTGAGGACAAACATGTACATTCTTCCTTTCAAAGCCCATTAAGAATAAAAACTGTAAATTAGGTACATCTACTCTCCAAAGAATGTGAACTCAGAAAAGGCTCTAAAAACATAGGAGAACCATATGGACCCTATGCAAATAGGAATGGAAACATACAACCAAGGATAAAGTGACTCATTAATGTTTCGAAGCTTAAAACAAATAAAACAGAAAACAGAGGTTTTCTCATTAGAAACTCACCACACGAGAGCTTTGATATATAAAGTCAAAAGTCAAAGTATAGGGGCTTCCCTGGTGGCGCAGTGGTTGAGAGTCTGCCTGCCAATACAGGGGACACGGGTTTGAGCCCTGGTCTGGGAAGATCCCACGTGCCACGGAGCAACTAGACCCATGAGCCACAACAACTGAGCCTGCGCATCTGGAGCTTGTGCTCCGCAACAAGAGAGGCCGCGACAGTGAGAGACCCGCGCACCGCAATGAAGAGGGGCCCCCCGCTCGCCACAACTAGAGAAAGCCCTCACACAGAAACGAAGACCCAACACAGCCAAAAATAAATAATAAAATTTGAAAAAAGTCAAAGTATAATGTAAAGAAACCTTTCCAATAACTTGCACTTGCCTAGTAATTCGCAAATTACTAAATGATGCTATACAAACCAATGTGAAGTGATTCTGTTTTAAAAAGCCAGAGACTTTACACATAGTGCCAAATATCAGAGTTAAATGGATTAAAATGACATCAGTTGATGTTCCTGTAGCAAGCCAAGGGCATTCAGATTCCAACAGTTTTGTCAGAATATGCTCCTGAAGGAAAACTTGAGCTGTACTAATCTTCTAATTTTCAAGGAGGAATCATTCCCTGTAACTATTATTGCTTACTCTAACCTACTGGATTAATCTAAATTCTAAAAAATACCATCTACATAATCATATGAGGGTGGATTTCTCCAATTCTGCATCTAAGTACACCAATTGAGTTGTTCTGGTGGATTTATTTGGGTGCTTATAATATGTACAGTATTTCCAGAGCTTTTAAATAAGGACTATTATTTTTTCTCAAATGTCAGCTCTTTATTAACTGTTCTAACTAGGGAGAAAGGAGGGATGGGTAAATAAAATTCACAAGTACTCCAAATGCTTCTTTTTGTCATTACCATTTAATTCTTCCCCTTTAGTCATGTCCTAACAATTCCCTATTTCTGTCAAGGATACTTTGATCCTTCCACACACTCATGTTTGAAACTTGGCAAGCATCTTGACATATTATTATTGAATCTTTTAAAAAACTTCATTCTAGGTAGAATTATTTATTTTAAATATTGTGATTTGATGGGCATGACTCCATCTATCTGATGAGAAGAGCAGAGCCAGGGTGTATGGGCAAGGGGATGACAGGGTGAGGTGTACACATTGTCTGAGTAGCTTGGGGCCTTCAAGTCAATTGCCTTGGATAAAATTCTAACTCTATCCGGGCAACTGTTCCTCTACCTTCTTCGTATTCATTATCTCTTTGTGCTGTCAAACCGTGGCAATCTCTATCAATTAGAATCAATCATCAGATAAGTCGTTTCATGGAGGGGTCTGCAGAACCAAGTGAAATTGAAGAAAAGGCTTGAGGAGAGGGGAGGAAATCATATCCAAATCCTGCTATATGAATTTGCAAGTTACTGAACCTCATGGATTTATCAAGCAAGTTGAGTAACCATTAAAATCAGCTACATTTTGTTACAAGAGTATCAGGTCTCCATCCTTCCCTTCTACCCTTCCTGCCCATCCCCTCCCCTCCCTTCTTTGTTTTCCTTCTTTCTTTCTTAGTAAGAGACTAAAAAAAGGAAAAAGAAAGCAACCCTTAAGTGTTTGTTTTCTCAGCACTGGCACCCTGTGAACCCATTAGAAACTGAAGTTATCACAAGAAAGAAAGTTCTTTCAAGAGTCCATTTCCAAACAAAGTAAGTTATGGGTTTAGTAGTGGTTGAAATAAGGAATAGTTCAGATTCTTTGAAACAGCTCAAAATTACTTTTCAAAAAATTTAGTTTTGGCATATCTTCTACATACTTTTTCCAAGAATTTCTTCCTTCAGAACTATAGACATGTGAAAGAAAATTTTTTTCTTTCTTAGTTTAGACTTCTTAATCAAAGTCATATGAAAGGTACTTCTGAGAACTTACAAACATTTTAAAGCTTTCTTTTCTGTCCAATTAAGACAAATAAGAAGAAATAAAGCACTACAAAAAATAGATATAAAGCAAAAAAAGTACATGAAAATGTTTTCGATATCTTTAGTACAAGGCAAATACATATTAAAATGGTAATGAGATATGACTACACTAAAATAGCTAAAATGAAAAATGTTGATGACACAAAATGCTGGTGCAGATGTGGAGCAACCAGAACTCCCATATACTGCTTGTGGGAATTTAAATGGAAAAATTAGGCCAAAAAAAATCAAATATACATCTTCCTTGTGACATAGCAATTCTACTTCTAGGTATTGATCTAAGAGAAATTAAAAGATATATCTACAAGAGTCTTATACAAAAATGTTTATAAAATTTATATTCAAAATAACCAAAGGGACTTCCCTGGTGGCACAGTGGTTGAGAGTCCGCCTGCCGATGCAGGGGACATGGGTTCGTGCCCCGGTCCGGGAATATCCCACATGCCGCGGAGCGGCTGGTCCTGTGAGCCATGGCCGCTGAGCCTGCGCGTCCGGAGCCTGTGCTCCGCAACGGGAGAGGCCGCAGCAGTGAGAGGCCCGCGTACCGCAAAAAAAAAAAAAAAAAAAAAAAAAAACCAAAAAACAAGACACAATTCAGGTGTCCACCATCAAGAAAATGGATCAATAAATTCTGAAATATTCACATAATGGAATACTACTCAGGAATAAAAAAGGAATGAACTATTTATACTTGCAATGTCATGAATGAATCTCAAAAAACATGCTGAATAAATAAGATAGACACAGAAAGAGAACATACTTTATGATTCTGTTTATATGGAATTCTAGAGTGGCCAACTCTAGTACTTTCTGGAGTAATGAAAATGTTTTATGTCTTGATGGGGTATACAGTACATGGTTACACACTTTTTTGTAATTGATTAAATTGTACACCTAAGATCTGTGCATTTTACTAGGCTTAAATTATTCCTCAATAACACAGTTTTTTATGTAAAAAAGTAATGAAACAAATCTTAAACATTTAAGTCACTTTGAATATTTAAAATTTTAAAAAAATCTTCTAATATAAAAACTCCTCGGTTGAAGCTTGAAAATTTTGATTGTCAGATGCAAAGCTTTGAATTTTGAAGCTACTGTAGTAAATACTTATGAAAAGCAAATATCATCTTATACCCAGTTTAGAATCATGGTTCAGCATTTATACAGTGCCCAGCACATAGACAATGCCAACTACATATGCTGGATGAATGAATGGCAGTAATTTAAAAATAAACTTAGGTTTTTCTAATTTTGTTCTGCCAAAGAAGATGGTAGCTTCATTTCCAACTGTGCTTTTCCTTGACCTACATTTCTCCATGTGTTCCTCCCTCCAGTTTTCTAAGTCAATGATCCCTAAGCTTAGGTGAAGTTTCTGATTCAGTAGGTCTGGAGACCTGAGAATTTCCATTTTTTATAATTTCCCAAGTGATGTTTATTGAGGTTGATGCTGCTTAGTTTAGGGACCACACTGAGAGAACTACTGTTTTAGCACTTCGTCAACTGACAGATCAAAGATCCATCCTTTTCAAACCAAAGATGAAGCTTTGCAACTTTTAACAGTCTCTACTAAGTGCTTTCAACCTCATCCTCTGATTTTTTTTTTTTACACTTATCACTGAAAACCCCACTTGCTATTTGGCTTATTTTCCTTTCTAGTTTTTTCTTCAGAAAGAAAAAAATACTTGCATGTGTTTTCTATTCAGATAGGTGATAACTCCCTGAAGGGTAGGGATCCTGACTAATGTATCTTCATTCCCCTCACACCTAGATCAGGCTCTACAGCTAATAGCTGATCTGTAAATACTGATGCTCCTGACATTTACACATTCTTCTAAAGCAGGTGCAGATACTATTGAAAGCAAGTGCCAATTTTCAGATGAAAAACAAAAATTTCCATAATGGTGAACTACCTGTCATTGGGACAGTGACTTGGCAATGTCCAGTCATGGTGAGGGTTGATGAGGAAGCCCCAGGACAGGAAGACTGAGCTTGGTGTCAGAGTGCCAACCACCAGCTGGAGAGGTTTGCGAGATCGTGCTTTACCTGCGGAGGTAACAGACAGGTTAATTCTCGTTAATATTTAGTGTATTTTCTTTTTTAAAAATAATTTTTAAAATATTTATTTATTTGGCTGCACTGGGTCTTAGTTGAGGCATGCGGGATCCTTAGTTGAGGCATGCAAACTCTTAGTTGTGGCATGTGGGACCTACTTCCCTGACCAGGGATCGAACTGGGGTCCCCTGGAGTGCAGAGTCTCAGCCACTGGACCGCCAGGGAAGTCCTTTATGATTTGGGTAAAATAGACAAAGGTAATTTAGCAAGAGATGAAGAATGTGAAAGCGTTAAGTTCCTTTTCTTTTTATGTAGTGCACAAATATTAATAATGGTTTGCCCATGAATTTAAGCAGGAATCAAATGAAATACCCTTTTGAGATTTACTTGTGTGTGTGTGTGTCTGTGTGTGTGTGTGTATACACATATGAACTATATACTTTCCTAGTTTTTATTTTCTTGCGATTCAGGGATGAATATGGAGGTCTTGGCTATTATCAATGAAATAAACACACACACATATAGGCATATATATACATATATATATATATATACTCAATTTTCTTTTACAGACAAAATAAATTATGCTTTTTTTCCCCCCTGGGACTGTGAATTAGTGTGAAATAACACCTTAGAAAAGAAAGCTTACCATGTAGGTTGCAGGTTATAGTCTTTTTTAAAAAAAACTATTTGGAAGTGTAAAATCCCTTGTGAGACCATTGTAATAGCCTTTTTTTTTTTTTTTTTTTACAGTGAGTATCTAAATGGAAAAGGTGCACACATTTTTAATACTGCTGGAAGAGTACGAATAATACAGGAAGCACAGTTATTCAGATAAGACTAACTGGATTGGGGCAATGCTAAGAGTGATGCTGATATACCACTAGATTCTTTTCAAGTATGTGGCGGGGGTGCAGACATTTGCTTTTTCAAAAATATTTGAAATTGCAGGCATGGGAGGAGAGTGAAAAAGAGGCGGGAAGATTTTCAACCATGGAAACCAACACTGGCTCATAAAAGAAATCAGGGTACAATCTAATAGGATTAATTAAAAATCCAATGGGACCTAATAAAATTATGCAGCACTAATGTAAAACATATATGCTTTGTATTTCCATTAATTCTCTTTTTCATTTCATGATACTACGTATATTTGTTATAAAAAGAAATTTTATCTTCATCTACTGTAGTGTGAGCCAAACAGCAAAATGGCCTGTGACCTTTAGAAGGTGGGTAGGAGGGCACCCCTTGTATGAGCTTAGCTAAGGTTATCTGAACCAAATACCCTTGAAAATTGTGCCATGACTGCTGCTTCTGTCAGATTTAAGTTGTATAAGTTGTTATTCTAGCGGAAAAGCCCTCTGAAACAAGAATATACACAACCTAGTGGTGGAAAGTTACTTCACTGTGACATAGATGAATTTTTAAAAGATATCTTAAATAATTTTCAAAGATGGTTATTGTTTAATCACTTGCAAACATGCAACTATACTTCTCTGAAAATCTGTCCAGATCCACCTGCAACAGTACCTTATCTATGATTCAAAGGGTTCAAGTTTGGCCCCCAAGGAGGGCAGATTAGAATCAGAGATAAAGGTGGGGGACACCGGTAGTTTGAAAAAGACCTGAGGTGATTCTGATAAGTCTTTTTCCACCCCTGCGTTGATTTTCACTCACTCACGTAACACAGCTGTCTCATTTTATAGATGAAAAACAAGGCCCAGAGTAGTTTCAAGGTTGTCCAAGGTTAAGATTCAAATCCAGGCCTCCTGAATTATAATCTACTTTTCTTTTTACTATATCACTGGCTTGGCTCACAATGTATGAAGATAATGCCACTTAGAGAAAAAAAGGTACATTTTTCTTTCCCCAAGGAACCTAAGGTTTACATGACTATCAAATAATTATTTCACTAAGTTTGGATCTTACTTTAAAAATGATTAAATAATTAAAATTTATGTGGCAGATACAAATATAAAATGAATGGAAGCTAATCCATGACTCATTACATCACTCTTAAATGCAGATTATAAAAACAAAAATTATATCTGTTGCCTGAAAGGAAAGGTGGGGTATTATATCCTGAGTGGGATGAAACAATTTCCTGTGTTGGTCATCATACTGAAAAATAATCTCTAAGGCCAGCGTCACAGAAGCCCCCAAATGAAACGAAGTTATAAAATTCTATTAAGTTGTAATCACTCTCTTGACCTTCCTTACTTCTTTTTGTATATTTGTTTTATAATCATATTAAGAAAAATTTCAGTGACTATGAAGCCAGAATCCCATAAAACCATACTCATGCTTCCTGACTTTATTGTTAAATATTCTGAAATAGAATCTTGAAATATTGATGAGAGTACATTTCTTTTCAAGTGTATGGAAAGCTGCCTGGACGACTACCATCAGTAAGTTGTAAGTACTGATTGAAACTTTCCTTGCACTTTGGGATAATATAAGAGGTCAAGGAAAAGGATCTGTATTTCTCAAAATACTTGACCATTTATTGCTTCTCTAAAAAGAAAAGGAAACCAACAGAAGGAGGGGAGGGGATAGTGGCAACTGATTTCTGGTAACCAGGCATGGCTAATACACCTAGGAGACAGAATACAGAGCTGCAAAGGGCGCCTTTGCTCAGTGTATGTGAATATCTGTACACTCCCCCAACCCTTCTCATCCCTTTAAGAAAGATCCTTTTTTCTGTGTGGCAACCAGAGTACTGTAAAAGACAAATATGATTAGGAAATAATTATTTTGAGAACAGTTCACATTAGAACATGAAAAAGAAAAGTACTATGATCAACTTTATCTAGAGTAGTAAGATGTGACATCAGATGTTAAAAGCATATTTATAGTTCTATCAGTCCTTCGTAATAGCAACGGCTTCCTTATTTGATCTGAGAAGAAATTTTAGCAGTGAAATTGGGACAACATAGGATTTTTTGGGGGGGCTGCGTTGGGTCTTCGTTGCTGCATGCGGGCTTTCTCTAGTGGTGGCGAGTGGGGGTTACTCTTCATCGTGCTATGCAGTGTTCTCACTGTGGTGGCTTCTCTTGTTGCAGAGCACGGGCTCTAGGCACGCGGGCTTCAGTAGTTGCAGCACATGGGCTCAGTAGTGGTGGCCCATGGGCTCTAGGATGTGTGGGCTCAGTAGCTGTGGCGCGCAGGCTTAGTTGCTCCGCAGCATGTGGGATCTTCCTGGACCAGGGATCGAACCCATGTCCCCTGCATTGGCGGGCAGAACGGCCCCATCAGGGAAGTCCCAGGACAACATAGGATTTTAATCTTCCTTAGTCATGCAGAAATGTTTCTACTTTTTTATACATATGGTATCTACTTTCCTGTTTTAAGTCTCCCTAGCCCTGGGAAGATGGGTGTTGCACTGCTGTTTTATGAAAGAAGTCCTATTTTCTATGTTTGACTAAATACAAGAGATTTAGAAGGAAGAGGTGTAAATAAAATCCAAGTTCCAACCCATTTAACACACACGTAAATGAGTTATGCTTTTGAAATGTCAACAGTTTCCTTCAGCAAAGGTTAGACATCAAATTTTGCCCTAAAAAATCTGAAAGGCACAAGAGCGGGCTTTAGTTCACACATTACAAAATAGAGACAGGCCAACAGGAGTTATCTCTAAATGAGCACTTGCTCTGGGCCAGGCCTGTCCTACGTGTTGTGTATTTGTGGACTCATTTAATCCTCACGCAGACCCTACCATACGTCAGAATGGAGGCACAGAGAGGTTCAATAATTTGCCTCAATCTCTACAGTTTGTATGTGGTGAGGCTGGAAAAGACCCCAAGAGCCTCTCCCACCAGGCTATGCTACTCCCCAAGCAGGGTTGTGTTGACGGGGGTCTGCTGGGCATGGTACATCTTCTAACCTATATTCCTGAGACATCCCCAAGCCACGTGGTCTTTGTGGGTAGAAAAGAGACGAAAAGGCATGCTTTAAAGTTAATTTAAAAAAAAAAATCAACAAAAATACCTGAGCATGACTTCTTTTGGCTGGGAGGAGGAGCGGGCCGCACGACTATCAGATATTTAGGCTCAGCATCTGGAAACAGTAACATTATTTATCAGTAAGATTCTTTGCGAACAAACAGAGTTCACGACAGCAAACCCATTCCTGACTCAGTGTTCCCAGCTTTAGTCAGCTTTAGTCATCGTAACCACAGCACGGGTGGGTGAGAGGGCCCAGGAATTCAGAAAGTTCAAATTTCTTGGGATAGTCCAGGCCATTAAGTTTTTAAAATGAAAATTAAATCCAGATTTTCAAAACCCCATGGACAGGAGTCAGGGAGAAGTCTTAAAAGAATTATGCTAGACACAGATTTCATGCCACATTTTCATCAGTCCTTTGCTCTGCGAAGAGACTTTTTTAAAAATCAGATCATATTTCTTTTGTTATCCTACTCCTCACAGAGGGTCAGTCTGGTGCTTCAAAGTCAGAGAAGGAAAATTATACTTGTGTAGGACATAAGAGTCTCACCTGTTGAATGATCTGAAATTGCTCACTTTCTTGGGAATCTGAATATTCATAACATCCTACCTATTTTTTTTATCCTGTTTGCATTTCAGTCTGTTATCACATCCAATCAATCATTTTCATGAACAATTTTTAAACAAAATCACAATTTAAGTTGGTATAATTTTCACCTAAAATATACCAATGGAAAATAGAGAATCTCTTTTAAAAAGATTGAGGTTTTATGAGGGAAATCTGTGGGCTGGTATCTTGACAATTTTAAGGTACACAGGTGTCTGTATTCATCAAAACATTGAATAGTAATGACAAGGTCCTACTGTACAGCCCAGGGAACTATATTCAATATCCTGTGATGAACATAATGGGAAAGAATATGAACAAGAATACGTGTATGTAAAACTGAGTGACTTTGCTGTACAGCAGAAATTAAACACAACATTGTAAATCAAATACACTTCAATAAATTTTAACAACCTAAAAATATAAAAATTAAAATGTGGACAGTAAAAAAAATAAAAATTAAAATATTTAGGTTTTAAATAAAATGATATTTAGACAATCAATATGTGTTAACTCAATCAGGGGCTGATAGTTTATCAAAGTTTTTAAAATTGATGTTTTCAAGAGGAATGGTTGGGGCCTCCCTGGTGGCGCAGTGGTTGAGAGTCCGCCTGCCGATGCAGGGGACACGGGTTCGTGCCCCGGTCCGGGCCCAGCTGCTCCACATGCCGTGGAGCAGCTGGGCCCGTGAGCCATGGCCACTGAGCCTGCACGTCCGGAGCCTGTGCTCCACAACGGGAGAGGCCACAACAGTGAGAGGCCCACGTACGGCAAAAAAAAAAAAGAGGAATGGTTGGTCTATACACAGTGTATAAATAAGCCAAATACACTCTGGGCATATAAAATAGCATTTTATAAGCAGCTCTATTGGATTAATCAATTGATTGATGTGTATTATCTACAATATTTCTTCAGTAACTCTGGATCCTGGAACTTATTCTACACCACACTTTATCCGGATGCTGTAGTCAATCACAGTTCACTCCTACTTGCTCAGACGGAGCTCACGTCTTTGTTTTCTTTCAAACATCTCCCCTCCATGTGTTTGAAGCCCAAGGCTTTATGGGGCTGACCTCATTCTCAGCCAGAGACAACCTGGCCTTCAACCATGTTTAATGACTCAAGGCTTTGTCTTTTTCCTGGACACCTCACCAGGCCCTATTTGCTATAACCTGCTGCAGTAATTACCACTGCAAAAGATAAACCAGGTAACCTCTTGAATTGACCTCAGAGCTTTGCTCATCGATTGCATTGGTGCCTAATAACCACAACACAGATAAAGGAGCGTTCGCTGTGTTTCAGTCTCATGTGTTTGAAAGCATATCTTGCTTAGTGGAGCTTATATAAGGAAAAGCTCAACTTAAATCAAGTTCTCTAGTAACAATATAATAACCACTTCCTGATTTTATTTGGGATATAGAGCAATATAGGTATTAAGAAACTACTGTGTGTTGAGTACTTCCTATGTGCTGGATACATTATATTCATAATTTAGTTACTCCTCATGGCAATCCTACCTGACAAGAACTATTCTCATCCCAATTTGTAGATGAGGTCACTGAGGCAGGGTCAGCATGTACAGTCACACGAGCCCCATGTTCAGAAGGGTCCCACGCTTGGTTTAATATCCTGCTGTCACCATCATGAAATTCTTAATACTTTTATCTTTGAATTCATGTTTTATAAGGGCTGTCCAATGGGATAATGGAGCATGAGTGTGAGCAGAGCAGATGAGAGCAATAATGCATGTCTGCACTTCCTTCCATCCATGTATAGCATTCTAGGTACCCATTAGCATAGCATTCCAAAGGGCCCATGTCGTGTGGGAGTCCAGTAAGACTCAAAGGTCAAATACGGTAAGCGTATTACATCTACCACTGAGTAAGGGTCTGTGGAAGGGAAACCGACAGCCCTGTGAGGTCACACTTCCATTTGAACCAGAACTTGCTTCAAATGCAGAAAGAAGGCAACAGCATTTTAGGAAACAAAAATGACCAAAGAATCCTATCATGTCCTTTCTTATTCATGTTCCTTTCCTGTATTAGCAAGACACTGACGCTGAAAATTAGGACACAGAGGGAAAGGAAAAGCTAGAGAAACCCCTGCTTCCTTTTGTTTCCAGTTCTCCCTCACTCGTAAGTGGAAGGCAGAGGGTATTAGTAGAATGAGCAAGTATCAAAAAGTTGAGTTCTGTGCATTTCCACTAGTGTGGCAAGAATAAAGTACGTATGCATGAACTACAAAATACAAATTGTGTCATTTTAGTGATTCTGCTTAGGACTTAAAGGATCTTACATTTGCATTTAAAACTAGCACTGCACAATATAAAGAAATACTAAGAATTTACTCGTCATTTTTCTTTACTTAAATGACCTTAAATAGCAAATAAAATAGCACCGTGACAAGTTGAGAAACTGTGGAAAAAACTTTATATTTTAGTACCTTTAATGACATTTTTTCCTGGTTTTTGAGCCATGGACCCTGTGTTTTTATTTTGCACTTGGCCCTGCAAATTATGTAGTTCTTAATCTTGTCCCCAAAATGCCCTTTTAATAAGTCTCTGGAACTCACTTCTAGAAAACAAAGCTAAATCCCATTTTTCTTAAATTGTTCTCATTGTGGCAGAGTCTCTTAGAGTTAGCCTTTTATTTCCTTCCTTGATACACGTTAATTCAACTATACCTCAGTGTTTTTAAAAAAGGCCTGAAATACAAGAAAAATAACACACATAGAAGCTAAAGACAGTGCCATGATCCGAGACATATGGTTACATGAGCAATTTAAACGTAATTTTTGTTATGATCACAGTCGCTCTGCATAGAGCATAGGCTGTTACAGCCAATTACAAATTGGAACAGATGTCGGAACTTGGGTGCATATGCCGGCTCTCACTCTCATTAAAAACTTCCAAATTCACGCATTTCAGTAGTCTTTACGCTCAGTTGGGAACACAGACGTGGAAAAATAGAACTGAAAAACAAGATTTCTATTTCTGTTCTGCACTATGAAATCCTTTGTGGATTTGTAGCAGCCTGGAAATATATACACTGTAGCCTGATCAGAAATTTTGGCAACACATGCCAAAATCAACTACTTTTTAGAGAATGTGTATTATTAAGAAATTTTAAGAAAATGTATAGAATGCAGTTACCTTGACAATTTTTCCACTCCTGAAATGTTGCAGACTAATTAAATCTAATTTGCTTCATATTTTGAATGCCCTGTGGTGGAGGATACAGACAGCTTCCTGTTTAAGGAAATCTACTATTGAAATTCTTTATAAAGTCCTAGATTTTTTGGTAACACAAATAATCTTCCCATACTCGCTCTGCTCAAAAAATCCTAATTCTCACATTTTTGTTAGGGGACATTTGCATTGCAAGCCACACTACTTCAGGATGGTGTCGTAGTGAGGTTTTTTCTCCTTTTCCTGCCATGAGAGTTTCCACAAAAGAAACAAAATAAGCCAGGATGATCCTAAAGGAAATCAAGTAAGGGACCTGAACAAACAAAATAATGTACTTTACCCCTGTCATCTTTTTAACAGTTTGGTTTCATCACAGACTAAATTTCTGGGTAAGAGCATGGACCCTGGAGCCTGCAATCAAATCTTGCTCAGCTAGTTGCTAGTACAAGGAAAAATACTTAACATCAGTGCACCTAGTTCATCACATGCAAAATTGAAAACTCATAGTACCTGGGCTCATAGAGGTTTTAGTAATGATCATTCACAGAAAGTGCTAATTTAATGTTAGCAATCATAATGATTTCTTAAAAGCAGAATTTTGTGTCCTAAGAGCCCTAAGGACATATTTTAAAAGGAAAATGTTCAAAACCGTTTTCGTTTTGTTTTTTTAAAGAAGATGTTGGTGGTAGGAGTTTATTAATTAATTTATTTATTTTTGCTGTGTGCGTCTTTGTTTCCGTGCGAGGGATTTCTCTAGTTGTGGCAAGCGGGGGCCACTCTTCATCGCAGTGCGCGGGCCTCTCACTATGGCGGCCTCTCTTGTTGCGGAGCACAGGCTCCAGATGCTCAGGCTCAGTAGTTGTGGCTCACGGGCCCAGTTGCTCTGCGGCATGTGGGATCATCCCAGACCAGGTCTCGAACCCGTGTCCCCTGCATTAGCAGGCAGACTCTCAACCACCGTGCCACCAGGGAAGCCCAAAACCGTTTTGTTTTTTTTTTTTTAAAGCAAGCAAAGATTTCAAAATGCAAAAATTTCACTAAAAAAGAAAATTACACCCCACCCTGACAAAGATTCTCTCTCTTGACCAAACTCTTACCAGGCTCTTCTGAGCTCTTGCTCAACTAGGCTCTGACATTTGGGCTTCTGTGTTCATTTCTGCATTGTCCAATTAGAGCAGAAATCCTGAGACCGTTGAGCCAGAATCCGCCATCTTCCATACTTGATTACACTTGGTATCCAATCAAGTTCCTCATCACCCTCCATCTCACAGATGATAACTGATCACCCTGGCCTGTCTTCATCAAGAACCCTGTTAGGTCAGTTTTGCCAGAATCCTCCCTGACCCCTGATGTTTCCTTTTAGTAATTTTCCATCCATTCACTCCTACTCTGCTCCTTAGCTATAATTCCCACTTTTCCTTATTATATTTGGAGTTGAGCCCAATTTCTCTCCCTCACTACAAGACAACACTGCAATTTTCCCTGTATCTATCACAAGAACCCCCTCCCCCTTGAATAAAGTCTTCCTTACCATCTTTAACAAGTGTCACTGAATAATTTTTCTTTAACAATACTTGCTCACAAATATCAATGCAAAAAATCCTGTAAAATATACTGACAAGCTGAATCTGGCAGCACATAATAGTACATTACAGCCAAGTGTAGTTTATTCCAGGAACGTAAAGAGAAAAGAAAGCACCGCTTTCCACAAGTGCTGAAAAGGCACTTGACAAAATTCAACATCAATTCTTAATTAATATGGATTTAATGGAATACTTCCTCAATATGATAAAACCTACTGTAAAATATCTGAACCACGTTTTTTAAACATGCAGGACCCTAAACATACATTTCTGTTGAGTAACTCCCTGGCTTTATCAGAATATTGAACCCTCATTATTCTGTCCCTTTTATTACTGAATATTTTTAAATGTTACACTAGGATTTTATTTTGTAACCTGCTTCAGCATTTTTATTGAGTGCCTGAGACATGGATTAGGAAAATAAACAAAGAATGATGTAACCAATTATATTACATATTCTTTTACTCCAATGATGTAGGAATATATAAACCAAGGCAGTGGATTGGAAGCATTACTGGAATATTTACACCTGAAGCCAAGCTTACCAGAATTGTGAGTTAGAACAAACTTGCTTATGAAGGCCCCAGATTTAAGCTTCCATGTCCATTTCCCTCTTTGACTATCTCTTTACCAGATGTGGTAATCCTCATCAATCTTATTTTCATTTGTTCTTAGAGAGGATCACAAAAGCAACTATTTACAACTTAGCATGAGTGAATTCATATTAATACACTACCCCTACTCATGATCTGTTCTATTTTAATTACATAAAAGACAAGCATATGTCCTCTACTAAATATATACATGGCATCAAGTAACCAATGGGGAGAATCTTTTGGCCTAGCACCCTTCCTAATTCCTTTCTTCTGTCCCTGAAATCACAATATACAAACAGCCACCTTCTCCATAAGCTAAAGACAGCTGGCTTGCAAACATCCTGTCAGAGACCAGATCTGTAGAGGGTGTGCAGGCTTTACTCTAGCAGGAGAGGGCCAGGCACCACTCTGCTCTCACCGTTTTGCTTTAAAGATCTGGGACCCTCTGGACTCAATCAGGGAAGGTGGACATCATCCCAGACACTGTTCAAGGCCCAGAGAGAAGTTTCAAAATCAATTTCCAAGTAACTTTGAGCCTATTAAAGACAGTCCATAAACACCTTTTGTCAGTAGTTAGGTTTATTTTTGATTAAAAAAAAGGAGGCCAGACTGTTTCTATCGTGATTTGGACGTTTAAAAACAACACTGAGGGGGCTTCCCTGGTGGAGCAGTGGTTGAGAGTCCGCCTGCCGATGCAGGGGACACGGGTTCGTGCCCCAGTCCAGGAAGATCCCACATGCCACGGAGCGGCTGGGCCCGTGAGCCATGGCCGCTGAGCCTGCACGTCCGGAGCCTGTGCTCCGCAACGGGAGAGGCCACAACAGTGAGAGGCCCACGTACTGCAAAATAAATAAATAAATAAAATAACTGGCTGAAGAGGGTCAGTGATTTAGAAGGAAACCCAGGGGAGCAGTGTTTCTAAAAAATGGCCTAACCACTGTTCATGCTGGCACAGAGTGATGTGGTAGAAAAACAAGGCTACCGATAGCTCTGAGTTGAAGGGTGAGGCATGAGAGTTTGATTCTCAAGGTGAAGAATATTTAGCAGTAATTTTTCTTTTGCTTACTTTCCTTTTAATATTTTTTTTAAAGTAATACACCTCTTCCTTCCCTAAACCCCAGTCTAAACATGAGAAGAAACATCAGACAAAACTAAACTGAAAGACATTCTACAAAATACCTAACCACGACTCCTCCAAACCATTAAGGTCATCAAAACCAAGGAAAGTATGGGAGACTGAGTCTACAGGAGCCTAAGGGGACATGACTAGGTGTGATGTGGTGTCCTGCCTGGGACTTTGGAATGGAACAAGATCTTAGGTTAAAATGGAGGAAATCAAATCAACTGTGGACTTTAGCTAATAATGTATCAATACTGGTTCCTTAGTTGTGACAAATGTACCATACTAACCTAAGATGTGAATAGGAGAAATTGAATGTCAAGTACACAGAAATTCTGTCTTATACTTGCAACTTTTCTTAAACATAAAGCTATTCTAACAAAGAATTTATTAAAAATAAAATCATCTGTTTTTACAAAAAATAGATAATATAAAATTTATGTATCGGGAGATGGCTTCAAGATGGCAGAGGAGTAAGATGTGGAGATCACCTTCCTCCCCACAGATACATCAGAAATACATCTACATGTGGAACAACTCCTACAGAACACATACTGAATGCTGGCAGAAGACCTCAGACATCCTGAAAACCATGTGGCTGACAGGGTTTTGGTGCTCCGGCCAAGTGTCAGGCCTGTGCCTCTGAGGCGGGAGAGTTGAGCTGAGGAAACTGGTCCACCAGAGACCTCCTGGCCCCATGTAATAGCAGTCGGTGAGAGCTCTCGCAGAGATCTCCATCTCAATGCTAAGACCCAGCTCCACTCAACAAACGGCAAGCGACAGGACTGGACATCCTACACCAAACAACTAGCAAGACAGGAACACAACCCCACCCATTAGCAGAGAGGCTGCCTACAATCATAATAAGGTCACAGACACCCCAAAACACACCACCGGACATGGCCCTACCCATCAGAAAGACAACATCCAGACTCATCCACCAGAACACAGGTACTAGTCCCCACCATCAGGAAGCCTACACAACCAACTGAACCAACCGTACCCACTGGGGGCAGACACCAAAAACAATGGGAACTACAAACCTGAAGCCTGTGAAAAGGAGACCCCAAACACAGTAAGTTAAGCAAAATGAGAAGACAGAGAATCACACAGCAGATGAAGGATCAAGGTAAAAACCCCTCAGACCAAATAAGTGAAGAGGAAATAGGCAGTCTACCTGAAAAAGAATTCAGAATAATGATAGTAAAGATGATCCAAAATCTTGGAAATAGAATAGACAAAACGCAAGAAACATTTAACAAGGACCAAGAACTAAAGAGCAAACAAACAGTGATAAACAACACAATAAATTAAATTAAAAATTCTCTAGAAGTAATCAATAGCAGAATAACTGAGGCAGAAGAACGGATAAGTGACCTGGAAGATAAAATAGTGGAAATAACTATCACAGAGCAGAATAAAGAAAAAAGAATGAAAAGAATTGAGGACAGTCTCAGAGACCTCTGGGACAACATTAAATGCACCAACATTCGAATTGTAGGGGTTCCAGAAGAAGAGGAGAAAAAGAAAGAGACAGAAAATATTTGAAGAGATCAGAGTTAAAAACTTCCCAAATATGGGAAAGGAAATAGTCAATCAACTCCAGGAAGTGCAGACAGTCCCATAGAGGATAAATCCAAGGAGAAACATGTCAAGACACATATTAATCAAGCAGTCAAAAATTAAATACAAAGAAAAAATATTAAAAGCAGCAAGGGAAAAACAACAAATAACATACAACAGAATCCCGATAAGGTTAACAGCTGATCTTTCAGCAGAAACTC
This sequence comes from Phocoena phocoena, assembly GCF_963924675.1. Classification (NCBI taxonomy): domain Eukaryota; kingdom Metazoa; phylum Chordata; class Mammalia; order Artiodactyla; family Phocoenidae; genus Phocoena; species Phocoena phocoena. Next base: position 97,916,730 of record NC_089222.1, on the reverse strand, counting down.
TGCAAGCCAGAAGGGAGTGGCAAGACATATTTAAAGTGATGAAAGGGAAAAACCTAAAACCAAGATGGCTCCACCCAGCAAGAATCTCCTTCAGATTCGACGGAGAAAGTAAAACTTTTATAGACAAGCAAAAGCTAAGAGAAATCAGCACCACAAAACCAGCTTTACAACAAATGCTAAAGGAAGTTTTCTAGGCAGGGAACACAAGAGAAGGAAAAGATCTATAACAACAAACCCAAAACAATTAAGAAAATGGTAATAGGAACATACATATTGATAACTACCTTAAATGTAAGTGGATTAAATGCTCCAACCAAAAGACAGAGACTGGCTGAATGGATACAAAAACAAGACCTGTGTATGTGCTGTCTACAACAGACCCACTTCAGACCGAGCAACACATACAGACTGAAAGTGAGGGGATGGAAAAAGATATTTGATGCAAATGCAAATCAAAAGAAAGCTGAGTAGCAATTCTCACGTCAGACAAAATAGACTTTAAAATAAAGACTACTACAAGAGACAAAGAAGGACACTACATAATGATCAAGGGATCGATCCAAGAAGAAGATATAACAATTGTAAATATTTATGCACCCAACATCGGAGCACCTCAATACATAAGGCAAATACTAACAGCCATAAAAGGGGAAATCGACAGTAACAAAATAATAGTAGGGGACTTTAACATCCCACTTTCACCAATGGACAGATCATCCAAAATGAAAATAAATAAGAAAACACAAGCTTTAAATGATACATTAAACAAGATGGACTTAATTGATATTTACAGGACATTCCATCCAAAAACAACAGAATATACTTTCTTCTCAAGTGCTCATGGAATCTTCTCCAGGATAGATTATATCTTGGGTCACAAATCAAGCCTTGGTAAATTTAAGAAAGTTGAAATTGTATCAAGTATCTTTTCTGACCACAATGCTACAAGACTAGATATCAATTACAGGAAAAAATCAGTAAAAAAAAAAAAAAGTACAAACACATGGAGGTTAAACAATACACTATTAAATAACCAAGAGATCACTGAAGAAATCAAAGAGAAAAGCAAAAAATACCTAGAAACAAATGACAATGAAAACATGATGACCCAAAACATATGGGATGCAGCAAAGGCAGTTCTAAGAGGGAAGTTTATAGCAATACAGTCTTACCTCAAGAAACAAGAAACATCTCAAATAAACAACCTAACCTTGCACCTAAAGCAATGAGAGAAAGAAGAAGAAAATAACCCCAAAGTTAGCAAAGGAAAGAAATCATAAAGATCAGATCAGAAATAAATGAAAAAGAAATGAAGGAAACGATAGCAAAGATCAGTAAAACTAAAAGCTGGTTCTTCGAGAAGATAAACAAAATTGATGAATCATGAGCCAGACTCATCAAGAGAAAAAAGAAGACGCATATCAACAGAATTAGAAATGAAAAAGGAGAAGTACAAACTGACACTGCAGAAATACAAAGGATCATGAGAGATTACTACAAGCAAATGTATGCCAATAAAATGGACAACCTGGAAGAAATGGACAAATTCTTAGAAAAGCACAACCTTCCAAGACTGACCCAGAAAGAAATAGAAAATATAAACGGACCAATCACAAGCACTGAAATTGAAACTGTGATTAAAAATCTTCCAACAAACAAAAGCCCAGGACCACATGGCTTCACAATTCATAATATCAACATTTACAGAAGAGCTAAGAAACACTTATCCTTCTCAAACTCTTCCAAAATATAGTAGAGGGAGGAACACTTCCAAACTCATTCTACGAGGTTACCATCACCCTGATACCAAAACCAGACAATGATGTCAGAAAGAAAGAAAACTACAGGCCAATATCACTGATGAACATAGATGCAAAAATCCTCAACAAAATACTAGCAAACAGAATCCAACAACACATTAAAAGGCTCATACACCATGATCAAGTGGGGTTTATCCCAGGAATGCAAGGATTCTTCAATATATGCAAATCAATCAATGTGATAAACCATATTAACAAATTGAAGGAGAAAAACCATATGATCATCTCAATAGATGAAGATAAAGCTCTCAACAAAATTCAACACCCATTTATGATAAAAACCGTCCAGAAAGTAGGCATAGACGGAACTTACCTCAACATAATAAAGGTCGTATATGACAAACCCACAGCAAACATCATTCTCAATGGTGAAAAATTGAAACCATTTCCTCTAAGATCAGGAACAAGACAAGGTTGTCCACTCTCACCACTATTATTCAATATAGTTTTGGAAGTTTTAGCCATAGCAAAAAGAAATAAATAGGAATCCAAATAGAAAATGAAGAAGTAAAGCTGTCACTGTTTGCAGATGACATGATACTAAACATAGAGAATCCTAAAGATGTTACCAGAAAATTACTAGAGCTGATCAATGAATTTGGTAAAGTAGCAGGATACAAAATTAATGCACATTAATATCTTGCATTCCTATATAGTAATGATGAAAAATCTGAAAGAGATATTAAGGAAACATTCCCATTTACCATTGCAGCAAAAATAAAATACCTAGGAATAAACCTACCTAAGGAGGCAAAAGACCTGTATGCAGAAAACTGTAAGACACTGATGAAAGAAATTAAAGATGATACAAACAGATGGAGAGATATACTATGTTCTTGAATTGGAAGCATCAACATTGTGAAAACGACTATATTACCCAAAGCAGTCTACAGATTCAATGCAATCCCTATCAAACTACCACTGGCATTTTTCACAGAACTAGAACAAACAATTTCACAAGTTGTATGGAAACACAAAAGACTCGAAATAGCCAAAGCAATCTTGAGAAAGAAAAATGGAGCTGGAGGAATCAGGCTCCCAGACTTCAGACTATACTACAAAGCTAAAATAATCAAGACAGTATGGTACTGGCAGAAAAACAGAAATATAGATCAATGGAACAGGATAGAAAGCCCAGTGATAAACCCACACACATATGGTCACCTTATTTTTGATAGAGGAGGCAAGAATATACAATGGAGAAAAGACTCTTCAATAAGTGGTGCTGGGAAAACTGGACAGGTACATGTAAAAGAATGAAATTAGAACACTCCCTAATACCATACACAAAAATAAACTCAAAATGGATTAAAGACCTAAATGGAAGGCCAGACACTATAAAACTCTTAAAGGAAAACGTAGGCAGAACACTCTATGACATAAATCACAGTAAGATCCTTTTTGACCTATCTCCTTGAGAAATGGAAATAAAAACAAAAATAAATGGGACCTAATGAAACAAAAGCTTTTGAACAGCAAAGGAAACCATAAACGAGACAAAAAGACAACCCTCAAGAATAGGAGAAAATATTTGCAAACGAAGCAGCTGACAAAGGATTAATCTCCAAAGTTCACAGGCAGCTCACGTAGCTCAATATCAAAAAAACCAAACAACCCAACCCAACCCTTGGACAGAAGACCTAAATAGACATTTCTCCAAAGAAGATATACAGATTGCCAACAAACACACAAAAGGATGCTCAATATCACTAATCATTAGAGAAATGTAAATCATAACTACTGTGAGGTATCAGCTCACACCAGTCAGAGTGGTCATCATCGAAAAATCTACAAACAGGGCTTCCCTGGTGGCGCAGTGGTTGAGAGTCCGCCTGCCGATGCAGGGGACACAGGTTTGTGCTCCGGTCCGGGAAGATCTCACATGCCACAGAGCAGCTAGGCCCGTGAGCCATGGCCGCTGAGCCTGCGCGTCCAGAGCCTGGGCTCCGCAACGGGAGAGGCCACAACAGTGAGAGGCCCACGTACCGCAAAAAAAAAAAAAATAAGTACAAACAATAAATGCTGGAGAGGGTATGGAGAAAAAAGAACCCTCTTGCACTGTTGGTGGGAATGTAAATTGATACAGCCACTATGGAGAATAGTATGGAGGTTCCTTAAAAAACTAAAAATAGAACTATCATATGACACAGCAATCCCATTACTGGGCATATTCCCTGAGAAAACCATAATTCAAAAAGAGTCATGTACCACAGTGTTCACTGCAGCTCTATTTACAATAGCCAGGACATGGAAGCAATCTAAGCATCCATCAGCAGATGAATGGATAAAGAAGATGTGGCACATATATACAATGGAATATTAGCCATGAAAAGAAACGAAATTGAGTTATTTGTAGTGAGGTGGATGGACCTAGAGACTGTCATACAGAGTGAAGTCAGAAAGAAAAATAAATACCATATGCTAACACATATATATGGAATCTAAAAAAAAAAAAAGGTTCTGAAGAGCCTAGGGGCAGGACAGGAATAAAGACGCAGATGTATAGAATGGACTTGAGGACATGGGGAGGGGGAAGGGTAAGCTGGGATGAAGTGAGAGAGTGGCATGGACTTATGTACACTACCAAATGTAAAATAGATAGCTAGTGGGAAGAAGCCGCATAGCACCGGGAAATCAGCTGGGTGCTTTGTGACCACCTAGAGGGGTGGGATAGGGAGGGTGGGAGGGAGATGCAAGAGGGAGGAGATATGGGGATATGTGTATGTGTATAGCTGATTCACTTTGTTATAAAGCAGAAACTAACACACCATTGTAAAGCAATTATACTCCAATAAAGATGTTAAAAAAAATTTATGTATCAATGAGTCAAAGGAAGCTCCCTCACAAGCCCCAGGGATGCAAAAGCAGTGTCATTAATCAGCAGCTTTATTCTTTCTTAGATTTATATAAAATAGTGGTATGATTTATAGTTAAAGGTACTTTAGGATTTGATAAGCTAAGGTAACTATTTTATTGGCAATCAATGTGGCATATCATAAGACTTCTATTAAGTACAACATCATCCACAAAACCTGAAAAAAAAATCTATGGTCATGGAAATCTCCATATAGAAAATTATTAGTTTTTCTCTGCATCTGCAAGCATCCACATGCCACAGTTAGCTGTAATCTGACCTGAGGGGTACAATCCAAATTTAAGTATTCCCTTTATCTTCTAACATTTGGCAGACAGCTCCTGTGCCTTATTTCATCAACACTGAGTAATGTCTGTTTGAAAATTACCCTTGAAAAGCCTCCTTCTGTTTTAAGCCCAGGCAGAGAGTCCCACTCGTGGACTATTCAGTTCTTAAAAAGCACAATCTTAAGTGCGGCCACTTTGCGGGTAAGCAAACAGAGCTTCAGGGGGGCCCTTGGTGCTGCAGTTCTGTCTCAGCTGCCTTGCCCGTGCTGCAGACACTGTTCCCTCACCTGCTGGTCCATGAAGGAGGGCTGGAAGAGAGCAGTCTCGCTGAGAGAGGGGTGCAGTCTGGTGAGGGGGTTGGAAGGTAAAAAGACCATAAAATGCTACTTGTCTACTCATGGCTTGAAAGGCTACTCTAAGCAGTTGTAAATTTCAGTCCTGTAACCAACCTTGCTCCCTGTGCCCACCCCCATTCTCACATTCCGGTGACAAGTAAGGATAACAAATTGACACCACAGCAGCAAACTGCTTTCAGCAATGGGGTACAAATGATTTGTATTTGCGGTACACGGGCCTCCCACTGCCGTGGCCTCTCCTGTTGCGGAGCACAAGCTCCAGACGCGCAGGCTCAGCGGCCATGGCTCACGGGCCCAGCCCCTCCGCGGCATGTGGGATCTTCCCGGACCGGGGCACGAACCCGCGTCCCCTGCATCGGCAGGTGGACTCTCAACCGCTGCGCCACCAGGGAAGTCCAAATGATTTGTATTTGAACCGAAGTCCACATCCATTCTGAAGACTGGTTACTAGAAAATGAGAAGCTCAAATATCACTGAGGTAACAGATGTATCCTGTCAAAAGGCAGTGTTAACAAAGCTCACCACAAAACACATCTGTAATAATTAAGTAACCCTAAAGTAATTACATATTAACAAGCTCTAACAGTGGCCCTTGATAGTCTTGACCAACTCAGGAATATCACTGACATCCTTTCAGGACGTTCAGTGTCCCTTTTGGAAAAACACTACTGGGGCATTTTTCTGGAAAACTGGGGAAATCCTGCTAAGTCATAGCTTTGCAAAGCCTCATGGAAGCCAGAAGTCCAAATAGAAGACAGTAGTTATAAGTAGTGCCAGTTCTGCTCTAAATTTACTATGCTTACTGAATTTATGAATACAGAAGTTTAGCAATTTTTAATAAATCACTAAGTAGATTACTAGTACCCTGCCCTTAGCTGTACATAAAAATGAACGTCTGTAGCATCATAAATCATCACAGATAAAAGTCCTCCACCTTTTAGAGTATTTCTAAGCCTCTGCAGGAAGATGTGGGCTGAGGATCACGTGGGATCTGGCCCAGATTCAGTTCATATTTTGTTCATTTCTGTACCTTTAAACCTAGAAACACAGTAATTGCACAACAAACATTTTCTGAAAGAATGAACGAATCTTTTTCTCTACCCCTTTATTGCCTGGGGCTGGAGTAAAGATGGAGGAAGTTTGATGCTTTGCAGAAAGGAAACAAAAATAAGTATAGGTCTGGGAAATAGCTGTCAGCAACAGCAAATAATCTTTTGAAAAGCAGGTAAACTTCAACCACTGAATTCGTCTTTGAGGAGCCTATCTGTAGAACTGATATTTTTTTCCTTTGAAGTTCTTTCTTATAAATAGTATGTGGTTTTGTGTGTAAGGATAATCCTTACCTTTCACCTGAAAAGTAATTTAAGCCAGATTTTAAAGGAAATCCTACTAATCACTGTTCAGGCCTTATTTCTGTTAAACATTACAAAATCACTTGGAAAATGAACAAATGCCCATTTTGACGAAGCATTCTGCTGTGCCCTGGGGCTCCGAGACAGTTCTGGTTTCTCTCAGCCCTTAAAAGGCAGCCTGAGGGCCCTGGCGCCCAAGCAGGGTGGGACAATGGTGAAGGTTAAACAATCCATAAAAGGCGCAGCCACCTTGGACCGCAGAGCAACTGCTAATGCAAAAATGACTAGGAGCATCTGCCATTGGTGGGATTCTAGAATGTTCAGTCATAGACCACAGAAGGGAGCTGACATGAAGCTCATGTTGGTATGTATGTTCAGAACAGATGGCAGCAGTGAGAAGCAGCCCCTCATCTCTGTGCTGCAGAGTGAAGCCTCTAAATAAGAGATGACAACCCAGCTTTGATGAGAAGAGAGGGCGTGGAAAAGGTGGAGGTGGAAGGAAGAGGTTCAAAGGGGCTTTTCCTAAACACTGTAAGGTGGACCCCTGAAAGCTCTGCCACACTCCTTCACTCTTCAGTTTGCTGTCTGGAAGGAAAGATGCACCCTTTTTCCAAATAGAGGAGCATTTCAACGACAGATTTCAATGTGGAAAACATTGCTGAAAACTTTTCCTGAGAGTTTTCCTATAATTTCGGTGAGAGCTGCGGAGGCGAAGCTACTGAAAATACACACTTCGCCTGGTGCTTACTACGTAAGTTTATGACCCCAATCAATGCAAAAATCAAACGATGGATCTGCTATTTTAAAAGTAACATTAAAGACACCAAAATATAAAACATTTTCTCTCTTTCATGGACTCTGTCTTGACCTGTCATGGTATTGTTGTGCCCTGCGGAGGTGTGCAAACCCTCACCTCTCCCCATCCCTCACCTCTCCCCATCCCCACTCTCCTGACTGTGTGGGACCCTTTCCCACCAGAGGCAGCCTCAGCATCAAAGCACCTTACCCCACACCTTAGCCCTCAGGGCAAAAAAAGCCAGTCTCCCTTTCCCAAAGGCCCGCCATCAGAACCCATAGACCCCAAGGGATTGTAACCTCAGTCCTGGGACAGAGCTACCTGAATGGGGGTGGGAAAGAAGCTAACGCACTGTGTCACTGCCAGCCAGTGCGGGGACTGCTGCCACCACATCCCGCCAGATGTCATCAAGGGGGGGAGGTGCCCACCAGACCCTCCCTGCATCCACACCCAAGCCCCTGCCCAAGGTGGAGGGCAGTAGTAGTTGCTAAGTGGAGGTGGGAAGAGGAAGGCCTACAGCAGCCAGTGGGGGACCAGGCAGTTGAGAAGCAAATTAAGGGAGGGAGTGGCAGACAAAGACAAGAGCCCAGGCGCCAAGCCCTCAGCACACACGCCGTTGTCCCATCCCACCTCACTGATGAGATAAAACTGAAAAGTAAGCTTACTAAAATTTCCAAGACAGCAAAGCATTAAACTTCACTGCAGGGCTCCTCTGAGTGCACTGGTCACATGCCCAGGAAGCCACACTCGACCTGCCCCTCCATCCCCAATCCCTCCCCGCATCCTGACCACAACCCAGATGGACCAGGTAATTACTCATTTCCTGTCATCCTGGCGTTCAGTCTGGAGCTTCTCACTCAGCCACTGTCCCAAGCTAACCCTGCCTCACTTGCAAGCACTGACAAATTCTCTCCCTGACCCTGGAAACCAATACTTGAACTCTTTCTCCTACCACTTGCTGCCACAGCCAGTACCCATCCTTTCCTGGCTTAGAGACCTGTTAGACGTTAAAACTGTTGACTTCATTGCCGGTAGTTTTTTCCTTGCCTGTGTTTTATATGTGCACCCCACAGAGAAATTTAATGTAGGGTGTTGTTTGTGAACTTGTTTAATGTTTGGCAAGGGCTTGCTCTTGATGGAGAGCCTGCACACACACACATTTTCCAGTGAATGCATCAGGTTTTTAATGTTATCTCTACAGGAAATATGACTGAAAAGTTGGGACTTTGGATATTTTCCTTTCAAATAATAAAGCTAGATCATGTTAACTATTAGGTGGTAAACCAGAGCCTTCAAATCGGCAAGGTGTTTTCTTTCTTTTTAAATGCTCAGTCAGCGTTACCATGCGGGGGTTGAGGGGTCAGGAATAATTCCCAGGAGACGAGTTTGTACGTAGGGTTCAAAGGTTACATAACACTTAGATGCCATGGGGAAAGCACTATAGCATGGTAGTCAAATGCACCGGCTTTAGAGCCAGCCTGCACCTGCAGACTCCTTCACTTCTCAGGGATTTACTGTCTTCATTGGGAAGAAGAGGATGCTAATAGTAGCTGCATCAAGGGGTTGCTGTGAGGAATCAATGACCCATCTCTGTAAAGCACTTGGCCCAGCATGTTGTAGGTGCCCAATGACATTAAAGCATCAGCTCGTGGGTTGGTGAAAACTTCCACTCCAGCATTTGGTGAGCAGCTACTATGCCCTCAGCCTCGTTCGTGAAATGCATCAGGCAAACCTGTGGCAAACCTCTTCTCCTTGAGCAGTACCCCCAGTGGCAGAGAAAAGGCTGAGCTATTAGCTTGGAATCAGGTGATGAAAGACTGGAGGACGATGCTAAGAATTCAAGGCTTTCTCCCATGTGTGTATTATGCACATAATTTTTCAACTAAACTGGAACACTTTTGAGAGAAATGGGAGCATCATTAATAATTAAGCCAGAACAGCAGGTGTAAGCCATAACCAGGCCTGAGAAATAAGGTAGAGTCAACGCTGTAAGCCAGTTACATCATTTTTTTTCTCCTAGAGATTTCTACCCCAGGCAAAGAGGGACTTTATTGTGTTGACTGGGAGACCTGCCCAGCAAACTCCCAGCAAATTCTGGGGAGTCATTTCCTACACGCACAGATCTATTGACCCTGATCATGGAGTACACGAGGGATGGTGAGAGTCAGCTCTCACCCTGAGCAGCTGTTTGGTTGGTGAGACAAGACTAGTGAAAACAAAAACAAAATCATGAAAATGGAACAATCCAAACCAGAATGTGACTAAATGCTGGCGCTCGCAGCATAGCACTTCAGACGGGATCAGTATGTGACAGAGTGTTGTGTCCAGAGAAAGTAAAATGTTTAAGGAAATAATATATGGGTAGTTAGGAAACTAGGATTTGATTGTAGTCCTTGGTTTTGAGATGCATTCCTAAAAGTAAAGGAAATTACAAAGTCTAAACATTATCTAGGATCTGTCCCAGATAACCCTCTAATTTATCCTCCTATTGGCAGCTATCTTTCTAAGACCACTTCTCATCAACAAGCCTCTTGCCATAAATCTGGGACAGGGTATACTTTTGACCCATGACAAAAGGGCCATACGCTATTTGGGGGAACCCTTCTAGAAATAACTAAGAATAAATTTTTTAAAGTTAGATTTTGGTCTCAGTGCACTGTGCAATACCTTTGAAAAAAATTGTTGTGCTTTATATAAGAATATTGAGTTTCTTTTATTGTATTTCCAAGAAATGATAAATTTGGAGACAGTTTATCTATTGTTTGGTGAGATCAGGAAGACCATGGAAACATTATAGTTGAATCCGATAGAAAAAATAGAACTTTGAAAAGATGTTATCTTTTTTTATAAAAAATAGAACTTTGAAAAGATGTTATCTTTATCTTAAAACAGGTGAAATAGGCATATGTTATCAAACAAGGCTTTTCTGTTATAAACTCATGGCGAATTGTTTCAGTGTTGGCATAACATTTATTAAGAAATTGGTACCCACTAGGCCAATTTCTTTAAAAATTCCCCTTTGAAGCTTACTCAAGTTCTGCTAAATTTTGCACCTTGGAGGAAAATAAAGTGATTCTGAGATTCCTATTATTTTAATGAAAAATCTGGATTAATCTTGACTATTTAAAGCCAAATACTTCCCAGTGATAAAACCATTTCCAGAGAAAGAACTAAGTAAGAAATAGTTTTAAACAGAAGAGAAAAAAGCATCTTAAATGTGACCCACAGCTGTTTCAGACTTCCTGGGTCTCTCCCTTGACTCTCACCCATTCATTCATTCATCATGCTTCTAAATTATGACAACATTGGACTTGAAAAAGAAATCTAAGGCTTCTAGGGTCCTTAGCTCCTGGGAGTTTTCTATTTGTATAGAGTCTGGGAACAGACTAGATACACCAAAATAAAAACAAATAGCAATTTATTAAGAATGATGGTCAAAGAAAATGCTTAGCCTCTAGGATATTCACGGAGAGAGATAAAAATGTTGCCTTCCTTGGCCAGATATGGCCTTAGGAAGAGTAGGGGCAGTAGGGCTTGACAGGGCAGCTTACAATAAAGAAAGATGATGTTGGTGGTATGGGTAGAAGAGACCAAGTTTTGGGGACATAGGAACTGCTTTACATATTTTAACTCATTTAAACCTTAATGAGTTAGGTAGCCAATGGCTCCTTCCATGATACATGGCCTTTCTGTCTGTTTACTACTTAAAGGACATTATAAAAAGAAAAAGAAGTAAATAAAATAAAGGACATTATAGAAGCAACAAATCAAGGGCTTGTGTGTACTTTCCGCTGTAGAAGAACAGATAAAATTCCCTACGTTTTGAGAGGCGGTAGAGTGCAGTGTTTCAGAGCTCAGGTTCTTGAGCCAGACTTCCTGGGTTCAAACCCTGGTGCTATTTACCATCTGAGGCACTTTGGGAAGTTTACTTAAAACTCTCAGAGGTTCAGTTTTCTTATGTGTAAAAGGGCACTAATACTACTACCTACCCCTGCATAACTATCATATCCCTCATCTGCATTTTGGGACTACCTTGTATTCACCGCAGGAGGCTATTTTGCTCTTTCCACTCAGTCTCTTGTTAATTCTGCCAGAGATGAGGAGAACTGAGCTGGCTTCAATGGCTGACACTGTATCTTTTCTTCCTGTTAGTTTACCTTGCCCATTTTCACTAGTTATTTTTCAGCTTAATTAATTCCTTATATAGTTCCTTCAGTTATTTTCAACCTCCAATTTTTCTTCAGTGAATCCACCATCACCTTCCTTGTGGCACTTACAATAAATATTCACTCGTTTTTTGTCATTAGGTAATATTTATCCTTCCCTGTAGTAAACAGTAGAATATCTATTATTTTGTATTTCATCCCACTTCCATAAAAATGAATAGAGCATGCTTAAATATTTTTATGATGAAGAGAAAAGGACAGCTGAAGTTCTAAGGGCTGCAAGGATGAGAGAAAATTGTGCATTTGCTCTTGCTTTCTATACAAATGTAAAAATTAAGGGTAAAACTTGTAAGGGGTGTTAATAATATAGAGAAATATAAATTGCACTTATAAGCATATAATTTTCATATCTGAATCACTGTAAATAAATTTTATTCAAAAAATTTTTTAATTAATTTTCCCCAGTGAAATAAAAGCAAGAAATGTCAGAATAAGAAACTGATGATTGAAGTTTGGCCTGAACTTGTTAAGATAAAACTACCATCCATTAAAATAAATGAAACAGTGGCAAGGTCTTATTTTGATCTATATTTAGTAGGACAGGTCAAAATTCTTGCCATGTTCTTGCTAAAAATTGCTTTGTAAGACAGAGACAAGAAAAGTGAAATCTAGGGATGCCAAACCCTTTCAGCTGTTTCTTGCGAAGATTCACCTTCTCCTTTGGAGGCCACGGCTGTGAAACTCTAATAAGAGTCACCTGACAACACTATTCAGCCAATTGCACTGAAAGGGAATCCCCCCTTTAGGACTAAAAGACGGTGACTATGGAAGACACTTGTGTGTGCGCCAAGAGTGCTGTGTCACTGTCTTAGCTTTTGCTTCTTTGGTTTCTTAATCAGTTTGGGGAGTTATCCTTTCCAAGAAAACACTTCTTAGTTGTGATAGACAGTAGTATGGTTACTTCTTTTCAGTTACTGACAGCTCTGCTAAAACAATCTACCTCTGCAATTTTACTGACACTGCATCCTCCAATAAACAACACAGAAAATGAAAGCACAGGACTATTACTTAGACTAAGGTTTTTTAATCTAAGCGCTAAAATCTTAGAGCTGACCAAAACTTTACCAGTGATTTAGTCCATTCATTATTAGCAACTGAAACAAAGCTCAGAAAGTTCGGTATATTATCTAAAACCACTCAGTTTGTTATAATAGCAACTAACAAAAATTATAAAACATACCTACTCTGTGCTAGGGTTTATGTTAGTCTTATCATAATAATTTATAGTCTTCACAAATAACTTATAGTCTTCACAACACTCCTGAATGATTATTTTTCTATTTTATAGATGAAAAAAATGAAACTGAGAGAAGTTCAATGACTTACCCAGAACTACTCCGTAGTAAGTAGTTGTGTTGAGTTTGAACCCAGGTCCGTCTCCCTGAAAACATACATATTCTTTCCCCACATGGTGCTGCCTCTCCAGGCAGAGAAGGATCTTTCCTAGAATGTAGATATTAGCATTCTGGTCCAGGATCTCTCCAGGGCAGAGCACCTCAGGGCTATCGGTATCGCGTCCGCCTCCTCCCTAGCAGGAATCACTCTGAGGGGTTACCGGCAAGATGGCAACCAGGGCGAGTAACTGAGAGGCTCAGTGTGAGAAACTCGCTCTCTTAGGGCGGTGAATGTAAAGGTTAGCAGCTGTGAGAACATGAGGATTAAGCAATTTGCCCTCTTAGATCCCTTTGAAGTCCTAACACCTGGTTGGAAGATAAATCCTTAAGTCAGAATTCCTGGTAGTGATAAACATATATGACTTTTTTCCAATTTAAGCTTTTCTTGCAGTAAGGATACTAAAATAACTCCTTAACTTGCTCTACAAAACAGATGGAATGTAACTTTTTCCTTCCCAGGTGACGTTGATTAAAGTATTTTCAGAGGTCAAGAGAACATCATGAAGTATGAGTCTATAAAGATTCAATGTCAAAAAATTCTCATTTTTTTCCTTTTTTGGATGTTTGCAAAATTACCAACAGCTGAACATAAAAGTAACAAAGCAAAAATTGAATGTGTAAGCCAGAAATGAGAACATTCATGATGTGGGAAAAAAGGTTATGGGAAACTAGCAGATCTATTATATAAGAATCATATTTTAGCACATCATTGCAGGACTCAAGGCCATTAATGGTTATTAATAGTCACCTGGGAAAATACTACTTTTTCTACTGCTCCAATTAATCTACAAAAATCTTAGAAGATTCTACAGAAGTAAAAGTTTTACAGACGTTTCATATGAATTTTAATTTCCAAAATAGCAAAAGGGAATATTTTATGGTTTTTATTTTTACATGTAAGAGCAGCAAGTGACTTTTGAAAATACCTCTGTCAATACTAGATAGATAGATATTAAAATAAATGTAGAAATGCTTATAAATGATTATTTAGTAGGAGTCTTAGTCCACATATCACTAAACGTTAACTTCAATATTTCTGAATGATCAACAGCTTCTCACTTCAGTGGTGGGATCTTTTAAACACATCAAGAAGTGGAATGAGTCAAACAAAGTGACACTTAATATTTGTTTCGAAAACAAAAGTAAGTTACAATATCTGGGTATAGTTTGGTGCAACTGAAGAAATACTACTATCCTCTTACAGAATAAAGTAAGAAGAGGGGTTATAAGTGACACTTTTTTTCCATAAAGAAATAAAAATTCTTTGCTCTTGCCACTTGGACCCAAGGGATTTCAACTCATCACTTTATGATCATGAATTCACTAACATGCCCACAGCACATCTGTGAAAAATAGACTTTATTACTGTTTTACAGATGAACAGAATTGAGAATGACCATACTGTAAATTGGTAGCAGAAAGGGAATAGAATAGAGACACAAATTTCAAACATACAGTCTGTGCCAGGCAGAATAATAGCCCTCAAAGACTGCCCACATCCTCATCTTCAGGACATGTGAATACCTTAGGTTACATGACACAGGAGAATTAAGGTTGCAGATACAATTAAGATTGTTGATCCACTGACCTTAAAATGTGGAGAGTAGCCTGGATTATCCAGGTGGGCTCAATATAATCATGAGGATCCTTAAAAGTGGAAGAGGGAAGGCAGAAGAGATCAGAGTGATGTGGTGTGAGCAATGTTTGACCCAATGTTGTTGGATTTTTTTTTATTGAAGTATAGTTGATTTATAATATTATATTACTTTCAGGTGTACAGCATAGTGATTCAGTATTCTTACAGATTATACTCCATCAAAAGTTATTATAAAATAATGGCTATAATTTCCTCTGCTGTATGATATATCTTTGTTGCTTTTCTATTTTATACCTAGTAGTTCATATCTCTTAATCCCTTGCCCCTGCTCCCTTTCCTTTCCCCTTTGGTAACCACTAGTTTGTTTTCTATATCTGTGAGTCTTTTTCTGTTTTGTGTGTACATATATATATATATATATATATATATATATATATTCATTTGTATTGTTTTTTAGATTTGAAAGTAGAAGAGGAATGTGGGCCCCTCTAGAAGCTGCAAAAAACCAGGGAACAGGTTCTCCCCTCAGAGCCTCCAGAAAGGAATGCAGCCCTGCCTACAACCTTGACTTTAGCCTAGAGAGACCCACATTGGGCTTCTGACATACAGAACTATAAGATAAGAAATTTGTGATGTTTTAAGCCGCCAAGTTTGTGGTAATTTGTTATAGTGGCAATTGAAAACTAATACACAGCTGTTTAATCATTTAAGAGCCATTACTACAATCATAATCATTAAAAAAGACTGTAAATAATCAATTTAAGCAACCAGAGGATAACATTTAATTTGGAAATGCAAGTCCATTTTGAAGTAATAAAAGTAGAAGCACACAGATTCCTTGGCATAAAGAAAGATGGAAAAGGAAATATCTAAGAGGAATGTTTTTTTCCTTTTCCACCAGAATACTAGAAGAGAAAGGAGATAAATAAAAAAAGCACATTGATCTAAAGGATAAGGTAAGAGTTTTAAAAATGCTGCTTGCAATAGCCTTCCAGGAGAAGTTTGGGAAGCTTTGTGCTTAGAGATCTTTAAGATACACAGTGATCTGTTCTAGGATGGTTTAGATATATATTAGCCTGATGACAAGGGCCTAGACTAGACAATCTCTCATGGCCTCCTCCAGCCTAAATATTCTACACAGACTTGACTCTGTTCCATTCAGTGCCACAATATTTATTACCTATCTACACAATGTAGGTCATCCTGCTATGAATAACCAAATAAGACATAAACTTTGACTTTAAAAAGTTCACAGTTTAATAGTGAACCAGAGTTAAACAACCAACCATATTTAAGTTAGACAATGAAAAGAATCATAGGGGTGGATAAGTGATATACTGATTAAAAATCATTAAATATCTAAAAATCAATGCAGAATAACCAATGCATTCTTACTGATTATAAAACAAACAACATCATTGGTCACCACTGTAGATTTCCAGGCATCAACTTATTACGATGAGAATTTATCCTGTCTTTCCTAAAACACTAGATAAGAAACATGGAAAAGTAAATAAAATTCTTTAATGTAGAATTTCAGCTAAAAAATACAGAAGGAATGATAGAATTAGATTCTATCTAGAATGTAAAACTACCAAACTACCATTTTACAACCTCTGTATAAAATAATGCATCTGGGCAATGAGCATTGATAGATGCTAAAAGCATTAAGTGAAAATTTGATGATGAATTTTATAATGGAGGGATCAGGCTGAGGCCACCTAAACACACCAAACTGCTTTAACATCACTAAGTATGACACCAGCCATTATGTACCTCTTTGGGAGTTGTTAGGAAATAAACCATACCATCTATAAAGTATTCTTTCCTCCCAAATACTTAACCCAAATCTAAATATCTTTCACAGGAAAGTCAGGGATAGAGGAGCCAGTTCAAAGAGACATGGAAGCAGTCAGTTAAATACAGAATGTGAACCAGGATGCATAATCCAATTTCTCCAGCAAATCAATGACGTTTAAAAAGGGAAGGGAGAGAGGACTGTTATGGAATAAAAGAGACTAATGAGACCTAACAGCCAAACCTAACATGTAGAACATATAGGATCCTGATTCAAAAAAGAAACAACCCTAAGAAGGCATTTTTAAAGATCACCAGAGAAATTTAAATATGGACTAGGTATAAAAAAAATATTATGGGATTATTGTTATAATGTGATAAGAGCAAGGCATTATTAAAATTATTTCTTATCTATTAGAGGTGCATACTGAGGTGTTCATAAATTTTACAAATATGATATCTAGTTACGCTTTTAAATACCCCTAAAAATAGCGTGTGTGAAGAATACATGGAAAGAAATTAGCAAAACAGTGCTATGTATTTAAGTTGTATGATGAGACATGAGGGTAATTACAGGTTTCCCTCTCCTTATATGTTTGAATTTTTTCATAATAAAAAGTTTTAAGGAATGAAAATAATTGTAAAGAAATAAAAAGATACCTAGTCTATTTGATCATCCCTCATCACTGAATTAGTAAAAGCTTGGTATATCTGTGCTAGAAATTTTCTTTATAGTTTTCTACACATATTTTTCATTAGCAGTCTGACTTCTATCACTTTAGGATTGAATGCCTTCCACATCATAGGGAAAGGATGTTTATTACTGACCAAATTTGCAATCTATATTACCAAGGATAAAAAATTATCATAGTAAAATATTACTTCTAATGCTCAACAAGTAAAGGAGCAGTAGATCTGTTTCCGCTTGTTTGGGGGTACGTATACAGCTTCCAGCCACTTTCTATAGTGAAGGGTGAATATGGTGGGGAAATATTTGCAAATTTTTAAATTCCTTATGGTTTATATGGTCAAGGTTAGTGTTGTTACATTTGTCAAAGTGCCTAATTCCCAATTTTGAAGGGTTACAAACTGTAATGTGTCTGCTTTAAAGTGCTTATCTTATGTAAAATTCAGTCCAGACATTTATAATTAATAATGTTACTCTCTTGCCTAATTTTATTTATTTATTTATTTATTTATTTATGTTTTGCGGTACGCGGGCCTCTCACTGTTGTGGCCTCTCCCGTTGCGGAGCACAGGCTGCGGACGCGCAGGCTCAGCGGCCATGGCTCACGGGCCTAGACGCTCCGCGGCATGTGGGATCTTCCCAGACCGGGGCACGAACCTGTGTCCCCTGCATCGGCAGGCGGACTCTCAACCACTGTGCCACCATGGAAGCCAGCTTGCCTAATTTTAAAGTACAACAGAGACTTCTCAATGAGAACAAAGGGCTGCAGGACAAAATAGATTCATCTTCAACATTGCTACATATATGCATGAATGTCAGATCTGGTCTACAGTAGTTCAAGTTATAGTATTAAACTTTGGAAGTTCATGAAAAGACTGTTTAGCAATAATCCTAGCAGTGGATCAAAATATAAATCTCATCTTAGGCTATTCAGGAAGCCTTTGACAGCATTTTAAATAGATGATCCCTTCTAAAAAAAATGTTATCCTTTAAAAACCTTTTATTTGCAAATAATTTTTCTGGAGAAGGCTTGAAGGTACCTACATCCTCAAATTACATTTTAATGTGATTAAAAATATTTTCAAAGAAATGTAAAATTTCATAACACAAATACAAACTTTAATCTTTTTGTCTGAAATACCCTAAAAATTTTTAAATGTAACACACTGTCTTTTCTTTTTAAAGGTAGCTTGGCATGAATAGACACCCAGAAAGCTGTAGATGGTATTTTCCACCAGAAGAAAGTAAAGACATAGCAGGGAGGAAAATTAATCCACATAAACAAGCTATGTTACAGAGATTTAAGGTATTTTAGCTAGTTTTTGTCCCTGTGAAAATTTAGTTATGTGGTCAGGGACTGTAGGTATAACGGCAATGAAGTTGATTATTTCTGCAGTATAAGCAGGGTATGCATTACATATTTTTTAATGTAAAAAATTGTGCTATGGGTTACAACAATTATGAAGATGTTTTGTAATTATGGCATTTCGTTCGGCGGAGGGTATAGAAAGAATGATGCTTCGAGATTTATGTATCATATAACACCCATTACCTTTTACCTCTTCTTCCTATGCCTGAAACCCAAAGATCTTACCAACCACGGCCTCAGTGTATTTCCCTTCTGCAGGAAGAGGGAAGTACTGGTTTGGTGATAAGTTGCTTCCATATCCCAGGAGAAAACCTTCCAGTTTTACATTAGGATTTGGACGCAGGAACTTCAAGAGGATGGAGTCACTTGTAGTATTGATGTGGACCTTCAGGTTTGGCCTTTTACCTAAAGATGGAAACAAAAATATAGGTGGCTGTTACTTCACCTCTTTAGCATCCAAAGTTACTGGCTAGAGGCATTGTTACTGGCTAGAGGCATTGTTATTGGAAATCGTGATATCTAGCTACTCAAGATCACAGCACACCCACCAAAACAGCTAAAATACAGGTTATTTTGAGATCAATGAAAACAGACTTAATAACATATAAAGCAAAAGCAGTCTAGAATACAAAGTAAAATCTTAGGGTTTAATATTTTGTAGTTATTATTGAGCAGGTAAATGGGATTTAAGGCTACCTTGGCTATCCACAGTTGGTCAGAACCTTCATTTTATACATCCTATCTGGGAATGGTGAAAGGATCTGAATTTCTTATCGGTAAATTGAATTACTGAACATTAAAACCCCCAGCTTCCTCAGTGCTGGTCTCCAGCAGTATCCTCGCAGGACTTAGTGATTAACAGAGTTGGAAAGGGAGGGAAGTGGGTGGATTTTGGCTTAGGGGTAACTGAGATAGTAGAATAAGGGATTCTAAAAGGAGCAGGGCTGAGAAGAAAGATGATTAGTTCCATTTGGAGTTCACTGGGTCAGTGAGACAACTGACTGTTGTCTCAGTGATTAGTCAACTTACTGTTGGAAATGTCCAACAGTAAGTTTACTATCTAAGTGTGATGCTCACAAATGGGGTCCAGATCCATCGGGGTGTCTTTAGTTTATAAATGATTATTGGGTGAACTTCCCCAGAGAGACTGCAGAGTAAGCAGAGAAACTCTATATTTTCAAGGCATTATTATTATTATTTAATTATGAAGGCAACAGGGATGGACACTCACACTAACCAAAGGTCTTGACTAAGCAATGAGGAAACAACACTGTCTTTTGTCTTTGGGGCCAGAAGGAGCTGGGTCCAAACTGCAGCTCTGCCATATACTTATAAGTGTGCCCTGGCTGCTCACTAACCTGTGCTTGAGCCTTCTTTCTTGATTTGTAAATTATGGATAACGATGTCTACTTTGACAGGTTGTTTACAAAGGTTAGTGCAAATGGCAATATCTTAAAGCTGGTACACAGTAATTGCTTGATAATTGGTTACTTAATCAGGTCCACCCAAAGCCCGTTAGTCACAGTTTAGAAATCCAAAAAAGCTTTGTTAGGTTTTCGTAAGTTCATGTCAAACTAATTTGGCAACAAAACTCAATCTGAACTGTTATGAGGCCACTTAATCTTTCTTTAATCTCACTGAATAGTCAGTGTGACTTATTCACATGTTTAATTATAGGAATCTTTTTTAAATTAATTTTTATTGGAGTATAGTTGCTTTACAATGTTGTGTTAGTTTCTGCTGTACAACAAAGTGAATGAGTTATCTATCTATCTATCTATCTATCTCCACTCCTTTTAGATTCCCTTCCCATTTAGCTCACCACAGAGCATTGAGTAGAGTTCCCAGTGCTATACAGTAGGCTCTCATTAGTTATCTATTTTATACATAGTAGTGTACCTATGTCAGTCCCAATCTCCCAATTCATCCCACCCCCGCTTCCCCCCTTGGTAGCCATAAGTTTGTTTTCTACATCTGTGACTCTATTTCTGCTTTGCAAATAAGTTCATCTGTACCATTTTCCTAGATTCTAATTATAGGAATCTTAATTCCTATACTTAAATGTGCTTAATTAAAGGGTGCTGATCAAGACCTCACTCAATAGGTTACTTAATACATGGTCTAGGCATCCTAGTACATTTCTAAAATCCAAAGATTTTCTGAATTCTAAAACAAGTCTGGCTCTGAGAGTTTTAGATAAGAGATTGTGGACTTCAATTATTTTCTTTCTTTCTTTCACTGGGAATTCATATTTTAAAAATATTTTACCTATTGGGAAGACTGTATTTACTAACTTAATAATTCAGTCTATTTCTCATTAATCAAAGACTTATATTGTATATATACCAGTCAGGACCTCTAAATAGCATGGGTTTCCCAAAGCTATCACTCTAAATTTATACTATTCCAGTCAAAAGTCATCCTGGGCGACCTCAATATAGCCACATAGAAGAATTCCATTAGGCCTTTGAAGCAATAAAAACAACACGTCTTGGAGACCAGGCTGTGGGAACCACTCTCTTACTTTAGCAGTCAGTACTATTTCCAGGTATGTGCATAGTACTTTGTACTTCCCAAGAATTTGATAAAATTTCTATAACTTCTTGGTTCTCTGACTGCTATTGTTACACTTGTGGCAAAAAACCCAGAGACACTGAGCAGCTTATCCAAAAGTCTGAGGGAGACTCATCCCCAGCTCACCTAATCCAATTCTCTTATAGGACAAATGACTAAATTGAGGGCAGCCACACCTCTATCAGTCTGCAGGTGAAGTTCAACGTCAAAACCGCACTTAGGTTCTCGCTAGGCTGGACTTCCTGCTCTCATTTTTATTGCGAACTTTGTCATGACCCAAATGAGTAAGGAGTAGCTAACCCCCATACCGTAATGCTGAAATTGATGCTAACTGATAATGTTTTGTCCTAACTTTATAAGATTTTGATAAGGTGATATATATATATATCACCTTATCAAAATCATAGATAGACAGATAATCTCACATATATAACACAGATTTTGGTCAAGCCAATTTTCCCCTTCTTAGTTATGTGCCTAGATTAACCCTACAGTTAATCTAGGGTTAATATTCTGCTACCTTATAAGGTTATCGGGTCTCACAATAAATCAAAAAACAGCTGGCCTGTTTCCAACACCTTGTTAGGAAGAAGAGATTAGGAATCTTCATGAACTTAGGTTGCACTCTTTTTGGGCTAAGAGTCAAGAGTCACAGCATCATCACATTAGACCTTTGCTCACAGACTGTGGCCTGATGTACCATGTTATTCCCCCCCTTGGAAAGTAGGAAGGATGGCTGTACCAACTGAGAAAAAGGAAGGTTGTAAACAGAACTACTGACTAACAAAAGTGGAAGTGTTCTTGCTTCCTCTGCCCAGAATTTTCATGACTCCAGTCTTTCTCCCTTTTGCTAATAATTTATGTCAATAAATACATCAACATCATGTAACTTTCTGAATAAATTAGCATTTATCTGACCTACTTTCTCCAAAATTCCAATTCATACTACTCTCTCGAGCTAAACTTTTAAAAGTCCTGAGAAAGAAAAAAGCACACAAACAAATCTTTTCTCAAAACAGCATCACAAATTTAATAGTATATTGAGACTCTCATCCCAGTTCCTTACTGGATCTAGGAACTCAAATCCCTTTATTATCTTGCTACACATGAATTCTGTCTTTTTAAAAAAAATTTTTATTGGAGAATGGTTGATTTACAACATTGTGTTAGTATACCGGAAAGTAAATCAGCTATACATATACATATATCCACTCTTTTTTAGATTATTTTTCCCATGTAGGCCATTACAGAGTACTGAGTAGAGTTCCCTGTGCTATACAGTAAGTCCTTATTAGTTATCTATTTGTTACTTTTCAACATCGCTCATTTCTCTTTGGCCAGTATAAATCTTCTCACATTCTGCAGTGCATACGAGGCCCTGGCCCTACACCTATGCTCACATTGTCACCCAGCATGGATTCCCTCAATACCCCTTTGCTCACTCAGTTATGACCCCACTGACACTTTCAGAGCTCAGCAAAATGGTTAAGTAATTTTTTTGTCCTTTTCATCTGAATAAGTTCCTCAAGTGTCCCTTCAAATGAATGTTTGGACTAGTATTCAATTTTACATTCTTAAACAATTTCCCCAATATTTTAAGGTATATCTCAGTGCATCCTATAATAATTTTTCATCTTTGATAAATTTATCTTCACTCCAAGTAATTCTGGCTTAAAGGCCTGGAACACTAGTCATGTAATAACAGTTATCTTTCAACAGTTAGTGCGAAGACCTCAGGTGAATGACTTACGATAGAGATCATAAAAAAAAGTACAACATGATACAAGCTTAACTAGTAAAACATTGATAAGTAAAGTGGCATACTTATCGCCCAGGAAAGCCCAGGAGTACAGAGAAATAAGATTACTGGAAGAATATTTTATTGCATCCTATATGAGAAACAAAGCCTATACTAATCAAGAGTGAGAGAAAATGAAGAATGTGAGCATTTCAGGAAAGCAATACTAGAACGGCTGAAAAAAAAAGATTGCATGTTGGCAAAGTAGAACTTTGGAACTATGACAGTTGTTTCTAATCCTCTGTTTGCAACACCCTAGGGTATCTCTAAATATTTCCAAGGGTGTTGTGAAATTTTATAAGAAAAAAATCCCTTTCAAAACAAAATTAGAAATAATCCCCATTTAATTTTTAAAAGAAAATACATGCCCTGTGGCATTGAAAACAGTGAGGAAGGTAGTGAGATGAGAAAATCAGACAAAAGGTAGAGCGCTACAAGTTCATAGAACCCTCTAGATCAACCAGACGAGTCAGGTTGCTATTGCTATTGCTATAGGCACAGGTGCTGAGCAGACATTTAATGTTGACCCCAGAATTCTGAGTGCCTGTGGTCAGTGTCAATAAAACTCTGTAAAGAAACATAGCCCAAACACAAGGCACTTAGTTAAGCCAGCTAAACTACCATGGACATCCAGTCACTGATCTGTGAGAAAGGAGTTACCATCACAACCCATTTAGTAGGAGAAATTCTTTCATGTCTAATTTCTCTTCAGGTTATCTTAACACTTTCCAAAATATTTCAGAATGTGGTCTAAATTGCTGATATGAAGTTGGTCACGTTGATAAAACCACTTCAATAGAAAAACTGCAAAACACGAAAGTTCTCTTCTAAAAGTAAAAAATATCTATTAGTGTAGTAGCAGTAAATGCCTTAGCCTCTAAGCTCTCAGTGTTGTAAAACAGTAAATAGCAAGTTTGAGAATAATCAGATTAGCAATTATTTCCATAAGATATTAAGTAAAAGAATAGCTATAATAGTGATGTCAATAAAATAATGACTCACTTGTTTCAGGATTAAAAGAATAAACCCTATTCTTTTCTATAAACCCATAGTATGTTCCTCTTTTTTTACACACATTCTATTTACATTGCCAACCTGTATACTTGTTCAGTCACTTATTTTGTTATACAAAATCAAATTTTCTCAGACATCAAAATAATTAAATCAGTTTCCATCAGTTCAGATATGATATGTGAAGCATAGGCTTTAAAAAATGATAAATTGGACTTGATCGGATTTTAGTTTTGAACTTTAAAGGGACTAATAAGAAAAAGAAAAGGCTAACTGCAGATTGGCAGAAAACATTTGCAGTACATTTACCAATTAGAGGCTTGCATCCAGAATATTTAGAAGAATATTTTCTACTCAATCAGACAACAAAACATTTAAGAATAAAGGGCAAAAAGCTTGAATAGATCCTTCACTAAAGGAAATATATGATAACCAAGAAGCACATGAAAAGATGACATGAGGGTTGTCAGATGTTTTCAGTAAGGGGTCAAATAGTAAATATTTTAGACTTTGCAGACCAGATGTTCTCTACTGCAACTACTAAACTCTGCCATTGTAGTACAAGAGCAGCTATAGACATTATGTAAATCAGTGGACATGTTTGTGTTCCAATTAAACTATATTTATAAAAATAGGCAGTTGGCTAGATTTGGCCACCCAGTCCTAGTTTACCAACTCCTGGTCAACATCCTTAGTCTTCAGGGAAATGCAAGTTAAAACCACAGTGAGGGATATCATACACATTAAGAACGGCAAAAAATGAAAAGACTGTCAATAACAAGTGTTATGCAGAATTTGGAGCTCTCATACATTTTGAGTATGAATGTTAAATGTTTCATGAAGTTTCACCACTGGTGAAAACCGTTGGTCAGTTACCAAATAACCCATCAATTTCATTCCTAGGTATTTACTCAGGAAAAATGAAAATATAAGTTTATGCAAAGACTTGTGTGCAGATATTCAAAGCAGCACCAAAATGGAAAGAACCTAAATGTCCATCACCAGTTGAATGGATAAAAAAATTATGGCTTATCCATACAATGGGATATGAGCCAGCAATAAAACAGAACAGCATTTCAATGTGGTTGAATCTCTCTGGTTTACCATAATGCCACTGTAGAATAAGCCAAATTTTCCTCACCTCTGTAATCACCTTATACAGACTCTCCTGACGGGAGCACATTCAGGCATCTTGCCATTACAGCACTGGTGAAAGTAGTTTTAATAGTGCCTAATATTATTATTCACCATTAAACAAATGGTACATATATAAAAGCAGCAAGTCCTTTTCAGGCATTACTATGCTCCAAGAACTGAACATTCTAAGTTTCAGATGTATTCTGTGTTCTTCTCAGACAGTTAGCTTGCAAGTGGAAACATTCCAATGTCTTCATGATCAGAGCAGCTAATTAAGGAACTATCAATATGTCACATCTCAAGTGTATGTATTAGACAGGGCAGTTACTGTCTGATAACACATTCAAAAGTTTCCCCCCAAAATCACAGCTGATGGCATAGCTTGTGTTTAACTGAACTATACAAACCATAAGTTTAACATGGGACTTGGCAATAATTTAACATTTGTTTTAATTCTTAGGGAGTGAAAAAGGTATCATATAACAGTGGTGCTCACATGACTCTACCTGTTCTGGTACCATGATCCAAGGAAAGATGTTAGAAGGGGAAAGAAAACCATATGGAATTACATTAATTTTTCTGTGACAGCCATAAGGTAAAAGGAGTGGCCAAGGCAATTAGAGAAGTGTCTTCAGTTGTTCTTGATCATTCAGTAGAAATGTGTAATCTGTAGTTTATAACATGGCTTTTCTTACCAATAACAACCACCTGAAAGCCAGTGACATGACTAGAAATTTTCCATAGCAAGAAAAGCACGGCACCTTCAGTTAAATATTTTAAGGAGAATGAAGATTAAATATCGCTATTAATCAAATAATATTAGGTATTATAAAAACTACTTCTACAAGAGCTGTAATGGCAAGATACTTGAATAACCTTCCATCAGAAGGAAAGTCTGTGCAAGATGGTTTTGAAGAAAAGGGAAGTCCGGGCCCATTCTGCAGTGCATGATGGCATGCCAGACAAGATAGGTGGAAGGAATTAAATTGCTTTGGTGATGATAGTGGTGGTGGGGGTGTGTGTATTCAGAATTACAATTAAAAGCACTCACAGAATAACACGAGACAAATCCTTTTAAATTTTCAAGTTGTTATATTCTTTTTTTTTTTTGTGGTACGTGGGCCTCTCACTGTTGTGGCTTCTCCCGTTGTGGAGCACAGGCTCCGGACGCGCAGGCTCAGCAGCCATGGCTCCTGGGCCCAGCCGCTCCACGGCATGTGGGATCTTCCCGGACCGGGGCACGAACCTGTGTCCCCTGCATCGGCAGGCGGACTCTCAACCACTGCGCCACCAGGGAAGCCGCTGTTATATTCTTACTCTTAACCCCATATATCTCACAGTATCCTGGCTCTCTGGATCTCCAGATTGGAATTCTTCCTCAAAACCCCATAGATTCTCTATCACTCTCTTCCCAACTCTTTACCAAGGCCCAGTAAAGAACTTTTGAGAACTTGCAAAGAGCTAGTGTGCAGTAAACACGGAGCAGCTCTACAACATGTCTTCCAGAAACAGGGATGTCAATGACAGTTGTTTAAGTTGCGCATTGCAAAAGTCTAAATGGCACCATTCAAACCACCTTTTATTTACGGCCCTATATAGCAGCCACATTCACAAAGATGATGCAAAAATAATTGCTATTTACAAAAATGGGCAATTTGGTAAAGGTAGCCATCTTGAAATTCTCTAATCTCTTCCCATAGGTCTCAAACTGCTCCCACCCACCCACCCCCGCCTTCTTACTTCATGCCTTTGATTTCTATCTTCCCTACCTTCTGATTCTGCTGTCACTGGTAATGAGGGGCTTTGGGTGGCGGGTTGCCTGGCATAAGGAAGATAGGGACCCAGCTACAAACACTTTCGATATTGTGCTCCCTAACTTACAAATGAAATTACTTCACCAAATATATACAACTCAGATGATGAATCAGGGATCTAAATAAGAACAATTGAGGAAAAGGGATTCTGGGCATTCAGGAAACGATGAATTAATACCACACAGTTTTAGAGGTGAACAGAAGGCATCCCTTCTTGTGTTTTTTACAATATAAGAATATATGTATGGAAGCAATCTAAGTGTCCAGCAACAGGTGAATGGATAAAGATGTGGTATATACATGCAATGGAATATTACTCAGCCATAATAAAAGAATTAAATTTTGCCATTTGCAGCAACATGGGTGGACTTGGAGGGCATTAGGCTAAGTGAAATAAGTCAGACGAAGACAAATACTGTAAGATATCACTTACACATGGAATCTAAAAAATATAACAAACTAGTGAATATGACAAAAAAAGAAGCAGACTCACAGATATAGAGAACAAATTAGTAGTTACCAGTGGGGAGAAGGGAGGGGGAAGGGGAAATATAGGGGCAGGGGATTGAGAGGTACAAAGTATTAGGTATAAAATAATATACAAGGATATATTGTACAACATGGGGAATACAGCAAATATTTTATAATAACTATAAATGGAGTATAACATTTAAAAATTGTGAATCACTATATTGTACACCTATAAGTTACATGTTATACATCAACTATACTTCAATAAAAAAGAAAGTATATAAGAAATACCTTTTAAGAATATGTAAGAAAATATCTGAAAGTATAAGAAAAAATCCTGATTAAAATAATTTAGATATATATAAAGCAAGATTTTTATAAATCTAAGGAAAGATGGCATTTTAAAAAAAGTATAGGAAAAAAGTTGTGGTTAAAGTCCCATAAGCCACATGGACAGCTGCCAAAGCCAGGGACTGGGGGGCTTTAAATAAACTCACAATCTGACTTTACACATACAGGATCAACGTTAGCAAGAAGCTCACAGCAGAGCGTCCTGTGATCTCTGCTCCAGCTCAAGCAGAGCAGGCTGCTTCCTCTCCTGTGCCCCGAGGTGAGACTGCCAGCGGGAGGACACGTGCCCACAGGCAACATGTGCTCTCAGAGTTAGGAAATAAAAAGTCCAGCTTACCTGGAGAGCTCCCCTCAGAAGCCACACCCGAACGATTCCCATAGAGCTAACACCCCCCAGGAGTCAACTAGTTAACTTTTATTAGGACATTATGGTCATCAGCTACACAGAGGTTGTTTTGCTATTGAATTCAGAAAGAAATGCCATTTTGCCAAAAATCTGAGGGAGAAAATGTTTTCTTCCTAATGGGGCACTTTATATCTATTTGCCCAGATGTTTGTGTAAGTGAGTTCCATTTCAGCTAAAACAACCACGGTTTCAACCAGTTTCCACCTGGGTAAGAATTCCCAATGCCCTGATTCCTCAGGCCAATACTTTACCGTCTGGTGACTTTGGATGACTGAATTAGACTGAACCTGCCAATGTTGATATTTCAGCACCACTTGGCAGGGCTAACAGTTTTACCAAAGGAGCAAAAACTTCATTACCTACTTTATAACCCAACCAATAGCCCAGCAGGAAAATTACTTTTCGTAGACAACCTTCTAAATGAATGGCCTCTCATCCTTAAGGAGAAATCTTATCCTGAGACATATACAGTTGTCACTTGCACATACTTCCTTGATCTAATTCTCCCAAAATTAGTCTTTAAAGTCTGAAGCATGCTGGGGTTTTTTTTGTTTGTTTTCTTTTCCCCAGGGGGTGGGTAGGAGGGGCAACTACATGCAATCAATGACCATATATTTGATATAAGGGAAAGGAGGCAGTAACGTGGTTCACTTCAAACAACTACAAAGTCTAAATAAAATCTATATTTACTTTGGGGAATTTAGGGAATTAGTATTTTTACTCATCTGCTTTTCATTGTATCCATTCACTTACAACAAGGTACTAGGCATTAGTGATACCAATTCAAATATGACCTATCTGATCACAAAATTGTGCATCCTAGTAAATTAGGCACATAAATAAGTCAACTATTTCAGTGCAGCATGATTAGAACAATTTGTTCAATGCAGCTACAGTACAGGGGCTCTAGATCTGATGGAAGGGGTGGAACAAGAGGATATATAACAAATGTGTCCCTTTGGTTTTATTAAACTGGTCACAAAAATAGTTTTTATGCCATGAGGATATGCCAAATTCAGGTAGGAAAGTAGATATCAAAATCTGTTTTGTAATACTTTTTCTGTACTGCTTTAGACAACTGGTAGATTCTTAGTAATTATTATTTTTTAATACATGTAAAAGAAAGAGAAGAAAAGGCTAAGGGGCTTAACAAAACTCATTCCTTTCTTTTCGTTCTTTTTGTGCTTGATTTCATGAAAATCCTGGAGGTGATTTGCTTACATGTTCTTGCTATTTAAAGTAAGGCATGATAACAATAGGTCCTCCTGATGGAAAAAGGGATACGCTCCATGCCAGGGTTCTTAAAGAGGAGTCCCCCAATTAGAGCATCAGGATCACCTGGGAACTTGTTATAAGTACAAACTCTCAGACCCCACTCCAGACCTCTTGAATCAGAAACTTGTGGGTAGGGCAGTAACCTGTATCTCAACAAGCTGTCTGGGTAATTCAGATGCATACTCAAGTTTGGGAACCATTACTCTTTGCAAACTCAGTGCATTAAAATTAAAATTAGGGCTTCCCTGGTGGCGCAGTGGTTGAGAGTCCGCCTGCCGATGCAGGGGACACAGGTTCGTGCCCCGGTTCGGGAAGATCCCACATGTCGCGGAGCAGCTGGGTCCCTGAGCCATGGCCGCTGAGCCTGCACGTCCGGAGCCTGTGCTCCGCAACGGGAGAGGC
The DNA here is from genome assembly GCF_963924675.1 of Phocoena phocoena. NCBI lineage: Eukaryota > Metazoa > Chordata > Mammalia > Artiodactyla > Phocoenidae > Phocoena > Phocoena phocoena. The sequence continues at coordinate 97,886,955 of NC_089222.1, read as the reverse complement.
CACAACAGTGAGAGGCCCACGTACCGCAAAAAAAAAAAAAAAGTTAAAATTAATGGGCCCAATGTCTTTTGAAAGAGATTTACAGATATACAATACAGTATGGAGGAAAAAGGACCTCACCCACAATGTTAAATTTCCTGTCATGAGAATTTTATATATATTTTGGTCTTTGAAAAAACTCTGTGAATTACACTTTTCTGGGATTATAATTTCTGGAGATACAAAAGGTAAATCGTTTTTAAATGTTAGGAACATTTCTCTGACTTCTAGCATCAATTACATGTCTTTAAATCTGACCAATATTTAGAGACTTAAAATGTTAACTCATCTTTGCTTCTATGATAAAAAATTTTAAACATAAGAAAAGTTGTAAGAATTGTGCAGTGCACATCCACAGAGCCAGCACCAAGAGTCAATGACCAATATCCTACTATATTTGTTTTACCACATATTTATCCATCTCTCCATCCTTTCATCCATCCATCCATCTAACTTTTCAATGAATTTCAAAGTAAATTGCACTTCACTATTCTTCCTCCTAAACACTTCAGTATGCATATCATTAACTAGAGTTCAATATTTATATTTTTCTTTGGAGATAAAATTTACATATAAATTAAATACATAAATCTTAACTATACATTGCTGATTCTTTCCAAATGCCATACGTATATGTAACCCAAACCTGTATCAGGATGTAGAATATTACCGTCAACCCAGGTTTCCTCACATTCCTTGTCAGCCCATTCCCGGCCCATCTGCCTAGAAACAACTATTGTTCTATTTTACTGTCATAAATTCGTTCTACCTGTTCTAGACTTCAGTTAAATAGAATCATACAATATGTACTCTTTCATGTAAGGCTTCTTGCACTCAACATAATGTTTTGGAGATTTATCAGTTCTGTTTTGTGCATCAGTAGTTTTTGCTGTTGTTATTTTCACTGAATAGTATCCAGATAATTATTAACACTAACATTTTTATGTCTTCCGATGTCTTCACAAAGTATGAACCTCTCTTGATTTACTGATTTTTTAAAATATTGATTATACTGTAATACAATTTTCTCTGAGAACAAGTGAATTTATATATATACATATTTTTTCTTTCCAGGTATTTAACATTATGCTATTTACCAGGTAAACAAAACTATTTATAAACTCTCCTATTTACAATAGACACCTAATCATAAGACTGAAAGGTTTAATGGTAAAGTCAGACAAAACTATATAATGATTTCATTTCCACTGGAAGGCTAAGCACTGGTCACTGATACTCAAGTTCTCTGATATCTTTCCCTGTCACTCCCAGCTAATGGAACACCAGGCCAAGTGAGCCACTTTTGAAAATATTGACTTTCTTACGTCTAAGAGTGATTTTCACTAAGAAGAAACTAGATAAATTTAAACATGTGTCATAAAGAAAAACTAATTGCTTGTCCTGACAATCTCAAAATGATCATGTATCAAAAAACAGAAAAGCTGTCATTCTGATTAATATCAGTATCTTTGGTCAATTTTTCCAAAAGGACCAATATTTCTTATTCTTTTTGTTTCTCAGTAGCTCCAATATGGGCAAAGAGTAAATTCTACTGACCAAGTAGAAGTTGAATTTAATCATAGTGCTTCTTTATAGGACAAAGCAGAAGATGCATAACTTCTACCAGCACTATAATAAATCCCGCATATATGAGATTATATAGCTCTTGTTAAAACATTGCTTGAGGGATCAAATTAGAAACACTTTTCATAAAAATGAAAATTTTGCCATCTTGTAAAACACCATCAAACAGTAACAAAACTTCCTTACATATTTCTGGCATTCATTCATTTCTGCAAGGTCTCACAAATAAAAACATAAGATGGAGCTGGAACAAATGGTTTCACCCACCATCACTGTTTAGACATTTGGAATCTTCATGAATTGTTTATAATTTGTGCAGTTAATAAATACCCAGTGCTGATGGTATACAGCTGCTTATTTTGAGATCTCACAGCATCAAAAGCCTTCCATGGGCTAGAAGAAAATGACTAAACCATCAATGAGAGTGTGATCAGTGGTACCAAGTACTAAGGCAGGGTGGGCCAGGAGACTCAGGAAGCTCTAGGAAGGGCCATTTGCTAACAACCGCGTAGTAGGGCATCCCATTTTAATATGTTGTGGAAGAAACTGAAGAGGTTCTGGCAACAACTTTGCCTTTCAGCATGTTTGACCTAGGTCAACTTCCTCTCTAAGGCTCATTTTTCTCCTCTGTAGAATGAATTGGAGAATTCCAAATCCATTCTCAATCACACATTCAAGGATATCTCTAATACCTCATCAAGAAAAAATACTATCTTTCTATTAAAATGCAGGAACATAAGTGAGAAAATAAACTTGTTTATAAAAACACTATCCTAATCATTTTCAGAAGATATTTTTCACATGACTCCAAAATTGTACCTCAGATTTGAAATACAGAATAAATATTTTCATAGGCACATGGAAAGAATGCGTGTGAGCATCACATATAATTTTTAACAGCTTTTGTGAGGCATAATCACACACCACAAAATTCACCTATTATAAGTGTACAGTTTAAATTTATATTTAGCAAACTTCTAGAATTTACTGAATCCACCACAATCCAGTTTGAGAACATTTTCATCACTCTAAAACATTTCCCTGTATCCATTTGTAGCCAATACCTGCTCCCACCCCTAGCTCCAGGCAACCACTGGTCTGCTTTCTGCTTTTCTGGTAATTTAATATAAATGTGATCTTTGGTGTCCGGCTTCTTTCATTCATACTGATGTACAGTATTATGTAAGTTACATGTGTACAATATAATGATTCACAATTTTTAAAAGTTATACTCCATTTATAGTTATTATAAAACATTGGCTATACTCCCTGTGCTGTACGATACATCCTTGTAGCTTATTTTATACATAATAGTTTGTAGCTCTTAATCTCCTACCCCATGTTGTCCTTCTCCCCTTCCCTCTGCCCACTGGTAACCACTAATTTTTTCTCTATATCTGTGAGTCTGCTTCTTTTTTATTATTATATTAATTTTAAGATTATGAATATTACTCTTGCTTGAGGACAACACCAAATTGTGAACATCCAGAAAATGAGCTATATTGTGCTATCACTACCACTAAATATATGTTACATAATAAAATTAATAATTTTAAACTCTGAGATTCTTCCTTGGTCATTAATGAAGATAAGACCACTCATCTTGTTACAATAATTATTTTAAAACGTAGTAACTCCAATTTATCCATTATGCAAAAAATGAGCTTTCTGCAAAACAGTACAGTGATCATTGACGTTCTTAACAATGATTACTATACAGGATAAATTACTGAGTTGTCTGCTCAATCTCCAATCATTTCAGGTTTAGGAATATTTTAGACTACACTAATTACGTGAATATATGTTTACCAGAGAATTAGCCAATTCTGTATACACTAATATGTATAAAATAGATAACTAATGAGAACCTGCTGTATAGCACAGGGGACTCTACTCAATGCTCTGTGGTGACCTAAATGGGAAGGAAATCCAAAAAAGATGGGATATATGTATACATGTAGCTGATTCACTTCGCTGTACAGCAGAAACAAACACAACCGTGTAAAGTAACTATACCCCAATAAAAAAATATATATATGTAGAACTAAACTTAAATAAAAAATTAAATGTAAGCCCGGATAATATAAAACTCTTAGAGGGAAAAAAAAAAGTGAAATTTGATACAAACTTGTAAACTAAATGAAAATGACATAGTTGTATTCTCCTGACTATGTAAACAAATAGTTATCTATAGAGGCTTGGGACTTATTTCTATTTTAATACTATTTGTCACTGTTTCTTTTTTAATGAATTAAAATTCAAACAGAATTAAACATTTTTGAATGCCTAAAATGTTTTTCAATATTGATAAGATATTGAAATTTCTGATCATTGTACTTATCTCATGTATGTATATATCTCATTATTAACTTCTCTGATGTTTTATGACTAATGTAGCATTTGAACTTTTCTAGATGAGAAAAAGAAAGCCAAAATGGCTTGGTATCATTGCCTACTGGTCTGACATTATTAAATCTTCCCAGCCTCCACAGTGAATGTGACTCAAGCTTAAGACTAAGTACTTAAAATAGAATTTTATAATATTTGTAAAATGTTAGGAACATCTAACTGAATGAACTATTTTGGGGGAATAAAAGTCTTGTTCACTTAAAATTGCAGAAATAAGAAGGAAGCCTTCCTCATAACTCTTTTATGTAACAAAATTAGGGTGTTTTTTTTTTCTTTTCCTCGTGTTCAGAACTCAGGAGCTATGATGAATTGTCCCCTCTCTATTTCAAATTCTAAACTACGAAATGAAGAAATGAGATTGTTCTTTGAGGATTCCAAGCACTATTCATGGGCGATTGTTCCTTAAATACTGAAGATGTGAATAATTTAATTCCTACTGGTCACACCATTCCCCGGTATGGGATGAATCACTTTAAATTGTAAGGGAAGCAGAAGAAGAGAGGTGAGGAGACATAAGGGACCAAAGTAAGTTGAAGCTGAGATAGTAAACTGTTAGGTAACAAGAGCGATGAGGCTGAGAAAAAAAGATAATTAGGCTCAAACTAACTATACCAACTTTATAAGTCAAGTCCTTATCTTTAAAATTAATACCAAATTTTACCAAAATAAATTCAGGGGGGACTACCCTGGTGGCACAGTGGTTAAGAATCTGCCTGCCAATGCAGGGGACACGGGTTCGAGCCCTGGTCCAGGAAGATCCCGCATGCCATGGAGCAACATGCAGTGTGCCACAACTACTGAGCCTGCGCTCAGCAGCCCACGTGCCAAAACTACTAAGCCCGCATGCCACTACTACTGAAGCTCATAAGCCTAGAGCCAGTGCTCTGCAACAAGAGAAGCCACCGCAATGAGAAGCCTGCCCGCCGCAACGAAGAGTAGCCCCCGCTCGCCGCAACTAGAGAAAGCCCGTGCACAGCAACGAAGACCCAACGCAGCCAAAATTTAATTAATTTAAAAAAATAAATATTACATTAAAAAAAATACAGGGCAAGGCAGCTTATTGGTAGCAAGAAATAGACACAATGTAATACTAGAGTAAACGCCCAAGGTTCACTGCTGAGGTGCCCAAACCTTCCACAGCACCACAACAGCTATGACCAGAGGAGGCAACAAGTCCAAAGGATGGGTAGGAATCAGTCAGTCAAAGTGTGTGTGCAAATGGGGTGAGGACAGAGTGTGGGAACAGCATTCTCAGGCAGCCAGAAGAGCAGGAGCAGAGGCGCTGAGGGAAGAAGTAACTGGTACATTTAGAGACCTTAAAGAAGGTCAGCATGACTGGGATGTGATGGGGCAAGGGGTCGCAATGAAGCTTCGGAGGGTAGGTGCGGCCCCTGTAGGCCACCTTTAAAGATCTATCAGTGTATTAAAAGCAAACCTAAATTATTTTCTTCCACTAAGCTACACATATGCACAAATTTCTGAGAAATGAATAATACAAAATGTAAATATTATACAGTTATAAAATATATCCACATGTTAGAAACCGTGCCTCACATGCCCTTAGCAAAAAGCAACAAGGTTTGGTCAGGAAAAAAATATGCTGTTTTTTAATCAAAAAACACCAAAGATATTTTACCAATAAATTACAGATTAATGGAATTCAATTAATACAGGTCCCTCCTGTGAACATCAGACATGTTATGGCAACCAATTCAGCCAGTTTTAATTGTGAAACAAGGAAATAAAGGCTTACTCCATTTAAAAAAACAAAAAATCAATTGTTATTAATTCTGTTCTTTAGCTAAAAGCTAAATGAAAATAAACCAATTGACTCTGTTGCCAGGGACAGATGGAGAGTTACGCTGTTGACAATGTACTATAATTCTGTCTTCCCCAAACCATTCCTGTATTGCACTGTCCACCCCAGGCTGCTAACATATTTCCTATTCCACTTCCTTGCACATTTTCATCTCCCTTTCCACCCCATCCCAATAATAATCCCTGCATTAACTTTTTATTAACTTAAAAATAATACAAGTAATGCACTTATTTTAATTTACAAATTCAAATTAAAAAGTTAAAATTTTGCAAAAGTGTTGCAACAGAGATAAAATTTGTTTTAAAAATTACTCATTATCTAAGATGCAGAGAGGTATTCAGTAAAGAAAATGTCCTTCCAAATACTTTTTCCTGGTTATGATATATATGACAGTACACCAAAATAGGATTCTATTCTGTGCTATTTTATAACCTGTACTTTCTTTAACATAAATACTCCTCTATATACTCATTTTTAATGACTGTACTATCTTTTAGCTAATTCATAGGGACCTTTCTTTGATAGTAGATAAACTGATCCCATAACACCTCAGTGAGTTAACAGAGTTTAACCGTCATCTCAATAATTTTACAATTGAATTTATTTTGGTAAAATTTGGTATTAATTTTAAAGATAAGGACTTGACTTATAAAGTTTGTATAGTTAGTCTGAGCCTAATTTTTCATTACATTTGAGAGCTGTCATATTGAATCCATATGACAATTGGATTAACTCGTATTGTTTGTGAGATTATTGCTAACATTTTTGGCCATGTAAGCACTAATATTTCCATGTCCTTGAGATTCTCTGCCTGGTTCTATAAGGTGTGGTGCTTTAGGGTTGGAGGACTGCATGGTGGGAAGATATGTTTGGAGCCAGAAACCTGTGTTCAAGTCTCAAGTTAAATCCACAATTGTCCTTGTCATATGAATAATTAGCCTAAGGTCTGACTGTCACATTCTTCCATCTAAATTAGGATTAATCATACATAGCTACCCTCTCAAGAGTTGCTGGTAGGATTAAGTGAAATAGTTTTGGAAAGCAGTTTCTAAACTGTACAGCTCAGTGATAGCTGTTATCAATGAGACCTTATTCATGGATTCTTTCAATTTGTGTGTACTTTGAATTTTTAAAGTTCCTTGCATTTCAACCAGGCATACATTCCATAAATAAAGGTATAGCTTATACATGATTGGAAGCTATACAAGGACACTGTCCCTGGCACAGAGAGAATATTCAATAATATTCAATAAATATTCAATAAATATTTTTCAAATGAACAAACACATACAACATTTTTATTAAATAGAAGTTAATGCTCAGATAAATAAGTCTCCTCAAAGACAATTGATTATTTTAGAGGGAACAGACAATAAATTCTACATAGGAGAGTAAGCCTCAAGCTGAAGTAATTCAAAAGAACTCAAGCTGAAAGAACTTCAGCCTCAAGCTGAAGTAATTCAAAAGAACACTGACTACTTAGAAATGTGTGGGTCAGGAGTGGTGTCATAGAAGAAGCAGCATCTGAGCTGGATCTTGAATGTCAAGAAGGACTTGTCCAGAGAACAGGAGGAAGGGAATTTCAAACTGAAAAATAGTAAGGATGAGTGGGTGTGATGTCTGTGATAATCCATTCTACAAGACACTGTGTAAGGCATGTACTATCAAAATCTCTTGTTCAGGGCTTCCCTGGTGGTGCAGTGGTTGAGAGTCCGCCTGCCGATGCAGGGGACACAGGTTCGTGCCCCAGTCCGGGAAGATCCCACATGCCGTGGAGCGGCTGGGCCCGTGAGCCATGGCCACTGAGCCTGCGCGTCCGGAGCCTGTGCTCCGCAACAGGAGAGGCCACAACAGTGAGAGGCCCGCGTACCGCAAAAAAAAAAAAAAAAATCTCTTGTTCAAAAGAGTCCTTCCAGCCATTCTTTAATTTAAAATTAGTATAAGATTATAAACATCTGGTGCCATTTCATATTCCCACATGGAAACCTTTCTTCTGAGTGGGGAGTTTTCTAAGGGGTCCAAACATCAAAAAATGCACATACTTAATTTCTGTGGTGTGCATCCTGTTCCAGGTATCTCATACTATCCATTCACAGAAACACAATGTCCAGCTTCATGGACCTGGAACAGCATGGCCAGGGGCCATGACGCTAAGCCCAGCATACTCAATTCCATCCAATGAGGATGAAGAAATACACCTCAGTTTCCGCTAATGAGCAGTGATGGGCTAATTCTTAACATTTACCTACTATAAAGACTGTTTATGGGACAGCAGCTGAAAATCTATTATTTCCCACACTAGCATTAGAACAACTTCAATGGTTTTAATGAGTCTAGAAATGTCTGAGATAAGTCTAGTGCAGATTGGAGAATTCCATGCTTCAGGTGTTTGCTTTAAGTCCCCATTCTTCATGATTTCTCTATAGCATTTAAAACCTCTGACCACCATAACACATGTGTTTCACATGTGCACTCACACATGCATGCAACCAGCCACCCACACCCATACCCACTTTGGTTTTACTCTGTGACACAATGGTATCCTAGATTTCATTTTTCTAAGAACGCTTCTCCACCTCTCTCCCTTACTTTTCTTCCTCTTCTGTCCCTCAAAGCTTGGCAATTCATGAAGATTCAGTCTTTTTCTCCTTCAGAGAACTCTTTTACACACAGGCTTCAATAATAACTTAGCTGATAACTACTAAATACTTCGCTTACTCTGAATTCTGCACCTCTAGTTCTGCATACTCAGGTCCAGTCCTCCCAACTTTTGGAACTACTGACGCTGTCATTGATGACACCAAATACCAACCATCACAAGTGTCCTCAAAAACCAATTTACTTCTCTGCCTTCCCTACTTCAGCCACAGTCCTAGGCACCCGAGTCACCCTTGCAGAGTCATCTTTCATCCCTTGCTATAAAACTGGCATCAAACATGGAGAAATCCAAATGCAAAGATGCCTATGACTTGGCTTCACTGTCATCCTGGGGCTTTGGAGGAGTGCTTCTCTTCTGAAAAGCTTAACTTGAGGAAAAAAGTGACCTTTGCTCTTTTTTTCTCCATACTTAATTTTTTTTTTTTTGGAAGCACTTAATATAGTGCCTTTCACTTTGTTGTTGTCTATTATTTTTATCTCTGATGCTGGGATTAAAATAATTTAGTAGAAGGATTTAAAGACTTATCAGAGAATAATGACCTGGCTAATTTTCAATACTTGATCCTACCATAAGATTAGAGTGAAATATCAGGTATATTACAGGCTCCCGGCATCCTTACTTATTCTTTTTTTTTTTTAACATCTTTATTGGAGTATAATTGCTTTACTCCATACTTAACCTTGCCCACTTCAGTATAGGTCGTTTCATCACCCAGTACTTTTACTATAAATGAAGAGACTTTCAAGGAAAAACCACATATAGATTATGGTTTGATATCATTTAAATCACTTGAAATGAGTTGTAAATGAATCAGTGTTTCCCAGAAATTCCATTTTACCCTTTCCTAACCCTTTTCAATAAGATCATTGCTTATTTTTTCTCATTCACCACATTTGTACGCTCTCGAACAAAATCCCAGCTCTTCCTATTAGCATCCTAATCTCTAAGGGGAAAAGCCATTTTTATCTTTATCTACAAACCTCTTCCAGTTCAATTCATCTCAAAAAAATTATTTTTAGGGAGCTTCTCATGAACAAGGCTCTATACCACACACTAAGGATATAAAGATGAAACCATCTCAACCTTGAATTGTCAGTTTCTCATATATGTAATTTAGATAACTTTTCCATACTGTCTTTTTATTTCTGTAAAATCTTACTTAGTTCCCCTGAGCTGTTTACTTGCTCTAACTTTTTTTTCTCTCTGTTTCTCACTTTTCATTTCCATTTCTAAAACCTCATCCTGCATCCTCTTTATGTCATATATTTTTTTCACTCTTCAAATACAGTCCTCCCAAACCCCCATGTAAGGTGGCCTCATCCCTCTTTAGGAAATGGGGCCATTGTGTGTTCTGGGCCTGTATAATATCCACATATTTAACCTGAAAAGACCATTCAATCTCATCCATTTTTATTATAATCACCAAAATCAAAACCATCTCCAATCTATCCCTCTTAATATTTCCAGGTTAATAATCATACAATCCTGTTTTGTTATGTTACCTCTTCCCCCTTTCACCTCTAGCACCAAAACAGTAGATGACTCCCGAATGCTCACAGCATAAAGGTAAAAATAAGGCTATCCTCATAAATGGGGAAAAAATTACAAAATAATGTTTCAGGCTCAGGGGGAAATAGTGCACATGCAAAAATGAGTAATATACTTCCCACCCTCGCCCCTCAGTAATGAGGGATACCGATCTCTAGGTGTTAACTCTTAACACATGGTAAGGGCTATACCCAGAGAGTTACATCTGCAAAGGAAGAAAATGAGTTTTCTGAGGCATGGGAGGAAGATACTTTCAGGAACACTTCTCAGAGGAAATAATACTATTTTTGCCCTTGAGGAGATTACCAGATTATTGGAGAGAATATTGTTATACAAAACAATGTTTACCGTATGAATTTAGAGGGTGTAGAGATTCCTCTCCAGGGAAAGTTTGGTGGGGAAGGTGGTACTTCAGCAGAGACTTGAAAATAAGAGTCAAATGACAAGCAGGACTTGGAAGAGCATTTCAGGCAGAAAAAGGTAGAAGAAGAATGTCATGTCGAACTCTAAACCCTGCACACAGTTACAGAAAGCAAATAGGCCAGTTTGGCTGAAATGGAAGGCTCATATTCATAGTTACTTAGAATCTCAGAGTTGGAAGGGATCTGAAAGTAACTGCATTGGTTCTCTCTCTTGCATGACACTAGACAGATACACTGGAGCCAGACTGTGGATTTGCTCTTAGGATGAACTGAGAAACTTCTTCCCTCCTAAACACTAATTTGTCTAACAAAGGGCCAGACACGCAACCCTAGGCACTGCATTTCTGGTTTTCATCAGAATATTTTCCTCTCAAACACAGCATTTACAGATACATGTGAGATACTTCCGTTTTAGAAATAATTCAGTGGTCATTTGAAAGACTTGTTTTCTAATGTGGCATAATAAATCAAAACTTGGAATCAGCAATACAAACAGGAAGCACTAACTTCAGGCCAAAAAGGCAACAACTCTGATTTTGGCAAAATCATAAGAAGGCTAAAGAGGGTTGGGATTCATGAAATCTTGGAATTGCCCTTCTGATAGAATTTCACTGGCTAGACATTAGTCATGGAATCACTTCTAATCAACTTAAGGATCATTTTCAATTGCGTGCTCTCTCTAAATTCCCTTCATTACATTTATCTTTATTTACTTATTTTTTTAATTAATTTATTTATTTTTGGCTATGTTGGGTCTTCGTTGCTGCACGTGGGCTTTCTCTAGTTGCAGCAAGTGGGGGCTACTCCTTCGTTGCAGTGCGTGGGCTTCTCATTGCAGTGGCTTCTCTTGTTGCGGAGCACGGGCTCTAGGCACGCAGGCTTCAGTAGTTGTGGTGTGCGGGCTTTAGTGGTTGTGGCACACAGGCTTAGTTGCTCTGTGGCATGTGGGATCTTCCCGGACCAGCGCTCGAACCCGTGTCCCCTGCATTGGTAGACAGATTTCTAACTGCTGTTCCACCAAGGAAGTCCTACATTTATCTTTAGAATGATCATTCCCTGGTAGTCTCTCTCTCTTATTCCTTTCCGCTGTCCTTCACTGTTATATTGAAATATGAAATTTTGCAATGAAACAAATGAAGTAGCAGTAAACTGACTCTGGTAAGGAATCACAGTTACTTTGTCAGATACTCCCATCATTAACATGTGATATGAGACAAAACAAGTTCTAAACAGTTCCACAGGCCTTTATATTACATGTAGACAGTAGATAATCTGCATAAGTTAGCAAGAAAATGTTATCCTTTTAGGAGGCAAGATATTAATCTGCACTAGTACTCAAGGAATGGTGAACCCTTTACCTCCACAATTCTGGGCCCCAATTAAAGTTCCAGATAAATTGTCATATAAATCCGCAAGACACAAAAGGACACACAGTAATACCTATCAGCAGCTCTCATTGTTATCAGAAAACTGCAGGTTTCTACCAAGCCTGGAGCAAAAGTAAAATGTGTTTGTAATTCCTTTCATTTTTTTTTTAACTCTGGTGGGGTTTTGTTTTTGTTTTTTTCACAGAATCATACAGCTTGGCTGGCAAGGGACTGGGCAGGGAAACCAGGACCTGTCTCCCCTTATAAACTCAGCAAAGGTTCTCCATAACCACACAGAGAGCAATCAACACACGTTATCACCAGGCAGAAAGAGGTAGCGGTTTTGATGTTGAAACATCCCTGTTGCGTATTTCTAACTCAAAGGTCTTGCTGTCTGCCCAGGAAAACAACAGATAGGGCCTAAGAAAGAAACAAGTTCCTGTCCCTGACAAAAGTGCAAGTGCTGCATTCAGTGCATGTCAGACGAGTGTCACAGGAGCACCATCTGAGTGGGGGGGGGGCACAGAATTGGCCCTAGAGGCTCTCCTTCCTTGAAGATGAGCGGACTTTTGGAAAAACAAAAATGAACTTTGCTATCACGAATGACACTGCTGATCTAGTGTCCCTTTGCAAGGTGTTCACTGTGTGACCTCCTCCTATCCCTCCCACGTAAATACTACTGGAAGATTTCTATTACGTTTAACAACTTATTGGAAACCATACTATTGAATAGCTATTTGACCTATGTATTTCTGTTATTCATAAGATTTTAAATTAGATTGTTCTCTGCTTGAATCCTCCATTATTTTGATAATTTTTAGAAATGTTTTTCATTTCACAGACATCTTCTTATTAGAATTATACAATAACAACAATAATAAGTAATATTACTGACAATACATGGAGAAGATTTTGCATCTTTTGACAAATCTGTAGGGAAGGTAGGTTTTTTTTTTCTTAACATCATTATAGAAACTCATTCATTCATTTAACAAATGTTTATTGAACACCTAGAATATACCAAGCTCTCTTGTATGAGCTGAGAATACAGCTGTGAATAAAACAAACAAAAAGCCATGTTTTCATTGAGCTTACATTCTAGTGAGAAGTGCTAGACAAATACTAAGTAAGACATCTGGTATGTCAGATGATGGGGCAGATACCACTGCTGTTGTTGATAATCTGATTCCCCTCTAATTCTGAGCACAAGAAAGGAGTATATGTTTCCATATCCTTGTAATTAGTCATGATTATGTAATTAAGTCTCATCAGTAGGTTGTAGGAAAAAGGGATGGTTGCCACTTCCAAGCCAACACATTGAATTGTTAGTGCTAGACCCTCTAACTCTATTCTTCCCCTGCTGCAGGGAAGCGATTAACCAGATGGGGGCTAGGCCTTGAATGACTACAAAGAACAGAGGCCATGGCCATTATCAGTGGACATGGAATTGAGCATTGAGCATGGAAATGGCCATTGAGATTTGGGGGTTGTTTGTTGCTCAGGCATAATCTAGCCTAACCTGACTAGTGTAGAGGGAGACAGATGCTGTGGAAAAAAGCAAATCAGGGAAGCCATTAGGAAGGATCAGGGTGGGGAAGAAATACACCCTTAGGTAGAGAGAACAGAGAAGGATTTGTTTAAGGATAAAGACCTGAAGAAAAAGAGAAGGTGAGTCATTCAGATATCTGGGGGAAGAACTTTACAGGCTGAAGGAGTACCAAGTGCAAAAGCCCAGAGAAAGGAACATGTGGCTACCATGGCTAAAGGAAGATAAGCAAGAGCAAAATGGCAAGAGGTAAAGCAAAAGGTAATCGGGCATATTGATAGAGCCTTCTAGGGAGGATCTGGACCTTTACTCTGAGATGGTAAGTTATGGGAGGGTTTTGAGCAGAAGAAGGATAAGATCTGATTTATGTTTTAACAGATTGACTGTGAGTGTTGTATTGAGAATATTCTGAAAGGCAAAAGCAGGGAGACCAGTTAGGGTACTAGAGCAATAATCCAAGTGAGTGATGATGGTACTTTTAATAGGATGGGAGAGAATGTGAGTGAGAAAAATAGAGAAATAAAACTTTGTGATAAAATTTGAAAGTACAGCTGAAAATATCTGCTGGTGATTTTTATGAGAAAAAAAGGAGTTAAAAATGTCTACTTCTTTCAACTTGAGTAAAGGGAAAGATGGAGCTTTCTTTAACTGAGTTAAGAAAGATTGTAGGGAAGTGAGTTGGGGAAGAAGGGACTCAAGAGCTTAGTTTTAGACATGCGGAAACCTTGGTGTCTATTAGAAAGTCAAGTGGAGACAGTGAGTAGGGACTTGGATAAATGGGTCTTAAGTTGAGCACATGGTCAGGACTGGAGATATAAATTTTCCACTTATTAGTATTTAGATAGTATTTAAAGTCACTAGACTAGATGAGATCACCAAGGGAGTGAGAGGAGAGAATGCAAAAACTCAGTCCTGGGATGTTCCAATTTAAGAGATTGGTGAGATGAGGATGAATCAGCAAAGGAGATGGAGAAGCTGGGGAGAAAGAAGGAAAACCAGACACATGAAGAAACTGAAGCCAGTGATGGCAAATTATTTGCCAGAGGAGATTCAAACCTTAACTGTGACCCTGGGTCTCACTGCTCACAGCTCAGCTCATGGTACAGGGAGACTGTGCTGGGACTCAGCATAACTGCATATTATTTTTTGTGGACTATCTCATAAAAGTAGTCCAAATTGAGAAACATGTGGCTGGTGCTACAAACAGTAAATTGACTAAGAAATAAAACAGAGAACAAAGGAGAACTTATATGAATGAGAGAGAGACAAAGCAACAGTTGGCACAAGCATTTTCTTTGCAGCCTCACTCCATTAGACTGAGGATATGTACTTTGAGGATATATAATACTTCACTGGAGGGACAAGCAATTCAGTGTTTTTATCCAGGATAATTCTTCCATATGACAAATATCCTCTAGTGTACTATTTGGGGAAAACTAATGAAAGGAGTATGTATATCTGTAGTTTTAAAACAGAAATATAGTATAAAAGTGTTCCAAAACTTCTTTAAAACACTGAATTTCTGACTTCCACTTAGGATGTAGGAAACTGGATAAAACATCACTCCCATCCTTATAACAACAAAAAAAGTACCCCCAAACAAACTTTAAATTTGCAAGCTTCAAGAAAAGAATCCAAGAGCTGAGGTGGTAGGGAAATGTGAAATCTAAGAAAAGACAAATACCTCCAAGGAGAGATGTCACTGTCACTGGATGCCATAGAAGCTAGTAAGAAGAATTTGGTTAAAAGTTTTTTGTTTTTTTTTTTCTTTTTTTGGCTGCACCACGCAGACATGCAGATCTTAGTTCCCTAACCGGGAAATGAACCCCTGCTCCCTGCAGTGGAAGCATGGAGTCTTAACCACTGGACTTCCAGGGAAGTCCCTGGTTAAGTATTAATGAATTCCTAAAGGCCTACTGTGTACTATAAAGAGAATATAAAACCCTTCAATTAAAAAAAAAAGAGAGAGAGAGAGAATATAGAACACTTGGGAGCCACAGATACAAGGAGAATTTGCAGCCACTTGTAGGCTCTTCTCCATGACCCTCGTGGTTGCTTACAGGAAAGACTGGGGTCCTTCTCAGGGTCCTGAGAAAGTCTCCTTTGTGGGGTAAGCCTGGGATGGAGGGTTAGAGGTGGGGAGGGGGGTTACAGAAGCCACTGTGGGAAAATCATAAAGTACTATTCGGATCCTTCTCTTCTATCTTTCCTGTGGAACACAAGCCTAACATTCTGGGGGGAAAGATAAGCTTGATGCCCAACAGCACAGTTGAGGAGCCACTGAAACTGGGAGAAGGGAACAGAAATACATACTTTATCCCTGGGAGAAAGGACAGACCCCACTCCTAAGACTAAGGCTTGATCAGAACAACAGAGGGAACCTGCCCAAGCCCCCTAGCAACTGTCTAATAAGCAGTGAATAAAAAGCAACCCCGAGTTTAATGCTAAGGGAACATCAAGAGCATGGACAGAAACCTTCTCTGAGGTGTAGGCTCAAAGGGAAGACAATAAGAAATATCCTCTGAAAAACCAGTTCTCACTTAACAAGGGAATGCCAGAGAAATCTGAAGTCTGGTGCATTGGAGTAACCATGGCAAAAATAAAATACAAACCCAGCTCAACTCATGACACAATTGTCTCAACCTGAAGGCCTAACAAAAGAAAATACATGCTAATTTTCAGGCATAAAAAGTATTTTCCTCTGTCTCTACTGTCCTGCAGAAATGTGGGATTTAAAACAAAAAATATAATGTGAGAGGTATAAAGAAGCAAGAAAAAACAACACACTGTCGAGAGACAAAGCAATCCACAGAACCAGACTTTTATATGGCACAGCTGTTGGAACTATTGGATGGGATTTATAATATCACTATGATAAATATGTTTAAGGCTCTAATGCAAAAGACAGGCAGTTTGTATGATCAGATGATAATTTCAGAAGAGAGAGGAAATGTGTAAGAATGAATCAATTGAAATATCAGAAATGAAAAATACGGTAATAGAAAAATAAAAAGAAGTGAAGCTTTTAAAAAGTAGAGAATCTAAAAGGGATGATATGAACCAGTTCAATATACATGTAATTGGAAGCTCAAAAGAAGAAATAAAAAATTGAACAGAAGAAATATTTGAAGAGAAAAACAGTTGAAATTTTTCTAAATCAATGATGGACACCAAACCCAAGAAACACTGAAACCATCAAAGAGAATAAATACAGACAACAACAGCTAGGTATACTGTCTTCAAACTGCTGAAAACAAAAAAGACAAAAACTGGGAGGCAAAAAGACATATTACATATAGAAGAAAAAAAAGATATGTTATATTAAATGGTAAAAGGAACTTTGCAGGTGTGATTAAGGTTATGGACCATAAAGTAAAAAAATTGTCATGGATTATCTTGGTGGGCCCAATCTAATCACATGACCTCTTAAAAGCAGAGGACTCTCTCTGGCTGGAAGCAGGATAGATGAGGCATAAGGAGAAGTCAGAGAGATTCAAAGCACGTAAAGGACTCAACTCACTGTTGCTGACTTTGAAGATCAAGAAAGGGGGTCCTATGACAAGAAGTATGGATGGCCTCTAGAAGCTGAGAATGACTCTTAGCCAACATCCATCAAGGAAACAGGGGCCTCAGTCCTACTTCCACACGGAACTTAATTCCACCAAGAACCTGAATGAGCCTGGAAGTGGACTCTCCCCCAGATCCTTCAGGTAACAAGCCCACACAAGCCAACACCTTAATGTCTCCTGAGACCTAGAACAGAGAAGCCAGCCATGTGCAGCCAGACTTCTGACCTACAGAGCTATAAGATAATAAATTTGTGTTATTATAAACTGCTAAATTTATGGTAACTTTTTATGGCAGCAATGGAAAACTAATACACAGTCTTTACATGAGTCCACTCAAAGCAGTCTTCGTAAACAGCAAGGCTTAGCAAAGGCAGCTCTAGCACCAACTATTCAATACAATAAGGAATCAAAGAAGACACCATCTGGGGCCCAATTTCAGGCATTAAAAGGCTCTACCTAATAAAATATACTTCACTCCAGCTTCCCACCATCACATTTGAACCTCCAATTTTGAATCACAGAGTCAATCCTAGAGATAGAAGTTACCTGTATTAATAAGAAATAGAAGATGAATAAGGCATGGTCTCTCCCAGGGCTCATATTAGTTGTAAATATATATTGCAAACTCTAGGGCAACCAGTTTATAAAAAAAGTATAAATAATATGCTAAGAAAGGAGAGAAAATGGAATCATATAAAATGCTAAATTAAAACTACAAAAGGCAGCAAAAAAATAGAAGACAAAACTGGAACAAAGAGAAAGGGCAAGAAGAAGAAAAAAAGTAACAGATACGATAGATAAAAATCCAACTACATAAAAAAAATATTTGGACACCAAGTCTAAATGAACCAATTAAAAGACAGACATTGTCACAGTGAATCAAAGAACAAGATCCATCTATATGTCATCTATAAGAAACCCAGTTTAAATATAAAGATATGTATAGATCAAAAGTAAATGGATGGAGAAAAATATACCATGTTAACACTAAACAAAAGAAAGCTTATGACCCAGCAATCCTACTACTGGGCATATACTCTGAGAAAATCATAATTCAAAAAGACACATGCACCCCAGTGTTCACTGCAGCACTATTTACAACAGAAAGGACATAGAAGCAACCTAAATGTCCATCAACAGAGGAATGGATAAAGAAGATATGGTACATATATAAAATGGACTATTACTCAGCCATAAAGAGGAATGAGGTTGGGTCATCTGTAGAGACGTGGATGGACCTAGACTGTCATACAGAGTGAAATAAGTCAGAAAGAGAAAAACAAATATCGTTTATTAATTCATATATGTGGAATCTAGAAAAATAGTACAGATGAACCTATCTGCAAAGTAGAAATAGAGACATAGATGTAGAGAACAAATGTGTGGACACCAGGGGGGGAAAGGGGGAGTGATATGAATTGGGAGATTGGAATTGACATATATACACCACTAGGTATAAGATAGATAACTAATGAGAACCTGCTGTATAGCACGGGGAACTCTACTCAGTGCTCTGTGGTGACCTAAATGGGATGGAAATCCAAAAATGAGGGGATATATGTATACATATGGCTGGTTCATTTCACTGTCAGCAGGAGCTAGCACAACACTGTAAAGCAACTATACCCCAGTTAAAAAATATATTTTTAAAAAAACTTATTAAAATTTAAAAAAAAGAAAGAAATTAGAAGTAGCTATATTAAATTCAGACAGAGCAGACTTCAAAGCAAGGGATAAAGAGGGGCATTACATAATGATAAAGGGGTCAATTACCCAAGAAGACAAAGCATTCCTTAACATATATGTGCCTAATAGCAGAGGGTCAAACTGTATGAAGCAAAAGCTGATAGAATGTCAAGGAGAAAATAGATTAATGAATCCACACCAGAGTTATAGACTTTGACACCCTTCTATCAGAAATGGACAGATATAGCAAGCAAAAAATCTGTAAGGACATAGTTGAATTTAATAATACCATTAACTGGGTATAATTGGCATTTATAGATTACTTCATCCAACAAGAGCAGAATATACGTTCTTCTCAAGCTCACATTGAACGTTCAACAAGATAAGAACATTTTGGATCATAAAACACACAGTAAAAAATTAAAAGGAAAAGAAATATGTTTGCTCTCACACCACAGTGGGATGAAACTAGAAATCAATAACAGAAAGATAACTGGAAAATCCCTAAATATGTGAAAATTAGACAACACATGTCTAAATAACACATGGGTAAAAGAAGATATCTCAAGCAAAATTTAAAATATTTTGAACTAAATGAAAATAAAAACACAACTTATCAAAGTTTGTGGAATAAATGCTGCAGAAGTAGTGCCCATTGGGAAACTTATAGCATTAACTGCATATATTAGAAAGAAGAAAGATCTAAAATCAATAATCTAAGTTTTCACCATAGTAAATTAGAAAAAGAAGAGCAAATTAAATCCAAAGCAAGCAGAAGAAAGGAAATAATGAGAATTACAGCAGAAATCACTGAAATTGAAAACAGGAAATCCGTAGAGAAAATCAATGAATCCAAAATCTGATTCTCTGAAAAGATAAATAAAATTGATAAACCGATAGCCAGGTTAACTAAGGAAAAAAGAGAGGACACATATTAATAACATCAGAAATGAAAGGTGAGACATCACTACAGATCTTATGGACATTAAAAGGATAATTAAGGAATACTATGAAACGTCTCTATTCTAACAAATTTGATAACCTACATGAAATGACCAATTCCTTGAAAGACACAATTTGCCAAAGCTCACACAAGAAGAAATTAGGCCTAATATTAATAGGCCTATATCTATTAAAGAAGTTGAATCAATCATAAATAGCCTTCCAAAACAGAAAGCCTCAGGCCCAGCTGGGTTCACTAGTGAATTCTACCAAATATTTAAGGAAGAAATTTTATCAATTCTCTACAACCTCTTTCATAGGATAGAATTGGAGAGAATATTTCCTAACTCGTTCTGTGAGACCATACCATAATACTAAAAGCAGACAAATACATACAAGAAAAGAAAGCTACAGACCAATATCTCTCATGAACATAGATGCAAGAATCCTCAACAAATATTAGCAAATCAAATTCAACAATGTATAGAAAGAATTATACACCTTGACAAAGTGGGATTTATCCCAGGTATGCAAGGCTAACTCAACATTTGAAAATCAATTTATGTAATTTATCACATCAACAGACAAGAAAACTCACATAATCGTATCAATAGGTGCAGAAAAAGCACTTGACAAAATCCAACACTCATTAATGATTTTTTAAAAAACCTCTCAGTAAACTAGAAGACAACAAACTTCCTCAGCTTTTGTAAAGAATATCTATAAAAATACCTCTAGCTCCCATCATACTTGATGGTGAGAAGCTTGAAGCTTTCCCACTAACGTCAGGAACAAGGCAAGGATGGCCCCCTCACCACACCTTCTCAACATTGTATTGGAAGTCCTATCTAATATAGTAAGACAAGAAAATAAAAAGTATACATATGGCGAAGGAAGAAATAAAATTGTCTTTGTTCGCAGATGACCTAATTGTCAATGTAGAAAATCTGAAGGAATCAACAAAAAAAATCCTAGAACTAATAAGCAATTAGAGCAAGGTTGTTGTATACAAGGTTAATATACAAAAGTCAATCACTTTCCTATACACCAGCAATGAACAAGTGATATATGAAATTAAAAACACGATACCATTTACATTAGCACCTGCAAAATGAAATACTTATGTGTAAACCTAACACAATATGTATAATATATATATGAGGAAAACTACAAAACACTGATGAACAAAATCAAAGAACTAAATAAATAAATGGAGAGATAGCCATGTTCATGGACAGGAAGACTCAACACTATCAATATGTCAGTTCTTCCCAACTTGATTTACAGATTCAATGCAATCCCAATATAAATTCTAGCAAGTTCATTTTTGGATATTGACAAACTAATTCTAAAGTTTACAGGGAGAAACAAAAGACCCAGAATAGTCAACAGAAGATTGAACGAGAACAAGGTTGGAGGATTAACGCCACTCAACTTTAAGACTTATTATGAAGCTATAGTAATCAAGACATTGTGGCATTAGCAAAAGAATAGACAAATAGATCAATCTAACAGAATAGAGAGCCTAGAAATAGAACCACATAAATAAAGTCAACTGATCTTTGACAAAAAAGCAAAGGCAATACAATGGAGAAAAAATAGTCTTTTCAACAAATGGTGCTGGAACAACTGGACATCCACGTGCAAAAAAATGAATCTAGACATTCATTTTACACTCTTCCCCCAAAATAACTCAAAATGGATCACAGATGTAAATGTAAAATGCAAAACTATAAAACTCCTAGAAGATGACATAGGAGAAAACATAGATGACCTTGGGTATGGTGATGACTTTTCAGACATAGCACTGTAGGCATAATTCATCAAAGGAAGAATTGATAAGCTGGACATCATTAAAATGAAAACTTTCTGTTTTAAGAAAGACAATGTCAAGAAATGAAAAGACAAGTAACAGACTAGGAGAAAATATTTGCAAAATACACAACTGAAAAAGGGCTCTTATCCAAAATATACAAAGAACTGTTAAAACTCAACAATAAGAAAACAAATAACCTGATTTAAAAAATGGGCCAAAGACCTTAACAGAGAGACACTTGGCCAAAGAAGATATGCAGATGGAAAATAGGCATACGAAAATATGCTCCATATCATACATCATCAGGGAAATGCAAATTAAAACAACAATGAGATACCACTACATACCTATAAGAATGGCCAGTGACTAGAGCACTGATACCATGAAATGCTGGGAAGAAAGTGGAGCAACAGGAACTCTCATTCATTGGTGTTAGAAATGCAAAATGGTAAGGCAACTTTGGAAGAGAATTTGGTGGTGTCTTACAAAAGTAAATATACTTTTATCTATGATCCAGTAATCATGCTCCTAGGTATTTACTTGAAGAAATTGGAAACTTACATCCACATAAAAATCTGTACATGGATGTTTATCACATCTTTATTCATATTTGCCAAAGCTTGGAAGCAACCAAGCTGTGCTTAAGTAGATAGCTGTGGTATATTCAGACAATGGAATATTATTCTGTGCTAAAAAGAAATGAGCTATCAAGCCATGAAAAGACATGGACAAACCTTAAATGCATATTAATAAATGAAAGAAGCCAACCTGAAAAGGCTAGATACTGTATGATTCCAATTATATGACATTTTGGAAAAGGTGAAACTATGAAGACAATGAAAACATCAGTGTTTGCCTGAGGTGGGGAGGGGGAGGGGGAAAGATGAATAGGTGGGAGCACAGATGATATTAAGACAGTAAAAATACTCTGTATGATAGTATAATGATGGGTATGTGTCATCATACATTTGTCTAAACCCATAGAATGTACAACACCAAGTGTGAACTATAATGTAAATTATGCACTTTGGATGATTATGATGTGTCAATGCAGATTCATCAACTGTAACAAATGTACCACGCTGGTGGGGAATGTTGATAATGGGGGAGGCTATGCATATGTAAAGGCAAGGGACATATGAGAAATACCTGTACTTTCCTCTCAATTTTGCTGTCAATCTACAACTGCTCTGAAAAAAACAAATAATGGCAGCAAAACATTGTCCTCAGCTGACCTCTCATCATCTTCCAGTTCCTGCTCCCTCGCCTCCTCTTCATAGCCAAACTTCCCAACATTGATTTTACTCATTCTTTCTATTTCCCTCACCCTTAGCCCATTGTGAATAGCTTCTGTGTCCATTACACAAAAGAAACTGCTCCCTGTAAGTCCAACAGTAACTGTATTTTCTAGGTCACTAGATTCTATAGACATGCCTCATCTTACTAGAACTTTGGCAGCATCACACACTGTCGACCACTGTCTCCCTTCAAACATTCTCCTAGTTCTATGACTGCTCCTTTTTGTGTGTTTGTAATCTCAAACTCCTCTACCTGGTAGTTAAATACTGGACAGCCTCGAGCCTCATTATGAAGGCTGTTCATGGTAATTTTATTAGTTATTTGATGTTAACCAACAATTTCAATGTGGTTGAACCCCAGTGTGTGAGATGTTCCTCCATCTCTCTCTCAAGCCTCATCTGTCAGCACTCTCCACTTGCTTGCTGCACTCCAATCACACTGGCCAACTTTCACTTCCTCTACCTTTCCTGCTCCATCCACAGCAGGATGTCTGCACAGAGCTAGCTCCTCTCCCAAGGAGGCTCTTAGTCTCACTCCTCTCCTCACCTGGCAAACTCTTACCCATCCTTCAGACTTGGCTTAAGAGTTCCTTCCTATGGAAGCCTTCCCTGACATCCCAGCCTAGACTTGGTTTCTCTTTGGGGGGCTCTTATTCATGAAGAACATTGATCTCAGCATTCTATTATATAATTAACACCTTCCTGCCCTCTAGAATGTAAGCTACATGAGAGCACAACTGTCTTCTTTTCCCTTCAGTATCCCCAATGCCTGAGAACTGGCACACAAGAAGCACTCAGTAACTCAGAAATGTCAATTAACAAGGTACCATCCCCTCAAGCTCCCTCCCTCCCTCCCTCCCTCCCTTCCTTCCTTCCTTCCTTCCTTCCTTCCTTCCTTCCTTCCTTCCTTCCTTCCTTCCTTCCTTTTCCTTCCTTCCTTCCTCCCTTCCTTCCCTCCCTCCTCTTCCTTTTTTCCTTCCTTCCTTCCTTCACTCCTCCTCCTCCTTCTCTCTCTCTTTCTCTCTTTCCTTCTTTCTTTTTTTCTTGTTGATTTATTTTATCTTTAATTAGAAAGAACTTGAGACATTTTAAAAGAATAATCATTTGTAGCAAGCTTCTGTTTATTGGTACTAGACTGTGGGGTGGCGGGGATTCTATAAACAAAAATTTCAGCATCCTCCTGCCTCCAGTTTTAACACATTTACCCCAACTCCTGGTTTCTGCCAGCCTCTCTACCCCCATGGGTAGAGGCCTCCCTTCCTTAAAGCTCTTGTTGGCTGTCAACTGGAAAAGATCTGAAGAGCTAGTAAGGTGGAAAGACTGATAAAGAACGAAGGGGTTTCTTATCTCATGGTAAATGTTCATATCAGTAAGGGAAACCAAACTGCATTATCTAACTTCTAGTAGCGTGAGTGCAGTGATCACAGATAACCCAGGGGTGAAGGCTTCTCATTGGTCATTTGTAGCTCTTTTCCCATGCTCACCTCCTCTTCCACACACAAGCCAACCCTTTTCAGTGTGAATATAAAGCCAAACTTTGGACACCTGAATTAGCAAAATTATAGGTCTAAGATAAATCAACTTTAAGGGTCCATGATCCTAACTCATTTCAAGTTCCATCGTTCTCAAGTTCTACAAATCTCTCCTGCTTCAAGGCCTAAGAAAATTGGGTATGGTGACAGAATTCTGGGCAGCTCAAACAGTTAAGCACTCCAGTTTCTTTTAACAGCAGGGTTCACGAAAGGAATACAACTGTATAGTTTTAGCAAATGTATTTCAAAATGGCCAATTATTGCTGGGTCAAAGTACATCCTAATAGAGTTGCTATAGTAATGACATGGAAACATGGGAAGTCTTTACTCTTCGAATTAAATTAAAATATTTGATTCACCATCAGAAGAATGGGTTTTAGTAAGGAAAGGACTGAGTTTATGCATCATTATTTACTGAGTAACTTCTGTATGCCAGGCATTCTTCTGGGTGTTCTGGTGAATGAAATCATGGCATGTTAGTGGTGGATCTAATGAATGAGGTCAACAGAGACCCAGACTGGTTTAGTGATTTTGCCAAAACATCACAGCTGGGGATAAAACAAAGTCCTTGTCCCCAACATGCTCAGTTTTGTGTTCTAAATCATCCTTACAAATGATAAATGCTACCATTATTGTAGATGTGTCTGAAACACATAAATTCATGCATCTGCTGTGTCCCTGGGGTAAGGAAGGACTTCATCCAAGGCCAAAGATGGGCAAAAAGAAGGCCATGCACCAGATCTAGTTTTTTTGACTAGTTTAGTTTTCCTCCTAATTTAATCCTAAAAAAGTGACATAAAAGCAAGATCAGCTTCATCATCCTGAGAATGCTTCTGTTCTCCAACTTTAAGGGGTCACATTGGACTCACAACATTAATTGTTTCCATTGTGCCCAGCTGTTATGTCACAAATAGAGAACAATGAATTCATGTGTGGACTATGCAGGCAAGAGATCTGCTATCAATAAGCCCAGTCTCTCTAACTTGATCATCTAGAAAACTGGGTACGTCCTTTATCCATTAGCATAACTTTTGCCAACTTCTCTCTGGTGAAGTGAAGGAAGAGAGGCAATGCTATCTCTTCATTTCATGCTCCAAAGGGCAAACTGTGGCTCATGGGCCAAATCCAATCTGCCATCTGTTTTTGTAAAAACAGCAGAATTGAATATAAGAAGTCCTGTACGGCTCACAAAGTATAAAGTATTTACTATCTGGTCTTTTACTGAAGAAGTTTGCTGACCCCTGCTCAAAAGTAAAATAATTAAGCAATAACAAAAACTTAAGCATATTCTTCATTATCACAAGGTTGGATGGCAAATGAAAAGTTGAGACGGTTTGTTAAATATAGTTTCTTACTTAGGTAAACCTATGAAACTCTAGTACGGTTTAAGCTATAGGAATTTTATGAACATAAAGATTCAAACACACTTCCCTTGATCCATCGCACATAGAAATGACTGGTCTGAGAATGTTGTTCTTTTTCTTTCAAGACATAATTGGTTAGGGGGCATTCTTGGTAGCACAGTGGTTAAGAATCCTCCTGCCAATGCAGGGGACACAGGTTTGAGCCTTGGTCTGGTAAGATCCCACATGCCGCGGAGCAACTAAGCCCGTGCACTACAACTACTGAGTCTGAGCTATGGAGCCCATGAGCCACAATTACTGAGCCCCCGTGCCACAACCACTGAAGCCCGTGCACCTAGAGCCTGTGCTCCGCAACAAGAACAGCCACCGTGATGAGAAGCCTGCGCACCACAACGAAGAGTAGCCCGTGCTCGCCGCAATTAGAGAAAGCCCGTGCACAGCAGCGAAGACCCAACACAGCCAAAAATAAATAAAATAAAATAAAATAATTTTTTAAAAAAAGACATAAGCAGTTATTTTTAATGTCAGGCTTGGTGGCTTTATATTTATGATTACTTCCCTAGGAGACTCTGCTCTGTCTCTATGCCTTCCCCGCTGCCCCTGCCTGCTGCCATGATGAGCACACGGTCTTGCACTAAGGAACTCAAATGTTGTTGCATGTGTACAATAAATCTCTAGAATTTGTAAGGCTTCTTTTCTTTCTTTCTTTCTTTTCTTTCTTTCTTTCTTTCTTTCTTTCTTTCTTTCTTTCTTTCTTTCTTTCTTTCTTTCTTCTTCCTTTCATTCTTTCTTTCTTTCTTTCTTTTTTAACAATACTGAAGATTACTCAGGTATGGGAAAGTTACTTATTCTTGTCCTTGACTAGCAGTGTTATCATGGTCAATTGACTTAATGTTCCTAAAACTCAATGTTCTTATCTGTGAAAGGAAAGCCTTGAACTGTATACCCTCTCAGATTCTGGGTTCTAAACTCTAAAGGTAAATCCCGTTAGATTTCCATCAATTCCTAGGGACAGATCAAGTTTTTGCTGTACTAAAATTTTGGTAAATCCAATATTATCTGTAATTAATGCTGCCTCATATGTTGGGCCTCTCAACCTTTTGGAGCACCAATATAACAAAGGACAATTTATCCTGAAAATATGCAGTAAATGCAATCAATTCCTACAAATGACCAATTTGAGCTACAAATGACCAATGAGTTTTATGGCAAGGTACCCACGTCTCTATGCAATTTTCTGATTTCAATCCATTCAAAATCAGTTCAATAGGTAGAATGATTACAACTAACCTGACATTTAAATTTTATTATATTAGTCTAAGAATAAAAATATCTCAACAAACATTTTATGAGAGGTAAAATTTTAATCTGCAATTAACCAATAGTTTTCAGTTTTGCCTGGTCTTCATAAAAAAATACATTCACACACATGAAGAAAAAAACTGTAGCTATTAGGTTAGTAACCACTGAGCTTTGTGAAATCTACTAAAATAAATGAGATTAGGAAGAGCCTAATTACCAGATGGTTGAAGCTGGCATCAAAATAGGGCTCAGTGGTTTTGGAGGACAGAGGCAAAGACCATCATGGTGACCTGGGGGAGTTCTGGTAGAACAATCTGGCCATACCCGACCCGGATTCTGGATATGATTGAAGTTACTTCCAGCCTATGATCCTAATAGTATACTCTATAGCTTTGAATCTCAGAATCCTGTTAAGAAATGATACATCTCACAGATCTTAAATATAATTTGCCATCCTAAGATAAATACAGGTTATCCTTTGAATGTGAGTTTTCCTGCAGACGTGGCTTCATGCGTAATTCTCCTTGGGATTTGTTGAGCTTTTCCAAACCCACAGGGGGAGTAATCTATTTATTCTCAGTTCACCGGCAGGGTCACCGTTGCCTCATCTTACATGGATCCAGTGTTTGACACAAAGGGCAGGGTGGCACAGACATGATCTAAGTGATGCAAACTATGAAGCAAGAAAATCACAGACCCAAATAAGAGCCAAGCCGTCCACACGTGCAGCTGCAATGAGCCACAAAGACAATTCCCAGTGTGTTCTTATTTACAGAAGGCACCACCCTAAATTTTAGAGATAGAAAGGAGTTTAGAGATTGTAGAACACACTCTTCAATTTAAAGCGGGGGTAACTGAGGCCAAGTGAGGTGAGGTGACTGCTGTAGAGTTCTAGTGCTAACTAGCGGCATTACCAGCATTGGGACCCTCCTGTCCACGAATCAGCCCCATACCACAGACCCCATGCTACCCAATGTAGAGTGAGAGACAAGAACTAAAGAGATGGGTACATCTAGTAAACAGGGCCAGCAGCAGGTCCTGGACTCTGAAGTTTATTATAAGCTTAAAATTTTTTTCTATCAATCATATGTATAATAAATGTTGCACTCAGAACAGCATCTTGTTCCAAAAAAATGTGCATTTGGAAAGAAATGTAGAGAAACTGTGGTATCTACAAATCTCCAGCATAGCTCAGAACAGACAGAAAAGCAAATCTATGTCATCAAGATTTTTAAAAATATGCTTTTTAGAAAGAGAAGAATGGATTTTGCTGGAATAGAGTCTGGGTGGAGTAAAAAGAGTCCACATCTGAGGGTGTTAACTCATTTTTGTAAATCATCTGCCAAGAGTCAGAGGAAATCCCCAACGATATCAGTAGAGGAAAGGTTTTTTTTTTTAAGATTTAAAGTAAAATGCATTCTGTGCTTTTTTTTTTCCTCCTCATGTAAGGTGAACCCCAAACAAAAAGCTATGTTAGAAATATTCTTTAAAGGAAATCATTATTAAATGGTCTTTACTTACAAACCTCATATTACATAAGGAGTTACTGAATTTCTTTCAACAGAGCACCCCTATGGATTCCCACAAATACAGATCTTGGCCATCCCCCTAAAGGCTTGGTGCAGCCAGAATTCCCTTACAGCCATATGCCTGGATGGCCAACAGCCTCAGTAGCTGTTCAGGTCCATATGATAAAAAAAGGCGAAGGGCACTTTTATCCATACCCATTCTCCTATGGTGCCTGTACTACAGAAGGCAATTAATTCATATTTTTAAATGAATTCCCACTGCTTTGAAGCAGAAATTAGGCTTCTTATTCTATAACAATAGTAGCAAAATCAGAAGTATCAATTTAGCTTTGAAATGTATTTGTTTTTGCTTCTGTCAAAATACAGTGTCCAGTTGGACATCTGACAAGTTGTTATAGTTCCCCCCAAAGCGAACACACTAAAAGAGATGATAAAGCCCATGAAGACTGACTCTCAGGTATCCAGTTGCAGAGCACTGTCACATTTAGAGACATATGGACCCAAACTGGGATTTGGGGTCTTCCTCTTGCCCCCCTCAAATATTCCAAAGAACCTAAGAACTTGGAGCCCAGCAACATGTATTAAATGCACTTGTTCTCACCCACTCCAGAGAGAGTCCCCAGACTCTCTCCTGACCAGACCTCTCTCATCTGTGCCATTCAGGTGATGCTCTTGCCTTTCTTGTCTCCCTCTCCTCTGGGCTGAGGGCCCATGAGCTCTGGGTTGTTACCTCCCCCTCCTGTAGCCATCCCCTGAGAAGGGCAGCTCTTCAGTATGTGCTGAAAACTTTCCTCTCCCTGTAGAGCATGAGGGAAGAAATACAAGTAGGCAAAGAGAGACCGCGGGGGCCGTGAGGCTCCACCTGTTAGTATGGCTCCATCTTGGTATTCAAATGGAATTTGAATTTGAATTTGGAGCGGCCCACCACAGGTGTTCATGTCCCATGCTCCATGCCAAGAGTTTTTTCTTTAAATATTAATTTAAACTGAGTTACTCCAAGGAGTTCATCAAACAAAAAGATCTTAAAACTGCTTTCTTGGTCATTATAACTGCTTCAAGAAATTTTGGTGATTGCTGATATCATTTTCTGGATAAATATACTACAGGCTTCTCCCAACATGCCTTGCAAGTCCCCTGCAAACATGTATATTACAGTCAGGTCTTTCTGCAGTGAAGACATTACTTGGCTCCTTTTCCAGGACCCATTGGACATATAAACAGAATGTCACTTCTTTGGACATGATTTGAGAGACATAAGGAAGACTGTCATGCTTGAACAGATTCTTCCCCTCTAAACCTACTTGGTTGAAATCTTCCTGGTAGAAAAGATAGATCTAATTGTTTTGCATTAAGACTTCATTTATGCAAGCATCTTCAGATAAAATGCAAATGTCTCAGAGATATAAGACATTTAGCTATTACCAGCCAGCCATTAACACTTCACTATGAACGAGAATATCAGATTATTTGCAAAGAGTAGGTTAGCAGGAATGGGGCACTGACTACGGATATTTTGACAAGAAATAGTTATGGGATAATCTGGAGTATTACAAGGAGAAGGAAAGTCTGGAGTGGGGCAATAGAAGTCTTCAGATATTGGGCTCCAGAGAGGACAACATTGAGAATGTGTGTGGGCCCCATAGATAAAATGTGCTTCCACTTTCACATTTATGCCTACACACATTTTGGATTTCCCCCCCTGAATTATAAAAAATACCTTACCTAGGATTGTATCACACAATAGAAATGAATATAACCAGCAGTTAAGAGCTTGATAGATGTTCAACAGATGTTGATGGAAGTTGAATATCATTCACCTACTTATCAATGTATTTTTCTTTGTCCCAGCAAAACCACAGGGTTTTTTTTTTTTGTCTGTTTGTTTTAATGAATGGATCAAGAATTAGGTCATTAGGGGCTTCCCTGGTGGCGCAGTGGTTGAGAGTCTGCCTGCCGATGCAGCGGACACGGGTTCGTGCCCCGGTCCGGGAAGATCCCACATGCCGCGGAGGGCTAGGCCCGTGAGCCATGGCCGCTGAGCCTGCGCGTCCGGAGTCTGTGCTCCACAACGGGAGAGGCCGCAACAGTGAGAGGCCCGCGTACCGCAAAAAAAAAAAAAAAAAAAAAAAAAAAAAAATTTTAATGGAAATTAAAACAGAAAGGAGGTGTGAGGGTTCTTGCCAGTGAAATCAACTTGCACTTTGTCAGTGAAAGAATCACAGAAATGTGGGCTGAGAAGGCTGTGCCTTCCGAAAAAGGGGTAGGAAGAAAGGCAACGAGGAATGGAATGTCATCCTTCCCAAAAGCACTGGATACCCACAAAAACATTTCTGCAACCTGGTCATTTCACCTCACTAGCTCAAGGCATTGATGTATTTACAGTTTCCTTGATTTAATAAAGCTAAGACTGCCATTAAAACAGTATTAAATTTTAGAAAATGAAACTTACACCATAGAAATTAAAGTAAGCAAAACCAAATTTTTATGTGGAGAAAAATCTACCTGTACTGAAAGGAATCTACAAATAAACTGATGATTGCAAATATTTATAAAGCACCTTTGAGATGTGAAAACTACTCTCTGAGCCAAGAACAGGAGTGATGAATGATCGCTTCGTTTATAAAGGACCCTAGAAGACAGCTGCAAATGTTCACAAATGCAATCAGGTTCCAGCAAGCCCTCACCCACCTTAAAGAAATCAAACAATGGAGCTATTATTTTTGCCAGTCAAGACTCTTCCACATGATGTTATCTTCATACGTTAATGCATATTTTTAAGGTAAACAAGCAGCTCCACTCGGCTATCTGGTTTCCCTAATCTGCTTATGGTGTTTGAGTGAGATATTTAAGTATTGAGATTTCTTTTTTTTTCTAATAAATGTTAGATTTCTCAGCCCCTGACTGGAGAAAACACCCATGCTAAGCAATAATAAAAGCATCACCATGTCCGGTCACATAAACAACACATATGATTCACCCTGTGGAAGAGAGGTAGGAAATACAGTCCATCAATCCTCATGATTAGCAGAATCTGTTATTTGTGAACTTGCCTACTCTCTAAAATTCACCTGTAACTCCAAAATCAATATTCACGGCACTTTTGCAGTCATTCATGGACATGCACAAAGTCGCAAAAACTTTGAGTCCCTCAATGTGCATATTTCCAGCGGTGGTCAAACGGTGACAATCCACTTCCTTATTTCAGTTCTCAGACTGTAAACAAGCTTACTGTGCACAGTCCATTTAGTGCTGCGTTTTTCCCACTACTGTGCTTTTCTGGAGGGTGATTTCACAGTTTAATACGGTCCCCCAGTGTAGTGCTGAGGTGCCGTCGACGGTATAAGCCCAAGAAGGCTGTGTTGTTCCTTGCAGAGGAAATATCTGGGCTAGATAAGCTCTGTTCAACCATGAGCTATAGTGCTGTTGGCTGTGAGTTCAGTGTTTGATAAATCAACAACATAGGTTAAATAAGGTGTCTTTAAACAGAAACGTATGAAAAGCAAAGTTATGTATTGACTGGTTGACAAAAATGTTGTGACCAGAGGCTCACAGGAACCTAACACTGTGTTTCTCCTAGAAATAATGGTTTGGTTGGTATTTGCTAATTTGATGTTTGTAGCAACTTTACAGAACGTTAAGTACTACCAGTGATGAAAATTGACTGTATTATGCTCTGTGCTTTTAGGTGAGGAAACTAAGACCCAAAGAGACTAAATTATTTCCTCCCACGTCACCCATTCTGTTGGAAGCAGAGTAAAAACTAAAATTGAGGGTTTTTTTTCCAAGTCCAGTGATTGTTTTTCTGCCTTATGCCTCCTTTCTCCAATTATACCTTGGTTATGAATAAAGAGAAGTGCTTTCATGTCTTCATTACATGGGATGCCCAGATTTACGTAGCATTCTCCTACCCAGAGCACTGTCATTCAAACTGTGTCTTTTCGGGACTACCCTGGTGGTCCAGTGGCTAAGACTCTGCACTCCCAATGCAGGGGGCCCGGGTTCAATCCCTGGTCTGGGAACTAGATCCCCGCATGCCGCAACAAAGATCCTGCATGCCCCAACTAAAAGATCCCACATGCCACAATTAAAAAGATCCCGCATGCTGCAGCAAAGATCCTGCGTGCTGCAACTAAGACCTGGTGCAGCCAAATAAATAAATAAATATTAAAAAAAAAACAAAAACAAAGTGTGTCTTTTCAAAAAGAATAGGTATATGTATATGTATAGCTGAATCATTTTGCTGTACACCTGAAACTAATACAACATTGTAAATCAACTATATTCCAATATAAAATAAATTTTTTAAAAAACAAAAAAAACCCCACCAAGGTATCTCTTTTCAAGTGTGTAAATCAGACTTACATTGGGTCAAAGCTGAAAGAGGCAAACAAACAAAAACAGACAAAAAAGTATGTGGCAGTTCAATTTAGATTGTATAATTTTAATGGGTGGGTTATGATGACTCATGAATACAAGATATAGGAAAGGACAGAGATAAGAGTAAACTTTATTGAATGTTTTTTCTGTGTGTACCAGGCAAACGTAGCCAATTTCCATATTTTATCTTATCTCATAAGAAATTACTGTGAATTTCAGCAAATTAATTTACCTGTTACCTTTAGGAAAGATTGTCGTTTCTAAGAAAACTGATCTCATATTTTTTTAAAGAAAGATACCTATCAAGTGTAGGCCAATCTCTAAGGTGTAAAGGTGTGGATTCAAAACTTAAACGATTCATTCCTATTATACAGCTCAAATTAACAAAAAACTGACAATGTCACGTGACGGCAAAGATGTGGAGCAACTGCAAACTTCATACTTTTCTATAAAAAGTACTATAGCCACTTAAAAAGCAGTTTGGCATTTTTTAAAGTTAAATATACACTTAATATATGACAAAGCAATCCCACTCCAAAAGAAATGAAATGTATGTTCATACAAAGACCTGTTAGTAAATGTTTATAGCAGTTTTATTCATAACTGCCCTAAACTAAAACCACTCAAATGTCCATCAACTGGAGAGTGTGTCAACAAATTGTGGTCCAGCCATATAATGGAATACTATTCTACTAATAAAAAGAATAAACGACTAATACCAGCAACAACATGGACATATCATAAAAGCACTATGCTAAGTGAAAAAATCCAGACAAAAAAGGCTACATAATACATGTTTCTATTATAGGACAGTTTGGAAAGGGCAAAACTGTAGGGACAGAAATCAGATCAGCAGTTACCAGGAGCTGGGACTTGGGGGAAGGAATTGACTACAAAGGAACACGGAATTTTCTGGGGTGATGGAAATGCTTTAAATCTTGATTAAAATGGACAAAATATTTCTCGGATAGGATGAAACAATCGGGTAGACAAATAGGAAAGAGAAATGACATCTTTATGGTGTGTTTAAAATTTAGAAAGGTAAAAAAAGCCATTTGTTACATTCCTCTAGATTAAGCTATAACTGCAGAGGACTATTTAATAATTAGCTGAAAGTATGTAATGTTAAAATAAGTAACATTTAACTTTAGGGTGCAGAGTGGAATATCAGGTATCCCAAGAAAGGTGCACTCTGGAACGTCAAACCTGCCCTAAATGTGGTTTGAGGTCCAATCTCTGTAAGACAGAACAGGAACAGTGCTTGCAGACAGTCTGGACAAAAAATTTCTCCTGTTTGATAAGTTAGTACTTTTATTTATTTATTTATCTTTTTTTTTTTTTTTTTTTTTTTTTTTTTAATGCGGTACGCGGGCCTCTCACTGTTGTGGCCTCTCTCGTTGTGGAGCACAGGCTCCGGACGCGCAGGCTCAGCGGCCATGGCTCACGGGCCCAGCCACTCCGCGGCATGTGGGATCTTCCCAGACCGGGGCATGAACCCATGTCCCCTGCATTGGCAGGCAGACTCTCAACCACTGCACCACCAGGGAAGCCCAAGGTAGTCGCTTTTATTATATTTATCTGAAGATTATTTAATAATAGATATATTAACAATAGTATAGGAAATTTCTTAAAGAACATTGGTGTAATTATGTTGCCTAAGGAAAAAGAGAAATAAGGATATTGAGAAAGTCAAAAATGTTTACATTTGAATGTAGATAAAAGCTTCTAGTCTTTGGAAGTTACTTCCTTATTTTATTAAACCACAATAAAACAAAACTTTTGCAAACAAGATGACAAAATTGAACCTAGAAGCACTATGCTCCCACTTCCTAATGAATGAGTCTAGAAGAGCAAAGTCATTTAAGAAGTAAGCCCCACAGCTGCCTTGGAGGAGAGGGGTCAGTGAGGATGAAGGGGTCCTACACTTCACGGACAGAGTGGGAAAAGGATTCTAAAGGGGTTGATTGCAAGTCATAGTCGTGACTTTTCTAGTAGTACACTGCCTGTTTGGATGAAGGTTTCAGATCTGACTCAACTTTTTGCCTTCCCTGACTTTTTCTTTGCCCACAGGATCCTTCACAAGTAGAACGTGCTTCAAAAGCCTGAAAGTTTTGCTTGCTTAATTAGGTGTGTTCATCAAGAGTGGATAAAGCAGTGGTAGGAAATGAGTTGTTTTTACTGCTAAAACAGCCCTTCCTTGGTAACTATGATAAATGCTCTGGGAAGGTCAAGTCCATGGTGCCTTGAATCTGTATGAAAGCAAGGATCACATGGGGCCTTGTGGTTCCCTGAATGATGATACATATTGGAAGAAGACTCTAGATCCAGACTGGAGTTTGTTCTGGGATGAGGGGCTAAGCAGGTCCCTTGTGACTTGTATCATCCAAGTAACCCAAGTAACCCTGATATTGACTGGCCAAGGAATTAGCCAACTGGATGGAAACTCCCTACCTAATTTTATGTTTTTGTTATATGCTTCCTTATAAGGTCTTAGTAACTGACAATAAGTGCCTGTGATTTTTCTTTGTAATCATTTTATAAACAATGGTATTTTCAAGGGAGCCAATGAGTTCAGCTTAAAGCCCTAATAGCATCCATTAATGAAGTACACTATAGGTAAAATATAGTTAGAACATCCTGAATGTTCTGGGAGAGCCCTAGTTTATGAATATGCCATCTATTTCTTCAAAAATATCTTTATATTTACCATGCATTCTGGTTTGGGATTAGAAAAATTTGCTCGCCCTCCATAGACAGCACATATAAATTCCCCACATGAAGTATTTTTTAAAAACTTAACACTTGTGGAAATACCATAAAAATTTTTCATAATGGCAGAGAAGAGCCTGTTCAAAGTCTGTTCAATTCTTCCAAGCAAAATAAATCCCCTTTTTCTGTACGCCCCATTTCAGCTTTATTCATTCCTCAGTTACAGCCTTTATTACATTGTATTATCCTGTTTAGTTCATCTATTTCTTTTGCTATGATATAAACTCAAGGACAGTAACCATTTTTCTTCTTTGTAACTTCATGCCTCCTACTATAACATTAGATGTTTATAAAATGTTTGTTAGTTTGTTTTTCTGTAAGAGATAAGAAATTTCACAAAGACCTAACCTGAAGATATAATTACATGGAGAAACTTCAGCATGAGGTCAAAGTTAGGGAAATGAGAGCCTGGCCTGATCCAGGTTTGTCCCAGGAGACCCATTTGCTCCTCAGGGGAATTTAGGGATGTAGGTTAGCTACAGAGTGGATCTTGGATCTGGTTCTCCTAAAGCTGTCTTGGGTACAGGTTGACTCTTAAATGATAGCAGGACCAATACAGAGCCACCCTTGGCCTAAGGCCAGCCCTGAAATCACCTCTGGAATGAATGACAAGGCCATTTACCAAGGCCTTGGAAAACGTGGTCCTTAAGCCACTCTAAGCTACCAAACATTTTCCATGATTACTTTAAAAGGTTATTTGTTCACATATTTTTCCAATTACTCTTTGGTCAGCACTTATGCCGAGCTTTTTGTGGTCCTGGAAAGGTAATTGATCCAAAAATTCTCTTTCAGAATTTATTTCCACTTATCCTTTGCCTGTAGGCAAGACTATATTTTCAAAGCCATATGCCAATAAAGACTACATTTCTTATTTTATTTTTAATTCCACTTAAATATTCCTTTAAATTACAATAAAAAGGGCAGCAAATACACTCCCCTTATTAATTACCTAACGTTGCACTATAAATTAGCCCAAAGCTTTGTGGCTTCAACAATGATAGCATTTGTAAGGAATGCTATTGTGGCTCAGGAAGGAACTTGGGAACAGCTGGGTTAGGTAGATACGACTCAGAATCTCTCATAAGGTTGCAGTCATGATATTGTCCAGGGCTGCAGTCAGCTGAAGGCTTGACTGAGGTTGGAGGATGCACTTCCAAGATGGCTCACTCATATGGCTAGCAAATTTGTGCTGGCTATGGGCAGGATTTCTCAGTCCCTCACCATGGGGAACTCTTCACAGGATTGCTTGAGTATTCTCATGACATGGCACCTGGCTTTCTCCAGATCTGGAGATTCAGGGAAAGAGCAAGGTGTGAAGTGAACTACAATGTCTTTCATGACCTACCCTCAGAAGTCACACATGTTCACTTCACTTCTTCTGTAGATAGAAGGATATGGGTGCACAGGCCAGCCACAATTCCATGTGTGAGGGGACTATACAAAGGGTAAATACATGAGGTGAAGGTCATTTTGAATTGTGTCCTTCCACTTTAAAATTTTTTTGCACCACATCAAAATCAATTACATCAACTGTGTATTCACAGCTTAGTTATGAAGTTTGAGATTTTTCATGAACCATCTCAAAGGTCTTTTTGCATGTTTTATGAATATGGTGGTAATCCTTAAAGCCACTCACTTGATGCATCCTAATTCTAACTCAGTGAAAGGCATCTGCCTAGACATGTGGTTCTTAACTTTCATTGGCTCTTAGACTTTTTGAGAATCTTAATATCTAAAGACCAGCAGCGCCCCCCCCCAAAATGTACATAGCCACAAATGTGCTATTTTACATACAACTGGAAGACTTTTATGGACTCCTGTAGCTAAGAAAAAGAACTCTAACTTGCAAGCAACATACACAATGTTTTCAGCTGGCTGCCAAATATAAAGGTCACAGCTAATGTTCAACAAAAGGCTGATGCCCAATATTAGCTGAAAGACTGGCTAGTTAACAAGTCTATGTAAGTCAAAATAACAGAGGACTTTCATGTGAAGTATCAAATTCACCTTTTGTTTCACAGTGGTATTTTTCTTAATTGAGCTGGTAAAGTAAACTGTTCATACTTTACAGTGGGCTATCTTGAGTTTGGGTTACACTTAACAGATGCTTCAGGCTAATATTAGGCA
This sequence comes from Phocoena phocoena, assembly GCF_963924675.1. Lineage (NCBI taxonomy): Eukaryota > Metazoa > Chordata > Mammalia > Artiodactyla > Phocoenidae > Phocoena > Phocoena phocoena. The sequence goes on along the minus strand of NC_089222.1, from coordinate 97,849,251 downwards.
TTAACTTTAATATACATATACACAAACAGAATGACTCACTAATATCTCATAATGTCACCCAAACCTTCCAGAGTTAAACATTACTCACCACCAAACAAGGTTAGTTAACGGTGAATGCTGTTCATGCTTCAGCTAGCAATGCAAAAAAATGGTTTCTAGGGCTTCCCTGGTGGTGCAGTGGTTGAGAGTCCGCCTGCCGATGCAGGGCACACAGGTTCGTGCCCGGGTCCGGGAGGATCCCACATGCCGCGGAGCGGCTGGGCCCGTGAGCCATGGCCGCTGAGCGTGTGCGTCCGGAGCCTGTGCTCCGCAACGGGAGAGGCCACAACAGTGAGAGGCCCAAGTGCCACAAGGGGAAAAAAAAAAAAAAATGGTTTCTAAGTATAAAGCCAGACAGAAGTTCATCACAAGAACTAGAGCTCTCACTGTCTGAAGCTAAACATTTTCTACAGTCATGTGTCATATGCTGAACAAATGAAAAGCACAGGTTCTCCAAATTTATAGAATTATAGTAAGTTAGCTCATTTCCTCTCAGCCACTTCCTTTGAATTAGTGCCCTAATGCTTGGTACTGGTTATATAAACAGATCAGTTTCTGTAACTGTGTATGTCTCCATACACAGTTAATCTCATCAGAATCATCAGTGACAGTGTTTAACATTCAGATGATCAGACCTACTAAATTGGAATCTGGTGTGACTATAGTAAGGCTAGAGGGAGTGAAGGGCGGGGTTGGCGGAGGTAGAGCTCTGCATACTTAACAGATCCACTAAGTCAGTGGTTTGCAAAACATGGCCCCAGGATCAACAATGATGAGAAATGTAAATTCTCTGGACCACCCCACCTCAGGTCTTGAATCAGAAACTCTAGGGATGGGGCCCAGCACGCCGAATGCTAACAAGATGGTTCTGATGCTTGCTCAAGCTTAAGGACCACTGCACTCAGTGATTCCTTGCTCCTCAGTATAGTTTAAGAATGATCATCTCCAGGGTTGTTAAACACATGTATCTCAATAAAACAAAACTCATGGGTTTCTTTTCCTATTCCCATCTAAATATCTTCTACAACCAGGCCTTGTGGATGGATGTAGGCTGCAAGTACCATAAAGGAAGAAGGGTAGATGGGAGAGAGACCTTAGAAAAAAGCAGATAAATGGAGGTACGTGTTTCTCCATGTTGTTTGTTTAAAGAAACAAAACAAACGGTCTCACAAAATAAGAAAGAGACATCCCTAAAAGGGTCTTGACTCGGCTAATGCTTATCTTTTAATGCCATTTAAATTATTTGATAACATAACTTATAGGAAGCTTACTTAGTGTTAACATCTGTGGTTCCTTTGTGGTCTATGAACCTCTGGCCATGAAAAGGGATGTTTGAAATGGATGTTTCTGGGACACCAGAAAAACCTTACAGATGACATGTGAGCCATGGGTTATGATGACTTTGGAAAATACTACAGTAAATACTTGTTATCTTAATTTTCTGACATAAGTGAAAACAGATGCTTGGATTGAATGGCTGGTGAAGAACAAGTGTTATATAATGCAATTCCGCTAACAAATCTAGGGTCTCCTAAAACTGAATGGTGTTCTTTGTACACAGCTGAGAAAGGCACCTGAAAGCATTTGAGAAAGCACTGACACATTGGTGAAAAATTGTGAAAGTGGGACTTCTTGCCAAGAGTATGTGGAGAAAGAATTTTGACTAACCTAGATATGAAGTATTGTTGCTTCTTTAAGTGATTCAAGGATATTTTTTATTAGTTATTCTGGTGATTCAGTTGTAATATCAGTATTTTAAGTTTGAGTTATTGTTCCCCAAATAGGACAGTAAAAACAATCACTTGCTCTAGTGAAAGGCTGTTTATAAAGAGTTTTACAACTAGGTTGTTCTGCATTAAGAACAAAACTGTAAATCACACTAACACCAGTATGTTAATCAATCAAAAATGAATGGTGAGTCACACCACATTTAATCCATTCTAGGACTTTCATCTATTTCATATTTATGTTTTTGATTTGTATTACAAGGAGAACAAATACAACAATGCAGCATGGCACATACATGTGTAAGCACATAAGCCTGGATCTGGAAATGTAATTTTATATATCTGTATGTATATATATATGTATATGTATATGTATATGTATATGTATATGAAACACCACCACTGTGATCCAGTTGCAAATTAGAGGATCACATTTCATGGGGACAGTTGGCACAGAAACTCAGTTTCATGGAAATGTTGGCTACAAATCAAATGAAGAGAAACATGGCATTCACACTTAAGAGCCAACTCGAGCCACTGGAAAAGGCAAAGTTCTCTGCAAGTTCTTGAAAATATCAAACACCGACAGCTACCCTGGAACAAAAATCCAGGAACAAATAAAAAAATGACCTTACAAAATAACACTATGATATCTGGCGTTTATCATGCATATGTTATTGCCATAATTCACGGGACATGCTAACTTCTGCCATATTCAAAACCATTTAAGAATGAACTCTGTTGTTAATATACGGTATGGTTTGTCTCATCTGGTATGCACAGAGCTTATCAAATTAATGTAAATCTGTGCTTTCTGTAGGCTTGCTGATGCCAAGATAAATGATCAGGAAACCATGATATCTTCAATCAAGTGGAATGTTTAGCATGACAGAGAAACACCCATTCCTGCCTTGAAAAAAAATACAAAGTGTGCATTGTCTTCCGAAGGGCTGATTCCTGCTGAATCCAAACGGATGAAGAGTCAACTGTGAGGTGAGACCTAGGGCCAAAGTGGCCAGTGGCAGAGGTTGGGGGTGGAAGCCAGGAGAATGTTCTGAGGACTCATGGTGTTGAGAGAAGAGGGAAAGAGGAAAGGAGAGAATTAAAAAGGAAAGAGAGAGAGAAGGAGACTGAAGGGAAAGAAGGATTACAAACAAAACGAGGGAGGACAGAAAAAAACAGAGTCTCATTAGGGGACTGATCAGTCATCTGATCAGACCAACCCAGTACCTGAGAGTTGACCAACAGACCAGGCATCCAGGAGAAAATCAAATCACACAGAACCACATCCCAAGCGTATGTGGAGGAAAAAATGACCAAGGACCATGATTTGTGCTCCCAGTTCTTCCACAATAAAAGGTAAATCTTCTCTGAGCCAAAGCTTCCAAACCCCTGCGGGAGAGTTGGCTGGGGGAACAGGAGCTGCTGGTGGCAAGAATTATGTTTAAAAACCCAGAGCGTGGGGGCTCCCCTGGTGGCGCAGTGGTTGAGAGTCCGCCTGCCGATGCAGGGGACACGGGTTCGTGCCCCGGTCCAGGAAGATCCCACATGCCACGGAGCTGTTGGGCCCGTGAGCCATGGCCGCTGAGCCTGCGCGTCTGGAGCCTGTGCTCCGCAACTAGAGAGGCCACAATAGTGAGAGGCCAGCGTACCGCAAAAAAAAAAAAAAGGGGGCCCTTCTTCAGATCATCTGATACCTGATCCCAAACTTACTGGATAGAGATGCTTTAACTCCATCTGGGAACGTGAAAGGAGAAGGAAACTCTGTCCTGAATTCCTCACTGGCATATCTGTAACAGCACTGAATTCCAGAGTTCTCTGCCAGCCTGACTTTGGCAGTCACCCCAATCCCCTCCTTCAATGACAGAATCTGTTGCTCTCAGAGAAGGAAGGCCTGTTAAGACTCGCATGCCCACACACGTGTGCACAGCGGACTCTCAGCAGGGTCCTTGGAAAACCAGAATGTTTTCTTATCAGCTAACAGATTGGAAAAATCAAAGGATGGCATTAAAGGAGGAAGGAAATCTGAAACTCCACTTTGGCATCTTGGAAGCAATGTACCCCCAGCTTCATCCCATCAGGGGTTCATTCTCCACTCAGAGAGATTTTTCATTTTATTGGAGACACAGCAGAATACACTTCAAAGATGTTTCAGATTATAAGTCATCCTACACGCTCATAAATTACCCTTAACGTAAAGCAGAAAGAAGATGGGCTGGAATGTATATGGTAACATGCACAATTAAAGGAAAAATTTCCAAAGGCAATTCACATAACCCGGACCTTTGGAATGGGGGACATTTATTCAAGGTTTTCTCAACTCGTATTTTGCATTGACTGGGATCATAGGGTGCTTTTTCTTAACATATTACATAAATTCATTTTTTCTTCTTTATGTACATAGGTATCACTTAAAGCTAGTGCATGACAACACAATGGAATAGCTTAACTCCTGCAGATTTTAAGAAAATGACCTTTGTGTGGCCAACGTATATTAGTTTTAAATAGAACTAATTTCAAACTCCTGAAAGCATGAAATGTCTAAATCATCCTTATAATCCTAATATGATGATTTTTAAAATTATTTTCTTTTAAAATTGTATTTCTTTTTAAAGTTAATTTTATTTTTTAAATTAAAATATTTAAGTATGTCACTCCCCCCCCACCGGTAACCACCAGTTTGTTCTCCATATCTGTGAGTCTGCTTCTTTCTTGTTATATCCACTAGTTTGTTGTATTTTTCAGATTCCACATATAAGTGATATCATATAGTATTTGCTTTTCTCTGTATGACTTATTTCACTTAGCATAATGTCCTCCAGGTCCATCCATGTTGCTACAAATGGTAAATGCCATTCTTTTTTTATGGCTGAGTAGTATTCTACTGTGTGTAGGTGTGTGTGTGTGATGTTTTTTTTAAAGTTAATTGAATGACAGAATAAGCAAATGTAAGTCCAGTTCTGAAAACAATCAGCCATAGCTTCTCAGATCTAACCTCTGAGATTTTGTAAAAGTAGACATTTGAACTTATGTTCTAACACCAAAAGCAAATGTTAAGCTGAATTTTAAACATTTTCTTATTTTATTTGGCCTGAGAAGGAAGTTTAAAAGTTTTCCAAATAATGCTTCAAAATCCAGGAACAAAGTAGAACAAAAGAAAAATCACCTTTAAGTTTGTTTTAAAACTTAAATAATAAAATGATTCACTGCAACTTTTAAATTTTACCCTGCACTCATCCAGAAAGATTTATGAAGCACTTACACATGCAAATTTTCAAAACCTGTAGATCAGTAGTCCTCAACTCTGGCCACATTAAAATCACCTCAGGAATTTTTAAACTCTCCCACCCCAGACCAATTAAATCATAACTGAGTAGAGGAGCAGAACAGTACTGATATTTTTGAAAACTTTGTTATTCTAATGCACGGGCTACAACTGCTGAGGATAGATATTATAGTATTTATACTCATAGCTAAACTTATTTTAAAAGTAAACACTGAGTTGCTATATCATAGGTGAAACTTAAATTAGACCTCAATTTTCTCTAAAATTAATTTCTAATCTGACCAGAAGGTGCTTGGACTGGGTGGATTTGGTCTGATTTTCTAGTGTATGGCTTTAGACGTATAGTCCTTGATTGGAGAATAATAATGAAACTTCTGTGAAGGCATCACATCTCCTATCTCCTTTCCAGAATTCCACAGGGAGGGATGTTAGCTGACTTCACAGCCTGCTACCCTGAGAAGGCCTAAAAACCTCAGACTAGCTTTAAGGCTCCCACATTTCTACCAAAATCACTGGGAATATAAGTCAGGGTTTTGTTAGATCAGGGAAACCTACAACACACTATAAAAATCTCACTGTGGAAAGTTCTTGGTGGGGAACCCAAGCGAAAATTATGAGCAGTGGGGTGGGTAAGTCCTGATTCAGTCTTGCTGTCCACAGAACTTTTACAAAGTAGCCTGAGGCCTTGAAGTTTACCCTTCTCACCATATACCTCCCAGGCCTTTGGGACACCCCAACACAAGAAGAGACTGTGGGCTATTCTCTATAGAAAATACTCGATAGGGTATTCTATTATTAACATTCTACAAGGTTCTGGGTGTCATATTAAGGATATATTTTGTGTACAACCTAAATTTTGTGTTTTGATTCCTAGGGCATATGGAAGAATTGTTGTTGTATTCATACCAAAAAGGAGCTGAAAGAAGCTCCTTTAGTTTAACAAGTTGTCTCCATCACATCCACTGCTAGAAGTATACTTTCATCCTCCAAACAAAATTTTAATTCGACCTATAGCAACTCCTCCATATACTGGAAGAGCCACTCAGTGATGTTTCAGAAACACATTTTATGGAGACTGTATCATCAACTTCATAGGTGTTAATTGCTTAATATTTGTACATTTTGTCAAAGAGAACTTGCATTTTGTCTTACGTTTTCTCTTTTTAGGAGATGATGGCAGCTGAGTCTTACAAGGAAAGAAAAGCTTGTATTTTGGGGGCATTTACTTTGCATACTTCTCTACATGGGATTGACCACACTTGAGGAATCTAGGCATTGACTGGCCTTTTATATACAGAAAATAGGGTCCACACTGAGTGCTGAATATATACCCTGAGATGTCGTAGTAGTAAGATATTTACCTCAATTCTCAGGGATTTCCTACAACAACTCCAACCATGGAGGCAGACAAATTGGTTAGTTTGCCTGCTGGGCATCTGCCACTAAAGGCTGAACTCTGTGAGAAGTAGATGGGGTGTTAATGCCCAAACCAGTATATTTTTCTGGAGTTAGATTTCCTGTATTAGTTCCACTATATCATTTGCTAGCTGTGTGACTTCAAGCTGCCATTGGCCATTTTGTGGTGGGTAGACTCTAAGATAACCCCCAGTAATCCTCATCTCCTGTTATTGGGTAGTCCTCTTGTGTGACAGGACCTGGAAGTTGCTTCTGTCCAGTAGAATATGGCAAAGGTGATGGGTTGCCACTTCCATGATTAGGCTGTATTGTAATTTCCGTCTTGCCTGCAGACGCATCTGGGCTTGTACACCTTGATGAAGCAAGAGGCCATAATAGAGAAGCCCATGTGGCAAAGAAAAGAGGTGACCTCTGGGCAACAGCCAGTATGGAAATGAGGCCCTTAAACCAATGATCCTCAGGGAACTGAACTCTACCAATAGCCACAAGAACTTGAAAGGTGATCCTTTCCCAGTTGAGACTTCAGATGAGACCTGAACCTGGCCAACACCTTTGCTGCAGCCTTGTGAAAGACCATGAAGGGGACGACCCAACTAAGCCAAACTCAGACTCCTAACCCACAGAAACAGTGAAACAAAAAGTCTGTGATGCTTTAAGCTGCTAATTTTGTAGTAATTTATCATGCAGTAGTCGATAACATACTCTTTACGCTTAGTTCCTCATCTGTGAAATGGGGATAATAATATATATTCCATAGGTGTAAGGATAAAATGAGACAATGTATATAAACACTTAGCATTAAACAGCATGCCTGTTACTTAGTAATATGGTTGTTGTAATAGTCTTTAAATGTTATTTTAACAGAATGTACGTATTTAAACCATTGTTTTTCTTTTTTTAGCGTGTTCATTCTTTGGCTGATACTATTTATTTTTATATTTTTATTTTACTACTCTCGTAATGTCTCACATTAGATTATCCTATTAATTTTTTAATTTTACATTTATTCTTAGATCACTTTCATTAAGTTCATCTATTTACTTTCCATATTCTCCCTTGCTTTTATACCTGCTTTTATAAATGGCGATCAGGAATCAGGCAAAAGGGAAATCATTCTGAGGATGGTGACCCAGATAGAATAGTTGGTCACATTTGCTTAATGCCCCTCCCTTCATTAGACACCTCACTTTCATCTTAGACAAATATTCTGTCAACACACATTAACCTATAAAAATATTTTAACTGTCTTTTCTATAATACAGTATCAATGAATTTGTCGATTCTCAAGTGCTACCCTGTGCCTCATTACTTTTTTTAAAAATAAATTTATTTATTTATTTTTGGCTGTGTTGGGTCTTTGTTGCTGCACGCGGGCTTTCTCTAGTTGCAGTGAGTGGGAGCTACTCTCTGTTGAGGTGCACAGGCTTCTCATTGAGGTGGCTTCTTTTGTTGCGGAGCATGGGCTGTAGGCGCATGGGCTTCAGTAGTTGTGGCACGTGGGCTCTGTAGTTGTGGCGCACAGGCTTAGTTGCCCTGCAGCATGTGGGATCTTCCCGGACCAGGACTCGAACCCATGTCCCCTGCACTGGCAGGCAGATTCTTAACCACTGCATCACCAGGGAAGCCCCTGCCTCATTAACTTTTGAAAGTGAGAGATAGAGACTAAAATTCCTTAATATTTAGTTTCTCAGCCTGATAAAGCAGTCTATAAGAGTAAACTAAACTAGTGAACGTGTAAATAGCACAGAGACGCCTTATTTTTAAGCACTGGGCTCTAAACATGATAGTCTTAGCATCAAAAAACTATATTTGATCAAGTTTTACATTCCTAATACAAGTTTCTTTTATCACAGGAGCTGGATCTCATTCAGTTTTACCTAGTAGACAGTGCTTGAATAGACAAATAAATCTATACAACTGCCAAGAAACTAGAGCTGTAGAAAATGCTAAAATAATTCCCCTGTGGTTTTCAGACTTGTTTGTTTTCTTTTAGCAGTGGAACCATTTTTTCCTAATGTACTTTTTAATACAGTCCCACCAATATATAAATGTATACTACTCAAATAAAAGCAGAAATCCACCCATCAGGGTTCTTTGCCCTCCCCACTATTCTTCCCCCAAATTCCTTGTTCTAAGATGGAAAAGACCCTCCCTGGCTCCTTACAGGTATTAACTACCCTCTGGAGAAAGGGACTGGGTCACTGGAGTGACACATTCTTGTTTTGTCAAAGTGAGGTTGGGAGTGCTCCGAGGAGAGTGAGAGCTAGACTCCAGGTGAGTGGCTAGAAAAGTTTAGAGTAAGACATGAGCCCTCTTCTCCAAAGACAATCTGCTAATTCGGCTTTGTAATCAATCTTGGGGAGTCAAGACAGATAGAGAAAAGGAAGACACAGTCACATCCAGTGTGGACTCAGTCTTGGCTTTCCCTCTGGGTACTTTAACACCTGCTGAGCTCTGGCCCCTGGAAGTGGCCTGGGCTCTGGCCATGCAGCTACCCCTGTCGGGAAGGCCCTTCCACTACTCTCCTCCTTGCCCCAATGTATGTTTGTCTTCCAGGCTCCTACTTGGATGCCTTATCCCCTCATAATTTTTGACCCCTCTAGTCTGGATTGGGCCCTTTCTGATTGTTCTCAAAGTTCTTTGTGCTTTAGCCAAATCAGAGGATGTTCTCACTCTAATGTAATTATTCCTTTACAACCCTGTCTTCTCCGTCAACTGGTCAGGAAGACAAAATCTTGTCTTCCCAGCCTCAGTGCTCTGCATATACATGGAATACAGTTTGTTACTTGAACAAATTAACATATCTTTATGTAGAGCAAGGAACTGATATTACATAGAAATTAAAGGTATGGTCTTTTGCCACTTGCTGGCTGGATGACTTTGGGCAAACACTCTGAGGTACAATTTTATCCTCTGTAAATGGAGAGTAATAAAATACCTGCTTTACGAGAGAGAGGCACGGACATATACACACTACCAAATGAAAGCTAGTGGGAAGCAGCCGCATAGCACAGGGAGATCAGCTCGGTGCTTTGTGACCGCCTGGAGGGGTGGGATAGGGAGGGTGGGAGGGAGGGAGATGCAAGAGGGAAGACATATGGGAACATATGTATATGTATAACTGATTCACTTTGTTATAAAGCAGAAACTAACACACCATTGTAAAGCAATTATACTCTAATAAAGATGTAAAAAACAAAATACCTGCTTTATAGGGGAACTTCGAGCATTTAGTTAGTTTTCCACATTAAAAATATTTAGCCCTAAATTACCACAAACAATATGAGCTCAAATAATGTTATCTACAATAATAGTGATGAGTTATTGATAGCTATGGGAGTTACTGTTATTAACATCATCTGCCCTGCGATTTTTTTTCTCCTTGGAGTCAGAGATTTCTACCCTGTCAGGTAAGAACCTGAGGCCAAAAGCCAGCTACTTCTTCCCTCTGCACTAGCCAAGAGTCACGGCCAAGAGCCTCATTCCCTCGGGCCATCTGATCACACTTGTATTGGAGATGCTCCTCTCTGGTTTTCCTCACACCTACATCAGGAGGACTGATAGAGCTGCCTAGAAATAGTAGCCTTTGCCTGCTAACTGACTGCAATTTTCCAAACACAGGAGTTTCTGCAGAGGTGTGTCAAGCCTCTCATGTCCCATTATACTACATACATATTACTCTCTGTGGTTTTTATTTCTGCCTGTATGCCAGGGAAGAAAAGTTCTATGGTTCCAAGAATAAAGAATCCTAGGGGTATCTGGAGCATAGGGGCTTTCAAGGATATAAAACAATGTGAGAATTCTTCAGAGCCTGTATTATGGTCTAATTCTCCTCCTGAAAAACAAGTTCAAGAGGATCTCTCCTGGAGGATCTGTGAGGCTTTATCAGTCCCCACAGGAAAGCTTATCCTAGGGCAAAGGTGCAGCTTTCCATAGAGAAAAGCAGTGTTTAAACTTGACAGTCAAACATTCGGTTGAGGAAGGTCGGGCTGGAAAACAGTAGAGTCCTTCTCTCACTGTCCTGCAGAGCAACACAGCTTCCTTGCCCCACCTTTCACCAAGAACATGCCACCTCACTTGCTACCCTCCCAGAGGTTTGTCAGATAGTCCGGACACAAGATCACATATTATTTGGTGTGCATATTTTTTTCGGTATTGATATACTTTTCTGCAACCCAATAAACATTTTTTTGAATACCTGTTGTATGTCAGACCCTTTACTAAAAGTTTTGCAACTCTTACCTCATTTACTCCTAAAATACTGTAAGACGGTTATCATTATTCCCATTTTACAGATAAGAAAACTGAGGCTTAGCAAAGGTAAATGATTTGCCAAAGAACATAATCATCAAGGGGTAGGGAGGAGAAGAGGTCCATTACTAATACTCTCAGACTTTAAGCTTTTAAAAAGTAACAAAGACTCTTGCAGTATCTTATTTTCTATAACAAAGTATGTGGCTATGTATGCAAGGATGCATAAGACACGTAAGAAGTGATTTCTTATTTAAAAAGTAATTTCTTTTCCCTATAAATGTCAGCTGTATTTATATTTATCAACTATACGCCACCTCCCCCCCCACACACACATGCAGCAGACAGGTTCTAGGGAAAATGTGAAGATTAGGATAATGTTTAAAATCTTTACAAGAAACCTTTTATTCAAGGGAAGGATAGCATTCACATGTACACTACAGAACTTAACTCCTAAGATTTGGGTCGGAACAGAGCAGAACACAGATATCCAGTCAGGAACCTGGGATCCAGTCCTGGTTCTGTCATCAATGTGGGAAAGTTACTAAATATCCCTGCATTTGGGTGCCTCCATTTGTAAAATAAATGGTTATACTGGTCAATGGTTCCCAAATATTGACCTGTGATGAAGTTTTCATCAGTCTGTGGTAAAATGAGAAAAATAAAACAATGGACTTATTTGTATCAATTCATTTGTTTTATAAATCTGTTAAAATGGTTAGCTTTTATGAGTAATGGGGGTTTCCCTCCTTTCAACATTCTCACATGGCATAATTCAAATATGTTCTCTATAATGGGACCCTGATATTAAAAAAAAATAGGTATTTTTATGGGTCCATAAATCCAAAGATCTGGGAAACCCTAGCCTAGGTGATCACTAACATCCTTCCTAGCTCCAAAATTCTATACTCTTCTTAAATGACAAATGATATTTAACTAACTCTAAAGTAGAAAGGAAAAAGAAAAGAAAAAACCTTTTATCTCTTTTTTTTTCTTATTTATCTCAGTATTTCCCCAAATGTGAAAAATAAGCCCCTGGCAAGATATAATAGCTATTCCACTAGAAAAAGGACTCAGTCAAACGAGTTTGGGAAACAGTGGGTTAAATAGGTGGGACAGTTTTCTTTACCGAGAAATTTTCAGAACCTGTCAAGTTCTGAAGTCTGTTGTGACCCCACCCCAGAAAAGAAAAAAGCATGAATGCTCCCCAAGTAATTGATGGGGAGAAGATGCCTGCCCCAAACCCCTTTTGAGGACAGTATACCTATTCCTGGAATGCAGTTTGAAAAAAGGCAACTTCAGCTAAAAGAAAGTCCCTTGGTAGCTTCAATGATAAAGAAAAAACTTAGCATTAGAGACAAGGAGACTTGCCATTTATTTTATAATTATATTAATTTCATAGTTTTTTTTCAAATTACTGAACCTATGGATATTTTTTAAAATTACAAAAGAACCCTGGATGAAAATACTTCAGATTAAAGTGCAATGAACAAGACAAAAGTTCTGTGGCTGTTTTTGACAATTTTTTTTTTAACATAACAAATAAAGGAAAATTGTGTCAAGAGATTTGCATCTAGCGATTGCAACATGATAATTAAAGCATTTGGAATTTGCAGAAGTCTGCAGTCACAAAATTATGGCTCTCATCTCTACACAGTAAATACAAGGTAAAATAAAAACATTTGGAGGTATTAAGCCTGAGAAAAACTCCAGACTTTTCTCAGATGGTGGGTCCTTGTTAAATATTTTAGCAGTAGGAACAGTTAATTCTGAATGCTTGTGGCTCATGACTGATTTATTTAAACACTTTTACTACGATCAAGAAACAGAATACTTGATAGAAAAGAAAGATCTAGTAGTGTATATTTTTATTTTATTTTATTTTGCAGTTATCGTAGAGTTGAAAAGGTTTACTCAGCCTTTTTTATTGCTTTTTATATCATCATGTGAAATATCAACTAGCCAAACCCTTCAGCTTTCACGCTTTGGATTCAAGTTTCACTTAATACACGGAAGAGAGAATGGTTTTCACTTGGGACAAGATGATCTTGGAGCAAACTACCGAGAGGGAGGACCTAGCAGGATCTTTGGATATTCTGACTTGAACAATCTTTCTTTCCGACTCTATGCACAGCAGGGTTTTGACAAGCTCATGGCTCTGCATTGCCTCTGATATTTTCCATCATAACTGTATGAAAATTCCAGCCTGTTTTTTCCTAATCCTGCTGACTACAGCAGTCTGCAACCATAAAAAGCCTTCACAGACCTGAAGTTGGCTTGGAAAATGCCTCTGCAAAGGAGCAAAAAAATACCTGCAACATTTATGTTCAAAGATAGGAGAGAGGTAAGCTCTTGTTTTGGTGCTGATGGGCTCAAGAGATTGTTTTTAGCGTCTAAATTAAGACATTTTCATTTTCTTCTGATGACATTTGTAAACAAAACACCAACACTAAAATGAGAGCAATTTAGCCAGGAAAAGGAGTGTCATGTCCAGCAGATCAAACCCTCTTCCAAATTCCACCAGAGAGAAGTGTCTATATATCAGCACATGACCGTCCTTTGTCGGTGTGCCCTGCCTAGAATCCTTCAGCCTCCAAGCTAACAGGTATGTGTGAGGTTTACACAAAAGATTCTAGGTTTCAAATTAGCTTCTTTTAAACCTTCAGCTAGCACTGATTTAGTCTCTGAGGAGGGGGATAAAAACACCAAACAAGTCTTTTCAGCAGACTATATAATACCCATCTATACCATACAATTCATTATACAAATACTGTAGTTGAAGCTATACCATTCAAGCTACTGTGAACATCTGCTAAATCTAATAAGAAGTTGGTTTTCATCTTTTGCAGTAAAGAGATCCAACTGAAAATTAAATAGAGGGGGGTGTGGGGAAGCAAAAGTTTAAGCTACTTCTCCACACATTTGAATTCTGACTCTCCGAGACGAACTCTATTCCCCCCATCTGGCAAAGCAGATCATATTTAATACCAACATTTAAAACCTAGTATCTTTTAAACATTATTTTGAAAACACAAAACATCAGAGCTACTTGCCTTTTGGCAATTTCTGTGCATTTCCCAGGGCTAGTGCAATACTTCCACAGAGAAGTAGACACCCCAAGCTGGAGAGCATGTTGCATTTGCCACCTCACACGGGGAGTGATGCTGGTGGGAGTCCCGCAACCCTGGAGCTGCATTTAAGTGGACTGTCTCTCGGTGACAGAGGAGGGCGGCTGCACTTAGCTATGCTGTGGGCTTACTCACAGGGGGTGGAGACAAAATGACATCACACCCTTTCCCACACACACATCAAAAAAAAAAAAAAAAAAACGCACAGCAGCAAAAACATATCATCACATTTCCTGCTAGGTTGTAACTGTCTGTCTCTTCTCTTCCCTCTATGATATAAAACTTGAAATTATGGTCAAACTATATTTATGAAAGAGAAAGTAGTTGGGCAATTTTGAAACATGTGATGAACTCTTTTTAAAAATCCAGAAAAGACATCTTTAAAACCATTGGAACATTAAAAATATAAAATGAAACCTTATTCGGAAGGAAACTGTTTTTAATTATCTGGTAAACCAATCCATTTCTTCTTTCAAAGGGGAATAAGCTCATAAAAATTCACTTTGAACCATTTGGAAGTTCCAATATCATGAGAAACTTTTAAGAGTAAGTCATTGGCTACACAGCTATTCATTATATATAATACACATGCATGCATACATAGATATACACACAGATATATATTGGGTTGGCCAAAATGTTCGTTTGGGTTTTTCCTGACTGATGTTACAGGAAAACCCGAACAAACTTTTTGGTCAACCCAATACCTATGGATATTCTATAGATGTGGAGATATAGAGAAATCACTGTCACTAATTGATCCCCAACTCTGGGACAGGCTCTGTAATAGTGTCTTTACCTACATTATTGCATTTTAATCCTCACAGTGACTACACAGGAGATCTTGTGTTATCTCTGTTTCACCAGTGAGAAAAAACTGAGCCTCAGAGAGGTTAAGAGTCCTGACCAAGCCAGTGTATTCTAATGGTTAATAATTTGGATGGGCTTTGGAGTAGAACTGGCTGGGTATAAACTTGGATGCTATGTGCCTTTGACAAATTTCTCCATCTATATCTCATCAAAACTGGTTACATTTAAGGGCTTGCTCCATGCCAGGCACTGATCTGATCAATTCACATCTATTCATATGTATTCCTTACAATAACCTAGGAGACAGGCATTGCCATCACCCCCATTTTACACAGAAACTGGCCATAGGGAGGTTAAATGAAAAGCCCAAGGTCACGGTGCTAGTAACAGACCCGGCATTTTAATCAGACAATTTAAGCCCAGAGCTTCCACTCTTCATTACTACACTTCAAATTCAAAAATAGAGATGACAGTACCAATTTCACAAATTTGCTAGCAGGACTTTTGGACAGTACTTACCATAATGCCTGGTACACAGGAAGCATATCATAAATGATAGTCAATGAAAACAACAAAAATAATGACAATAATAAATCCCCCAATTAAGCAGAACTATGCTTCTAACACAGGTACATCCACCTCCAAAGCCCATGTGTATCCTCTCTCTCTCTACATCACATGACCCCAAATACAGGCATTGCTGGAATGACTGGGTTAATAAAGCACTTTAAATGTTGTCATTTAAATCAACTCTTTGAAAATAGCTTATTTCATGCGGTTGCTGTAGCTGAACCAAAACAGTAAAAGGGAAATGGAATAATGGTGGTCCAATGAAATTCTAGTCAAAAAACTTACTAAAAGAAAAAAGACACACTGAAGAGATGGCCCCGTCTTCCAAATAAAGCGTGAGAAGGCACATTGTTAAAGTCATTTAGAGCTGGCCCCGGCTAAGCTTCCAGCACAGGAATGCTCTGGCACTGGCTACGAGGGGATTGGGTTATTTAACAGGTCTTTTTCGTCTCTAATTTTTTACTCGAATAGGCAGCTCTCTCAAACCCCCAGTTTAGACATTCATCCAGCTGGCACTGCTGATTCTACTTCTATATCCATTGCCATCAAGTTAAGCCAGTGAGGCCACTATGCTAGCAGGAAATGACAGGGTTTTGTTTTTTTTTTTTTTTGAGGGGGGTAAAAAAGAGCAGAAATATTGGGGTGGGGGGGAAAGAAAGGCTGGTTCTTTAAAACAGTGTGAGAAGCCGGCCGGAAGGTTAGGTAATGGAATTCAGGAATCAGTGTCTGCTTGGCCTGTGGGCTAAATCAGGTCTACATTAGCAATTGTTATTTGCAGATTGGAACTGACTGGGGGCTAATTAAACAAAGGTCAGTCTCTGATTAGTATTTTGTCAGAAAAAGTTGGTTGCATTACTATAGCTAGTGGGACAATGAACATTCATGGAAAACCCTCAAAGTATAGAGGTCTCCTGAGATCCTGAAGGAGGCACGTCCTAAAGAAACGGACCACGTCAGAGAAGGCATTTTACCTTCTCAACAAACAAAAAGTTTTCTATCATGTCAGAGTCTCAGCCCCAACAGGAGGTAGACAAATAGTCCAGAAGAACTGTTAAGGGCCTTGCTCACAGAGGAAAACATCAGGGCTGTGGTCATGTAACCCCTGGAGGATTTAAGGCCATTTTTTAAGGAAGAATTACCTTTGCCTGTGGGTAGATTGGAGATGATGATTGTCGAAGAATTTGCACACACACACACACACACACACACACACACACACACCGTACGTCTCCCAGGTGTCACAAGAGAGTGCTAAACCTAAGTCCTGGTTCAAATGCCTCTGCAGGCACCTGTGTCTGTATTTACCTGGAAATACAGAAATGTGAAGCTCTGTGAGATGTAGAATCTCAGATTGAAAAAAGTTGTTTTACACATTTATTCAAAGCCCATAAGAGTGTATAACACCAAGAATGAACCCTAATGTAAGATATGAACTCTGGATGAGGACAGTGTGTCATTGGAGGTTCATCACTTATAACACATGGTAAAACCTCTGGTGGGGGGATGCTGGTAATGGGAGGGCCAGGGGTATGTAGTATATCTCTCCATGTGTGGGAGCCAGGGGTAGGTATTTGGGAAATCTAAGTACCTTCTGCTCAATTTTGCTGTGAACCTAAAAATGCTCTAAAAAAATAAAGTTTATTACGAAAAACTTTTGTTGAAAGAACATTTAGGAAGAACTTCTGGAAAATCCCATAAACTATACTTGTATTTTCCCTCTGTTCTGTGAAGGCAGGGGACCATGCCTATTTTTGTCTATCACTGTACCCAGTGACTAGAATCTGATAAGAATGCTATATGTTAAGACGAATAAGGGTCAAATGAAGCAGAATCCCTCAATTCCTCCATATTGTCTAAAGGTATCAAGCCAGAGAAAGCTAGACTATGACTTGGAATGTACGATTGTTGGGGAAGGGAGATAATTCTCCAAGAGTCTCTCACATTTCTGGATGTCCTATGAGAAGAGGCACTGATTCCCTGTGCTCCAGACTACCTTTTCAATGATGTTGCTACAGCAAACAGCCTTGGAAGAGAGAAGTTTGTTTACTGATTCATGTAATAAAGATAAAGTCTCCCTCTGGGGCAAAGGGAACACATGCTCATTGTCTATTATCAAAGATTCAAGTTCCCTAAGCTTGGGTTTCCTTTCTTGTAATATAACCTGTGGCATGTTTTTGGGTACCACCTGTAGCTCTTGGTGTGGTCCTGTGGAAACTGGGGCTCCTAGAATGAGCACAGATGCTGATATTCAGGCTACAACTATTGCTGGGTGTAAATAACTGTCCTTTGTCTTTGACCCAGCATCCTTGTGTCTCCTGCCAGCATCCGTGAAGTGTGTGGGTTGGCTTGCACATACGGTAAAATCCCAACCCTTCACAATTCTTGACTTTAGCATTGACCCACTCCATAATAGACCCACTCCATAATGGTATAGTGCCATTACCTACATTCAAGTTCACAGTAAGAATCAGCCACGAAACTATCGTGCATAGTTAAGAGTGCTGCTGACATTGCTTATTAAATCATATAGTACCCTCTTTAGAAAAGCTCTGGGGGAAAACCTCTGTTCTTTATGTCCAAAAAAATGTAATCTTTTTTCTGATCAGCTGCATTTATTTTGTGACATTGTTCTCTTTTTGCGTAGACCATTAGAAAACCAGAACCAAATGTGTCCCCCACCCATATTAAGTACATATAGGTCTTTGCAGTGCACATGTTTTGACATCATCCCTGGCTTTTTCTTAACCCCACCCTTTTTTCTTGCTTATTTTACTTAGAGTCATTATGTGGTTTTGTAACTTGCTTTCATTTTTTTCTGGAACAAGGTGAAGTAATAAACAAACCCCACATTGGAGTTATGTCAAAAATATGTGTCAAAATAGGTGAAGTGGGAATCTGTGAATGTGCTCTCTGCTTTCCTTTTCTACACAACAGTAAACCCTGATAGAATTCTGGTACAATGATTGTAGAGCATACTTTCTTTATTTATATTTTCTCCTTGGGAAAGTAGGCAAAAGGCAGGTGGATGCCCAGAACACTACTCGTACTTTTCCGTCATTTTATGTTTGGCTTTTTAAGTGTTGAACATTAATTCCATTATTTGAAATGAGACTTCCACTAAAACTCATCAGTCTTTCAAATCTTGCATGTAAACTCTGTGCAGTCATTCTACCCATCTGTTCACACTTTTGAGTCTCTCATACATAATGCCCTATGCTAAGAGATTTTTAAAGGCTTATAGATCTACAACTAATAAAATGCAAAGACATGCTGTGGGTTTCTAGGGGATGCTAATAAAAATAATTTTTATTATGACTCATATTTGAAACTGGAAACCCAGTGTCCCATGTTTTCAGCCCAAACATTGTTTCTGTAATTACCGTACTGAATGAGACTCATGATCCAACTGGAGGAAAATCCTGCTCCAGGGGGGGTACATTTGACCAGAGCACGAAGTTCTTTTCCACAATGCTTTTTTGGCACAGGGAAGTATGGCCCTTTAAATGCCTAAGTGATGTTTGCAGATCATTCTTCAGTCTGTCTAAATCTTGACTAGATATTTGGCTTCATAGCTTTGAAGGAATTAGCAACTTGTATTTATAAAAAACTGTAAAGAATTCTTTCTTTTTATTAAGCTGGAAACAGGCCTCTTTAAGACCTAAGTTGTACATCTCTGAGCTCTGAAGTTTGCCTTCTTATTTTGTCTGAATTCTGCTTTCTTTGTGGAAGTGCTGAGTACTGAACTGAGCTTGTGCAGATGAAGGAAATATCTCCCACCTAGGATTTAAATGATATAAAAATTGAGGGAGTCAAGTGCTGAGTGGGGAATACAAATTTGTAAACCAGAGAAGGGACTCTGAAAAGGAGGATGTGCCAGAGAAGGCTCCCTAAAGTAGAGTACAGCATCAGGGAGTTCAAGACCATGAGAAACATAAGGAGGCAGCAGAAGGTAGGGCAAGTAGCATGGTGATCCTGGGAACATACCCTAGATAGGAGATTTTGCCAGCAGGCTGACTTTTATACTTCATTGCATGTGGTATATGAGAGGCCTGATGTGTACTAAAGCCTGGCATGAGACAGCCATGATCATGGCCTCCTAAACAACAGAGTCTGGATCTTTTTAATTTATTGTTTAATGGAAGTGCTACTTCTCTGGACACTTCCTAACTTTGTTACATTGTTTTAGGTGTGACAACCAGGTTACAAGCAGAGTTAATTAAGTTCTTTAAAGATATTGCAAAACTGAGGTTGAGAATTACATTGTGGAATGTCTCTATGAGAGGGTGAACAGAAATAAGGAAATGGAAAGAAAGGACCCCTTTGAAGACAATTTGAGGCCATATCTCCCCCCAGGATATGCATTTGTGGGTCCTTTGGGCCATAGCTACCACTGAAATAAAGCATAGAACAGTATTCCAAAGGGAAGGACACACTCTAAATCCAATTAGAAAAATACACCCTGAGGAGGGGGACCAAGGAGGTGGAGCATGAGGACGTGGAGCTCAACTCCCCTCAGAACACATCAAAAATACGTCAACATGCGGAACAATTCTCATGGAAAACTAACTGGAAATTGGCAGAAAACCTCCTATACAACCAAAGCTGCAAGAAGGATCTCCACGTAACCAGGTAGGACAGAAAAAAAGGCATGGGGTTGGGATCTACATCCCTGGGAAGGGCCACAAGGGTGGACCCTCTCCCTAGGGAGCAAGTACGCCGAGGCTGAATCTGGGTATCACAGTCCTGGGGGCCTGCAGGGAGGAAACAAGCCCGCTTACCTGCTGGGAAATCCACTGAGACAGATAAAAGGACTGGAGAAGCCTAGACTCTACTCTCAAGGAATGTGTGTGTACTGTTTTGCTGACAATCAGGACAGAGGCCTCACCACACTTCCCAATCCAAAGGGACAAACATTCTGGCCCCGATCACTGCACGCCACAGCCTGGCATAAGATCTGGGCAGAGACTCAGTGTAACTGTGCAGAGACAGACAGGGGCACCTGGGGTGTGATCTGGGCAGAGCCATAGAGGCCAGTGTCAGTGAGTACACTGTCAGTGCATACACTGGCAGCGTCACAGGAGCATATGGTGGCTAAGCACTGATCACTGAGCAGACAGACCCTGGGAGAGGACTCATCTAGCTACACGGAGAGCCCAGAGGGCCTGGGGTGTGGTCTAGGTGGAGGAGTGACAGCCATTGTCAGCATGTATGCAGCAGTTCGTCTCCCAGTGAGAGCACCCCAGCTCTACCGACTCTACACTGCAGCTTTGGGCTAGATCTGGGGCAGACAGGTCCTGGGATAAATCTGCCACAGAGGCAGCCCAGATCTCAGGAAAGAGAGCAGCCACTTCATTTCCTGCAGCCACAATGCTCTGAGCCCCAGCCCGAGCCTACTCCCCACTACAGCCTTGAACTAGATCTTGGACGAACACAACAGAGAAAGGGAAGCAAACGTGGGCTGCTTCTGAGCAGAACCATGAACACCTGCACAGGTGGCACACAGTTTGCTGTGACTGCAAGGGCCTCACTTGTTTCAGCAATCACCTCCTTCAAGGCAAGACACACACCCAAGAGCAACAGAGCCTGATCAAGCCCAATCCTCAGGGCTTCTCCTCCAACAACTGGGAAGCAGACCCCACCCCTGACAGGATGGTGACAGCCAGGAAGCCCTACCTCACATCCAGCACAGGCTCCAGATACTACAACACCAACCATACCCCTTATGAGGGGGACACTGAGAAGCACACCCTGAGGAAAGATGTGACTGGTGTCCATACCAAAACCAGCCCTCACACCAAAGACATTGGACACACACAGTCTACACAGGGATGCTCCCACATAAAAATACCACTTCAAGACCACAGTACATAACTGTTTCTCCTAAATTCAGAGAGACAGAGAAAGTTAAGTAAAATGAAAAGGCAGAGGAATCACTCCCAATTAAAAGAACAAGAGAAATCCCTGAAAGAACAGATAATGAAAGAGAGCTCACCAGCCTACTAGACCCCAAGTTCAAAAAGGAGGTAATGAAAATGCTAACTAAATAAAGATTATTGATAGAAATTCAGATCACAGTAACAAGGAACTAGAAACTATAAAAATAAACCAATCAAAATAGACAATTCAATTGCTGAGATAAAAACCAATCTAGAAGCAATGAATAGCAGACTAAATGACACAGAAGAATGAATAAGTGATCTAGAAGAGAGAATAATGGAAATCACACAATCAGAACAGCAAACAGAAAGACAAATGAAAAAAATGAGCAACATATAAGACATATGGGGTAATATAAAATGTGCCAACCTATGCATAATACGGGTTCCAGAAGTAGAGAAAGAGAAGGAGATCAAAAATGTATTTGAAGAAATTATGGCCAAAAACTTACCAAACTTAAAGAAGGAAACAGATATCCAGGTACATGAAGCACAGTGGGTCCCAAACAGAATAATCCCAAACAGACCCACACTAAACATATAATTAAAATGGCAAAAGTTAAAGAGAGGATTCTGAAGGCAGCAAAAGAAACACAAAGAGTCAGTTACAAGGGAACCCTCATAAAGCTGTTAGCTGGTTTCTCTGCAGAAACTTTGCAAGCGAGAAGGGAACGGCATGATATATTCAAGGTGCTAAAAGGGAAAAACCTACAACCTAGGATATTCTACCAAGCAAGATTATCATTTAGAATAGAAGGAGAGATAAAAAATTTCTCAGACAAGCAAAAACTAAAGAATTTAGCAATAGTAAATCTAACCTAAAAGAATTACTGAAGGGTCTTCTCTACATAGAAGAAAAGAAAGAATCTATAGGAAAGGGAAAATCACAATAGGAAAGGCAAATATATAAAAGGATTGAAAATCACTTAAATAAGCATGTACAAAGATTTAAAAATAATCAAAAATTATAAAAGTGATTATAATTAACAGTAAAAGGATAAGCATGAGTCTGTAAAATAGGACATCAAAATCAGAAAATATGGGGGAGAGGAGTATAAAAATGTAGATCTTTTTAGAATGTTTGAACTTGAATGACTACCAGTTTAAAGCAAAGAGATGCAGTTAAGGATCAACATACTTGAACTCCATGGTAACCACAAATCAAAAATATACAATAGGTTCACAAGAAACAAAAAGAAAGGAATATACTACAAAAGAAAATCATCAAACCACAACAGGAAAAACAAAAAGAAGAAGAAATGAACAAAGAAGAATGACAAAAACAACTGGAAAACAAGGATTAAAATGGCAATAAGTACATACCTATCAATAATTACTTTAAGTGTCAATGGGAAAAATGCTCTGATCAAAACATAGAGTGGGAGTTTGGATAAAACAAGAACGTACAAGGTGCTGCCTACAAGAGACTCACTTCAGGGCAAAGGACACACACAAACAGAAAATGAGGGGATGGAAAGAGATTTCATACAAATCGAAATGACAAGAAAGCTGGGGTAGCAATACTCATATCAGACAAAATAGACTTTAAAGCAAAGCCCATAAATAAAAACTAAGAAGGGCATTATATAATGATAAAGGGATCAATGCAAGAAGAGGATAGTACACTCATTAACATATATGCACCCACTATAGGAGCACCTAAATATATAAAGCAAATACTAACAGACTTAAAGGGAGAAAATGACAATAATACAGTAATAGTAGGAGACTTTAATACCCACTGACATCAATGGACAGATTTTTCCAGATAGAAAATCAACAAGGCAATGGAGGTCCTAAATGACACAGAGACCAGTTGGACTTAATTGATATTGACAGGACACTACATCCAAAAAAACTAGAATACAAATTCCATTAAAGCACACACGTAAGGTTCTCTAGGATAGACCACATACTAGGCCACAAAACAACCATCAACAAATTTAAGAGAACAGAAATTATTATAAGCATCTTTTCTGACAACAACAATATGAAACTGGAAATCAACCACACAAAGAAAAATGAGAAAGGAACAAACACATGGAGACTAAACAACGTCCTACTAAAAAACCAATGGATCAACAATGAAACAAAAAAACAGAAATCAGGGATTTCCCTGGTGGCACAGTGGTTAAGAATCCACCTGCCAATGCTAGGGACAAGGGTTCGATCCCTGATCTGGGAAGCTCCCACATGCCATGGAGCAACTAAGCCCATGCACCACAACTACTGAGCCTGAGCTCTAGAGCCCACAAGCCACAACTACTGAAGCCCATGCACCCTAGAGCCCACACGCCACAACAACTGAGCCCACACACCACAACTACTAAAGCCTGCACACTCTGGGGACCGCATGCCACAACTGCTGAACCCACGTGCTGCAACTACTGAAACCCATGCACCTAGAGCCCGTGCTCCACAACAAGAGAAGCCACTGCAATGAGAAGCCCGCACACCACAATGAAGAGTAGGCCCCACTCACTGCAACTAGAGAAAGCCCAGGCACAGCAACGAAGACACAACGCAGCCAAAAAATAAATAAATAAATAAAATAGTAAACATTTTTATAATTAAAAGAAAAATCAGAAAGTACCTTGAGACAAATGAAAATGAAAACAAAACCTTAAAAAAAATCTATGAGATGCAGCAGAAGCAGTTCTAAGAGGGAAATTCAGACCTTCCTCAAGAAAGAAGAAAAATCTCAAATAAACAACCTAACCTACTACCTAAAAGAATTACAAAAAGGAAGAATGAACAAAACACAAAGTCAGCAAAAGGAAGGAAATAATAACTACCAGAGAGGAAATAAATAAAATAGAGATTAAAAAACGATAGGAAAGATCAATAAAACCAAGAGCTGGTTTTTTTGAAAAGATAAAAAAATCAACAAACCTCTAGTCAGGTTCACCAAAAAGAAAAGAGAGGACTCAAACAAACAAAATAAGAAATGAAAGAGGAGAAATAACAACTAATGCCACAGAAATACAAAAAAATATCATAAGGGAATACTAGGAATAGTTATATGCCAATAAATTGGACAACCTAGAAGAAATGGACAAATTTCTAGAATCATACAGCCTGCCAAAACTGAGTCAAGAAGAAACAGATAATCTGAATAGACCAATCACTAAGTGAAATAGTCTGTAATAAAAAAACAAATAGGGCTTCCCTGGTGGCACAGTGGTTGAGAGTCCACCTGCCGATGCAGGGGACACGGGTTCGTGCCCCGGTCCAGGAGGATCCCACATCCCACTGAGTGGCTAGGCCCATGAGCCATGGCCACTGAGCCTGCACTTCCAGAGCCTGTGCTATGCAACGGGAGAGACCACAACAGTGAGAGGCCCACGTACCGCAAAAGAAAAAAACAAAGAAACAAAAAAAAAACAAACAAAACTCCCTGCAAACAAAGTCCAGGGCCAGATGACTTCACTGGGGACCTCTACCAAACATACAAAGAACTTAGATCTATCCTGCTCAAAATATTCCAAAAAATTGAAGATGAAGGAACATTTCCAAATTCATTCTATGAAGCTGCTATCATCCTGACACCAAAGCCAAACAAAGACAGTACAAAAAAAAAAAATTACAGGCCAATATCTTTGATGAATATAGATGTAACAATCCTCAACAAAATATTAGCAAACCAAATCCAACAATACATAAAAAGGATCAAACACCATAATCAAGTTGGATTTATTCCAGGGTGGCAAGGATAATTCAACATACACAACTCAATCAGTGTGATACACTACATTAACAAAAGAAAAGACAAAAACCACATTATCATCTCAAGAGATACAGAAAAAGCATTTGACAAAATTCAACATCTATTCATGATAAAAACTCTCACCAAAGTGGATATAGAGAGACTATATCTCAAGATAATAAAAGTCATTTATGACAAACCCACAGCCAACATAACACTCAACAGTGAAAACCTGAAAGCTTTCCTGCCAAATTCAGGAACAAGACAAGGATTCTCACTCTCACCACTTCTATTCAACATAGTATTGGCAGTCCTAGCCACAGTAGTCAGACAAGAAAAAGAAATTAAAGGTATCCAAGTTGGAAAGGAAGAGGTAAAACTGTTACTATTTGCAGATGACATGATACTCTGTATATAGAACCCCAAAGCCTCCACACAAAAACTATAAGAACTAATAAATGAATTCAGCAAGGAAGCAGGATACAAGATTAATATACAGAGATCTGTTGCATTTTTTACACTTTCAATGAAATGTCAAAAAGAGAAAGTTAAAAAAAACTCATTTAAAATCACATCCCAAGAAAAATATCTATGAAAACTTAACCAAGGAGGTAAAAGACC
Organism: Phocoena phocoena; assembly: GCF_963924675.1. Classification (NCBI taxonomy): domain Eukaryota; kingdom Metazoa; phylum Chordata; class Mammalia; order Artiodactyla; family Phocoenidae; genus Phocoena; species Phocoena phocoena. The sequence goes on along the minus strand of NC_089222.1, from coordinate 97,823,761 downwards.
GATATGCTAAAAACGATAAAACATTGATAAAGGAAACTGGACATGATTCAAACAAATGGAAAGATATCCCATGCTCTTATATTGGAAGAATTAATACTGTTAAAGTGGCCATACTACACAAAGCAATCTATAGATTTAATGCAATTCCTATCAAAATACAAGTGACATTTTTCACATAACGAGAATAAATAATCTGAAAATTTCTATGGAACCACAAAAGACCCAGAATTGCCAAAGAAATCCTGAGGAAAAAGACCAAAGCTGGAGGCATAACCCTTCCAGACTTCAGATTATACTTCAAACCTACAGTAACAAAACAGCATGATATTGATACAAAAACATACATATAAATCAGTGGAACAGAATAGAGAGCCCAGAAATAAGTCCACACACCTATGGTCAATTAATCTTCAACAAAGGAAGCAAGAATATACAATGGAGGGCTTCCCTGGTGGCGCAGTGGTTAAGAATCCGCCGGCCAATTCAGGGTACGTGGGTTCAAGCCCTGGTCCGGGAGGATCCCACATGCCGTGGAGCAACTAAGCCCATGAGCCACAACTACTGAGCCCACGTGCCACAACTACTGAAGCTCACGCACCTAGAGCCCATGCTCCACAACAAGAGAAGCCACTGCAATGAGAAGCCCGTGCACCACAATGAAGAGTAGCCCCCCGCTCACCACAACCAGAGAAAGCCCACACACAGCAACAAAGACCCAACGCAGCCAAAAATAAATAGATTAAAAAAAAAAGAATATACAATGGAGAAAAGATAGTCTCTTCAACAAGTGGTGTTGGGAAAGCTAGACAGCTACATGTAACTCAATGAAATTAGAACACTCCCTCACACCGTATACACAAATAAACTCAAAATAGTTTAAAGACGTAAATATAAGACATGACAACATAAAAGTCCCAGCAGAGAACATAGGGAAAACATTCTTGGACATAAATCATAGCAATACTTTCTTAGATCCGTCTCCCAACGCAAAAGAAATAAAAGCAAAAATTAACAAATGGGGCCTAATTAAACTTAAAAGCTTTTGCACAGCAAAGGAAACCATAAACAAAATGAAAAGACAACCTACGAAGTGGGGGAAAATATTTGCAAACAATGTGACCATCAAAGGGTTAATATCCAAAATATACAAACAGCTCATACAACACAATATCAAAAAAACAAACAACCCAATGAAAAAATGGGCCAAAGACCTAAACAGATATTTTCCCAAATAACATACAGATGGCCAACAGGCACATTAAAAGATGCTCAACATCACTAATTATTAGAGAAATGCAAATCAAAACTACACTGAGGTATCACCTCACACCAGTCAGAATGGTTATTATCAAAAAGTCAACAATTAATAAATGCTGGAAAGGGTGTGGAGAAAAGGGAATCCTCCTACACTTTTGGTGGGAATGTAAATTGCTGAAGCCACTATGAAAAACAGTATGGAGTTTCCATTAAAAACTAAAAATAGAGTTACCATATAATCCAGCAACCCCACTCCTGGGTATATATCCAGAAAAAATGAAAACTCTAACTGCAAAAGATACATGCACCCCAATGTTCATAGTAGCACTAAAATAGCTAAGACATGGAAACAACCCAAGTGTCCATTAACAGACGATTAGCTTAAGAAGATGTGGTATATATATATATATATATATGTAAAATATATATATATAATGGAATATTAGTCAGCCACAGAAAAGAATGAAATATTTCCACTTGCAGCAACATGGATGAACCTAGAGAATATTACACTTAGCAAAGTAGTCAGTAGACCAATATTCTATGATATCACTTATATGTGGAATCTAAAAATAATACAAATGAATCTATATACAAAACAGAAAGAGACTCACAGACATAGAAAACAAACATGGTTACCAAAGGGGAGAGGGGGCGGAGAGGGACAAATTAGGACTATGGGATTAACAGATACTAACTACTATACATAAAATAGATAAGGAACAGAATTTACTATATAACACCGGGAATTGTATTCAATTATCTTATAATAACCTATAACCAAACTTATAATCTGAAAAAACTAACTGAAATCACTTTACTAAAACTAATACAATATGGTAAATCAACTATACTTCAATTAAAAAAGAATAATTCAGGGGAAAAAAAGTGAAAAAAACAAAAAAAGAAAAATACACCCTGGTACAAAAGGAAAACATGTAGTAAATTGGTCTAAACTGAGAATAATAAATTTAGAAGGTGATAGCTTACAATAGATGAATAATCATGTATTTAAAGTAACAATCACTGACAAGGACAAAAGTGCACAAAATTTCAATTTGTGATGTCCTGTGTTTTGACTTTGTGACACTCTATTTTCTAATCTCTATCTCTTCTCCAGTTTAAAAACATTTGTGTTTGAAGTTAAGGAAAAAACAATAATTTGATGTGATAACTAAATGCTTTAAAGAAACTGCAAAACTAAGGTTGAGAATTACATCATGCAGTAATGTCTCAAATGAGAGAATAAACAGAAACAAGGAAATGAAAAAAAAATATTTCCTTGTTCTACACTTGAGCTTTCCAGTACAGTAAACACTTAGCTACATGTGATTATTTAAATTTAAATGAATTAAAACTAAAAGTTCGGTTCCTCAATCACACTAGCCATATTTCAAGCACTCAGTAGGTCATATGTGGCTAGTGGCTACCATATGTGACAGCATAGACAAACCATTTCCATCACCGCAGTTCTGTAGTATAGCATTGATCTTGACTTCGTCAACTAGCATCAAACTCTACTAGTGGAGAATGACAAACATTCATATTTGGAATGAGTAAATCAATAAATTAATTGATTTAATTAATGAAAGACTGAATTAATAAATCACTCTCTTTTGGCTCCTCTTTTCAACATAAATATAATATGCTTTTATTATTTGTCTTTGGTAAACTTCAACCGATATGGGAAGTTTTTCTCAAAATGAGAAAGTAACTAAGGGGGACAAAGGATTTTCACCTATAAATTTACAGCTCTTGAAATGTCAGGGAGCCAGGACTGCGAATGTAATCTAGGGTTGCTGACAGGATATATCAAAGTGGCCCAGCCACTGTTGGTTGGCAACCCTACAGTTATTCTCATCAACCTTTTTCTTCTCTAAGAGAACTTGCCTTTCATGGTAGAAGATGGCTTGGAAGGGCTATGTGAACAAATTCTAGCTAATAAATTTTAAAGAGATTTTTGCCAATGTGCTTCTAGCAAATATATATTTATCTGATGAAAAGAAACTTACGAGAAGGATAGCTCCTTCCCACCCCCTTTTTGCTGCTTTGAATATTATTAAATGAGGAAGGGATGCTTAGAGGCACAGCATCCATCTTGTGGTCATGATACAAAGACATAAAAGTGCAAAAAGCTCAACTAGGGCCCATACGCTGTTGACCCTAGGATCAATCATGAAATGGGCTATCTATGGACTTGTTATAGAGAAGTTATAGTGTAAATAAACAAAAATGTATTTGTTTATGCCAATTCTAGTCAGATAATTTGATATTTGTACCTCTTTGTGTCTCAATTTCTTCTGTAAATTGGGATAGCAGTTTCTACCTCATAGGGTTACTGGGAGTATTAAATGGCTTAATACATGTAAAATACTTAGAACAGTGCTTCATGCATAGCAAGCACTCAATCACTTTTGGCTACTGGTATTTTAGTGGTGGTGGTGGTGGTGGTGGTGATGGTGGTGCTTATAATCATTGCAGCTGAAAGTACGTGAACACTTAACCTGATGAAGAGCACACTCCATGTAGGCCTGCTTCTCAGCAAAGACATCAATTCAGAAGCTGGGAAGTATACAGAAAAGACTTAACTAACTTCTCTGAGAGTGCCTTTTCCAAGCATTTGGTTTGCTACTGAAGACTAATTGAGGCATTGAGTGAAACTATTATGAAAATAGTCATATTTTCAAAAGCCATATTTCAAAAAAGTTTTATGTCAGGCATCCCAAAAGCTTAAGTTCACTGCCCTAAATCTAGTATCCTGGAAATGTATAAATAGTTCAAAGTAGTATATCAGCATATCCTTAAAAAGAGTCAATGTATGTGGGTATATTATTCTTCAAGCCAAGGCTTTTTCTAGTATATTTTCGTAGATTTATTTTATTTTCAACAGCTTTATTGAAACAAAATTGACATAAAACTAACTGCACGTATTTAAATTATACAATATGATGAATTTTGATATATGTTTTCACCTGGGAAATCCTCACGTCAGTCAAGATAACCACCTTTAAATGAATACTTGTAGCCCTTTTTAATCCCACCCTCCTTCCTCTCCACACCTCTCATCCAGTCCCTCATAACCACTGATCTGCTTTCTATTTTAATACTTTAGATTGCAGTTTCTAAAGTTTTACACAAATGGAATCATACAGTATGTACTCTAGTTTTGACTGGCTTCTTTCACTCAGCATAATTATAATGAAATTCACCTACTTTATAATATGCATCAATAGTTCATCCCTCTTCATTGCTGAGTAGTATTCCATTGAATGGAAATACTACATTTTGTTTACCCATTCACCTGTTGATGGACATTTGGGCTACTGCCAATTTGGCTATAACAAATAATGCTGCTATGAACACTTGCATATATGTCTTTGTAGGGCTGCATGATTTCATTTCTCTTAGATAAACACCTAGGAGTAGAACAGCTAGATCAAATGGTAGGTGTTCATTTAAATTTTTAAGAAACTGCCAGACTCTTTTTCAAAGTAGATGTACAGTTTTACAATCACACCAACAGTGTATGAGGGTTCCAGTTTTTCCACAACCTTGCCAACATACAAGTGTATGTCAGAATTTTTAATTTTGGCCTTTCTAATAGGTATGTAATAGTATCTCATTTTTATTTTAACTTGCATTTCCCTAATGACAAATAATGCTAAATACATTTTCATGTACTTGTTTGCCATTTGTTTGTCTTTTTTGGTGGCATCTCTTAAAAACCTTTGCCTTCTTTTGGTGGTGAGGAGATGGTTTGTTTTTTTATTATAGGTTATAAGAGTTCTTTATAAATTCTGGATATAAGTCTCTTATAAGATATATACTTTACAAATATTTCCTTGCTATCTGCAGCTTGTCTTTTCATTCTCTCAATAGTATCTTTTGAAGTGCAGAAGTTCTTAATTTAGGTGAAGTATGATTTGTATAATTTTTCCCTGATGGATTGTACTATTGGTGTCATAGCTAAAAATCCTTTGCCATTCAAGCTTATGAAGATTTCAAAATTTTAGATTTTACAGTTAAATCTTTGATCCATATTGAGTTGATTTTTGCATATGGTGCATGGTATGGATTCAGGATCATTTTTTGCATCAAGATATCCAAGTTCTGGTGCCATTCACTAATTGCTCTTGCACCTTCATCAAAAATCAACTGTTCAAATATATACAGGTTTATTATGGAATGTTTATTCTGTTCCATTACTCCATTCATCCTATCTTAATGCCAATAACACATTTTATTGACTGTGTTAAAATTCTTGTCTTAAAATTAAGTAGCATTAATTTGCCTGTGAAGCCATCTGCATCTGGAGTTTTCTCTGTGGGAAAGTTTTGGGTTTCAGGGTGTTTTTTTTGTTTTCTTTTGTTTGTTTTTTAAAAAATTCAATGTCTTCACACTGATGAAAAAATCAAAGATGACCAAAGAAATGGTGGAAAGACATACGGTGTTCTTAGATTGGAAGAATCAATATTGTCAAAATGACTATACTACCCAAGGCAATCTACAGAGTCAATGTAATTCCTATCAAATTATTAATGGCATTTTTCACCGATGTAGAGCAAATAATCTTAAAATTTATATGGAAACACCCATAGACAAAGCAATCTTGAGAAAGAAAAACAGAGCTGGAAGAATCAGGTTCCCTGACTTCAGACTATACTACAAATCTACAGTAATCAAAACAGTATGGTACTGGCACAAAAACAGAACTATAGATCAATGGAACAGGATAGAAAGCCCAGAGATAAACCCATGAACCTATGGTCAACTAATCTATGAGAAAGGTGACAAGGATATACAATGGAAAAAAGACAGCTTCTTTAGTAAGTGGTGCTGGGAAAACTGGACAGCTACATATAAAAGAATGAAATTAGAACATTCTCTAACACCATAAACAAAAATAAACTCAAAATAGTTTAAATGTAACACCAGATACTATAAAACTCCTAGCAGAGAACATAGGCAGAACACTCTTTGACACAGACCACAGAAATATCTTTTTGGATCTGTCTCCTAGAGCAATGGAAATAAAAACAAAAATAAACAAATGGGACCTAATGAAACTTAAAAGCTTTTGCACAGCAAAGGAAACCATAAACAAGACAAAAAGACACCCATCAGAATGGGAGAAAATATTTGCAAATGAATCAATAGACAAAGGGTAAATCTCCAAAATTTACAAGCAGCTCATGCAGCTCAATATTAAAAAAACAGACCAATCCAAAAATGGGCAGAAGACCTAAATAGACATTTCTCCAAAGAAGACATACAGATGGGCAAGAAGCATGTGAAAAGCTGCTCAACATCACTAATTATTAGAGAAATGCAAATCAAAGCTACAATGAGGTATCGCCTCACACCAGTTATAATGGGCTTCATCAGAAAATCTACAAACAGCAAATGCTGGAGAGGGTGTGGAGAAAAGGGACCCTCTTTCACTGTTGGTGGGAATGTAAACTGATACAGCCACTATGGAGAACAGTATGGAGGTTCCTTAAAAACTAAAAATAGGGCTTCCCTGGTGGCGCAGTGGTTGAGAGTCCACCTGCCAATGCAGGGGACACAGGTTCGTGCCCTGGTCCGGGAAGATCCCACATGCCACGGAGTGGCTGTGCCCGTGAGCCATGGCCACTGAGCCTGCGTGTCCGGAGCCTGTGCTCCGCAATGAGAGAGGCCACAACAGTGAGAGGCCCGCGTACCACAAAACAAACAAACAAACAAACAAACAAAAAAACTAAAAATAGAATTACCATATGATCCAGCAATCCCACTACTGGGCATATACCTAGAGAAAACCACAATTCAAAGAGACACATGCACCCCAAGGTTCATTGCAGCACTATTTATAATAGCCAGGTCATAGAAGCAACAATGCCCATCGACAGATGAATGGATAAAGAAGATGTGGTACATATACAGAATGGAATATTACTCAGCCATAAAAAGGAAAGAAATTGGGTCATTTGTTGAGACATGAATGGATCGAGAGACTGTCATACAGAGTGAAGTAAGTCAGAAAGAGAAAAACAAATATCATGTATTAACGCATATATGTGGAACCTAGAAAAATGGTACAGATGAACTGGTTTGCAGGGCAGAAACTGAGACACAGATGTAGAGAACAAACGTATGGACACCAAGGGGGGAAAGCCGCGGGGGGGTGGGGGTGGGGGTGGGGGGGTGATGAATTGGGTGATTGTGATTGACGTGTATACACTGACGTGAACAAAACTGATGACTAATAAGAACCTGCTGTAAAAAAAAGATTTCCCCCTGAAAAGCAACAGGGAGATCGTTCGGTATATAAAAGGATTTAAAGGGAAAAACGTCACCCCAGGCGTGCTACCTCCTCATCATATTATCAGAAGGACCAGATATATGCACCTGGAGCAGAAATACCAGTTGTTTTCCTTCATGTTGTGGACTTGAATAAGAAAAATGCCTCCTGCCCATAATCTTACCATTTACTTTGGCCCCACCTATGTAGCCCTTAGAAGAGAATTTGCTAATTTTCTTCTCCAAGACCAGAGGGCCATTGATTTACTTGGGTGGTCGAAGGACACCTACTCTACTGGTGAACATTTCTGGGTGACACGTAACAGGATTCCAGGCCAGAGGGCAAGTGAGTATTCTCATTTTGTTAGAGGAAGGGAGACTCAAGGAAGAGAGATTGGACACGTGAGTGAAATCATGGGAGTTGGACTGGAGTCGTTTGACTTTGAATCTAGCATTCTCTCCTCTACCTGACACCTGGCAGATACCCGCACCCCGACAGACATGTCAGCCTCAGGAGAGCCCATCAAAATTCACGGCATCACAGGGACATATTTACTCAAGATTTATATTAAGAGTTTTTCTGTTTGTGTAACTCTGAGCTCCAAATGCAATACACGAGTGAGAAAACAGCATTCTGATGTTTTCAAGATATGCTCCAGAATTAACATTAAAGCATGGTGGACAATCCAAAAAAAAAAAAAAAAAAAAGCCAAAGCAGTAAAAGTAACCATGGAGTATTGGTTGAAATATTTTCAAACACATTACTTGTTAATTCTACTTGAGAAAACCTAGCATTTATGAATTGTGAATGGATATGGTGTGTTAAGATCTCTCTACAGGATTACTCTTCCCATACTGAATGTGTGGCTTAAACCATGTCCTTGTCACTGGGCTTCACATAAATCAATAAAACCAACTCACCTAAACTAAAGTGTTCATACACTGAGTTAATAATTCATATTGGGAAACATATGTCAAGTTAATGATGTAAACTATAAAGATCATCTAATTATCTTTCTGAAAATTTAAAAGTTTAAAACAGCATGAAACAACATAAAACATAAAAAGAGGCTGGTTATATAAATTGAGGAACAATCTAATCAGCAAACATAATTTAGTCACTAAAATCCACATGACATTGGCCACATGAGAGACCTGAAAATGCTAAGAGAAAAATACGTAGTTTTTAAAATGTTGTGTACTAACCAGACAATGATGTCACAAAGAAAGAAAACTACAAGCCAATATCACTGATGAACATAGATGCAAAAATCCTCAACAAAATACTTGCAAACAGAATCCAACAGCACATTAAAAGGATCAAACACCATGAGCAAGTGGGTCTATCCCACAAAACGCAAGGATTCTTCAATATACAAAAATCAATCAATGTGATACACCATATTAACACACTGAAGGATAAAAACTATACGATCATCTCAAAAGATGCAGAAAAAGCTTTCGACAAAATTCAACATCCATTTAGAATAAAAACCCTCCAGAAAGTAGGCACAGAGGGAACTTACCTCAACATAATAAAGGCCATATATAACAAACCCACAGCCAACATCGTCCTCAATGATGAAAAACTGAAACCATTTCCACTAAGATCAGGAACAAGACAAGGTTGCCCACTCTCACCACTATTATTCAACATAGTTTTGGAAGTTTTACCCTCAGTAATCAGAGAAAAAAAGAGAAATAAAAGGAATCCAAATCGGAAAAGAAGAAGTAAAGATGTCACTGTTTGCAGATGACATGATACTATACCTAGAGAATCCTAAAGATGCTACCAGAAAACTACTAGAGCTAATCAATGAATTTGGTAAACCAGCAGGATACAAAATTAATGCACAGAAATCTCTTGCATTCCTATACACTAATGATGAAAAATCTGAAAGTGAAATTAAGGAAACACTCCCATTTACCACTGCAAGAAAAAGAATAAAATACTTAGGAATAAACCTATTTAAGGAGATGAAAGCCCTGTATGCAGAAAACTATAAGACACTGATGAAAGAAATTAAAGATGATACAAATACATGGAGAAACATATCATGATGTTGGATTTGAAGAATCAACATTGTGGAAATGACTATACTACACAAAACAATCGACATATTCAATGCAATTCCTATCAAACTACCACTGGCATTTTTCACAGAACTAGAACAAAAACTTTCACAATTTGAATGGAAACACAAAAGACCCCAAAAAGCCAAAGCAATCTTGAGAAATAAAAATGGAGCTGGAAGAATTAGGCTCCCTGTCTTCAGACTATACTACAAAGCTACAGTAATCAAGACAGTATGGTATTGGCACAAAAACAGAAATATAGATCAATGGAACAGGATAGAAAGCCCAGAGATAAACCCATTCACATATGGTCACCTTATCTTTGATAAAGGAGGCAAGAATATACAGTGGAGAAAAGACAGCCTCTTTAATAAGTGGTGCTGGGAAAACTGGACGGCTACATGCAAAAGAATGAAATTAGAACATTCTATAACACCATACACAAAAATAAACTCAAAATGGATTAAAGACCTAAATGGAAAGTCAGACACTATAAAACTCTTAGAGGAAAACATAGGCAGAGCACTCTTTGACATAAATCACAGCAAGATCCTTTTTGACCCACCTCCTAGAGAAATGGAAATAAAAACAAAAGTAAACAAATGGGATCTAATGAAACTTAAACGCTTTTGCACAGCAAAGGAAACCATAAACAAGACCAAAAGACAACCCTCAGAATGGGAGAAAATATTTGCAAATGAAGCAACTGACAAGGGGTTAATCGTCAAAATTCACAAGCAGCTCAATATCAAAAAAAACAAATAACCCAATCTGAAAATGGGCAGAAGACCTAAATAGACATTTTTCCAAAGAAGATATACAGATTACCAACAAACACATGAAAGAATTCTCAACATCATTAATCATTGGAGAAATGCAAATCAAAACTGCAATGAGATATCATCTCACACCAGTCAGAATGGTCATCATCAAAAAATCTAGAAACAATAAATGCTGGAGAGGGTGTGGAGAAAAGGGAACCCTCTTGCACTGTTGATGGGAATGTAAATTGGTATAGCCACTATGGAGAACAGTATGGAGGTTCCTTAAAAAACTAAAAATAGACCTACCATACGACCCAGCAATCCCACTACTGGGCATATATCCTGAGAAAACCATAATTCAAAAAGAGTCATGTACCACAATGTTCATTCCATCTCTATTTACAACAGCCCGGACATGGAAGCAACCTATGTGTCCATCGACAGATGAATGTTTAAAGATATATACAATGGAATATTACTCAGCCATAAAAAGAAACGAAATTGAGGTATTTGTAGTAAGGTGGATGGACCTAGAGTCTGTCATACAGAGTGAAGTAAGTCAGAAATAGAAAAACAAATATCATATGCTAACACATATATATGGAATCTAAAAAAAAGAAAATGGTCATGAAGAACCTAGGGGCAGGATGGGAATAAAAACACAGACCTACTAGATAATGGACTTGAGGACATGGGGGTGTGGGGAAGGGTAAGCTGTGACAAAGTGAGAGAGTGGCACGGACATATATACACTACCAAACGTAAAATAGATAGCTAGTGGGAAGCAGCCACATAGCAGAGGGAGATCAGCTCAGTGCTTTGTGACCATCTAGAGAGGTGGGATAAGGAGGGCTGGAGGGAGGGAGATGCAAGAGGGAAGAGATATGGGGATATATGTATATGTATAGCTGATTCACTTTGTTATAAAGGAGAAACTAGCACACATTTGTAAAGCAACTGTATTCCAATAAAGATGTTTAAAAAAAAATAAAGTGCATCACTTCTAGTGCCTAAAATACAAAAAAGAAAAAACGTGTACTATATAGATACAATAATTTAAAAAATATGTATAGAATAAAATGGCTGGAATGATATAAACCCAAATCAGTTGTCTCTGCATGGTAGAAGCATGGTGACACTTTTCCCTCTATTTCTCCAAATCTGTGATAAGGAAGTACTTCTTGTGCAATGTCTGTTATGGTCTGAGTGTGTCCCCTCCCAAATTTATATTTTGAAACCCTAACCCCCAAACATAATGGTATAAAGAGGTGGAGACCTTTAAGAGGTGGTTAAGCAATGAGGGTGGAACCCTCAAAACTGAAATGAGTGGGGGGACCTTCAAGGTGGTGGAGGAGTAAGACGTGGAGATCACCTTCCTCCCCACAAATATATCAAAACTACATCTACATGTGGAACAACTCCTGAAGGCTGGCAAAAGACTCAGACTTCGCAAAATGCAAGAAACTCCCCACGTAACTGGCCGTGTGGTTGACACGGTCTTGGTGCTCCGACTGGGTGCCAGGCCTGACACTCTTATGTGGGAGAGCTGAGCTCAGAACATTAGACAACCAGAGACCTCCCGGTTCCATATAATAGCAAAGAGTTATGACCCAGCTGCACTCAATGAGCAGCAAGCTCCACTGCTGGACACCTCATACCAAACAATTAGCGAGATAGGAACACAATGCCGCCCATCAGCAGAGAGGATGCCTAACATCATAATAAGTTGACAAACACCCCAAAACACACCACCAGACACAGTCCTGCCCACCAGAAAGATAAGATCCAGCCTCATCCACCAGAACACAGGTACCAGTCTCCTCCACCATGAAGCCTACACAACCCACTGAACCAACCTTAGCCACTGGGGGCAGACACCAAAAACAACAGAAACTACGAACCTGCAGCCTGCAAAAAGGAGACCTCAAATGCAATAAGTTAAGCAAAATGAGAAGACAGAGAAACACACAGCAGATGAAGGAGCAAGGTAAAAACCCACCAGAACAAACAAATGGAGAGGAAATAGGCAGTCGATCTGAAAAAGGATTCAGTGTAATGATAGTAAAGATGATCCAAAATCTTGGAAATAAAATGGAGAAAACACCAGAAATGTTTAACAAGGACTTAGAAGGACTAAAGTGTAAACAAACAATGATGAACAACACAATAAATGAAATTAAAAATTCTCTAGAAGGAATCAAGAGCGGAATAACTGAGGCAGAAAAACGGATAAGTGACCTGGAAGATAAAATAGTGGAAATAACTACCATGGAGCAGAATAAAGAAAAAAGAATGAAGAAACTTGAGGACAGTCTCAGAGACCTCTGGGACAAAATTAAATGCACCAACATTCAAATTATAGGGGTTCAAGAAGAAGAAGAGAAAAAGCAAGGGACTGAGAAAATATTTGAAGAGATCATAGTTGAAAACTTACCTAATATGGTAAAGGAATTAGTCAGTCAAGTCCAGGAAGCACAGAGAGCACCATAAAGGATAAATCCAAGGAGAAATATGCCAAGACACAAATATTAAATACAAAGAAAAAAATTAAAAGCGGCAAGGCAAAAACAACAAATAACATACAATGGAATCCCCATAAGGTTAACAGCTGATCTTTCAGCAGAAACTCTGCAAGCCGAAGGGAGTGGCAGAACATATTTAAACTGATGAAAGGGAAAAACTGACAACCAAAACTACTCTACACAGCAAGGATCTCATTGAGATTCAATTGAGAAATTAAAACCTTTACAGACAAGCAAAAGCTAAGAGAATTCAGCACCACCAAAGCAGCTCTACAACAAATGCTAAAGGAACTTCTCTAGGCAGGAAACACAAGAGAAGGAAAAGACCTAAAATAACAAACCCAAAACAATTAAGAAAATGGCAATAGGGACATACATATCGATAATTACCTTACATGTAAATGGATTAAATGTTCCAACCAAAAGACACAGACTGGCTGAATGGATAGAAAAACAAGACCCGTATATATGCTGTCTACAAGAGACCCACTGCAGACCTAGGTACACATACAGACTGAAAGCGAGGGGATGGAAAAAGATATTCCATGCAAATGGAAATCAAAAGAAAGCTGGAGTAGCAATTCTCAAATCAGACAAAATAGACTTTAAAATAAAGACTATCACAAGAGACAAAGAAGGTCACTACATAATGATCAAGGAATCAATCCAAGAAGAAGACATAACAATTGTAAATATGTATGCACCCAACATAGGCACACCTCAATACACAGGCAAATGCTAACAGTCATGAATGGGGAAATTGACAGTAACACAATAATAGTGGGGGACTTTAACAACCCACTTGCACCAATGGACAGGTCATCTGAACAGAAAATAAATAAGAAAACACAAGCTTTAAGTGATACATTAAACAAGATGGACTTAATCGATATTTATAGGACATTCCATCCAAAAACAACAGAATACACTTTCTTCTCAAGTGGTCACAGAACATTCTCCAGGATAGATCATATCTTGGGTCATAAATCAAGCCTTGGTAAATTTAAGAAAATTGAAATTTTATCAAGTATCCTTTCCAACCACAATGCCATGAGACTAGATATCAATTACAGGAAAAAATCTGTAAAAAATACAAACACATGGAGGTGAAACAATACACTACTAAATAACCAAGAGATCACTGAAGAAATCAAAGAGGAAACCAAAAAATACCTAGAAAAAAATGTGAATGAATACATGATGACACAAAACCTATGGGATGCAGCAAAAGCAGTTCTAAGAGGGAAGTTTATAGCAGTACAATCCTACCTTAAGCAGCAAGAAACATCTAAAATAAAAAACCTAACCTTACACCTAAAGCAATTAGAGAAAAAAGAACAAAAATAAGCCCAAAGTTAGCAGAAGGAAAGAAATCATAAAGATCACATCAGAAATAAATGAAAAAGAAATGAAGGAAATGATAGCAAAGATCAATAAAACTAAAAGCTGGTTCTTTCAGAAGATAAACAAAATTGATAAACCATTATCCAGACTCATCAAGAAAAAAAGGGAGAAGACTCAAATCAACAGAATTAGAAATGAAAACCGAGAAGTAAAAAATGACACTGCAGAACTACAAAGGATTCTGAGAGATTACTACAAGCAACATTATGCCAATAAAATGGACAACCTGGTGAAATGAACAAATTCTTAGAAAAGTTCAACCTTCCAAGACTGAAACAGGAAGAAATAGAAAATATAAACAGACCGATCACAAACACTGAAACTGAAACTGTGATTAAAAATCTTCCAACAGGGCTTCCCTGGTGGCGCAGTGGTTGAGAGTCTGCCTGCCGATGCAGGGGACACAGGTTCGTGCCCTGGTCCAGGAAGATTCCACATGCTGCGGAGTGGCTGGGCCCATGAGCCATGGCGACTGAGCCTGTGCGTCCGGAGCCTGTGCTCTGCAATGGGAGAGGCCACAACAGTGAGTGGCCCGTGTACCACAAAAAAAAAAAAAAAAAAATCTTCCAACAAACAAAAGCCCAGGACCAGATGGCCTCACAGGCGAATTCTATCAAACATTTAAAGAAGAGTTAACACCTATCCTTCTCAAACTCTTCCAAAATATAGCAGTGAGGAACATACACAAACTCATTCTACTAGGTGACCATCACCCTGATACCAGAACCAGACAAAGATGACACAAAAGAAACCTATAGGGCAATATCACTGATGAACATAGATGTAAAAATCCTCAACAAAATACTAGCAAACAGAATCCAACAGCACATCAAAAGGATCATACACCATGATCAAGTGGCGTTTATCTCAGGAATGCAAGGATTCTACAATATATGCAAAGGAATCAATGTGACAAACCGTATTAACAAATTGAAGGATAAAAACCATATGATCATCTCAATAGATGCAGAAAAAGCTTTTGGCAACATTCAACACAGATTTATGATAAAAGCTCTTCAGAAAGTAGGGAAACAGGGAACTTACCTCAACATAATAAAGGCCATGTATGACAAACCCACAGCCAACACCGTTCTCAATGGTGAAAAAATGAAATCATTTCCAATAAGATCAGGAACAAGACAAGGTTGCCCACTCTGACCACTATTATTCAACATAGTTTTGGGAGTTTTAGCCATGGCAATCAGAGAAGAAAAAGAAATAAAAGGAATCAAAATTGGAAAAGAAGAAATAAAGCTGTCACTGTTTGCAGATGACATGATACCATATATAGAGAATCCTAAGATGCTACCACAAAACTACTAGAGCTAATCAATAAATTTGGTAAAGTAGCTGGATACAAATTTAATGCACAGAAATCTCTTGCATTCCTATACACTAATGATGAAAAACCTGAAAGAGAAATTAAGGAAACATTGCATTTATCATTGCAACAAAAAGAATGAAATACCTAGGAATAAATCTACCTAAGGAGACAAACGACCTGTATGCTGAAAACTATAAGACACCGATGAAAGAAATTAAAGATGACACAAACAGATGGAGAGATATACAATGTTCTTGGCTTGGAAGAATCAACATTGTGAAAATGACTATACTACCCAAAACAATCTACCGATTCAATGCAATCCCTATGAAAATACCATTGGCATTTTTCACAGAACTTAGAATAAAAAAATTCACAATTTGTATGGAAGCACAAATGACCCTGAATAGCCAAAGCAATCTTTAGAAAGAAAAATGGTGGTGGAGGAATCAGGCTCCCTGCCTTCAGACTATACTCCAAAGCTACAGTAATCAAGACAGTATTGTACTGGCACAAAGACAGAAATATAGATCAATGGAAGAGGATAGAAAGCCCAGAATAATCCCACACACATAAGGTAACCTTATCTTTGATAAAGGAGGCAAAAATATACAATGGAGGAAAGAAAGCCTCTTCAATAAGTGGTGCTGGGAAAACTGGACAGCTACATGTAAAAGAATGAAATTAGAACACTCCCTAACACCATACACAAAAATAAACTCAAAATGGATTAAACTGGTGGCGCAGTGGTTGAGAGTCCGCCTGCCGATGCAGGGGACGCGGGTTCGTGCCCCGGTCCGGGAGGATCCCACATGCCGCGGAGGGGCTGGGCCCATGAGCCATGGTCACTGATCCTGCGCGTCCGGAGCCTGTGCTCCACAACGGGAGAGGCCCGCGTACTGCAAAAAAAAAAAAAAAAAAAAGGATTAAAGACCTAAATGGAAAGTCAGACACTATAAAACTCTTAGAGGAAAACATAGCCAGAACGCTCTATGAGATAAACCACAGTAACATCCTTTTTCGCCCATCTCCTAGAGAAATGGAAAAAATCCCAAAAATAAACAAATGGGACCTAATGAAACTTAAAAGCTTTTGCACAGCAAAGGGAACCATAAACAAGACGAAAAGAGAACCCTCAGAATGGGAAAAAATATTTGCAAACAAAGGTCCTGACAAAGGATTAATCTCCAAAATTTAGAAGCAGTTCATGCAGCTCCATATCACAAAAACAACCCAATCCAAAAATGGGCAGAAGACCTAAATAGACATTTCTCCAAAGAAGATATACAGATTGCCAACAAACACATGAAAGAATGCTCAACATCACTAATCATTAGAGAAATGCAAATCAAAACTACCATGAGGTATCACCTCACACCGGTTACAGTGGCCATCATCAAGTTTGGTGCTTTGTGCCCACCTAGAGGGGTGGGATAGGGAGGGTGGGAGGGAGGGAGATGCAAGAGGGAGGAGATATGAGGACATATGTATATGTATAACTGATTCACTTTGTTACAAAGTAGAAACTAACACACCATTGTAAAGCAATTATACTCCAGTAAAGATGTTTTTTAAACAAATAAATAACAGCATTGGTTAGAGAGTAAAAAAAAAAATCTACAAACAATAAATGCTGGAGAGGGTGTGGAGAAAAGGGAACCCTCTGGTACTGTTGGTGGGGATGCAAATTGATACAGCCACTATGGAGAACAGTATGGGAGTTCTCCAAATACTAAAAATAGAACTACCATATGACCCAGCAATCCTACTACTGGGCATATACCTTGAGAAAACCATAATTCAAAAAGAGTCAGGTACCAAAATGTTCATTGCAGCTCTATTTAGAATAGCCAGGACATGGAAGCAACCTAAGTGTCCATCAACAGATGAATGGATAAAGAAGATGTGGCACATATATACAATGGAACATTAGCCATAAAAAGAAACAAAACTGAGTTATTCGTAGTGAGGTGGATGGACCTAGAGTCTGTCATACAAAGTGAAGTCAGAAAGAGAAAAACAAACACCATATGCTAACACATATATATGGAATCTTAAAAAAAAAAATGGTTCTGAAGAACCTAGGGGTAGGACAGGAATAAAGATGCAGATGTAGTGAATGGACTTGAGGATATGGGGAAGGGGAAGGGTAAGCTGGGACAAAGTGAGGGAGTGGCATGGACATACATACACTACCAAATGTAAAATAGATAGCTGTGGGAAGCAGCTGCATAGCACAGGGAGATGAGCTTTGTGTCCTCTATAAAAAGAGGTTCCAGAGACATGCCTATCCCCTTCCTCCATATGAGGAAACAACAAGAAGTCTGTGATCTGGAAGAAGGCTCTCATCCAACCATGCTGGCACCCTGTTCTCAGACTTCAAGCCTCCAGAACTGTGAGAAATAAATTCCTGTTGTTGAGAAGCTATTTTGGTATTTTGTTACAGCAGACCAAATGGACTAAGAAAATGACAAAATGTTCTAGAAATAATTTTTTCTTATTCCTAACTATCCCAATAAATAGCTGGTAGTAGTAGTTGAATTCAGGAGGGATTAGATGTGAAGCCAGTAGATAATCAGCTTCCCCACTCTTTTCACCCAGGTGAGTTATTCTCAACATATAGCCACATCACAAAATGTACTGGAGTTCACACACTCAACACAAGATTAAAGAAAAGCATCAAACAGCAATGGTGTCTACATCAATCACATAGGCTGAGGCACAGTTGATAATACTTCCCCATGTTTAGGTGAGAGTGATCTGGCTTCAGACACTACACTGAAGGGTAGTACCTAAGCAGGGCTCATTCAGAACAGAGCGGCTGATGGAGGCCATTCTGGGAAAGCCCAGCATCCGTTCCATTGCAGACACTGAATAATTATCTCTTGAACAAGGAGCTCACGTTGATTCCCCTTTGTTATGTTACATCACCCACAATACAACTGCAGGCAAATAGGAGTCAGTGGTTCCCAACTTCCAAATATCATGTGGATAAAAAGCAAAGAGAGGGAAGAAGTACTGTCCTCCATTTATAGGCACTTCTGGAGGGTGTGTGTATAGCCTCCCCTCACTCTTGGACCACTGTAGCTGTTTTCTAAATTGTGAACAATTTTCAGGCGTCTACTACCTCCAATCCAATGAAAATTCCCTACATCCTGTTTCCTCCCCCTGACCTGGCTCTTGCTGTCTGTTCCACTTATTAGCACTTAGTACCTGTTACTTGTTTTCAGTTTATCTTTTAAGTAAATGTTATTCATTTTTGCATATTCATTTTACATAATAGGTATGTGATATATTTAAGTAACTTATGGCTTTGGGAGTAATAAAGAATAACTTTCCTTAGATTATTTTTGTTCCCTTCTATTTCATGAATAAAAAGAAGGACGGGATAAAAAAAGGAAAATATGTTTAATGTGGAAGCAGCTCAGTGATGACCATAAAAAGTATAATTAGGATCAGAGGTAGACCACTGCCTCAGTGGAAAGCCCTGGCCTCCATCTCCTCAATCTACTGGAAAACACAGGCATTTAGTTTGAGGGTCTGTTTAAATGTGAATTTACTTGGGAAAGGGAAGTTTTTAGCTATTTTTAGTTAGTTTGAGTAGACTACTAATACTTTCTTCATAACACATTTTTATAGGCGGGAAAGACAAGAAGTATCAGGATGACATATTGGAAGCCCAGGGGAGGGCTTCATCATGATGAGAAATGGCATAGGAAATGGAAGCAAGGGGCAATGCAGGGGCACATAATTGACTGCATCATTTTGCTTGTAGCTAGGCTTACAACCACAGTAACATGTCATTTACCAAATCAAGATTGTGCTTTTTAATGTGGCATCCCAACTTGGTGTTCAGGAAATCACAATCCAGGTGGAAAAAAAAATGAGCATTCCAAAATATATATCACGTGGACTTGAAGTGTCAGGAGAATACGTACTTTCCTTCCTTATCCCCAAAGCATGAAACCTGAGGCATATTTAGCTAAGAATTATTGCAGAGCACATGATTCTTTGCTTATAAAAGATCTTGGAAGAAACTGGGGCTATACTTTTGGCTCTGAGTTGCAGATGAAGCAGGAAATGTAAAAATATTCTGAACTTCTTCACAAAGGCTCTCAGTCTAAAATTGAATAAGAAACTCTTTTGGAAATGATGGGGGATTAGCAGGTGTGGGTTTTAAGTGTATGCATTCTCCTTAGCTGACACTTGGAAGTGTCCCCATGGCTCTATCTTGGGGTGACAGAAGGAGATGAAGCCTTAGGCAGGCTGATGCACAGATACAAAGATACTTATGTTTGTCAGGAGCTAAAAGGAAACCATGAGTCACACAGGAAAGAAGGATTAAGTGTTTTAACAAGTTTTTGCTTTCCTGGAACTCTTACTAGGAAAAAAGATTAGCTCCTTTTTCTTAGTGCAACAAATACTATTTTTCAGCTCAGAGGTGAAGAGTGTATTTATATGTAAAAAACTAAGTGATTTTTCCAATTTATACCTCTTCTATTTCTTTAAGGTCAAGCAAAATGCCTTCTATCAGATGAACTGCTACTCCTTCAGACTTTAAAATTCTAAAGAACCTAAGTTTACAAAACTAAATGTTATAATATTTCTGTGCCACTAGAGGCAAAGGTATGCCTCTATTAAACATTGGCTACAATGTTTCTATATTGCAGTTTAAAAGAAAAGGCTCTCACCTTGATTTCCCTTAAGTTTACCAGATTTACTGAATTTTATCCAAAGAATTACACAAGCAGCAAAGCATGTGGCAGACGGTGAGAGAAACAAAACAAAAAAACCTAACACTGTTTATGTCTTCCAGTTTATAAAACTTCACTTACTGTTTTTACTGGAGGATACACACCAGTGCTTAAGCAAATGTGCATGAATGCATACCTAAAGGAGGCTGTTTCTGTTACTTCACTGAATTATCAAAATATGAGTGATGAGGTTGGTGGGTATGATGTCAAACACATACAGAGGGAATTAAACTATTATATATGCAGCCAAGGCTATTGTTTAATCTTCAAGTTCATCTTCTAGTTTGTTAGAGTGGGAACGATATACTCTGAAATTATTCAGCCCTGAGGTTCCTCCCACTTAGGGATTTTCATGGATTTAAGTTATCAGGAAAATGATGTCTCTGGTGGTGGCTAATGGTTGGAATGGTTACCTCTCCTGTATGAACACCTTGAGCACCTCGGTGAGTTGTACATTTTGTCACATTTGAACTCTGGCCAATAAGAGATAAACTTACCCAAAAAGAATAGCTATTAAGAAGTAGAGTTGGAATCAAGGGGGAGTTGATTAAGGAAGTAGAGTTGGAATCCACTGTCAGCCAAAAGGAGGAGGAATAAAAAGACCCAAAAGATGCTTCCTGTTGCTAAAAAGCCTCATTAGATAATTTGCTTCAACGTAAAGTTCAATTTTACACAGTGACTGGGTGAGTGGTGTTCATGTTCCTCCCTCAATACTGATGAAGAATGTATCATATTATATGAATTATATTAATTGTACTTATTATTTTAATGTCTGAATCCCCTCCCCCATCTCCAGTGGAACTGTGAGCTCCTTGTGGACAGGAACTCTGTCTTATCCTTGTATCCCCCCTGTCTACTATGGTGCCTGGACAGTGGAGCCGTTTGATAAATATAATTGGATATCACAATCATGAGAATAACTGAAATTAAGGGTAGAACGTAACAAGGAAAAGTCTGAAGATGAGAATTTGTCTACATTCCCAAGACTGTCCCAAGGAAGAAGGCATTCTCTCAGTACAACTATTCCAGGTCTTTGGAAACAAACATCAAATATTCAGTATCTTGTAGAAGTAAAAAAGAAAGGGCTTCCCTGGTGGCACAGTGGTTGGGAGTCCACCTGCCAATGCAGGGGACGCAGGTTTGAGCCGTGGTCTGGGAGGATCCCACATGCCATGGAGCAACTAAGCCCAGGCACCACGACTACTGAGCCCACGTGCCACAACTACTGAAGCCCGCATGCCTAGAGCCTGTGCTCTGCAACAAGAGAAGTCAACGCAATGAGAAGCCTGCGCACCACAACAAAGACCCAACGCAGCTAAAAATAAAAATAAATAAATAATTTTTAAAAAAGAATTTAAATTATTTTTTAAAAAAAGAAATGAAAGAGCTATCTAACAATTACAGAATGCAAAATATCATGAGCTTTCTTGGGAGCCAAGTCACAGTCAGAGTTGTTTAAGTAGAGGTAACAAAACTAATTGCAGATGATGTTGTAAATGGATTCAATGAACTTTGGACCCTCAGCTTCCTTCCAAATTGAGAGTTGATTCTTGATCTCTAAACTGGAATTGGCCTAATCATTTGGCTACAATAACTTGCTGAGCACATCCCATAATGATAGTAAGCATCCTTGCTCTGCCTCTATAATCACAGCTGAGAAGTTTCCTTATTGGTTTTCCTTATTGGTTTCCTTATTTTCTAAGATAATTTTCCCAGCAAGAAGGAAATAAGTGTTCTAAAATAACTTAGCTTGATTTTAAGGTCTGGTACATCTTTAGTAAATTTCAGTCTGACTCTATGACACTAATCAGTCTTTTGTACATTTCATTAGCATTACATAAATTCTGTGAGGATTTGATAATACCCAGGAACCAGAGCAACATTTCCCAAGAGGTACCAGTCAAAATGTCAGGAGCTAAGTCTTCTTACTGACCTCCGTGCCTCTAGTTTTGTTCTGCCTAACCCATTTTCTTCTCTGATGTAAGAATGACCATTCAAAAACATAAAACTAAACATACTAGCACACCTTTCTTCATAAAACCCTTCCATGGTATCCAGTTGCCTTCAAAAGGAAGTCTAAATAGCCGTGGGTGATCTTTGCCTTGACTACCCCTTGGCCTCAATCCCTGATATTCCCTCCTTTGATCTATGTTCAAACAGTTGAACAATTTACATCTCCCAATTGTGACATCATCCTTATCACCTTAGGTCAGTGATTCTCCACCAGGAGCAGTTTTGCCCCTGGGGACATTTAACTATGTCTGGAGACATTTTTGGTTAACTCATGGGATTCTCCTGGCATCTACTGGGTAGAGACCAGGGATGTTGCTAAACATCCTACAATGCATAAGACAACTCCTTACATCAAAGAATTAACCAGCTCAAAATGTCAATAGTGCCTTTGTTGAGAAACTCTGCTTTAGATAAATGAATGAGAGCAACCATGCAAAAACAAAAACAAACCCTGAGAAAAACTTCTTTAAGACAGTGCCTCGAAGATAGGGTTGGCAAACTAGGCCCATGGGTCAAATTTGGCCCACTACCTGTTTTTGTAAACAAGATTGTATTGACACATGGTCATGCCTATTTATGTATGGTCATTTCGTCTATGGCTGCTTTTGCAGCAGAGATGAATAGTTGCAACAAAGGCCATCTGGCCCACAAACTCTAAAATATTTTCTATCTGGCTTTTTACAGAAAAAATTGCTGACTCCTGCTGTAAAACACCCCTACTGTTCTCCTGCTCCTGAGATTGCAGAATATGTAGTGTACAATTATAACTTGTACTTAGGAAAGAAAATATTTTCCCAACTGGCATACTATTTCTGTTTTAGAACAGAAAACTTAGATACAATAACTGAATGGCCATCTAGTCTTCTAGGAAAACTAATAATGAGCTTTGCTGGTGAAATCATTAAAAAGAGGAATTCAGGGCTTGGAAGGAGTAGGTGATGATGGGGGAGGTGGAGTGGGGTAAGAAAATGTTACCAATTCCTCCCTAGAAATTTCTACACTCAACATATTCTGAACATAGCCTAGCATGCCTTTTGAGGCAGGCAGATTCTATCACCCTCAGTTTCAGGCACTTTCTAAAATTTATAAGGGGAGATGTTTAGGAGCAGTGAGGCAAATGACTATTATGAGAAAAAAAGCTGATCAATCAAGTCTATAGCAGTCTAGCTCCTCAAAAACATGAACTTGTTTTGTTGTTAAATCTTCCTTTAACTTTAGCAGATTGCTAATAAAATGAGAATCATGCAGAAGCTGTGATAGATATGTGACACTTGAGATGTCTGTTAGTGTTTCCCCACAAGGCTACAGTTGACAAATGTAGCAGCTGAACAATAAAGACATATTTTACATGCACAAAATGCTAATTCAGTGTATAAGTTCTTTTTTATATAATAAACATCAATTTATTGTGTTTATAGAAACCAGCTCCTCATAACCATTGAGTATCCATATGCACACACATGCCACACACTGCTTCATACATCATGAGGTATTTATAGTTAGGGCAGCAGCCCAGGAGCTATAGGAGAGGGCGATGAGTTTCCATGGCTATCCACGTGGGATGTATTTTCCCTGGGTGGGTGTGTTAGGGAGCATATTGTTCCCATAATTGGGACATCCACAAATCAGGCAAACCAAAATCAGGATCTTCCCAGATATCTCTAAAAAATAATGTGTGCAAGAAGCTAAGAGAGTTAAGGTTTGTAAAATCTAAGAGACATTGTCCTGAGGTCAAATGCCTTTTTCAGCAGTGTGATCTGCAAGGATAATGCTAACCCAACTAGTGCCTTTGTGAAAATTATTTTACAAAGTGCTTTCCATGGGGGATGTAGCTATGAAAACACAAGATGAGACCTTGCAGCAGTAACAAGGCTGGGAAACTGAATATGATTCCTATATTAAGCCAGAGATCCTAAAGGGGAACTTTTCCTAGGAAAAAACAATAAATGAACAAAACTGCATTAATTTAGAGTAGAAAGACTAAATATACTATAACCATCAAAGAAATTCAATTAGTAGCTTAAAATCTGTTCCAGTCAAAACAAAAAAGATTTTTTAAGGTGAATTCTATGAAACTTCCAAAGAACATCATCTCAAGCTCTTCCAGATAAGAAAAAAAGAGAAACATTCCCCAATGCATTCTGAGGCAAATATAACCGATGCCAAAACCAGAAAAGGATGGCTCAAAAAAAAAAAGATTACAGGCAAATTTTACCCAGAAGCACAGATGCAGAAATTATGAACAAAATATTAGCAATCTAAACCCAGCAGTTTTTTTAAAAAATGTGTATAAATAACATCATGACAAAGTTGGGATTATCCTAGGAATTCAAGGGTGGTTTGATAGAGTCTATAAATGTCTTTATCACATTAACAGATTACTAGACAAAAATCACATGATCTCAACTTCACAGAAAAAAGAACTTGATAAAATTCAATACAAATTCATAACAAGAGATTTTTTTTGTTGGGTTTTAAACATTTTTTCAAAATGGAATGAAGAATCCTGAGGCAGACAGACACAAACATAGAAATTTGAAATGGTACATTACTTTGCAGATCATTTGGGAAAGGAAAGAACTTTTTAATAAACAGTACTGAGAAATGCTTCTCCCTAGGGAAACAAAATGAATCCAGATCTCTCACCTCATACCACATACAAAAATCAATTTCTTATGGATCAAGGACATCACAGTATGTGGCAAAATTTTAAGACTTTTAGAAGAAGATATGGGAGAATATCTTTATAACCTCCCATATTAGAAGGGTACGGGAGGTCATATTAAGACATAAAAAGCACTAGCCATGAAAAAAAGATTAATAAATTCACCCACGTTAAAATTAAGAACTTCTATTCATCAAAAGTAAATAAATAAAATGGAAAGACAAATCACAAACTAGAAGACGTTAACTGCAATGCATACAAATGACAAAGCTAAGTAGCAAAATGATATGAAAACTCTTACACGTCAGTAAGGGAAAGGCAAACAACCCATTAGAAAAATGCGCAACAGACTTGAACAGTTAATTCACAAAGAGAAAGGAGAAATAATCAATATACATATAACTGATGCCTAACCTCTTTGCTTCTTTTGATTGTCTTGGTTACTAATAAAATGGCATTTTACACCCATTAGATTAGCAAAAATTGCAAAGCCTGGCAATACAAGTTATTGGCAAAGATATGGATCAAACGGAATTACATATGTGCTGATATGGAAACTGCACAATCACTTTAAAAAACAAATGGGAATTACCTTCTAATGTTGAATATTAGTGTTACTGAGTCCAAGCTCACTCTGCTCACTGCACAACGGGCCAATAAATCAGAGACCAGGTGCTGAGACAAGGAATGTGACCTTATTTGGAAAGCCAGTAGGCTGAGAAGATGGCAGACTAATGTCTCCAAGAGAAAAACCCATCTTATCAGGGTTTGGATGCAAGTTTCTTTTATAGAAAAGAGAGGGGGTGGAGATGAGGAAGTAAAGTAAAAAGGCCAAAAATTTTGCAAATATCACCTGGAAAGGCCAGCCTCAGGGAGGGGATGTGTTAATTTCTTCTTTCTTGCAGCCATCCACAGGTGGACAGGGTCAGGATGCTTCCCTGAAAAAAGGCACTTCGGTTTAACATTCAGGCAGAGGGACAGGGTTCCCCAAGGCAGGCCAATGTGTATAGACAGTATCCTTTTAGTGAACAAAAGCAGTGGAAAACAAAGATTAAAGTAAAAGAAACAGATCCAACAAGTAGTCAGATTTGGCTCTTCCCTGTTACATTAGCATACACTGTGACCTAGCAATTTCACATTCACCCCCAAAGGCATGTATAAGAATGTTTGTGGTAGCTAAGCTCATAATTTTTAAAAAAGGGAACAATCCAAACATTCATCACAGGAAATACATTTTTGTATAGTCTCACAAAGGAATATTATACAACAGTGAATACTAGTTAACTATAATTACATATAACAACCCCAAGGAATTACAAAATTGAAGGACCAAAGCAAGTTGAAAAAGACTATATTGAGAATGATAGCACTTCAATCAAGCTAAACAACAAAATTCAACAAAATATTTTTTATGGTTACATACCTACAAAAACTGCCTCAAAAAGTGGGGGGAAAAGAAGTATGGAATAAATAAACATAAATTTTAGGATAATGATTACCACTTATTGGAGGCAAGAGAAAGAACACACATTTATATGCAACAGCATTACTAATGTTCTAGTTCTAAATTTGGATTCACAAATGTTTATTATTATTTTTCTTCAGAACTTATATATGTTACATTTTCTTTTGTATGTACAGAATGTTATACAATAAATATTCCAATGCAAAAACCAATGATGTAGAGAAAGCTCAGAAAGAAAAGTCAAAGAACTTAAGACTAGCAGAAAACACTTGCATTGACTCAAAGTTAATCAATTAAAGATGAGATTGCTTCCACCAATAATAGCAAACAGTCTTGCCTAAAATACTCATGAGCTATTACCTGGTCTTAGGACCAAGAAGATTAGGTTGCTTCCTTAGATATTTACACAAATCACTATATATTGTGTCTGAAACAATTTGAGATCTTGTAACAACATAGTGTGGAAATGAGAAAGAAGCAAGTCATGAAGAGCAAAAAATTTTTTCAGACTCTCAGAGTCAAAATAGGAGAATTGGAGAACTACCTTGGGCCAATGTGCCTGTCCTGACAATGAAATGCAGATTCAATCCCTTGTAGGCTGGAAAGAGGGGGTCTCCAGGTCAGGGAAAGATGTGTCACCAATTTACCTCAGTACAAGGTTCTCAAATCTCTTCTTCAGATTCCCTGTTCATCAAGAATCATTCTAATTGAAATTTGATTTTCTTTTTCCAAGTAGTTTTTCCTACCATGTTCCCTCAGGTGAATGAAAGAACTAAGAGGCAAAGTTAATCTCTTTATTTATAGTATACGTGTGTTTAAATCATACCCACTTTGTGGGGACGAAAGCCAGTCCTGTGTGAGTCTGGGCAGCATAAGCCAGCTGCTTCTAGATACCAACACCCCTGAGCTGAGCTGAGAAGACCATTCAAACACCACTGCAAGAAGACGTTCTACATAATGACTAAAGGACCTGCAGGGAGTCTAGTACAATGGCTGTCTAACACTGCCCTGCAATTGAATGCAGATAGGGAATCAGTTTGGGCATCAAAATACCTACTTGACCAAGGGGAACCAGTCCTAAGCAACCGCCATCTACATAAGCACTCTCTCTAGCTGACGTGGAGGCTGCTTTCAAATGAATAATTGGACTAGGCAACTTCTCCCCTCTGCTTTCCCATGGAAGCAGATTTGATATGGCATAATCTGGAGACAGGGTGGTTTCAGCTATCAGATTTTCCCTAAATCTTATCAGGTTCTACACCCTGTAGCCATGTTGCATGGCACAGGATCAGTTTCATTTATGGAATCACTAAATCTATGGCTCTCAGAGATGCTCTCCTGGTGTGGTCTTTTTGTTTCAGAAAGTTAGTCTTCATCAGTAACAGAAAACACTGCTGAAATGAACATTGTAAAAAAGAAAAGAAACAACAGTGCAATTTAAAATACTGATATTTGCTTTTATTGATTGTTGAACATCATGGTTACTAAGTTGATCTTAGAACACAGAGAGTTTTAAACCTACATTAAAAGAAATTATTTTATAATGGAGTAAATAGTACAGCTCACCCACTTGGATAATTGAGGGGATGACTTTCATAATACCTTAAAAATTGATATCCATATTTTGTTCATTCCCAACCAAATGCATATAACTATTTTTAAAGGGGGAGAGAAAGGGAGAGAAGGAGCAAGATCAAATGAGCAAACAGAGGCAAATAAAAACAACAAATACTTCAGTTAGAATTTGGGAACAGAGTATCCTTCATCCAGGAGACAGTTTGTTGAGAACATGGTAAAGCCCTCCTCACACTTGTCCACTGAAGAAACCCCAAACCCCAGAATAATGAACTGGCAGCCTAGCCTTAGCCTGCCACATACTAAGAATTTTCCAGTCTTCCATTTTTTCTTAAAAATCCAAGTGATTTTTTCCTATTTGGCCTATAATATATCCATAGGAATACAGGAAGGCAGGATTCACTGATTTTGTCTCCATCAGTAGATTACAAAATCCTTAGGAATGTAAAAATTCAACACCCTACCACCCCTACAAATCTCAGAATAAAACTGAAGCATTAAGAAAAATGTGCCATGCTTATGGGGGTGGGGGGTATACTCCCAGGCAGAGGGTAGGCACTAAATCAATTAGCACAAAAAAAAATATGGAAAGAGAAAGAATAAAGTGTAAATAGATTTAACAAGGAAGAAAATCACTGAAAATTTAACTCCTAAGTTGTTTAATGCAACTCACTGAACTCTCCCCATTGATGGTGCCAGATCAAGGAGGGAAATAACAGTGTCACATCACTTCCTTGAAAAATAACACAGTGTCTTTAATTATCAGAGACTGAGCATTTGGCTGCCAAAGAAGAAGGATATATTCTTCCTAAATCCTTCGTGATCAGTATCTCAGAAACCAAAACAGAAGACCTCAGGGCAATGAATCAGGATGAAATAAAAGAAATATTCCATTTTAGAACACAGCAGTGTAAGAAATCTACTGAGGTGTGAAAATATTTTTCCCTTAAAAAAAAAGAAGAAGAAGAAAAAGAAGCATCATACCAATCAACTAGTATAGAACTGAGTGGGTACCTAAATATTAGTAGGGACTAAATTCAATGACCTTGGAAATCAGGCTAAATATTATGCTTGGATATCAAGCATAACAATTAAAACAATGACAAACTTTCACCAAAAGGCTGGGCTGTACCATTCTACTTGATTTCACAGATACACACATACATACACAGAAGCTAAGGCCATGACTGCAGTTTGTGTGAGCAATGACTATTGTTGGCACGTGGGTGTGATAACTCTAGTAATCAGAGACCATCTCAGCCCCAGTGTGGACCTGGTCACAAACTTCCATTGGGTTTTCAAAATATTTCAATGGAAACAAGCAATAAAATTTTAATCTTTCAGGGGCTGACTACACATATCACTTTTCTTTCCTTCCCCAGTAGTCTACTTTGCACATTTTACTACTCCTTGGCACCTCTTTCAATGTTCTGAAAAAGATGGCTGAAATTCAAATCAACCCATTTTGCCTTTCACTGCCAGTTTCACAAGGCAAGGAAATTGAAATACGACAAACGTATTTTTACCGTAGTTGTCTTAGATAAATTTTAATTTTCCCCACACTCGTGGTAGTAACATCATTCACTACACCACTGTCTTTTTCCAACCATTATACCTGCAATCCATCATTTCATGAACGTGAAGTTTTACATGAACGTGAAAGTACTATTCTAACCCAGAGGAAAGCAAGGACTATTATTGCTATTCTTTACTTCTTAGACCAAGAAATCAGCCAACCTCCAGTTTCCTTCTCGGGGTAAAACCATGGGATCCATGAACACGGATTAAAAGTAGTGTGTAGTGAAGGCTTCTTAAGCTCTAGTCTCCCAAGAGTAAAAGACAATTCGCTCCGATCAGTGCATACCTGGTACTGTCATGTTCCCTCCAGCCTGGCACTGCCAGAAAAGCAGTGCAATGGAAGTCAGAGACCAGGGTTCTAGTTCTATTTCAACTACTCTTCATGTCCCTGCAGTAGCTGTACAACCTCTCTGAGTCTCATGTTTCTCTGAGTCTTGATTTGGACTCTAACTAAGGTTCCCTCCAGCTATGACCTTCTTTGAGTTCTTCCCTCTTCCAGCTGTATGCTTCTACTAACTAAAACTTGGAAAAGCTCAAGATTCATTTTTTTGGAGTCTTAATGGCTACTACAACCTCTGCCAAGCTGGGAATCACCTATGGCTGTTACTCCAGCTTTGGACCTCTAGGGACACAGTTCGTCAGGAATGTTTTAATAAACAAGGCTAGCCCTTGGCTAAGCAGCTAAGTAGGTGCAAGTTTTGCTGTACACCCTTCCCAACTCCCTTACAGAATGCCCTTCATGCCAGGTAATTCTCTGGTATCCCATGGAGTCCAGTCTTCAGCAGTCAACTAAACCACAGGAAGATGATGGCTGATATGCCTAAAATAGGACTCCTTCCAGAAATTGTGTTGGAATAGACTAGAGAATGAAGAAGACCTTGAACCATTCCCTGTATCTACCTCTCTCTTAGTTTTTCCCACCTCTTCCACCCTTTTAGTTGCTCAGGCCCAATTCTTATGTGTTATCCTTGACCCCTCTTTCTTTTGTACCCTTCAACTAGTCCATGAGCAAATCCAGTCAGCTCTACCTTTGAAGTACATCCAAAATTCAACTATTCTTCACCACCCTCATTATTATTACTCTAGTTTAAGCATTTACATTTGAGAGGTAGTAGATGGAGGGAAGTAATAGAATAAACAGAGAGAAATAGGCTGGATTTAATGTGGTAGTCAGTAGGTAGTAGAAACAATTTTTTTTTTTTCTGAATGATTGCCATACAGAGGTATATTTTATTAACATAACTTAACTAGTACTGAGGGGAACACACTTCTCATCTGGCTTTGGTAACAGCCTCCTAATCAGTCTGGTTCTGCCCAGACCCTCCAACAGTCTATTCTCCTATGACAGTGATCCTGTCTTATAAGGCAAATAAGATCATGCTTCAAACTCCCCATGGCTTCCCATCTCTTTAGGATTCAAAGGCAAAACCTCAGAATGGTATACTGGTCCCCACCACCTCTCTGATCTCTCTGTTCCTCCCTTGCTCTGCTTCTACTGCACCACCTCCCTCGCCATTTTTCAGATTCACAAGCCTGCTGCTTTTCATCTTCATGCTTGCTATCACCTCCACTTGGAAACCCATTCCCTTGGGGACCCACAAGACTTACTCTCTCGGTACATTCAAGGCTCTATTCAAATCTCTCTTTTAGAGGCTTTTGCAGACCACCTTGTATAAATTACCACACACCCCTCAACACAAACACACACACACACCCTCTCTATCCCCTTATTGCCATATAGATTAGATTATCTCTTACTCCCCTTCCTCCCTGCCTTTCACCAGAGCAGAACTGTGTCTTGCTTACTGTTGGACTGGTGCTTCTGGCACAGTGCCTGACATATCCCAAACACTCAAAAATTTATGAGATGAATGGGCTGAGGGCTGGATGAATCACTCCCTAACACAGGAAGATACATGCCGGTCCTTCTTCCAGCTGCTCTTCAGAACACATCTACTATCATATTCTAGGAAGGTCATGACTGAATGGCATCCAGCCCTGGTAGGACAGGCTTTGCTTCATTTCCTTCTTACAATGCAGTAGTATATTGCTAGCAATCTTCTACATATGAGATTTCTTCTTTTTGCCTTGCTTCAGTTTTGTCCAAGTGCATGAAGGCACTTTGATTGATGTGTACTATGATCATATAATCTTTCATTTGGTCTAACTCTATCAAAATAGTTTCTTAGAATAAGCTCTAGGAAGGGGAGGAGTTCATGTATCAAAACTCTGATTTCAATTATCTAGGGCTCTGGATCCCAATTCAATGACAACTGAACTATATGTATACAGATAGAAATAAAAATGAAAAGAACCAGAAGTCATTAAATCTCTACTAGGAGCCAGCACTGTGCTGAGAGCTTGATAAATGCTATCTCAATAAATCTATGGTATCTCATAACTGTTCACATGAAAGTGATATATTCACTACATAAATGAAGAAACTAAAGGCTGAGACAGTTAAAAAAATTAGCCAACATTTAAGTGAAAGAATTGAGATTCTGATGCAGATCTGAATCCAAAATCTAATCTCTTTCAATACAAAAGACAAGACATTCACACCATTCATGGGAAAAATTAGTCTTTTCTCTTCGCCTCACTCATTGGCCCATAGCTAATACTATTTGACTAAGGATTATTTGAGGGGTCGCCCTAGAAAATGTTCTAATGAGTTGTTCCCAAGCACAAACTCTACAGCCTCTAAAACCAAGCTTATCTAACATGCATGGGGATTTGCTCACTTTTCAAGCTTAGGAAAACACTCAAACACAGAATGAAGTCATATCTACCTATTTAATTCCACATTAGTTTCTAAGACATCTAAAACTATATCCCAGACTAGTTTTCTTAAATAATAAAAAAGAACTGAGTTCCAACTGTTGTGTAGTATCTTGTAGCTCCTTCTCTGTAGCGATTCCAGAAGCCCAGCCTTTCACTCAGGCACTACTTGGGGTGCAATGGGTTAGTCCTGGAGATGCAGCAGTGAACAGCAAGCACTGTCCTGCACTTGTGAAACTTCCTGTCTAATGGGGCAAGCAGACAATTATGTGGTTGAGTGTTAATTACTTTTTGGTTAGATGCTATCAACAACTACAGAGTTGGGCATTGTGGATAATCTCTTCTCAGGTGGTCATGGAAGTCTTCCCTAAGAAAGTAATACTTGAGCTGAGAGCTAAAGAATGAAGTGGCATCTCTTAGATGGAGGAGTTGGGAAGTGGTGACTGGGGTCAGTTTTACAGGCAAAGGGAACAAAATGTGACAAAGGTATGAACTGGGAAAAGGCTTGATGCATTTGAGGAATTACAGGGGTGGCAGTGTGGCTGGAAGCTGGATTGAAGAAGAGTGAGAAGAGAGGATGACTGCAATGAGATGAGGCTTCAAAGATGGGAAGAGACCAGGTCCTGTACAGCTTGTGAAGGATTCTGTGATGGACCCCAACAGCAATGGGGAACTAAGGAAATGTTTTAAGCAGTAGTGATACATTCAGATTTGCATTTTGAAGAGATCACTCTGGATATAGTATAAAGAATGGTTTAATGGGTGAAGGCTGATAAATATGGATGGGGTATAGAGGGAGTGGGTGCTGAAATATATAAGGAGACTAGTGAGGATGCAAAGGCCAGGAAAAACCAAGAGTAGTAGCGAACTTGTAGAAATACCAATGTATTTGAGATATATTTATAAGGTAGAATCAACAGAATTTAGGGATGGATTGGATGCAAAGGATAAGGGAGAGGGAGATGTTAAAAATGACTCCCTGGTTTCTGTAGGTGCTGTTGGCTGGATGGTGCTACTGTATCCTGGGGAAGAATACAAAGTAGGGGTATGTTTGGGGGAGGTGGGTGGAAAGAGAACGAATTCAGCATTAGACTTGGACTCTGAATTGTCTGTGGGACTTCCAGTGGGATGTTGAGTCAGCAGTTGGCTACTTGAGGTCTAGAACTCAGATGAGCTCTCTGAACTTGAGATTTAAATGTAAAAATAGATGCAATCACTTAGGGAAAGAACGTAAAGTGTTAAGAGGATGGCGTCATGACAAACTAAAACATTTAAAGGTCAGGTAGAAAAGGAAAGGACTAGCAAGGGAACATAGAATTTCCACCACAGGTGCCTTCATATTATAGCTCCCCTTGAAAATGCCGGTTTGGTTGCATACATGGCACCAATAAAGTAGGGCATATCCAGGAAGTTAGAGTAGGCAATGTTTTCAATACTTTTCTGACAGCAGAGAGAGTCAAGGCAGGTCTTTGTGAATTGGCCAAAAACAAAAATTTTTTATTTACCCACCCACAGTTAAATAAGGTCTTGAGTTTGTTTTGATCCTTATCCCTTCCAGAAACACATTTTTATTTTTCAATCTTTAGATCCCAATTTTTGCTATCTATTCTTATGTTTCTTTAAACTACTAGAGGTCTAGCTAATTGGTATAATTTGGAAAAGTTATCTAGCCTCTTAATTGTAGTTTATTTTAAATAGAACATTACATATACATTCCCTAACCTCATTCTCCTCCTGTTTTTCCTAGAGGGAGTACCTATTCAGAATTTAGTGGGTTTTTAAATTATTTTTTTTTTAATTTTATAACCAACAGTGTATATATGGAATTGGGCAAAACTCTGTTCTCCATGTCAGGGTCTCTCAACCTCGGACATTTGGGGCTAGACAAGTCTTTGTTCTGGGAGACTGTCCTGTGCCTTGTAGGTTGTCTGGCAGCAGCCCTAGCCTCTATCCACGAGATGCCAGTAGCAGCCACCAAATTTCACCAGATATTGTCAAATGTGCCTTTGGAGACAAAACCGTTCCCCTCATCTCCCACCCTTGAGAGTCATTGCTCTAAGTCTTGTAGTCCAGGGCTTCACAAACTTAAATGTGCACAGGAATCCCCTGGGAATACTTTTAGAAGGCAAATGCTGATTCAGTAGGTCAGAGGTGGGACCTGGCATTCTGCATTTCTAACAAGCACGCAGGCAATGTGAATTTTTCCGGTCAGAGTACCACACTTTGAATAGCAAGGTTGTAGACAGTTTCTCATTCATATCAACTGGTGGAATTCTCATGAGGATCCAATGACAGTAATTTTGGGAATACAAAATTTACAATGAACTATTGCTCAAACAGCCTAAGACAAATAGAAACTAAGAAAACAAGCACTGTCCCATCCTCCTAATAGAGCTGCCTTCATGTTTCCATATTTCTCTCCAGTCCCCACTACTTATTCATAATTGGACAACAATTTAGTGTATATTCCCTGCATGTCTTAACACATTTATGAAATGTGTTCAAAAATATTTAATTTTTTGTGTTTTTAATTTTATAAATGGTATCACACTGTACTATCCTACAACTTGTTTTTCTTACTGAACACTATGCTTTTTCTATACACCCATGGTGATACTGGCAACTCTAGTTGATTAATTTTAACTGCTGTATGGTATTCCACTAACTGACTTTGCCACCATCTGTCTCTTCTCCTACTGAAAATTCAGGATGTTTCCATGTTTTTGCCACTGCACACAGCTGCAATAATTATTTCCAAACATTTTTTACATGTGCACATGTGCTACAGTTTTGCTGGAGTATGGACCTAGAAGTGTCAATTACTGGTCAAAGGATATATACATCTTTGAGTTTACAAGTTATTGCTAAGTTACACTCTAAAGGACCACCAGCAATGTTTGAATCACTATTTCTCCATATTATCACCAGTACTTGATGTGTCACATTTTTCATTTTTGTCTCTCTGATGGGTATAAAATAGTTTCATTGTAAGCCTAAGCATTTTTTCATAGTTTTTCCTGCATTGCTAGATTTTTAAAAATATGTATATTCACACTTTTAGTAGTATTTCTTATTTTCATTCACTTACATATACCACCCTAAAGATTCTGATACCCTATAAGGAGGGGTAGAGCACATTCCATGAGAATATGGATATTTGAACTTTAATCCAGGTCTCCAGTTGACTCCAATATGCTTCTCTTCCCTATTGTAATTTAGAATAACGCACAAATCTTTACTCTTTTTGTTTAATTCTGAGCACCTGGTGCCTACCATAGACTTTGCTAGGATTAGATATACAGAGAGAGAAGGCACAGACCCTGCCCTCAATGAGAACCTTGTCTAGAGGTGATGGGAAAGGATCTAATAACTAAGCCACAAAATTTCAATAGCACAGAAATGCTGGGATGGGATGATCACAGGATGCTGAGGGCACCACAGAAGAAACCAACCAGACCAAGGAGAGAAGATGACTTTGGAATGAGATCATATGTGAGCTAAGATTTGAAGGATGAGTAAGAATGCACTATATCGTTGAGAAAAGCATCTTTGATTTTGTAAAGAGGCTAATAGAGAGTATGGCAAGTTCAAAGACTGGAAGGTATTCTGAAATGCCAAGAGACAAACGTAAAGAGGGAATGGCAAAAAAAGAAAGAGGGAAAGAAGGAAGGAAAGGAAGGAAGGAAGGAAGGAAGGACGGAAGGAAGGAATGGAGGGAGGGAGGGAGGGAGGAAGAAAAGAAAGGAGGAAGGAAAGAAGAAAGAAAAAGACTAAAGAAAAGTCTAAATGCAGATCACAAAGGACCTTGTGTCATGCTAAGGATTTTGGATTTGACCTTGCATGTGATGGGAAGCCTTCAAGAATATTTAGCAGGAAAATGATGGGATTAGGGTTTTTTTCGCTCAGTAAGATCCCCCTGAGTCTTATGTGATAGTAGCAAGGGGTGGGCAGTAATGATGGCAAGGAGGCCAATTTGCTTTTTTCAGGTTGCTGATCCAGACTGGATGGTTCCCAGACTGGATGGTTCCCGGACTGGATGGTTCTTCAACCTAATAGCAGTGGGGATAGTGAAGAAAGAAATTACAGAGGTAAAAAAAATATTCAACAGAACATGAGGATAAATAATAGACAAACCTTGGGTTTGTGGTTTGAGGACCCTAAGCATTATGGTGCCAAACAAAACAGGGAATAGAAGAGGAAGAGATGAGGGCCCAGGGTGAGGGTGGGGAGAAATGACGATAACTTCAGTTTTACGTTTATTGATTGAGTTTAAGCCTCATACGGAACATCCAGATGGAGGTGTGCTGTTGACTGTTGGAATAAGGGCCTGGAATCCAGGTGGCAGATCTTGACTTGAGACTTATGCTTAGAAACTATCAACTTCCAAACAGAAAGTAAAGTCATGACAATAGATTCAGCTGCTCAGAAAGAGTATAGGAATTGTAAGAATAGAAAGGATGGACAGAACTCCAGGAAGCAGAATGTAGAGGATTAGCAAAGTAAGAGAAACTAGAAAGGAGACAGAAAGACTGGCCAGAAGAATAGGAGAAAAACCAGGGGGATGCAGTGCCACCAAAGAAGCCAGAAATTTCAAATAGGAAGGAATGACAAGGGTCAAATGGTCAGGAGAGCATTTAGACGAGACCTCTGAAAAGCATGGGCTGGATTTAGACACAGTGTGATCTTGGAAAGATCTCTGAAGCCACCAACATATGGACTGTCTCTAATTCTATACGATATGGATATTTTAAGTGTATTTCTACCAACCAAAAAAAACGGCCTATTGTTCCTTTTAACTAAAACAAGTCAGGCCATCCCTCTAGGCTCCACTTTGTTGAGCTGAAAGAAGAGTGAGTTAATTAGATGACATACCAGGTTCCCTTCAGC
This sequence comes from Phocoena phocoena, assembly GCF_963924675.1. Lineage (NCBI taxonomy): Eukaryota > Metazoa > Chordata > Mammalia > Artiodactyla > Phocoenidae > Phocoena > Phocoena phocoena. The sequence continues at coordinate 97,786,420 of NC_089222.1, read as the reverse complement.
TCTCACAGGTATGATTGCCTCAACACCATATAATCAGTTTCACCTTGTATCCTTGAAACTAATGATAAGCTACACCTTGGGGACCTCCTCTGGCTCCATTGACATCCTCCTCTTTCATTCCTAAGTCCCCCCCTTGGACTTGCAGTAACTCCACACTATCCTGTGCTTCACCCTGACTCACTCTTCCCAGAAACAGCCCACACTAACTTGAACTTCTTCTTTCCCTCCCCTCAATTTCCACTTTATGGAAACTGTGAGTCAGACGTATCCACACATCTTTTGACTTTAGCCCCTACCTATAAACAATAAGAACACATTTTACACACCATTGAATAGGCAAATCATCCTGAGGTGAGCTTCTTGAGGACAAGAATTGTGCATTTACTAATCTTTGGAAGCCAGGTCTTAGAAAATACCCAGCAAACTATAATCATTCAAAACACTTATTTTGAGTAAGTGAAGAAATTGTGACAGCAATCCCGCCTGGGACCTCAGGAAGCATAGATCTTATACTTGGCACTTCCTTACAACAAAGGGATTACAATGCTGCCAGTCCTCTGCTAGTGGGCTCACTTCCAACGCCTGGCAACACAGCTTCTCCTGAAAATCAGCATCACAGGACTGGACTAAACACCTTCAGCTACTGCCTGGTTTCAGAGTCCACCAAGTCGAGGTAGGTGATGGACTCTACTCCAGTGGTGATACACTCAATGACTCTACAACATTCTGTTGTCCCAACACTACATAGGATTCACTGAATTGGGGACCATCTGTTGCTCACCTTTGCCCTGTTTCCATTCCTATCCTATGAGTAAGACTGAAATTCTCTTCCTCCTTGAGAAGATGACACTCAAACTCCTCAGGTTCCCCAGTTTGCTCTGCATGCATGTTATACTAAACATTCAAACATACTGAAAAAGGATTTCCAACAATAAACATTGCTCTGCATGCATGTTATACTAAACATTCAAACATACTGAAAAAGGATTTCCAACAATAAACATGGTCTGTATTGGGAGTTGTTTTTGCAAAAGCAAAACATTTTATAAATCTAATTCAATTTTCTGATTTAGTAAGAGCTTGAAAATAAATAAGCTCATTTATGTCTATTCATTTCAGTACCAGCTAATGTCAGACTGAATGATGATGCTGAAATGCTGTTTTGCACTCTTTGATGTGTGGAATTTTAAGAACAAGCATCATTTCTATCGGTCCTATTTTTATGTCACCTCCACCAAAATTTCTTTTATTTCACATTATTTTTCTTCATCAAAGTTCAAGTCATTCTTTTAATTTTTTTCTCTCAAAACAAAATAATCGTTAAACTTAACTTTTCCAACAAAGCAAATCTGGCACCTTATTTCTTTACAGATTTTTGCCAAGATCTAAAATCATAAATTCTCTCTGTACACTTTTCCAAATATTTAAAGATATATTTTTGCTGACATTTTAAAGTAATATTTGTACCAGTGAATTGAGCTTAAATAAACAGACCATTACTGGTATAGTCACTATACTATGATGTTCTTTGAATGTACCACAAAGAGGCATTTATCTCTATGACACCCCACAAGAGAAATGAAATCAAACATTTGCAGCCACCATAAACAAGTAAAGGTCCTGTTTTCTTTACCAGATCAAGGTCCAGCAAGTGGGCCTAATTGAGTTAGGCATCAGGGAACATGTGAGTCAAATTTGGCACTCCCTCAAAGTTTGTGTTGAACTGAATTCAAATATCTGAAACTGTTTTTGAAAAAAAATACTACTTCCTGCTTTTAAATAAGAAAGGCAATTTGAAGATTGGATCATAAGGCTTCTTGGATATGGCAATACTCTCAAAAGAACCCTGAAACGCTGAGCGATATTTGTTTAGTTAAACAAGGTTCCACTGACCCTACTGGAACCCTGGGGGAAATTTTTTGTTTAACCTTAGTGTAATCCAACCTCAGGCCTCATGGATAATATTTGTGTCTCTCCTTGTGATAAAGCAAGAATAAAAGCAAGATATACATAGGTGATCACAAAAGAAGAGATGGCACATTTGAAAGGAAAGGGGGAAATTTATTGAATTCTTACAATGTATCCAACATTGTGCAAGGTCTTATTTAACTCCTAAAACAACTCTGTGTTTAAATATCACTATTCCTTTATTACAAAGAAGTAAGCAAGATCAGAGAACTTAAGTAACTTGCCCCAAAATGCATAGCTGGTAAGTGGTAAAACCAGGCTTATAACCCAGTTCTACCTGGTTTGGACCCCAAGTTTATCCTAATATTCCAGGGAGCAAGGACACCAGGGAGTCAAATCACAGAATTTCATAAAGCCACCTGCCAGTTGTACACTTATGTTTATAGCAGCGTATTCACAATAGCTAAAAGGCAGAAGCAACACAGAGTCCATCAACAGATGGATGGATAAATAAAATGGGGTGTAAACATACAATGGAATATTTTTCAGCCTTAAAAAAAAGGAAGTTCTGACACAACACATGCTACAACATGGGTGAAACTTGAGGACATTATATTGAGATAAGCGAGTCACAGTAACACAAAGACTGTATGATTACACTTATATGAAGTATCTAGAGGAGTGAAACTCAGCAACAGAAAGTAGAATGGTGGTTGCCAAGGGTGAGGGGAAAGAGAAAGGTGAGATTTTTCTTTTTCCTTTTTTTTTTTTTTTACATCTTTATTGGAGTATAATTGCTTTACAGTGGTGTGTTAGTTTCTGCTTTATAACAAAGTGAATCAGTTATACATATGTTCCCATATCTCTTCCCTCTTGCGTCTCCCTCCCTCCCACCCTCCCTATCCCCCCCCTCTAGGTGGTCACAAAGCACCGAGCTATCTCCCTGTGCTATGCGGCTGCTTCCCACTAGCTAACTATTTTACGTTTGGTAGTGTATGTATGTCCATGCCACTCTCTCACTTTGTCAGAGCTTACCCTTCCCCCTTCCCATATCCTCAAGTCCATTCTCTAGTAGGTCTGTGTCTTTATTCCTGTCTTACCCCTAGGTTCTTCATGACATTTTTTTTTCTTAGATTCCACATATATGTGTTAGCATGCGGTATTTGTCTTTCTCTTTCTGACTTACTTCACTCTGTATGACAGACTCTAGGCCCATCCATCTCACTACAAATAACTCAATTTCGTTTCTTTTTATGGCTGAATAATATTCCATTGTATATATATGCCACATCTTCTTTATCCATTCATCTCTTGATGGACACTTAGGTTGCTCCCATGTCCTCGCTATTGTAAATAGAGCTGCAATTAACATTTCGATACATGACTCTTTGAATTATGGTTTTCTCAGGGTATATGCCCAGTAGTGGGATTGCTGGGCCATATGGTAGTTCTATTTGTAGTTTTCTAAGGAACCTCCATACTGTTCTCCATAGTGGCTATACTAATTCACATTCCCACCAGCAGTGCAAGAGTGTTCCCTTTTCTCCACACCCTCTCCAGCATTTATTGTTTCTAGATATTTTGATGATGGCCATTCTGACTGGTGTGAGATGATATCTCATTGTAGTTTTGATTTGCATTTCTCTAATGATTAGTGATGTTTAGCATTCTTTCATGTGTTTGTTGGCAATCTGTATATCTTCTTTGGAGAAATGTCTATTTAGGTCTTCTGCCCATTTTTGGATTTTTTTTTGTTATTGAGCTGCATGAGATGCTTGTAAATTTTGGAGATTAATCCTTTGTCAGTTGCTTCATTTGCAAATATTTTCTCCCATTCTGAGGGTTGTCTTTTCGTCTTGTTTTTGGTTTCCTTTGCTGTGCAAAAGCTTTGAAGTTTCATTAGGTCCCATTTGTTTATTTTTGTTTTTATTTCCATTTCTCTAGGAGGTGGGTCAAAAAGGATCTTGCTGTGATTTATGTCATGGAGTGTTCTGCCTATGTTTTCCTCTAAGAGTGTGAGTTGTTATTTAATGAGTGTAGAGTTTCAGCTTTGCAAGATATAGAGAGTTCTGGAGATTGGTTGCACAACAATGTGAATGTATTTATGCATTTATTTTTACTTTAACTTTTTCTATTTGGAATAATTTTTTATATTTACACAAAAGTTGCAGTGATGGTATAGAGTTCCCATATGCCCCTCACCCAGCTTCCCCTACCATTAACATCTTATATAATCACTATATTTGTCAAAACTAAGACATTGACATGGGTACAATACCATTAACCAAACTCCAGACTTTAGACTTTATCCACATTTCTCTAGTTTTTCCCTGAATGTCCTTTTCCTGTTCCAGGACTCCAAAAAGGACACCATATTACACTTAGATGTCAAGTCTCCCCAGCCTCCTCTGATCTGTAACAGTTTCTCAGACTTTCCTTGTTTTTGATGATCTTGGCAGTTTTGAAGAATGCTGGTCAGATGTTTTGTAAAATGTCCACTGGATACTTGCTCATGACTAGATTTGGGTTATGAGTAGGAACTGGCTTTTCAATCTACATTTCATTAAAATTTAAAGTTGATACTTGATTCAATTACCAGACAACTTTTAAGCATGTTTAGAAGAACTTGGATATGTGAATCTACTTTTTTGACTGTAAATTTTTTGAAATCCAATTTCAGATCATTGATTTCTGATGAAAATATAGCATTCAAATTGAGATGTGTAATAAGTGAAAAATACATACTGGATTACAAAGCCTTACCACAAAAAGAAGGATATGAACTATTGCAGGAATAATTGTTTTATATCTAATACATGTTGAAATATTTTAGATATACTGAGTTAAGTCATACATATTATTAATATTGCTTTCACCAATTTCTTTTGTTTAGAACAGATCTTTTCTTTTCTTTCCTTCCAGTTTTATTGAGGTATAACTGACGTACCACGTTGTATAAGTTTAAGGTGTACAGCATAATGGTTTGACTTGCATACATCGTGAAATGATTGCCACAACAAGTTTAGTGAACATCCATCATCTCACATAGATACAATAAATGTGAATGTATTTATACTACAGGATTGTAGTATTAAAATCGTGAAGATGACAATTTTTATGTTATATGTATTTTACTATGATTTAAAAACAAACACCCCTGCCTAAGTTGTGTTTCCCTCTCCTTCACCAATCCTTTCACTTCATTTTCTGCTCAGTATTATGCATTTTTGCACGCAAGAATCAGGGTCAATGAGATAAAACGTCCACACAGACACTCTATTTTACAATATGTTCAAAGGACAAAAACAAGTTTTAAATGAAGACATGCCTCCAGTACACTAAATAGTCATCTGTTAAAGGACACAAATTCTTTAAAGCATTTATGTAGTCCATTGGAGAAAGGTTTCTATGTGAATTGACATTTTAAGGTCATATCCAATGTTCGTGTCTAGTTCATCTTCCAGCCAGGGCATCTCAAAGGATGAGAGAGAGACCAGTAGTATTTAATAAATGTCTATAGCACTCATTGTGTGTCAGGCACAGTTGTAAGCACTTCACAAATGTAAGCTTATTTAGCCCTCAAAACAACTCTAAGACGTAGTAGCAGTATTATCTTCATTTTATGTGAGCAAATTAGGACACAGAGAGGTTAAGTAACTCACCCAAGTTCACACAGCTAGTACGTGGAAGAGCCAAAATCTGAACAGAAGTAGCCTGGCTGCAGAGTTTATGCTATGTGGCCTGTCACTTGTATTTTTTGTGGGCCCTTAGTTATTAACCATACACACACACGCACACACACGCACACACACACACACAGAAATTTTTTAAAAACTTAAACCTCACTGCCTTCTTTCAAACCTGCCAGTGTTACTCACTGACTTTATATAAAATCACTTTTAGAGAGAAAATCAAAAGTCTAACTGTGAGCCTCCAGCCAGCGGGCTCTCCTGCTCTCTCTGCCACCATCTCTTCACTAGATTCTGCTTCCATCTACCCCCGATCTACTCTCAGTTCTAGTTCAAACCCAACCTATTTATTACCACTTGCCTCCTGACTGGGCTTCCCTGGAAACTTCATAGAGTTTTCCTGACTTATTTCTCCTTCTCTGGGCATAGCTGTTGGGCTCAGTTTTCCAACAATTCCCCTGATCTAAAGGTCTTCTCTATGTGCAGCATCTCTTTGTCTTTGAGGTACCACATTTGCGGCGAGCCGCTTCTGACCAGCAGAATGACGAATCACCACACGCTACATTCTTCTCGCATCACACTTTATTGGAGTACAGCTTGGTTTCAGGCGGATGGAAGGAAGACCCCGTACGCTCGAGCCTGTCTGCTTATATAAGGGCTTAAGGACTCGTGTAAGTCCCCGATTCGTCCGTATGGTTATCGCATTTCGCAAGCCGGACTTTGGATAGGCCACTGCTTCAAAACCTGATTAGCATATTAGGTGCATGCGCCCTAGCGGCATGCTTAGCGCATGCGCAATGGCTATCCAGCCGCGCCCTACACACATTGTTTCACAGCCTCCTCACATAGCCTCACTTCCAAAGCCCCTCATCTCTCTCTTTGTTCTCTGAGGTTTATCTCTGGTCAGTACATGTTTCCTGATCTGTTATCTTTTTTCAGGCCAACCTTTCACTTTTCTGGCACCAACATCTGAAGGTTCTCAAGGCACACAGCATGGCAAAGGGCATTTTACCTCCATCTTATTATCCATGATTTCATCCCCACAGCCTGAAACTCACCTTGCTGCCTCAGAAATGTTAGACGACCTCCATAATTTTTCTCTATGATTTTGAAGAAAAAAATGTAAGTATTGGGGGCAGGGGGTAGGAGGGTGGCTGGTAAAGAAAGCAACTGACCAGAGTGACCATTTTGTCGGCTGTGCCCACTAACTGCTCATAAAGCTCAAACAATCCAAGTAGCATTGGATCCTGTAGGAGTTAAAACAGAGGTAAGCAAACTTTTTATAAAAGGCCAGGTAAGAAAAATTTGAGACGTAGGCTACACAGTCTCTGTCCCAACTACTCAACTCTGCCATTGTAGGGCGAAAGCAACAGTAGATGAATAAATGAATGGGTGTGGCTTTGTTCCAATAAATCTTTATTCACAAAAACAGGCACTGGGCTGGATTTGGCCCATGGGCCATAATTTGCTTCTCTCTCAATTAAAATACTAGAATTCTTTGTGATGTTTTCTAGCTTTCACATGGGTTTCTGAAACCAGAGTCCCTCCTTACTGTTTTTTTAGACTATACTGTACTTCATTAACTCTCCACTAAAAGTAAACTTAAACTAGCATAAAGTAAGATAAGAAACATGATCCGTCACATCACTTGCCATGTTCCTTTAAGCAAAAGAACACATCCCAGACATGACAATTATTCACTGCCAAAACTGATAAACATCTGCTAGCACATATGCTGCCCCTGTCAGGTACTTTTTAATTTCCATGAGGAAGCTTCTCTTACAAAATATTCATGAAGGATCTCCAGACCATGATTGGCCAAGTACAGCTCTGAAACGGCAAAACAAAGATTTGTGCAGGCATGTCATTGAGTGAGCACATGAACGGCATCAAGTGCTGAGGCCTCTGGAATCAATGGTTCACAAATACCAGCCTCGGAGAAAGTTTTCCCAATTCGGGACATTCTTAACTGCTCCACTTCATCCCCACAAGGCTCTGAGGTGCTCATTCATTAACTCCTTTTTTCATTTGCTTAACAAATGTTTTGGAAGGCCTTCTGTGGGCCAGACATGTTGCTAGGCACCGGGAATGTAATGGAAAGACAGAAAGACAGTTTAACAACAGGAAAAAAAGAAAAGAACCATTGTGTGCTCCTGCAGAGCTTACAGTCTGGTGCATGTTGTCCTATAGAACTTCCTAGGGTGATGGAAATGTTCTTTACTCTGCACTGCCCAACATGGTAGCTACCAGTGCCCAGACGGCTCTTGAGCACTTGAAGTGTAGCTGGTGTGACTAGGAAACTGAATTTTAAGTTTCATTTAATTTTACTTAATTTAAAGGTAAATAGCCATCTGTGGCTAGTGGCTACTGTAATGGACAGTGCAGATTTAGTGGGAAAAATGCTTGAATCAAATTAATGTAAATTAAACCTGTCTTATGTGCTAAGGACATTAGGTACTGAGGGCTCTGATCACTAATAATAGAAGGATTCAACCAACCCAGGAAGATCAGGAAAAACTTCTCTAAAGAAGTGGCAAAGGAGGAGAAACCTGAAAAAGAAGGGGGGGGGGGGATCAAAAGGATATAGAACATGCTGAAGGATGGAAAGAGAAAGCACAGGGAGATCAGGAAACTATCTATTGCAATGGTCCAGATGACCAATGATGGTACATGGCTTGAATCCAGACAGATCTGTGGGATATGTAGAAAGCAAAATTGACATATCCTGGAAGAAAACTGGATGTGAGAAATAAGGCAAGAAGATTCATTTCAAGGATGACAGTACAACTTGCACCTCCTGGTTGAAAGAGGTGCCATTAACTGAACAGAAAACACAATGAGATGAGTGGGTCTGGGAGGATGTTGTTGGCTTGGTCTTCAACATGTTAAGTTTGAGGTGCTCAGAGACATCCATATGGTCTGTTGAATAGGCAGCAGCTCAGAGGAGAGGTAAGAAATGAAGATAGAAATTGGTGGGTTGTTATTGAATAGTGTATTACTATTTCTGTCCCCATGATAATGTGAGGTATTCCTGGCAAGTTGCCATGAATTTTGTTAATTAATGCAGACAAGGTAGTATGTACAAATGGAATACATCCAATGCAATGCCATAATTTCAACAGTAGTTTAAATGGGAGGAGATCAGGAAGGATTCAAAGAGAGGAAAAATAATGGTGGGGTTCATTTGTAAAAGCTTTATAAGAAAGTAAAACTACCTAAAGAGATGTGAAATAGGCCATAAGAATTCACATACAGTGGATGCTCCTTGCAATTATAAAGGAACAGGAGAGATGGAAAGATTCAATTTAAGCTGAGGTCTCAGAGAACCACCTGACCTAAAAGAGAACACTGTAGTTCAGTTTAACAGATAGAAACAAGTATATGGGGAGTTGGGACAAGAGTGAGTGGCCCAGATAATTAACAGTGGTGGACATTTTTAAATTAATTTGTTCAGCTTCTACTTATGGGTGATAATATTTGAATATGGATAAGTCAAATATTTAATTTAAAAACAATGTCACAATTCAATACAATTGAATTGGAAAGCTGTTCAAGTCTTTCATCCCCTTCTCATACACTGTTTCCATCTTAGAAGCATGTCACCTACTAAACTGGTGAAAAGACAACTCATCAATTTTAAAAAATCTGCTCTCAGCTGGCCATGTGCATGACTGCATTTGTCTTCCCACTACTCCATTAGTTGAGACCTATATCTTCCATTTAAAAGTCCTCCTACTGGACTATAGACTAGTAGAGAAATAAACTATAGAAAATGGTTACAATTGCTCTGGTCAGTAATTTTATAACTTGCCCTGAAAATTACAACACTAAGAACAAAAATTTTCAGTTGGCCTCCAAGTAGTAAAACTCTGTTGACTGTAGTTGAGATTCTTGGAAATGTGTTCAGATTGTTTCAGGACATAAAATGAACTGAGTCTAAATCTAATCAGAATATAAACAAACAAATATTCAGGTATTTCAGGCCAAGACATAGTACTCTTTCATGCTACAAACATTTACACAGTCCCGTTCCCTCCATTCTTACCTTGAGGCAGCCACTAAGAAGAATGTGGCATATATCTCTTCCAGCCCAAGCTTTTATACTTTTATTACATTTATGAATACAAAAAATATATACAGCATTGCTTTGGGTTTGATATACATAAATGCTATGCTACAATATGAATCATTCTAAAACTTGCCTTTTCATCTACCTTTTAAGATTTTTCCATGTTGGTTTGTTTTCATTGCTGTTAATTTTCCAACATATAAATAAACCACATTTTATTAATTCCCCTATTGATTGATATCAGATTACTTCCAGTTCACTATTCCAAAAATACAACAATGAAGTTATTTTAAATTTCTTCCTGTGTACATGAGCAAGAGGTTCTAGATCAATCTAGATCTAGATCAAGAGTGTCAAAGGGTAAGCTTTCACTAGATACTGGCAAAAGTCTCAAAAAATGGTGGGAACTATTAACATATTAGCAGCAGTGGGTAAGATCTTCTCTACACACGACTTTCTGATGTTTGCCAGTCAAATGGGTGTGAAATGGTATCTCATTTTAATTTTTTCCCTGATTACAAGTTTCACTAATTCCTATGTTCCTAGTTAAGCATCTTTTTTATGTTTATTTTCTATTTACCTTTTACCTTTTCTCTGAACTGCTGGTTCGTATCTTTTATCCACTTTTATACTTACCTGTCATTTTCTCCAGAGTTCTTTATATACCAAAATGTGTCTGGATATAAGGTGATCCCGAATATAAGGCTGTCTCTCCCAGTGTTCCAAATTAGGAGTTACATAAAGTTTTGTACAACTTTAATATAAAAATATTTATGTATAAAGTTAAAATCGAAGGAGTACTTCCCAGAACTTCTGCTGCCAGTGTCCTTGTCCTAATGGTGAGCCACAGCCACCCACTGACTCTGCAGGAGACACTCCAAAACTAGAAGCCGTGTGGAAGACAGTCTCTTGGTGCTCCAGCCAGGTGTCAGGGCTGTGCCACTGAGGTGGGAGAGCCAACTTCAGGACACTGGTCAACAAGAGATCTCCCAGCTCCACATAATATCAAATGGCGAAAATCTCGCAGAGATCTCCATCTCAACACCAACACCCAGCTTCACTAAATGACCAGCAAGCTACAGTGCTACACACACTATGCCAAACAATTAGAAAGACAGGAACACAGCCCCATCCATTATCAGAGAGGCTGCCTAAAATCATAATAAGGCCACAGACATCCCAAAACACACCACCAGACGTGGACCTGCCCACCAGAAAGACAAGATCCAGCCTCATCCACCAGAACACAGGCACTAGTCCCCTCCACCAGGAAGCCTACACAACCCACTGAAACAACCTTAGCCACTGGGGACAGACACCAAAAACAATGGGAACTAAAAACCTGCAGCCTGCGAAAAGGAGACCCCATACACAGTAAGATAAGCAAAATGAGAAGACAGAAAAAAACACAGCAGATGAAGGAGCAAGAAAAAAACCCACCAGACCTAACAAATGAAGGGAAAATAGGCAGTCTACCTGAAAAAGAATTCAGAATAATGATAGTAAAGATGATCCAAAATCCTGGAAATAGAATAGACAAAATGCAAGAAACAATTAACAAGGACCTAGAAGAACTAAAGAGGAAACAAGCAATGATGAACAACACAATAAATGAAATTAAAAATACTCCAGAAGGGATCAACAGCAGAATAACTGAGGCAGAAGAACGGATAAGTGACCTGGAAGATAAAATAGTGGAAATAACTACTGCAGAGCAGAATAAAGAAAAAAGAATGAAAAGAAATGAAGACAGTCTCAGAGACCTCTGGGACAACATTAAATGCACCAACATTCGAATCATAGGGGTCCCAGAAGAAGAAGAGAAAAAGAAAGGGACTGAGAAAATATTTGAGGAGATTATAGTTGAAAACTTCCTAAATATGGGAAAGGAAATAGTTAATCAAGTCCAGGAAGCACAGAGAGTCCCATATAGGATAAATCCAAGGAGAAACATGCCAAGACACACATTAATCAAACTGTCAAAAATTAAATACAAAGAAAACATATTAAAAGCAGCAAGGGAAAACCAACAAATAACACACAAGGGAATCCCCATAAGGTTAACAGCTGAACTTTCAGCAGAAACTCTGCAAGCTAGAAGGGAGTGGCAGGACATATTGAAAGTGATGAAGGAGAAAAACTAACAACCAAGATTATCTACCCAGCAAGGATCTCATTCAGTTTTGATGGAGAAATTAAAACCTTTACAGACAAGCAAAAGCTGAGAGAGTTCAGCACCACCAAACCAGCTTAACAACAAATGCTAAAGGAACTTCTCTAGGCAAGAAACACAAGAGAAGGAAAAGACCTACAATAACAAACCAGAAACAATTAAGAAAATGGGAATAGGAACATATATATCAATAATTACCTTAAATGTAAATGGATTAAATGCTCCCACCAAAAGACACAGACTGGCTGAATGGATACAAAAACACGACCTGTATATATGCTGCCTATAAGAAACCAACTTCAGACCTAGGGACACATACAGATTGAAAGTGAGGGGATGGAAAAAGATATTCCATGCAAATGGAAACCGAAAGAAAGCTGGAGTAGCAATTCTCATATCAGACAAAGTAGACTTTAAAATAAAGATTATTACAAGAGAAAAAGAAGGACACTACATAATGATCAAGGGATCGATCCAAGAAGAAGATATAACAATTGTAAATATTTATGCACCCAATATAATAGCACCTCAATACATAAGGCAAATACTAACAGCCATAAAAGGGGAAATCGACAGTAACACAATCATAGTAGGGCACATTAACACCCCACTTTCACCAATGGACAGATCATCCAAAATGAAAATATAAAGGAAACACAAGCTTTAAATGATATATTAAACAAGATAGACTTAATTGATATTTATAGGACATTCCATCCAAAAACAACAGAATACACATTTTTCTCAAGTGCTCATGGAACATTCTCCAGGAAAGATCATATTTTGGGTCACAAATCTAGCCTTGGTAAATTTAAGAAAATTGAAATCATATCAAGTATCTTTCCCGACAACAATGCTATGAGACCAGATATCAATTACAAGAAAAGATCTGTAAAAATTACAAACACATGGAAGCTAAACAATACACTACTTAATAATGAAGTGATCACTGAAGAAATCAAAGAGGAAATCAAAAAATACCTAGAAACAAATGACAATGGAGACGCGATGACCCAAAACCTATGGGATACAGTAAAAGTAGTTCTAAGAGGGAAGTTTATAGCAATACAATCCTACTTTAAGAAACAGGAAACATCTCAAATAAACAACCTAACCTTGCACCTAAAGAAATTAGAGAAAGAAGAACAAAAAAAACCCAAAGTTAGCAGAAGGAAAGAAATCATAAAGACCAGATCAGAAATAAATGAAAAAGAAATGAAGGAAATGATAGCAAAGATCAATAAAACTAAAAGCTGGTTCTTTGAGAAAATAAACAAAATTGATAAACCATTAGCCAGACTCATCAAGGAAAAAAAGGGAGAAGACTCAAGTCAATAGAATTAGAAATGAAAAAGAAGTAACCACTGTCACTGCAAAAATACAAAGGATCATGAGAGATTACTAAAAGCAACTCTATGCCAATAAAATGGACAACCTGGAAGAAATGGACAAATTCTTACAAATGCACAACCTGCCGAGACTGAACCAGGAAGAAATAGAAAATATGAACAGACCAATCACAAGCACTGAAATTGAAACTGTGATTTAACATCTTCTAACAAACAAAAGCCCAGAACCAGATGGCTTCACAGGCGAAATCTATCAAACATTTAGAGAAGAGCTAATACCTATCCTTCTCAAACTCTTCCAAAATATAGCAGAGTGAGGAACATTCCCAAATTCCTTCTACGAGGCCACCATCACCTTGATACCAAAACCAGACAAGGATGTCAAAAAGAAAGAAAACTACAGGCCAATATCACTGATGAACATAGATGCAAAAATCCTCAGCAAAATACTAACAAACAGAATCCAACAGCACATTAAAAGGACCATACACCATGATCAAGTGGGGTTTATTCCAGGAATGCAAGGATTCTTCAATATACACAAATCAATCAACGTGATAAACCATATTAACAAATTGAAGGAGAAAAACCATATGATCATCTCAATAGATGCACAGAAAGCCTTTGACAAAATTCAATACCCATTTATGATAAAAACCCTGCAGAAAGTAGGCATAGAGGGAATTTTCCTCAACATAATAAAGGCCATATATGACAAACCCACAGCCAACATCATCCTCAATGGTGAAAAACTGAAAGCATTTCCACTAAGATCAGGAACAAGACAAGGTTGCCCACTCTCAGCACTCTTATTCAACATAGTTTTGGAAGTTTTAGCCACAGCAATCAGAGAAGGAAAAGAAATAAAAGGAATCCAAATCGGAAAAGAAAAAATAAAGCTGTCACTGTTTGCAGATGACATGATACTATATATAGAGTTCCTAAAGTTGCTACCAGGAAACTGCTAGAGCTAACCAATTTATTTGGTAAAGTAGCAGGATACAAAATTAATGCACAGAAATCTCTGGCATTCTTATACACTAGTGATGAAAAATCTTAAACTGAAATTAGGAAAACACTCCCATTTACCGTTGCAACAAAAAGAATGAAATACCTAGGAATAAACCTACCTAAGGAGACAAAAGACCTATATGCAGAAATTATAAGACACTGATGAAAGAAATTAATGATGATACAAATAGATGGAGAGATATACCATGTACTTGGATTGGAAGAATCAACATTGTGAAAATGACTCTACTACCCAAAGCAATCTACAGCTTCAATTCGATCCCTATCAAACTACCATTGGCATTTTTCACAGAACTAGAACAAAAAATTTCACAATTTGTATGGAAACACAAAAGATCTCGAATAGCCAAAGCAATCTTGAGAACGAAAAATGGAGCTGGAGGAATCAGGCTCCCAGACTTTAGACTGTACTACAAAGCTACAGTAATCAAGACAGTTTGGTACTGGCACAAAAACAGAAATATAGATCAATGGAACAGGATAGAAAGCCCAGAGATAAACCCATGCATATATGGTCACCTTATCTTTGATAAAGGAGGCAAGAATATACAGTGGAGAAAAGACAGCCTCTTTAATAAGTGGTGCTGGGAAAACGGGACAGCTACATGTAAAACAATGAAATTAGAACACTCCCTAACACCATACACAAAAAAAAACTCAAAATGGATTAAAGACCTAAATGTAAGGCCAGACACTATCAAACTCTTAGAGGAAAACATAGGCAGAACACTCCATGACATAAATCACAGCAAGATCCTTTTTGACCCACCTCCTGGAGAAATGGAAATAAAAACAAAAGTAAACAAATGGGACCTAATGAAACTTCAAAGCTTTTGCACAGCAAAGGAAACCATAAACAAGACCAAAAGAACAACCCTCAGATTGGGAGAAAATATTTGCAAATGAAGCAACTGACAAAGAATTAATCTCCAAATTTTACAAGCAGCTCAATAACGAAAAAACAAACAACTCAATCAAAAAATGGGCAGAAGACCTAAACAGACATTTCTCCAAAGAAGATAAACAGATTGCCAACAAACACATGAAAGAATGCTCAACATCATTAATCATTAGAGAAATGCAAATCAAAACCACAATGAGGGCTTCCCTGGTGGCGCCGTGGTTGAGAGTCCGCCTGCCGATGCAGGGGATGTGGGTTCGTGCCCCCGTCCAGGAAGATCCCACATACCATGGAGCAGTTAGGCCCGTGAGCCATGGCCACTGAGCCTGCGCGTCCAGAGCCTGTGCTCCACAACGGGAGAGGCCACAACAGTGAGAGGACCGCGTACCGCAAAAAAAAAAAAAAAAAAAAATTTACGAGATATCATCTCACACCAGTCAGAATGGCCATCATCAAATAATCTAGAAACAATAAATGCTGGAGAGGGTGTTGAGAAAAGGGAACACTCTTGCACTGTTGGTGGGAATGTAAATTGATACAGCCACTATGGAGAACAGTATGGATGTTCCTTAAAAAACTAATAACAGAGCTACCATATGACCCAGCAATCCCACTACTGGGCATATATGCTGAGAAAACCATAATTCAAAAAGAGTCATGTATCAAAATGTTCATTGCAGCTCTATTTACAATAGCCAGGACATGGAAGCAACCTAAGTGTCCATCAACAGATGAATGGATAAAGAAGATGTGGCACATATATACAATGGAATATTATTCAGCCATAAAAAGAAACGAAATTGAGTTATTTGTAGTGAGGTGGATGGACATAGAGTCTGTCATACAGAGTGAACTAAGTCAGAAGGAGAAAGCCAAATACCTTATGCTAACACATATATATGGAATTTAAGAAAAAAAAAGAAAGGTCATGAAGAACCTAGGGGTAAGATGAGAATAAAGACACAGACCTACTAGAGCATGGACTTGAGGACATGGGGATGGGGAAGGGTAAGCTGTGACAAATTGAGAGTGGCACTGATATATATACCCTACCAAATGTAAAATAGATAGCTAGTGGGAAGTAGCCGCATAGCACAGGGAGATCAGCTAGGTGGTTTGTGACCACCTAGAGGGGTGGGATAGGGAGGGTTGGAGGGAGGGAGATGCAAGAGGGAAGAGATATGGGAACATATGTATATGTATAACTGATTCACTTTGTTATAAAGCAGAAACTAACATGCCATTGTAAAGCAATTATACTCCAATAAAGATGTTAAAAAAAAGAAGATAAAATCATCAAATGTCTATGTATCATACTGATGTTAATGTCATTTTAAATGCATATTCTAAATCACACATTAATCATAATAAATTATTTTCAGACTATTGCTGTCTCCTTCACTCACATTTCATGAAACAATTTTATTCACATTTCTAATGAGCATATCCAGCATCAGGGTTTTTCATGATTGAACCTCTTTTTGCATCATTTACAGTTTTCTAAAGCAGATCACCTCCACTCCTATTCAGAAAAATGTTGAATCTGTGTTTAATACACCCTCTAGACTGTGCTCCAAAGTACCAAATACCACTTGCTATTCATGATTTTCACAGTATGATCATGTACCATATTGCTTTTTGTGCCAGTTATCATTTTCCCCTTCCAACCCACCCCCCTTCCTTTTCCACCCTGCTTTCTGCTCTGGAAAGCTGACCTGTGTGGGCCACATACCCTGGATCCCTTGCTCTCAGGCTTCCTGCTGGGGACAGCCAATGGCAGGCTTGGCAGGAGATGAGAAGCGGGGAGGAGAGTGAGGTTGGGGCATTTACTCCTCTGGCTCCCTCTCTTAGAGGTTGCCTCCGTCTGGCTACCTCACTGGACAAAAGTCATTGCTCCTCTCAAGGCACCCTACTCCTCATTACCCTCTCCTTCCACATCCAGAGACCCCTCCTTCGCTTTACCCTTGCAGACCTAGGAGTGGTCATAGTTCTGAGCCTGCTAGCCCTGGGGTCCTGAGCTATTCCTTGCACTTCCCTTACACCCCTCCACACCTTTATAATTAGCCTTTTGATTAATAAACACTTCTTGAATTGTCCTAATTTGAATGTGCCATCAATTTCCCATTGAGAAACTGACCTTAATATTTTAAAAATAATCTTTGGGGTTCCTTTTTAGTTAAAATTATTCAATTTCAAAAATCTTTAGAAGGCTTGCTTTCCACAAATCGAACTCTTGCAATTTGAAGTTGTATTCCAGGAATAAACAATCTGTATTAACCTTCTTGATAGCCTTTTGTTAGTTTGTTTTGTTGTTTTAATCAGCACCAACCTGGGTCCTTTACAAACATGCACAAGTAGCACTGACTGGGTGGTTTTAGGCTGCTAATACATTTCAGAGACTTGAAAGCCTCTGATAAGTCCTTTTTTCTGAGCAATCATTTTGGGGAAATAAACATTGCCTTATATTTCATCATATACAGTATTCTGAATCTTAATATTCTATTTGTGTTGTATATCTCTTCTTCCCACCTATCACTTGACTTTTAAATTTGTTTGTTTTGTCAAAAGGTATAGTTTTAATTTAGACAAATTTATCTATCTTTTATTTTATGACTTATGGTTTTTATCTACTGAAGAAATTCTTTGCTACCCCAAGTTCACAAAGATCTTCTTCATGTTTACTTCTAAATGTTTTAAAGTTTCTTTTTTTACATTCTGATTTGCAGTTTGAGATAGAGACATAAGTTTATAATTTGCCCTATGGAGAACCAGTTGGCATCCCCATCTACTGAATAGTCTATTCTTTCCCAAATGACTTGAACGCCACCTCTATCACAAGGCTTCTGTATATACATGGTCTTCTCTAGGTTCTCAGTTCTGCTCCACAGTACATCCCTGCACCAACTCAACACCACGGTTCTCTAGTGATGATATCTAGCAGATGTACCCATCATGTTGTTCTTCAAAAGTTCTTGATTTCTTTGTCACCTGTGCTGCTAAAATAGATAACTTCTCCATAGAATAAAATGTGAACAGTGCCCCTTGGAGTTGACCACTTCTTCCATTTGAATTTTAGAATCTAATTGTCTCAGTACATGAAAAATCCTGTTGGAATTTTGAGTGGGATTGCACTGGCTTTATAAATTAATTTAGGAGAGAAGAAACATTTTCACCATAGTGAGTCCTTCCATATAGCAACATGGTTCAGATCCCAATTTATTCAGGTTTGCTTTTACATTTAAAGATTTCTTTCATAAGATTTCTTTTACATCTTTTGGTCACTTAATTGCTAGGTACTCTATAAAATGGAGGTTTTTAAGAAACTGAGTCACAGGTATAGAAAACAAACTTGTGGTTACCAAGGGGGAAAGGAGGCAGGGATAAATTGGGAAATTGGGATTGACATATACTCACTACTATATATAAAAGATAACTAGGGCTTTACTGGTGGTACAGTGGTTGAGAATCTGCCTGCCAATGCAGAGGACATGGGTTCAAACCCTGGTTCAGGAAGATCCCACATGCCACGGAGCAACTAAGGCTGTGCACCACAACTACTGAGCCCACGTGCTGCAGCTACTGAAGCCCACATGCCTAGAGCCCGTGCTCCGCAGCAAGAGAAGCCCACGCACTGCTACAAAGAGTAGCCTCCACTCTCCACAACTAGAGAAAGTCTGTGCACCGTGATGAAGACTCAACACAGTCAAAAATAAATAAATAAAATAAATAAATTTATGAAAAAAAAAGATAACTAATGAGAACCTACTGTATAGTACAGGGAACTCTATTCGATGCTCCATAATGACCTATATGGGAATGGAGTCTAGAAGAGAGTAGATATATGTATATATATGACTGATTCACTTTTCTGTACAGCAGAAAGTAATACAAGACTGTAAATCAACTATACTCCAATTTAAAAAAGTAATAAAAAAAGAACTCTCACTAGATGAATAAATAAATAAATAAAATGGAGGGTTTTATATTTTCAAATTGGTTGTTACCAATACAGGAATCCTATTTTTTTTATTTAGCCACTATGCTGAAATTTTCAAAGTTTCATAGTTCATTTCTATTGGATTTTCTATGCATATACTCACATTATTACAAATAACAAAAAATTTGCCTTTCTTTCCAATCATTACATCCCCTATTTCATTTCTTTGACAAGAAGCAATGACAGGGGTCCTTATCCTTTTCATGTTAAAAAGAACACTTCTAACATTTCTCCACTGGTGTTCACATAATGACATTTGATTCAGATCACAGAAATAATAAGGATGTTCCCAATAATTTTTAGTTTCCTAAGACTATATCATGGATGGGTATTGATTCATCACAAATGCTTTTTATGTATCACTTGAGATAATATATAGTTTATGTTGTCTTATGTTATAGATATAAACTATATATATTTAATTTTTATAGTATATATATATTACACATTTTCTTTAATCTGTTAATATACTACCTTATATAAATAAATGCTGAAATAGAGCTATCCCTATGTTCTTGGAGAAATCCTAACATATACTGATGAATGAATTTCAGGCTAGTATTTCATTTAGTATGTTTATATTCATGCTCATAAATGAAATTGGTCTGTAAATTTTTTTGCACTGTCCTTATTCAGTTTGGGCATTGTATTTGTTTCCTATTGCTGCTGTAACAAATAATCACAAATTCATTAGCTTATACAGTTCTGAAGGTCAGGAGTGCAAAACATGTCTCAATGGGCTAAAATCAAGGTGTCAGCAGGACTGCCCTCCTTTCTGGAGGCTCTAAGGGACAGCCCATTTTCCTTGCCTTTTCCAGCTTCTAGTGGCCACCCACATTCTTTGGCTCATGGTCCCCTTCCATTTTCAAAGCCAGCAATGGCTGGTTGAGCCTTTCTTGTATCATAACACTCTGACCTTTTTTACTGACTTCTTCCACTTTTAAGGACCCATGTGATTCTATCAGGTCCACCTGGACAATCTTAGTAATCTATTTTAAATCCAGCTGATTTGCAACCTTAATCTCATCTGCTACTTTAATTTCTCTTTGTTATATACTGTGAATATGTAACATATTCACAGGTTCTGTGATTAGGATATATTTGGGAGACGGTCATTCTGTCTACTACAGGTATCAAAAATTTAATAGCCTTAAAATTAGTTGGAATATTTTCTCTTTATTCTCTGAAACAGTACAAGTTAGAGGTCATTCATTGCTTAAAGGTTTAATGAAACTCACCTTTCTTGTGTGACTCTTTTTTTCAGGGATATTTAATACTTGAATTAATAACGACTTTTTTCTCCCTTAGTTTTCTAGTGTCTATCACCAATTTAGACCCAAATAATCCACCAGAGACATAAAACTCCCCTCAACACACTGGGCAATCTATCCACTGATTTTTGTTTTCACTGGAAACATTCCACCAGGATCTCTGTGTTCTTAGTCCAAAACTAGACTGTTTGCTCTCTAGGAAGAGCTATCACTCTGAAGTTTCCCTTTATTATCGTCTTGGGAATTCCTTTTATTGATATTTCTCTCTTCTATGAGATTCTCCTTTGCCTGAGTGTTTTGGCTTCTGATTTCTTATTTTTTCCTTTCTTTTGGTGGAGTATGTACTCAACTTCTAGTAGCATGAGGGAAAGGGTGTTGAGGGTAAATTATTTGACAGCTTGCCTTTTGGAGGTCTTTTATTCTATCGTGATACTTGACACATGTCTGGGCATAGAATTCCTGGTGCAAATCTCTTCCCCTGAACTTTAAAACAATGCCTCTGCTGTTTTCTAGATTCCAGAGCTACTGGTAAGAAATGCAATGCCATTCCAATTCCTGATTCTTTCCAGAGAAGGAAGGAAAATGTATGTTAAGACTGTCTCTTCATTCTTTTTTATAAAATTATTTTATTGAAGTATAGTTGATTTACAATGTTGTGTTAATTTCTGCTGTACAGCAAAGTGATTCAGTTATGGATTCTTTTTCATATTCTTTTCCATTATCCATTACAGGATATTGAATATAGTTCCCTGTGCTATACAGTAAGATCTTGTTGTTTATGTCTCTTCATTCTTATGCCATGGTAGGTTCCCAATATGGGCTTGAGGTATTGAATTCTCCAGGATGACACTTCCTATTCAGTGTCCACAGTACTCATTCTTGTTCTAAGTCCCCCAGCCTGCTTTTCTAGAGCCAGTTTTAGGAACAACACAGCCATCTTAGATTCCTTGCTTTATATGAGCAGCCCAATTCTAGCTCCTTCCACACATAGTAACTGCAGATCTAAGCCTCCCTCTAAGTGTCAAACCCCAGCCATTTAGGTCCATCTAGTCAGGATACACCCATGGACCATTCTGGTTTAGCTTTGCTTATCTCTGTCATTTGAACGTGTTTTTCTGTTTATTTTGTTCCCTGGGGATGTCCTTCTTTCTTTTTTTTTTAAAAAAATATTCATTTAAAACTTGCTTTTGCTTCAAGTTTTCCCAAATCTTCTATGGTTGGGTGCTGGAAGAGGCACATTCCTTATTAGTTAGTTTGTCAAACTTTATAGAATACATCTCTAAGACGGCATTTGGAAAGGTATATTGGTCTAGCAGAGTATAAAATACTAGCATCATTGGTTCATTTATTGATCCACTCAGCACATTTATGTGAGTGCCAGGTGTGTTAAGTTTTTATCCCTGGAAATACAAAGGTTTATCTCTTGATTTAAGACATCCACTAGGAACATATGTGAACATGTTAAAAGCAAACTGTGTCACATTTTCCTCAGATTTACAATAGGAAGGAAAAACACACATGAACAAAAAATTGTTTCAACAGTTAAATTATGATCCTGATTCTTCCTAGAAACCAGCTTTAGAGCACTCTAAGTTGTTCACATTTCCCATAACTTGACGAAACAGCTTTTCTCTTTAGTGTGATTATCTACAGCTGTAATGAATGAAGGCTCTCAATTTGACTGCTTGGTGGAAAAAGCAGTGAAGGAAACATTGTACTTATATGTGTTCTTTAAATGAGATTGCATGAAGAAAAAACAATATTTAGTTGCTATTTTTAAAAATACTACATCCTTAAATTTCCACAGGTAACAAGTATTCAAAGATTCCACATTTAATCACAGTTCAAAGCATCTCAAGAGAATTATTTGCTTTTAAGCTTAATGCTTTTTTTTCACTTTTGTAGAACAAATAAACTAAAACACTTCATTAACTGCCTTGAAAGAAAATACATTAGCAAGGTTAAGAAAAGATAGAACTATCTTCTTAGGACATATAAATTCACAGGAGGATCTAATATTGTAATGGACAGCAACAAATTAAAATTTTAAATCAAAGAGTGTAAGATATTCTTGGTATATCAGTCCTTCATAATCTCCAGACATCAACATAACATGAACATATCTATGAGACTTCAGTTGGTTCATTCAATTATTTAATTAATGCCAACAGTCATGGAGGAACCATGCTGCCATAAACTCTGTCATCCAGAAAAGGTAAGAGTAGCTAATAATATAAAATCTATCCTGGGTTGTAGCATGTCTCTCTTTATTAAATGGTGGCTTATTAAATTATTAAAGTTAAATCAATATACCTGCAGCTGTGTCCTCCCCACTTACAGTTATTCTCTACTCCTTAAATTCATAAGGAAAATTGGTATCACTGTTCTCCATACCTGTTTGGATCAGTGTACAAAATGTCCAACAGTTTATGTGGAAAAATTCTGATCCAGCTAAGCTCAATGGGGTGGGTTTATCCACCATTTGGTATGTTCTAGACTCATCACAGAAGCGTCAAAGTTAAGAAGAAGGAAGTCAAAGAAGAAAAGAAACAAAAAGCAGTTGAGGCTTTCACAAAATTTAAAATCTAAAATTCCATCTCAAAATTCAGGAATATTAAGCTACTATTTCTACATATTTAGTCCAGCTTTGATATCAGCTTCTTATAATTTTTCCCACGTCTAGTGTTCATTTGGGAAACTTTTTTTGGTTTTGTTTTAAAGAACCACAGATGGGAGTAATCATGGCTGAAACCCTCACCCCTCCTTGTCTGTTGTTGGCCCAGTCTTTTCCAAGGACACATCTGGGCCTGGGATGGGTCCCTTTTCTTCAGTTTTCTCAAGAGCATGTGACTAATACATTTCACGTGTTTAATTAAAGGCTTTTTTGTGTGCACTGTGCATAGCAAGAACTTCTTATGTTTCCAAGATCACATGTCTAAACTGTGACTTTGTGAACCTCTCATGTCTCACTCTGAGATTAAGTTCATTAAATCAGGATGAGTGGATGGTTAGAGGGAAAGGAAGAGCAGAAAATGGAAAGTTATAAAACACCCAGGATGCTATGTTAATAACCAACTCAGGACTAGAACTCAGGTAGGTCTCTTAACTTGCTTCTAGGGTTCTTATTATACCCTTAAACATATAGCTGAAATTTTAAAGCCAAAGTTAAGAAAATCAAATTGTACCCCTACCATTATTAGATACTGTGCAATACCTGGGATTACAAACATCACTAATTTAGGTTTCCTGCTCTCATAGGGCTTACAGGGGGAAGACAAAGACAAA
This sequence comes from Phocoena phocoena, assembly GCF_963924675.1. NCBI lineage: Eukaryota > Metazoa > Chordata > Mammalia > Artiodactyla > Phocoenidae > Phocoena > Phocoena phocoena. The sequence goes on along the minus strand of NC_089222.1, from coordinate 97,762,746 downwards.
CATAAATAACAGAGACAGGCTGGGACCTGGGACCTGAAACCATTTGCTGCAGTGCTTGCATGTGGATAAACATTTCCTCAAGTAACAGAATACAAAGAAATTAGAAGGGACTAAAATTAACTGCATGCATGTGCAGTTGGGGCAAATTATGAACAACAAGATACAAAAAGACCCAAAACACAACTGCCACTTTTGAGGTGTCGGGATCAAAAGCAGGGTACTGTGCATGTACAAAGCACCACAAAGTGGGTGGGCCAACCACCTAAGCCATCACTCCAGCCCAATCCCTGGACCCACCCCAACCCTCACTCCATTTAATAGACCAGCTTGCCTCGCCCCCATCAGGGAGCGAGCAAGGGAATCTGTTACTTGTTTTTGCTCCCTCGTGCTGCAGTCTTGCCTGAATTTCTCATCTGGCCTCTTATCAATTTCTATTGATTAAAAAGTCCAAGAACACTGGTCAGTAACACAACCACCCTGGCAGTAACTACTGAAGGTACGTTAACAAAGGGCTGAGAAATCCCATAGACAGAGCAACTTCTTATCTGGAATCAATATTTTGTTGGATCTTGAAGGGTGAGTAGGAACTTTACAGCAAAGAACAACACAGAACAGTAAGCAAAGGAGCCCAACAGAGCCTTAAAGGATCAAGTGTGCTCCTGGAACTGAGCTGTACAGAGAGGAGTTGAAGTTGAGGTTGACAAGATGGGTTAGGTCAAATCTAAGGAGTTTCAATTCCATACCTTAGCCACTTGAATCTAACAGGTTTTCAAATAGCAGAGATGTATTATTGAATATTTTGGGGGGAAATTGGCATTGCTTAAATACTCAAGTATTTTAAAAACAGACGAGGATGGGAAACAGATTAGGATGAGGGATATGAGTAGGAAACCAGTTTCTACTCTTTCCAAGAAGGAAAAGATGATAATTTTAAAAAGGAAGTAAGAGCTGCTGCATCTTCTTTTTAAACTTCAAGTAAACTGATAGACTTAGGCAGGGATTATAAGCAGAATAAAGGAAAAGAGAGAATGGAGGAAACACAGGTTTCTGACTTGGGAAACTGAGTAAAATCATTAACCAAGATCATGAATAAAGGAAGTGTTAATTCTGAAAGTAAGAGAATAAGAACTTTAAGGACTCTGGAAATAGGGCATAAAGATCTAGAAATAGGCTTCTGACTCTACAAAGGAAATTTGCAGGCATTCTGTACAGCGTGACCTTCTCAGTCTTATAATTAATAACAGTGTCCTTCTCTGACTCAGTGATTACTGTTGGGACCACAGAAACTAAGGCAACATTAGTTTAAATAACCACCTACTCACAGTTAACCATACATGCAAACAAAATCACAACTAATAGATTTTGAAGATAGATATTTCCTGTGTGCCTAAGTACTATCTTTCACCAGTGGTATCTAAATAGAAAACATTACCATTAAAAAAATACTTGAGTTCTGTTTTTAATGGCCTTTACTGAATGCCTACCAAGTAAAAAAATTGTACCTCATTGCCAGAAAATGCAAAGTAAAATAAGAAACAGTTCCAGAACTCTACTCAATACTCTGTAATGACCCATATGGAAAAAGAATCTACAAAAGTGTTAATATATGTATACGTAGAACTGATACACTTATTTTTTAAACATCTTTATTGGACTATAATTGCTTTACAATGGTGTGTTAGTTCACGTTGCTGTACAGCAGAAAGTAAGACAACATTGTAAATCAACTTTACTCCAATAAAAATTTTAAAACATAATAAATTAAAACAAAGAAATTTATAGCCTGGAAGCTGAATAATAGTGAGTATAAGTTTCCAGTATATGGAATAAAATATTATAGGAGCTGTGAGCAGTAAGGAAAGAGTTCTTGGTAAAGAAGATACAGCCAATAAGGAAAACAGTATGGAAGTTCCTCAAAAAACTAAAAACAGAACTACCATGTGATACAGAAATTCCATTCCTGTATATGTCCGAAGAAAATGAAAACACTAATGACAGACTTGCATCAAAATGCAATCTCAGGGTGGAGTCAAGATGGCATACTAGGAGGATGTGGAATTTGCATCTCCTCACAACTAGGGCAACTACCAGGCACCAGAGGGGGACCACAGACACCTAAAGGGATAGGAGGAATGACCAGCAACCATTGTTTCAATTTAGTTTTATTTTTCCTAATATAATTTTTATCTTTCTAATACTATTTGTTTCTTATACTTTGATATTGTACTCCTCCTTGTTTTCTTTCATTCTTCCTTTTCTTTTTCTTTTCCATGACATGAAGCTTGTGGGATCTTTGTTCCCAGGCCAGAGGTCAGGCCCAAGCTCCTGTGGTGGGAGCTCCGAGTCCAAACCGCTGCATTAACAGAGAACCTCAGACCCCAGGGAATATCATTTGGAGTGAGGCCTCCGAGAGGTCCTCACCTCAGCACCAAGACCCAGCTCCATCCAACTGCCTGCAAACTTCACTACTGGACATCTCAGGTCAAACAACCAGTAAGACAGGAATACAGCACCAACCAAAAAAAAAAAAATGAAATGACAAAAAAATATGTTACAGGCAAAGGAGTGAGGTAAAAACCTACAAGATCAAATAAAATGAAATAGGCAACCTACCTGAAAAAGAATTCAGAGTAATGATATTAAAGATGATCCAAAATCTCAGAAACAGAAAGGAGAAAATACAAGAAACATTTAACAAGGATCTAGAAGAACTAAAGAGCAAACAAACAGTGATGAACACAATTACTGAAGTTAAAAATACTCTAGAAGGAATCAATAACAGAATAACTGAGGCAGAAGAACAGATAAGTGAGCTGTAAGATAAAATGGTAGAAATAACTGCCAGGGAGCAGAATATAGAAAAAAGAATGAAAACAACTGAAGACAGTCTCAGAGACCTCTGGGACAACATGAAATGCACCAACATTTGAATTATATTGGTCCCAGAAGAAGAAAAGAAAAAGAAAGCATCTGAGAAAATATTTGAAGAGATTATACTCAAGAATTTCCCTAACATGGGAAAGGAAACAGGCAACCAAGTCCAGGAACCACAGAGAGTACCATACATGATAAACCCAAAGAGAAACATTCCGATACATATATTAATCAAATGATCAAAAATTAAATACAAAGAAAAAATATTAAAAGAAGCAAGGGAAAAGCACCAAATAACATACAAAGGAATCCCCATAAGGATAACAGCTGATCTTTCAGCAGAAACTCTGCAAGCTAGAAGGGAGTGGCAGGAAATATTTAAAGGGATGAAAGGAAAAAACTGACAACCAAAATTACTCTACCCAGCAAGGATCTCATTCAGATTCAACAGGGAAATTAAAACCTTTACAGACAAGCAAAAGCTAAGAGAATTCAGCACCACCAAACCAGCTTTACAACAAATGCTAAAGGAACTTCTCTAAGCAAGAAACACAAGAGAAGGAAAAGACCTACAAAAAACAAACCCAAAACAATTAAGAAAATGGGAATAGGAACATACATATCAATAATTACCTTATATAAATGGATTAAATGCTCCAAACAAAAGACACAGACTGGCTGAATGTATACAAAAACAAGACCGATACATACTGTCTACAAGAAACCCACTTCAGACCTAGGTACACATACAGACTGAAAGTGAGGGGAGGGAAAAAGATATTCCATGCAAACAGAAACCAAAAGAAAGCTGGAGTAGCAATTCTCATATCAGACAAAATAGACTTTAAAATAAAAATGATCACAAGAGAAAAAGAAGGACACTACATAATGCTCAAGGGATCAATCCAAGAAGAAGACATAACAATTGTAAATATTTATGCACCCAACACAGGAGGACCTCAATACATAAGGCAAATGCTAACAGCCATAAAAGGGGAAATTGAGGGCTTCCCTGGTGGCACAGTGGTTGAGAGTCTGACTGCCGATGCAGGGGACATGGGTTCGTGCCCTGGTCCGGGAAGATCCCACATGCCACAGAGAGGCTGGGCGCATGAGCCATGGCCGCTGAGCCTGCGCGGTCCGGAGCCTGTGCTCCGCAACGGGAGAGGCCACGGTGGCGAGAGGCCCATGTACCACAAAAAAAAGGGGGTGGGAAATTGACACTGACACAACAATACTACGGAAATTTAACACCTCACTTTCACCAATGGACAGATCATACAAAATGAAAATAAGGAAACACAAGCTTTAAATGATACATTAAACAAGATGGATTTCATTGATATTTATAGGACATTCCATCCAAAAACGACAGAATACACTTTCTTCTCAAGTGCTCATGGAACATTCTCCAGGATAGATCATATCTTGGGTCACAAATCTAGCCTTGGTAAATTTAAGAAAATTGAAATTGTACCAAGTATCTTTTCTGACCAAAATGCTATGAGACTAGATATCAATTACAAGAAAAATAACTGTAAAAAAAACAAACACATGGAGGCTAAACAATACACTACTAAATAACAAAGAGATCACTGAGATAATCAAAGAGGAAATCAAAAAATACCTAGAAACAAATGACAATGAAAACACGATGACCCAAACCCTATGGGATGCAGCAAAAGCAGTTCTAAGAGGGAAGTTTATATCAATGCAATCCTACCTCAAGAAACAAGAAACATCTCAAGTAAACAACCTAACCTTACACCTAAAGCAATTAGAGAAAGAAGAACAAAAAAAACCCCAAAGTCAGAACAAAAGAAATAATAAATATCAGATCAGAAATAAATGAAAAGGAAATGATAGCAAAGATCAATAAAACTAAAAGCTGGTTCTTTGAGAAGGTAAATGAAATTGATAAACCATTAGCCACACTCATCTAGAAAAAAAGGGAGAAGACTCAAGTCAACAGAATTAGAAATGAAAAAGAAGTAACAACTGTCACTGCAAAAATACAAAGGATCATGAGAGATTACTAAAAGCAACTCTATGCCAATAAAATGCACAACCTGGAAGAAGTGGACAAATTCTTAGAAAAGCACAACCTTCCAAGACTGAACCAGAAAGAAATAGAAAATATAAGCAGACCACTCACAAGCACTGAAATTGAGAGTGTGATTAAAAATCTTCCAACAAACGAAACCCCAGGACAAGATGGCTTCACAGGCGAAATCTATCAAACATTTAGAGAAGAGCTAACACCTATCATTCTCAAACTCTTGCAAAATACAGCAGACGGAGGAACATGCCCAAACTCATTCTATGCAGCCACCATCAACCTGAAACCAAAACCAGACAAACATGTCACTAAAAAAGAAAACTACAGGCCAATATCTCGGATGAAAATAGATGCAAAAATCCTCAAAAAAACCCCAGCAAACAGAATCCAACAGCACATTAAAAGGATCATACACCATGATCAAGTGGGGTTTATCCCAGGAATGCAAGGGTTCTCCAATATATGGAAATCAATCAATGGGATACACCATAGTAACAAATTGAAAGATAAAAACCATATGATAATCTCAATAGATGCAGAAGAAGCTTTCAACAAAATTCAACACTGATTTAGAATAAAAACTCTCCAGAAAGTACACATAGAGGGAACCTAGCTCAACATAATAAAGTCCATATATGACAAACCCACAGCCAACATCTTTCTCAATGATAAAAAACTGAAACCATTTCCTCTGAGATCAGGAATAAGACAAGGTTGCCCACTCTCACTACTATTATTCAGCATAGTTTTGGAAGTCCTAGCCACAGCAATCAGAAAAGAAAAAGAATTAAAAGGAACCCAAATCAATAAAGAAGTAAAACTGTCACTGTTTCCAGATGACATGATACTATACATAAAGAATCCTAAAGATGCTACCAGAAAACTACTAGAGCTAATCAATGAATTTGGTAGAGTAGCAGGATACAAAATAAATGCACAAACATCTCTTGCATTCCTATACACTAATGATGAAAAATCTGAAAGAGAAATTAAAGAAATACTTCCATTTACCACTGCAACAAAAAGAATAAAATATCTAGGAATAAACCTACCTAAGGAGACAAAGACCTGTATGCAGAAAACTATAAGACACTGATGAAAGAAATTAAAGATGACACCAACAGATGGAGAGATATACTATGTTCTTGAATTGGAAGAATCAACACTGTGAAAATGACTATACTACCTAAAGCAATCTACAGATTCAATACAATCCCTATCAAGCTACCAGTGGCATTTCTCACAGAACTAGAGACAAAAAATTTCACAATTTGTATGGAAACACAAAAGACCCCGAATAGCCAAAGCAATCTTGAGAACGAAACACAGAGCTGGAGGAATCAGGTTCCCTGACTTCAGACTATACTACAAAGCTACAGTAATCAAGACAGTATGGTACTGGCACAAAAACAGAAAGATAGATCAGTGGAACAGGATAGAAAGCCCAGAGATAAACCCATGCACCTGTGGTCAACTAATCTATGACAAAGTAGGCAAGGATACACAATGGAGAAAAGACAGTCTCTTCGATAGGTGGTGCTGAGAAAACTGGACAGCTACATGTAAAAGAATGAAATTAGAATGCTCCCTAACACCATACACAAAAATAAGCTCAAAATGGATTAAAGACCTAACTGTAAGGCCAGAAACTATCAAATGCTTAGAGGAAAACATAGGCAGAACACCCTATGACATAAATCACAGCAAGATCCTTTTTGACCCACATCCTAGAGAAATGGGAATAAAAACAAAAATAAACAAATGGGACCTAATGAAACTTAAAAGCTATTGCAGAGCAAAGGAAACCATACACAAGACCAAAAGACAACCCTCAGAATGGGAGAAAATAATTGCAAATGAAGCAACTGACAAAGGATTAATCTCCAAAATTTACAAGCAGCTCATGCAGCTCAATAACAGAAAAACAAACAACCCAATCCAAAAATGGGCAGAAGACCTAAATAGACATTTCTCCAAAGAAGATATACAGAATGCCAACAAACACATGAAAGAATGCTCAACATCATTAATCATTAGAGAAATGCAAATCAAAACTACAATGAGATATCATCTCACACCAGTCAGAATGGCCATCATCAGAAAATCTAGAAACCATAAATGCTGGAGAGGGTGCGGAGAAAAGGGAACACTCTTGCACTACTGGTGGGAATGTGAATTGGTACAGCCACTATGGAGAACAGTATGGAGGTTCCTTAAAAAACTACAAATAGAACTACCGTATGACCCTACCGCAAAAAAACAAAAACAAAACTACAATGACGTATCACCTCACACTGGTCAGAATAGCCATCATCAAAATATCTATAAACAATTAATGCTGGGGAGGGTGTGGCAAAAAGGGAACCCTCCTGCACTGTTGGTGGAGATGTAAATTGATACAGTCACTATGGAGAACAGTATGGAGGTGCCTTAGAAAACTAAAAATAGAACTACCATGTGCCCCAGCAATCCCACCTACTGGGCATATACCCTGAGAAAACTATAATTCAAAAAGAGTCATGTACCACAATGTTCACTGCAGCTCTATTTTCAATAGCCAGGACATGGAAGCATCATAAGCGTCTACTGACAGATGAATGGATAAAGAAGATGTGGCACATATATACAATGTAATATTACTCAGCCATGAAAAAAATGAAATTGAGTTGTTTGTAGTGAAGTGGATGGACCTAGAGTCTGTCATACAGAGTGAAGTAAGTCAGAAAGAGAAAAACAAATACCGTATGCTAACACATATCATGGAATCTAAAAAATAAAATGGTTCTGATGAACCTAAGGGCAACACAGGAATAAAGACACAGACGTAGAGAATGGACTTGAGGACATGGAGAAGGGTAAGGGTAAGGTGGGACGAAGTGAGAGAGTGGCATGGCCATATATACACTACCACATGTAAAATAAGTAGCTAGTGGGAAGCCATCGCACAGGGAGATCAGCTCGGTGCTTTGTGACCACGTAGATGGGTGGGATAGGCAGGGTGGGAGGGAGATGCAAGAGGGAGGGGATATGGGGATATATGTGTACATAGAGCTGATTCACTTTGTTCTACCACAGAAACTAACACAACATTATAAAGCAGTTATACTCCAATAAAGATGTTAAGAAAAAACACTAATGATCCATGCACCCTAATGTTCATAGCAGCATTATTAACAATAGCCAAAATATGGAAGCAACCTAAGTATCCATCAAGATGAATGGATAAAGAACATGTGATATATATACAATGGAATATTACTCAGCCATAAAAATGAATGAAATTTTGCCATTTGCAACAACATGTTTGGACCTGGAGGGTATTATGCTTAGTGAAATTGAGAATGAGAAATACTCTGTGTTATTACTTATATGTGGAATCTAAAGTATGAAACAAATGAATATAACAAAACAGTACATGCTTACAGATATAGAGAACAAACTAGTGGTTACCAGGGGGAAGAGGGAAGGGAAGAGGGGCAAGATAGGGATGGAGGATTAAGAGGTGCAAACTACCATGCATAAAATAAATAAGCTACAAGGATATATTGTACGGCACAAGGAATATAGTCGATATTTTATAACTTTACATGGAGTAATCTATTAAAATATCGAGTCACTATGTTGTACACCTGAAACTAATATAAAAAAATTAAAGCAGATATGTTACATAAAGCTAAAAATAGAAGAGGAAGCCTTCTCATGTATTCTCAGGCCATAAGATCAAATAATACATCTGTCTTAGTCTGCTCAGCCTGCTAAAAAATAAAAAGAAGATGCTTATGCTGAGTCATGTAGGAGGAAGAGTTTAAGATTTTTTTTTTTTTTTTTTTTTTTTCTGACTGCATTGGGTCTTCATTGCTCCAAACAGACTTTCTCTAGTTGTGGTGAACAGGGGCTATTCTTCGTTGCGGTGCGTGGGCTTCTCATTGTGGTGGCTTCTCTTATTGCAGAGCACAGGCTGTAGGTGCGCAGGCTTCGGTAGTTGTGGCACACAGGCTTAGTTGCTCCGTGGCATGTGGGATCTTCCCAGAGCCAGGATCTAACCCATTTCCTCTGCATTGGCAGGCAGATTCTGAGAAAGAGCAGTCAAGGCTGGTCAAGCTGGTAAACTGTCTGTAAAAATGCACGCAACAGGAAAAGTGTTACCATATTCAGAGAATATCGCAGTTGCTCTGTGTGGTTGTAACTTTGAGTCTCTGAGAGTAAATGGTAGGATTTCTGGTTGGAAAGTTAAATTGAAGTCAGCTTGTGAAGGCCTTCATAGTAAAATGAGATCTAGAAATGGCAGCGACAACAAAATGTGGGAGAAAATAGCACGGATAATTACAGTAGGGCTTTGCTGAGGCTCTGATGCAGAAGATCTGCCCCCTGCCCCCCAAATCACTTATGTTGCAGAGATGTTGGGAAAACTAGTAAAATAGTCTTGTTCAGGCTTCAGAGGCAGAAGCAGGCCTCTGACTGACTTGTGAGCCTGCCTGGACAGCCTGCCTGCTGGCACACCTAGCAACTGCTGCTAGCTAGTCAAGTGGCGGCGCTTACCATAAGAAAGGGAGAGAGTCTTGGAATTTCTTGAGCCCTGGGGACCTGGCCAGTCCCCCACCCCACCCCACCCCCGCTGGGGTGTAGAAAATCTTGTGACTCACATGGTGAAACCAACATTGTTACAATAGTACCAGAGCTGCAATTTTGCAGGCAAACTGACAGTATCAGTTTGCAGCCTGGAGTTGTAAACAGAAGCCCCCAGAACTCCAATCTCACCCATGGGGTGGATGCACCACCTGGGACCCTTTCCAACTGGGGCTCCAGATTGCTGTTACTTGGGACTTCCCAGCTGCTGTTTGGATCTGGAAGTAGGTGTCGGCCCAATTCAGTGATATATACCCTGTTACGTTTCTCTAATATTCTTATTCCTTTCCTTCTAATGATTGTATATTAAAATTAAGTTAAATCACCTTTCATTAAAAAATTAATTAAAGTTGTTTATTTGTTTGAAAGGAGTGGTTATTTTGCCAGCAAATCCAATGAATCTTAAAACCAAAAGCAAGCTTTCAGTAAAACAAATGATTAGCCTAAGGAACTTCCGATGAGCCTTCTTTTTTCACTGCCCCACCTTGACCCCATACCCACCTCACCAAATTAGAAATGTTACAAAACCTTGCTTAATATGCAAAATACATATACTTCACAAAGGAGTCTGGTACCCAATATGAATTTACTAATGTTTGTTATTAGAAGAGTAATAATAATAATAAAAGTGATAATAACAGCTAGTATTTGGAGCACTTTCTTTGTAACAAGAATGTACTGATGGTATTGTTTGTCCTTACAATAATCCTTTGAGGAGGGTACATTATCACACCAATTTTACAATGAGAATGATTTAAATGATCTTTTCACTGTTGAGAAGCTTGAGAGTTGGGGTAACCAAGACTGCTGACATAAAAGCCCTGCTCTTTTCCTTATCCCACACTTGGCAGCCCCTTGCCTGCAACACAAGGATAACTTTTAAGGCATTCTCTTTCTCAGTCTCTCTCGGTACCCAAGGTAATTGGGCCCTATAAAAACACATAAGTGGAGGTATCCTGCATCTTTGATGTGAAGTATTTAAAAGGCAGGGGTGAAATAAAGGAAGAGGCAAGGAAGCCAATGCATTTGGGATTGTTACTTCTCAAATGCTACCCTGGTGAAAGAACCTCAGCTGTTCTCTAATGATTCAGGGATAAACTCCCTTCTGAGTCAGTGAATTCAGCTGAAAGACAAGAGCAAAGCTAGAAGAGCCATTCTAAACCAATGACTCACTGACCTTTGAAATCTGGCTAGTAGATATCTAATAAAAATAACCCCCTTCAGTTTAAGATATGAGAGATTTACTCCACACCCAAATGAACAGTACAGGGGACTTACAGGAATTTTAGATTGTTTTTTCCAAACACAGAACCTGGGAAGATTTCTTCTCTTTCAAGACTGAGTAAAGCAATATTAAACAACATAAAGCAAGGAAGTCCCTTAGGGATTCAGGGTATACACATAAAATGATTTAGAGCAAGAAACTGATTTATAGTTAAAAAAAAAAACAACTAAAGATATTTTTAGAAATTATCCACTTTGTGTTTTTAATAAATTAAAAGAAAACAGACTTTTTGAGATGTAAGTCAAGAGATGAGTATAAAATAGAATCAACTAAAATAAAAGCTAAGATTAAAATTTTAAAGGAACTGATCATTATAAAAAAAGAATTAAGGGGAAAATCTTGCATTCTCATTACCAATTCTCTTGCCAAAAACAATTATGAAAGCTGAATAAAAGACCTGAAAAATGTTTGAAAGCATCAGTGAAGGCATCAGAGATCAACCAAGACAATCAGCAGCTGAGGGGCAAAGGTCCCAGAGAAAAGAAGGGCAGGCCAAGGTGAACCCACAGTGATGACTGGTTTTTCCCTCAGAGGTGTTGGTGATTTGGACCATCATTTCTAAACACAAAGTGGTAGACTGGGGCTTGGAGCAGTTCCACCAGGGAGGATAGGTTGGGGAGGATAGACCAAAGAGGCCAAAGCATGACAGGGAGGAAGGAAAAAAAAAGAGGATCGCCCAAAATGAGGCAGTAATTTGCCCTTGAGGCATTTGCCAACTCCTAAGCCTTTCTCATGCAGAGTGAGACTTGAAAATCCGAGCAAAAAAATCCAGCTGAGCTGCCAAAGCCTAAAGCCAAGATTTAGCAGTCATCAGTGCTAGAGAGACAGAAGTGGGAATTCATGACCCACCAAAGGGGTGGGGCAGGGAGGGGGGGGGCAGTTATTAAACATCCTTGCTTTTCAGTTGAGATATAACAATGAAGAAAGTTATACTTTTAAATTCCCCCTTAACTTAAAATATCAATAATAAAAATCAAATATGCAAAAAAATAGCTGGGCAAAATAAAATTCAATTCCCTATATGCCAAAACCATGGGTTAGAGCTTATAAAGCTGCTTTTAGTAAAAATAATAACCTTGAAGAAAGAGAATAAATGAATAAAACATTCAATTATAAATTACAACTAGATTAAAAAGAGAAACATAAAAAGAAAGATAACATAAAAAATAGAGAAAGCAATGAATCTACCAAAAAAATGCAACTAACAAATGTATCTGACACGACATTAAAGAATTAGTTCTTTTCACAGTTGAGTATGATGTCAGCTGTGGCCTTGTCATATGGGGCCTTCATTAGGATGAGGTACATTTTTCTAAACCTAACTTGATTCAAGTTTTTATCATGAAAGGTGCTGAATTTTGTCAAATGCTTTTTCTACATCTATTAAGATTGATCATGTGATTTTTATCTTTAATTCTGTTAATGTGGTGTATCATGTTTATTGATTTATGTATTTTGAACCATCCTTGCATCCCAAGGTTGAATCCCACTTGATCATAATGTATGATCTTTTAAATGTGCTGTTGAATTTGGCTTGCTAGTGTTTTGTGTTTTTTTTAACATCTTTATTGGAGTATAATTGCTTTACAATGGTGTGTTAGTTTCTGCTTTATAACAAAGTGAATCAGTTAAACATATACATATGTCCCCATATCTCTTCCTTCTTGCATCTCCCTCCCTCCCACCCTCCCTATCCCACCCCTCTAAGTGGTCACAAATTGCTAGTGTTTTGTAGATAATTTTTGCATCTATGTTTATAGGGATATTGACCTGTAATTTCTTTTCTTTGTAGTATTCTTGTCTGGCTTTGATATGAGGGTAATGCTATTCTCTTAAAATGAGTCTGGAAGTGTTTCCTCTTTTTAAATTTTTTGTAAGAGTTTGAGAAGGACTGGCATTAACTCTTCTTTAAATATCTGGTAATTTCAGCTGCAAAGCCATCTGATCCTGGGCTTTTCTTTGCTGGGAGGTTGTTAATTATTGATACATTCTCTTTACCCATTACTGTCTTGTTCAGATTTTCTATTTCTTCAGGATTTAGTCTTGGTAGGATGTAAGTTTCTAGGAATGTATTCATTTATTCTAGGTAATTCAATTTGTTGGTATATAATTGTTCAGAGTAGTCTCTTATGAATCTTTGTATTTTTGTGGTGTGTTATAAGGCCTCATCTTCCATTTATAATTTTATTTGAGTTCCTCTCTCTTTTTTTCTTGGTAAGTCTAGCTAAAGTTTGGCCAATTTTTGTTTTAAAAATCAAATCCAGGGGCTTCCCTGGTGGCGCAGTGGTTGAGAGTCCACCTGCCGATGCAGGGGACACAGGTTCGTGCCCCGGTCCGGGAAGATCCCACATGCCGCGGAGCGGCTGGGCCCGTAAGCCATGGCCGCTGAGCCTGCGCATCCAGAGCCTGTGCTCCGCAACGGGAGAGGCCACAACAGTGAGAGGCCCGCGTACCAAAAAAAAAAAAAAAAAAAAAAAAATCAAATCCAAGTTATGTTGATCTTTTCTATTGTCTTTCTGGTGTGTGTTTCATTTGTTTCTGCTCTAATCTTTATTATCTCCTGCCTTCTGCTAACTCTGGGCTTAGTTTATTCTTTTTCTAGCTCCTTGAGGTGTAATGTTAAGTTACTTATTTGAGAACTTCCTTTTTTCTTAATGTAGGGATTTACTGCTATAAGTTTACCTCTTAGAACTACTTTGGATACATCTGCATCATCCCATAAGCTTTGGTATGCAGTGTTTCATGTGTTCGTTTGTTTTGCTTTTACCCTAAAATCACGAACAAAACAAGCATGCTCACACTCACCAGTCCTATTTAACATTGTACTGGAAGTCCTAGCTTGAACAGTTAAGCAAGGAAAAGTAATTAAAAGCATCCAAATTGGAAAGGAAGAAGTGAAATTGTCTCTGTCTGCAGATGACATAATCTTACATAGAGAAAAATCTAAAGACCCCATCAAAACACTGTGAGGGGACTTCCCTGGTGGCACAGTGGCTAAAAATCCACCTGTCAATGCAGGGGACATGGGTTTGATCCCTGGTCCAGCAAGATCCCACATGCCACGGAGCAACTAAGCCCATGCACCACAACTACTGACCCTGTGCTTTAGAGCTCGTGAGCCACAACTACGGAGCCCGCGTACCACAACTACTGAAGCCCACGTGCCTAGATTCTGTGCTCTGCAACAAGAGAAGCCACTGCAATGAGAAGCCCGTGCACCACAATGAAGAGTAGCCTCCACTCAATGCAACTAGAGAAAGCCCACACACAGCAATGAAGACCCAACGCAGCCAAAAAAACCCCAAAAAACAAAAAAACACTGTTAGAACTAATAAACTAATTCAATAAAATTGCAGGACACAAAATCAGTATAAAAATTAGTTGCACCTCTAAATGCTAACAAAGAACTGTCTGACAAAGAATTTAATAAAACAATCCCATTTACAATAGTATCAAAAAGAATAAAATACTTAGGAATAAATTTAACCAAGGAGGTGAAAAATTAGTACACTGAAAACTATAAAAGACTGACAAAAGAAATTAAAGAAGACAAAAATAAAGGGAAGGATATCCTAACTTTATGTATTGGAAGAATTAATATTGTTTGGGGACTTGCCTGATGGCACAGTGGTTAAGAACCCTCCTGCCAACGCAGGGGAAAGAGGTTCGAGCCCTGGTCCAGGAAGATCCCACATGCCATGGAGCAACTAAGCCCATGCGCCACAACTACTGAGCCTGCGCTCTAGAGCCTGCAAACCACAACAACTGAGCCTGTATGCCACAACTACTGAAGCCCGCACCCCTAGAGCCCGAGCTCCACAACAAAAGAAGTCACCGCAGTGAGAAGCCCACACACCACATTGAAGAGTAGCCCCCACTTGCCACAACTAGAGAAAGCCCATGCCCAGCAACGAAGACACAACACAGCCAAAAATAATAAATAAATAAATAAAAGCTTCTGGTAATCAAAGGAAACCATCAGCAAAATGAAAAGCCAACCTACTAAATGGAAGAAAATATCTGCAAATCAGATATCTGATAAGGGGCTAATATTAAAAATATATACAGAATTCATATAACTTAATAACAAATAATAATGATAATCTGATTTAAAAATGAGCAGAAGAACTGAATAGGCATTCTCCAAAGAAGGCATTCAGGTGGCCAACAATTATATGAAAATGTACTCAACATCACTCTTCATCAGGGAAATGCAAATCAAAACTACAATGAGATACCACCTCACACCTGTTAGAATGGCTATTTAAAAAAAGACAAGAGACAGCAAGCACTGGTCGGGTAGGAGAAAAGGAAACTCTTGTACACTGTCGGTGAGAATGTAAATTGGTACAGCCATTATGAAAAACAGTAGTCATTCCTCAAAAAATAAAGAGAACTTCCATATGATCCAGAAATCCCACTCCTGGGTATATGTCCAAATGAAATAAAATCAGTATATTAAAGAGATATCTGCACTTTCATGTACATTGCAGCATTATTCACAATAGCCAACATATGGAAACAACAAAGGGTCCATAGATGGATATAGGTAAAGAAAATGTAGTATGTATAAACCATACAAAAAAAAAAAAGAAAATCCTGCTACTTGTGACAACATGGATGAACCTGGAAGACATTATGCTAAGTGAAATAAGTCAGACATAGAAAGACAATTACTAAATGATCTCACTTATATGCTGCTTCTAAAATAGTTTAAGTCATAGAACCAGAGAGTAGAATGGTGGCTGCCAGGATTGAGAGAGTGGGGGAAAGGGGAGATGCTGATCAAAGGGTACAAACTTTCATTTACAAGATAAATAAGTTTTGGGGATCTATTCTACAGCATGGTGATTATAGTTAACAATATTGTATTGTATACTTGAAAGTTGCTAATAGATCAAATGTTCTCATCAGAAAAAGGTAGTTATGTGACATGACAGAGGTCTCTGCTCACACTACAATGGTAATAATTTTACAAAATATCCATTACTATTCAACTTTGTAGTGGAGGTTCTAGCCAGTGCAATAAAGCAAGAAAAAGAAGTAAGAGATTCAAAGTTCAGACAGTGAAGAAATAAGACAACAATTATTTGCTTATGATCTGCTTGTAGAATATACGAAATAATCTACAAATTATTAGAATAAAAAATGAGTTTAGCAAGATTGCCAAATACAAGATCAATATGACAAAATCAATTGCATTTCTGTACCAAGAGCAAACAGAAAATGAAATATTTAGAGGTGTCATTTATAATAGTGTCAAAAATATCCAATCCCTAGGAATAAATCCAATAAAATATGTGAAAAATCACTACCATGTCTGACAGAAAATAAAGACCATAAAGGAGGTATGGCATTTCTTACATAGAAAAGTCAATCATGTAAAGCTATTAGTCCTCCCCGAACTGGCCTACAGAGTTGATAAACTGCTAATTAAAACCCAATAGGAGGACTACATCAAGGAGGAAACAGATGGTGGAGTACAAGGACGTGCTCTCACTCCCTCTTGTGAGAACACCAGAATCACAACTAGCTGCTGGACAATCATCGACAGGAAGACACTGGAACTCACCAGTAAAGATACCCCACACCCAAAGACAAAGGAGAAGCCACAATGAGACGGTAGGAGGGGTGCAATCGCAGTAAAATCAAATCCCATAACTGGTGGGTGGGTGACTCACAGACTGGAGAACGCTTATACCACAGAAGTCCACCCACTGGAGAGAAGGTTCTGAGCTGCACATCAGGGTTCCCAACATGGGGGTCCGGCAATGGGAGGAGGAATTCCTAGAGAACCAGAATGTGAAGCCATGTGGGAACTGATTGCAGGACTTCGACAGGACAGGGGGACACAGAGATTCCACTCTTGGAGGGCACACCAAAGTAGTGTGCACATCAGGTCCCAGGGGAAGGAGCAGTGACCCCAGGGGAGACGGAACCAGACCTACCTGCTAGTGTTGGAGGGTCTTCTGCAGAGGCGGGGGGTGGGGGGCTGTGGCTAACAGTGGGGAAAAGGACACTGGCAGCAGAAGTACTCTTTGGTGTGAGTCCTCCCAGAGTCTGTCATTAGCCCCACCCAAGAGCCCAGGCAGGCTCCAGTGTTGGGATGCCTCAGGCCAAACAACCAACCCCACCCATCAACAGTTAAGTAGATTAAAGTATTAATGAGCTCTGCCCACCAGAGCGACAGTCAGTTCTACCCACCACCAGTCCCTCCCATCAAGCCTCTTATATAGACTCATCCACAAGAGGGCAGACAGCAGAAGCAAGAACTACAATCCTGCAGCCTGTGGAACGAAACCACATTCACAGAAAGACAGACAAGATGAAAAGGCAGAGGGCTATGTACCAGATAAATGAACAAGATAAAACCCCAGAAAAACAACTAAATGAAGTGGAGATAAGCAACAGTCCAGAAAAAAAATTCAGAATAATGATAGTGAAGATGATACAGGACCTTGGAAAAAGAATGGAGGTGAAGACAGAGAAGATGGAAGAAATGTTTAACAAAAACCAAGAAGAATTAAAGAACAAACAAACAGAGATGAACAATACAATAACTAAAATGAAAACTGCACTAGAAGGAATCAGTAGCAGAATAACTGAGGCAGAAGAATGGATAAGTGACCTGGAGGACAGAATGGTGGAATTCACTGCTGCAGAACAGAATAAAGAAAAAAGAATGAAAAGAATGAAAAGAAATGAAGACCTCCTAAGAGACCTCTGGGACAACATTAAACACAACAACATTCACGTTATAGGAGTCCCAGAAGGAGAAGAGAAAGGACCAGAGAAAATATCTGAAGAGATTATAGTCAAAAACTTCCCTAACATGGGAAAGGAATTAGCCACCCAAGTCCAGGAAGCACAGAGAGTCCCAGGCAGGATAAACCCAAGTAGAAACACACCGAGACACATAGTAATCAAATTGAAGGCAAAGAAATTAAAATTAAAGACAAAGAAAAATTATTGAAAGCAGCAAGGGAAAAATGACAATATACAAGGGAACTCCCATAAGGTTAACAGCTGATTTCTCTGCAGAAACTCTACATGCCAGAAAGGAGTGGTATGATACACTTAAAGTGATGAAAGGCAAGAACCTACAACCAAGATTACTCTACCCAGCAAGGATCTCATTCAGATTTGATGGAGAAATCAAAAGCTTTACAGACAAGGAAAAGCTAAGAGAATTCAGCACCACCAAACCAGCTCTACAAAAATTGCCAAAGGAACTTCTCTAAGCGGGAAACACAAGAGAAGAAAAGGACCTACAAAAACAAACCCAAAACAATTAGGACAATGGTCATACAACATACATATCAATAATTACCTTAAACGTGAATGGATTAAATGCTCCAACCAAAAGACGAAGGCTTGCTGAATGGATACAAAAACAAGACCCATAGGTATGCTGTCTACAAGACACCACTTCAGACCTAGGGAGACATACAGACAGAAAGTGAGGGCATGGAAAAAGATATTCCATGCAAATGGAAATCAAAAGAAAGCTGGAGTAGCTATACTCATATCAGATAAAATAGATTTTAAAATAAAGAATGTTACAAGAGACAATGAAGGACACTACATAATGATCAAGGGATCAATCCAAGAAGAAGATATAATAAATAACAATATATATGCATCCAACATGGAAGCACCACAATACATAAGGCAACTGCTAACAGCTAAAAAAGAGGAAATCGACAGTAACACAATAATAGTGGGGGACTTTAACACCTCACCTACACCAATGGACAGATCATCCAAAATGAAAATAAATAAGGAAACAGAAACTTTAAATGACACAATAGACCAGATAGATTTAATTGATATTTATAGGACATTCCATCCAAAAACAGGAGAGTACACTTTCTTCTGAAGTGCACACAGAACATTCTCCAGGATACATCACATCTTGGGTCACAAATCAAGCTTTGGTAAATTTTAGAAAATTGAAATCACACCCAGCATCTTTTCCAACACAATGATATGAAATTAGAAATAAGTTACAGGGAAAAATACATAAAACCAAAAATACATGGAGGCTAAGCAATACATTACAAAATAACCAAGAGATCACTGAGGAAATCATAAAATACCTAGAGACAAATGGCAATGAAAACATGATGATCCAAAACCTAAGGGATATGGAAAAGCAGTTCTAAGAGGGAAGTTTATAGCAATGCAATCCTACCTCAAGAAACAAGAAAACTCTCAAATGAACCATATAACCTTACACCTAAAGGAACTAGAGAAAGGAGAACAAACACAACCCAAACTTAGTAGAAGGAAAGAAATCATAAGTATCAGCAGAAATAAATGAAATAGAAACAAAGAAAGCAATAGCAAAGATCAATAAAACTAAAAGCTGGTTCTTTGACAAGATAAAAAAAAATAGATAAACTTTTAGCCAGACTCATCAAGAAAACGAGGGAGAGGACTCAAATCAATAAAATTAGAAATGAAAAAGGAGAAGTTACAGTGGACACCAAAGAAATACAAAGCATCCTAAGGGACTACTACAAGCAACTCCATGCCAATAAAATGGACAACCTGGAAGAAATGGACAAATTCTTAGAAAGGTATAAGCTTCCAAGACTGAACCAGGAAGAAATAGAAAATATGAACAGACCAATCACAAGTAATGAAATTGAAACTGTGATTAAAAATCTTCCAACAAACAAAAGTCCAGGACCAAATGGCTTCACAGGTGAACTCTATCAAACATTTAGAGAAGAGCTAACACCCATCCTTCTCAAACTCTTCTAAAAAACTGCAGAGGAAGGAACACTCCAAAACTCATTCTATGAGGCCACCATCACCCTGATACCAAAACCAGACAAAGATACTACAAAAAAAGAAAATTACAGACCAATATCACTCATGAATATACATGCAAAAATCCCCAACAAAATACTAGCAAACAGAATCCAACACATTACAAGGATCATACACCATGATCAAGTGGGATTTATCCCAGTTATGTAAGAATTCTTCAATATACACAAATCGTCAATGTGATACACCATATTAATAAGTTGAAGAATAAAAACCATATGATCATCACAATAGATGCAGGAAAAGCTTTTGAGAAAATTAAATACCCATTTATGATAAAAACTCTCAAGAAAGTGGGCATAGAGAGAACCTACCTCAACATAATAAAGGCCATATACAACAAACCCACAGCAAACATCATTCTCAATGTTGAAAAACTGAAAGCATTTCCTCTAAGATCAGGAATGAGACAAGGATGTCCAATCTCATCACTATTATTCAACATAGTTTGGGGAGTCCTAGCCAAGGCAATCAGAGGAGAAAAAGTAATAAAAGTTGTACAAATTGGAAATGAAGAAATAAAACTGTCACTGTTTGCAGATGACATGATACTATACATAGAGAATCCTAAAAATGCCACCAGAAAACTACTAGAGATAATCAAGAAATTTGGCAAAGTTGAAGGATACAAACTCAATGCACAGAAATCTCTTGCATTCCTATACACTAATGATGAAAAGTCTGAAAGAGAAGTTATTAAAACACTCCCATTTACCATTGCAACAAAAAGGATAAAATACCCAGAAGTAAACCTACCTAGGGAGACAAAAGACCTGTATGCAGAAAACTATGGGACACTGATGAAAGAAATTAAACATGATACCAACAGACGGAGAGATATACCATGTTCTAAGATTGGAAGAATCAATATTGTGAAAATGACTATACTACCCAGAGCAATCTACAGATTCAATGCAATCCCTATCAAATTACCAATGGCATTTTTTATGGAAATAGAACAAATCATCTTAAAATTTGTGTGGAGACACAAAAGACCCCGAATAGCCAAAGCAGTCTTGAGGGAAAAAAACGGAGCTGGAGGAATCAGACTCCCTTACTTCAGACTATACTACAAAGCTACAGTAATCAAGACAATATGGTACTGGCACCAAAACAGAAACACAGATCAGTGGAATAAGATAGAAAGCCCAGAGATAAATCCACACACCTATAGTCAACTAATCTATGACAAAAGAGGCAAAGATATACAATGGAGAAAAGACAGTCTATGCAATAAGTGGTGATGGGAAAACTGGACAGCTACATGTAAAAGAATGAAATTAGAACACTCCCTAACATCATACACAAAAATTAACTCAAAATAGATTAAAGACCTAAATGGAAGGCCAGACACTATAAAGCTCTTAGAGGAAAACATAGGAAGAACACTCTTTGACATAAATCACAGCAAGATCTTTTTGGACCCACCTCCTAGAGTCATGGAAATAACAAAAATAAACAAATGGGACCTAATGAAACTTCAAAGCTTTTGCACAGCAAAGGAAACCATAAACAAGATGAAAAGACAACCCTCAGAATGGGAGAAAATATTTGCAAATGAATCAAGGGACAAAGGATTAATCTCCAAAATATATAAACAGCTCATGCAGCTCAATATTAAAGAAACAAACAGCCCAATCCAAAAATAGGCAGAAGACCTAAATAGACATTTCTCCAAGGAAGACATACAGATGGCCAAGAAGCACATGAAAAGCTGCTCAACATCACTAATTATTAGAGAAATGCAAATCAAAACTAGAATGAGGTATCACCTCACACCAGTTATAATGGGCTTCATCAGAAAATCTACAAACAACAAATGCTGGAGAGGGTGTGGAGAAAAGGGAACGCTCTTGCACTGTGGGTGGGAATGTAAATTGATATAGCCATTATGGAGGACAGTATGGAAGTTCCTTAAAAAAACTAAAAATAGAATTACCATATGATCCAGGAATCCCACTACTGGGCATATACCCAGAGAAAACCATAATTCAAAAAGACACATGCACCCCAATGTTCATTGCAGCACTATTTACAATAGCCAAGTCATGGAAGCAACCTAAATGCCCATCAACAGACCAATGGATAAAGAAGTTGTGGTACATATATACAATGGAATATTACTCGGCTAGAAAACGGAACGAAATTGGATTATTTGTTGAGACGTGGATGGATCTAGAGACTGTTATACAGAGTGAAGTAAATCAGAAAGAGAAAAACAAATACTGTATATTAACATATGTATGTCAAACCTAGAAGAATGGTACAGATGAGCTGGTTTGCAGGACAGAAGTTGAGACACAGATGTAGAGAACAGACATATGGACACCAAGGGGGAAAAACCATGGTGGGGTGGGGATGGTGGTGTGCTGAATTGGGCAATTGGGATTGATATGTATACACTGATGTGTATAAAATTGATGATTAATAAGAACCTGCAGTATAAAAAAACAAACAAAAACAACCAATACTAAACTTTCTTTGGGTTATATGTATGAAATATATTAATATAAATATTTCAGACATTACATGAAATTTCTAAAAATCTTATATGTTCTGGTATAACGTTGTAAGTCATAATTCTAGTTATTACTTTAAAATGTATATCTCAAAAATAACTAAATTTCTTTGTTGATTGCATTATTATGAACTTTCATCAAATCTCTAACCGTGGTCATTTTTAAGTCTTTTGTCATTTACAGACAGTTCTGGGTGTACTCTGATGCTTTTGCAATAATGTTCCTGTAAGAGGGTTTCATCTTCAAGGAATTCATGGAAAAGACTGTGACAAGTACAGGTTTCTGGTAACTGACTATACTGCTGAACTGAATGAATAAGCATTTTCAGAACTCAAATGGAAAACTGATGAATTCATAAAAGTGCTAACAAAAGATCAAGATAAAAAAAATTAATTACATGGGACTGAGTGAACTGATGAGGATGATTATAATTTTTGTGACTTTCTGCTTGAATTAAAAAAAAATCCCACAAAGACTCAGAGGCAAAGAATATAAAAATCAATTTTCACTGCAAAGTAAAGGAGCTGTTACAGTGGAGGATTACTGGACTGAATGTCAATATTATGACATAGTATGAGTGTGTTTTGTGTTTGGTAACTGCAATCATTGTTGCTTTTGTTGTGGTCATCCATTTACAATGCCTGGTGTCAGTTTATTTATCTCTTGTAAAAAATAAGATACATTGTGTGTGTGTGTGTGTGTGTGTGTGTGTGAAAAACTTAATTAGTTAATTAACGAACCCAATAGGAGTGTGTGTGTGTGTGTTTGTGTGGTTTAACAAGTTAATTCTAAAATTTACATGGAAATAAAAAAAGCTAACAATAACCAAGATGCTCTCAAAAAACAAAGTAGAACTTAATAAATATTAATATATCTATACAATTAAGATCATATGGGGCTTCCCTGGTGGCGCAGTGGTTGAGAGTCTGCCTGCCAATGCAGGGGACATGGGTTCATGCCCTGGTCCAGGAAGATCCCACATGTCGTGGAGCAGCTAGGCCCGTGAGCCATGGCCGTTGGGCCTGCATGTCTGGAGCCTGTGCCCCACGATGGGAGAGGCCACAACAGTGAGAGGCCCATGTACTGCAAAAAAAAAAAAAAAAAAAAAAGATCATATGGAATCAACACAAAGATATGCAAATAGACAAGAAGAAAGAGTTCAAAGACAGATCCTAGTGTGTATATACACCTAATTTATGACAAAAGTGGTACTACAGAGCAATGGAGAAAGCAATCTTTTCAACAAAATCATTCTGGCCAATTAGATATGGGAAAAATATTGAGCCTAACCCTTATCTCATACCATACAAACACACAAAATCAATTCCAGCTGGATTGTACATTTAAACATAAAAGACAAAGCAATAAGCCTCCTAGAGTTGCTTTGTTGGACACGGTAGTTCCCAGCCACAAAGAGCTAAATTAATTAAAATTAAATAAAATTTAAAATTCAGTTCCTCAGTCTTACTAGCCACATTTCAAGTGCTCAATAGCACCTGAAAATAGTATGTGACAGCCCAGATACAGAATATTTCCAACATTTTTGAAAGTTCTATTGGATAGTGTTGCTCTAGAATATAATAAGGTATATCATTATGACCTCAGCATTGGAAAGATGATTAAAACAGAGCACACACAACAACAACAACACCACCTAACCATAAAGGAAAAAACTGATCAACTAGATAACATTAAACCTAAAACGTTCTATTCATCAAGATACACCACAAAGAGAATTGAAAAAGCAAGCTGCAGATGGGAGCAGATATTTGCAATACATCAGCAAAAGGCTTATATCCAAAATATGCAATGAACTCATACAAACCAGGACACAGACAACCCAACAGTAATGAGAAAGAAATTCAAAGGTATGTCACAAAGAGGATATCCAAATAGCCTACTTTTCTTTTTTTTAATTTAATTTAATTTTATTTTTTATACAGCAGGTTCGTATTAGTTACCTATTTTATACATATTAGTGTATACATGTGAATCCCAATCTCCTAATACATCTAACCATCACCACCACCACCCCACTTTCCCCCTTTGGTGTCCATATGTTTTTTCTCTACATCTGTGTCTGTATTTCTGCCTTGCAAACTGGTTCATCTGTACCATTTTTCTACATTCCACATATATGCGTTAATATACGATATTTTTCTCTTTCTGACTTACTTCACTCTATATGACAGTCTCTAGGTCCACCCACGTCTCTACAAATGACCCAATTTCTTTCCTTTTTATGGCTGAGTAATATTCCATTGTATATATGTACCACATCTTCTTTATCCATTAGTCTGTCGATGGGCATTTAGGCTGCTTCCATGACGTGGCTATTGTAAATAATGCTGCAATGAAAGTTGGGGTGCATGTGTTTTTGAATTATGGTTTTCTTAGGGTATATGTTGAGTAGTGGGATTGCTGGGTCATATGGTAGTTCTATTTTTAGTTTTTAAGGAATGTCCATACTGTTCTCCATAGTTACTGTATCAATTTACATTCCTACCAAAAGTACAAGAGGGTTCGCTTTTCTCCACACCCTCTCCAGCATTTATTGTTTGTAGATTTTCTGGTAATGCCCACTCTAACTGGTGTGAGGTGATACCTCATTGTAGTTTTGATTTGCATTTCTCTAATAATTAGTGATGTTGAGCAGCATTTCATGGGTTTGTTGGCCATCTGTATGTCTTCTTTGGAGAAATGTCTATTTAGGTCTTCTGACAATTTCTTGATTGGGTTTTTTGTTTTTTTAATATTGAGCTGCATGGGCTGTTTGTATATTTTGGAGATTAATCCTTTGTTCATTAATTCATTGGCAAATATTTTCTCCCATTCTGAGGCCTGTCTTTTCGTCTCGTTTACAGTTTCCTTTGCTCTGCAAAAGATTTTAAGTTTCATTAGATCCCATTTGTTTTTGTTTTTATTTCCATTTCTCTAGGAGGTGGGTCAAAAAGGATCTTGCAGTGATTTATGTAAGAGTGTTCTGCCTATGTTTTCCTCCAAGAGTTCTATAGTGTCTGGCCTTACACTTAGGTCTTTAATCCATTTTGAGTTTATTTTTGTGTATGGTGTTAGGGAGTGTTCTAATTTCATTCTTTTACATGTAGCTGTCCAGTTTTCCCAGCACCACTTATTGAATAGACTGTCTTTTCTCCATTGTATATCCTTGCCACCTTTTTCATAGATTAGTTGACCACAGGTGTGTGGGTTTATCTCTGGGTTTTCCATCCTGTTCCATTGATCTATATTTCTGTTTTTGTGCCAGTACCATATTGTCTTGATTACTGTAGCTTTGTAGTATAGTCTGAAGTCAGGGAGTGTGAGTCCTCCAGCTCAGTTTTTTTTCCTTAAGAATGCTTTGGCTATTCAGGATCTTTTGTGTCTCCACACAAATTTTAAGATTTTTTGTTCTATTTCTGTAAAAAATGCCACAGGGATTGCATTAAATCTTTGGATTGCTTTGGGTAGTATACTCATTTTCACAATCTTCCAATCCAAGAACACAGTATATTTCTCCATCTGTTTGTATCATCTTTGATTTCTTTCCGCAGTGTCTTATAGTTTTCTGTATATAGGTCTTTTGTCTCCTTAGAAAGGTTTATTCCTAGGTATTTTATTCTTTTTATTGCAATGGTGAATGGGATTGTATCCTTAATTTCTCTTTCTGATCTTTTGTTGTTAGTGTATAGGAATGCAAGAGACTTCTGTGCGTTAATTTTGTATCCTGCAATTTTACCATATTCATTGATTAGCTCTAGTAATTTTCTGGCAGCATCTTTAGGATTATCTATATATAGTATCATGTCATCTGCAAACACTGACAGTATTACTTCTTCTTTTCCAATTTGTATTCCTTTTATTTCTTTTTCTTCCCTGATTGCTGTGACTAGAACTTCCAAAACTACATCGAATAATAGTGGTGAGAGTGGACAACCTTGTCTTGTTCCTGATCTTAGAGGAAATGCTTTCAGTTTTTCACCACTGAGAATGATGTTTGCTGTGAGTTTGCCATATATGGCCTTTATTAGGTTGAAAGTGGGCATAGGTTCCCTCTATGCCCACCTTCTGGAGGGTTTTTATCATAAGCGGGTGTTGAATTTTGTCAAAAGCTTTTTCTGCATC
Source organism: Phocoena phocoena (assembly GCF_963924675.1). Taxonomy (NCBI): domain Eukaryota; kingdom Metazoa; phylum Chordata; class Mammalia; order Artiodactyla; family Phocoenidae; genus Phocoena; species Phocoena phocoena. Next base: position 97,736,423 of record NC_089222.1, on the reverse strand, counting down.
TACTGAGATAATCATATGGTTTTTATTCTTCAATTTGTTAATATGGTGTATCACACTGACTGATTTGCATATATTGAAGAATTCTTGCATCCCTGGGATAAATCCCACTTTATCATGGTGTATAACCCTTGTAATTTGTTGTTGGTTTCTGTTTGCTAGTGTTTTATCGAGGATTTTTGCATCTATATTCATCAGTGATATTGGTCTGTAATTTTCTTTTTTTGTAGTATCTTTGTCTGGTTTCGGTATCAGGGTGATGGTGGCCTTGTAGAATGAGTTTGGGAGTGTTCCTTACTCTGAAAATTTTTGGAAGAGTTTGAGAAGGATGGGTGTTAGCTCTTCTCTAAATGTTTGATAGAATTCACCTGTGAAGCCATCTGGTCCTGGACTTCTGTTTGTTGGCAGATTTTTAATCACAGTTTCAATTTCATTACTTGTGATTGTCTGTTCAGATGTTCTATTTCTTCCTGCTTCAGTCTTGGAGGCTTATACCTTTCTAAGAATTTGTCCATTGCTTCCAGGTTGTCCATTTTATTGGCATAGAGTTGCTTGTAGTAGTCCCTTAGGATGCTTTGTATTTCTTTGGTGTCCACTGTAACTTCTCCTTTTTCATTTCTAATTTTATTGATTTGAGTCCTCTCCCTCATTTTCTTGACGAGTCTGGCTAAAGGTTTATCTATTTTGTTTATCTTGTCAAAGAACCAGCTTTTAGTTTTATTGATCTTTGCTATTGCTTTCTTTGTTTCTATTTCATTTATTTCTGCTGATACTTATGATTTCTTTCCTTCTACCAAGTTTGGGTTGTATTTTTTTCTTCTTTCTCTAGGTGTAAGGTTATATGGTTCATTTGAGAGTTTTCTTGTTTCTTGAGGTAGGATTGCATTGCTATAAACTTCCCTCTTAGAACTGCTTTTCCATATCCCTTAGGTTTTGGATCATCATGTTTTCATTGCCATTTGTCTCTAGGTATTTTTTGATTCCCTCAGTGATCTCTTGATTATTTTGTAATGTATTGTTTAGCCTCCATGTGTTTGTGGTTTTACTTATTTTTCCCTGTAACTTATTTCTAATCTCATATGATTGTGTTGGAAAAGATGCTTGATATGATTTCAATTTTCTAAAATTTACTGAGACTTGAGTTGTGACCCAAGATGTGATGTATCCCGGAGAACATTCTGTGTGCACTTGAGAAGAAAGTGTAATCCCCTGTTTTTGGATGGAATGTCCTATAAATATCAGTTAAATCTATCTTGTCTAATGGGTCATTTAAAGTTTCTGTTTCCTTTTTGATTTTCTGTCTGGATTATGTCCATTGTCGTCAGTGAGGTGTTAAAGTCCCCCACTATTATTGTGTTACTGTCAATTGCCTCTTTTATAGCTGTTAGCATTTGCCTTATGTATTGAGGTGCTCCAATATTGGGTGCATATATATTTATAATTGTTATATCTTTTTCTTGAATGGATCCCTTGATCATTATGTAATATCCTTCCTTGTTCCTTGTAACATTCTTTATTTTAAAGTCTATTTATCTGATATGAGTATTGCTACTCCAGCTTTCTTTGGATTTCCATTTGCATGGAAAATCTTTTTCCATTCCCTCACTTTCAGACTGTATGTGTCCCTAGGTCTGAAGTGGGTCTGTTGTAGACAGCATATATACAGGTCTTGCTTTTTTATCCATTCAGCAAGACTGTGTCTCTTGGTTGGAGCACTTAATCCATTTACATTTAAGGTAATTATCAATATGTATGTTCCTATTACCATTTTCTTAATGGTTTTGGGTTTGTTATTGTAGGTCCTTTTCTTCTCTTGTGTTTTCCACTTAGAGAAGTTCCTTTAGCATTTGCTGTAGAGTTGGTTTGGTGGTGCTGAATTATCTTAGCCCTTGCTTGTCTGTAAACATTTTGATTTCTCCATTGAATCTGAAACAGATCCTTGCTGGGTAGAGTAATCTTGGTTGTAGGTTCTTCCCTTTCATCACTTTAAGTATACCATGCCACTCGCTTCTGGCTTGTAGAGTTTCTGCTGAGAAATCAGCTGTTAACCTTATGGGAGTTCCTTTGTATGTTATTTGTCATTTTCCCTTGTTGCTTTCAATAATTTTTCTTTATCTCTAATTTTTGTCAATTTGATTAGTATTTGTCTTGGTGTATTTCTCCTTGGCTTTATCCTGCCTAGGACTCTCTGCGCTTCCTGTACTTGGGTGGCTATTTCCTTTCCCATTTTAGGGAAATTTTCAACTGTAATCTCTTCAAACGTTTTCTTGGGTCCTTTCTCTCTCTCCTCCCTCTGGGACCTCTATAATGTGAATGTTGTTGCATTTAGTGTTGTCCCAGAGGTTTCTTAGGCTGTCTTTATTTCTTTTCATTCTTTTTCTTTATTCTGTTCTGCAGCAGTGAATTCCACCATTCTGTCTTCCAGGTTACTTGTCAGTTTTCTTCCTCAGTCATTCTGCTATTGATTCCTTCTAGTGTAGTCTTCATTTCAGTTATTGTATTGTTCATCTCCGTTTGTTTGTTCTTTAATTCTTCTAGGTGTTTGTTCTTTTATTCTTCTAGTTCTTTGTTAAACATTTCTTGCATCTTCTCAATCTTTGCCTCCATTCTTTTCCCAAGGTCCTGGATCATCTTCACTATCATTATTCTGAATTCTTTTTCTGGAAGGTTGCCTATCTCCGCTTCATTTAATTGTTTTTCTGGGGTTTTATCCTGTTCCTTCATCTGGTACATAGTCCTCTGCCTTTTCATTTTTGTCTACCTTTCTGTGAATCTGGTTTTCGTTCCACAGGCTGCAGGACTGTAGTTCTTCTTGCTTCTGCTGTCTGCCCTCTAGCCTACTTTTCAGTAGCTGAGAAAATGGAAATTAAAACAATAATGAGGGACTTCCCTGGTGGCACGGTGGTTAGGAATCCACCTGCCAAGGCAGGGCACACCAGTTTGATCCCTGGTCTGGGAAGATTCCACATGCTGCGGAGCAACTAAGCCTGTGCACCACAACTAATGAGCGTGCACTCTAGAGCCTATGTGCCACAACTACTGAAGCCCGTGCTCCCAGAGCCCATGCTCCACAACAAGAGAAGCCACCACAAGGAGAAGCCCACGCACCACAACTAAGAGTAGCCCCCACTCGCCACAATTAGAGAAAGACCACACAGAGCAATGAAGACCCAACGTAGCCAAAAATAAAATGTTAAAAAAAAAAAAGACAACCATAATGAGCTCCCACTACACGTCCAAACAGGATGGTTAAAAGTAAAGAGGCTGATAATACAAGGAATTGGTGTGAAAAAGGAAAAATGGGAAGGGAATATTCATATACTGCTGGTGAAATTTTCAGTAGCTGAGAAAATGGAAATTAAAACAATAATGAGGGGCTTCCCTAGTGGCGCAGTGGTTGAGAGTCCGCCTGCCGATGCAGCGGACATGGGTTCGTGCCCCAGTCTGGGAGGATCCCACATGCCACGGAGCGGCTGGGTCCGTGAGCTATGGCCGCTGAGCCTGCACGTCCGGAGCCTGTGCTCCACAATGGGAGAGGCCACAACAGTGAGAGGCCCACGTACCGCAAAAAAAAAAAAAAAAAAAAAAAGAAATTTTAAACTGAAATAATCACGTTAGAAAAAAAAATTGACTGTCCCAAATAAAGCTATACAAATACCCATCCATATCCTATAATCAGCAATTCCACTCCTAGTGGAACCCAACAGAAATGCATACACATGTATGAGAATATTCACAGTAGCAACATTTTTCATAGCTGTCAAAATTAGAAACCCAAATGATCAATCAGTAGTAGAATGGATTAATTATGCAATATTCATAAAACAGAATATTACATAGCACTGAAAATGAGTAAAATAAAACCATATGGAGTCATTTTGAAAATAATATCAAGGAGAAAAAAGTATACACAAAAGGATATATACAGTATGGGGTTTTTTCACAAAACATTCTTTAAAAAGCAGGCAAAACCAGAGGGTTAGAAGTCAGGAGAGTGGTTTCTTTTGTGGGGAGGAGGCAGTATTTGAGGGGAGAGGAAAGGGGCTCTGAGATGTCAGTAACCTACTTTTTGACCTTCATGTTTATGTGGGTATTTTCTTTGTGTTATAAATATATTACATGTGTTTTGTGCAATTTTATGTATGTATATTAAACTATATAATTATATAGTTAAAATGTTTGTTTCATTCTTTAAAATAAACTTATAAGGACTAATTTTTTATGGAAATGTTCTTCTGAAATAGTACAAGTTAGTGGCTCAAGCTTTTAAAAATAAAGTAAGGAGCCCCAAGAAACACAAGGCTTATTCTAGTTGAAGTGAACATGGAATAGAGGTTAGCTCTAGTTGCTTAGTGTGTCTCTCCGTTATGCACCACTCCCACCTCCAAACCTTGGGGCACATCTAAGAGGCTTGATCTCCTTGGAATGCAGTTTAAAAAGCACTGATACATAATTCATTCTTTTCACCAATATTTGAGATCTTACTATTGGGGACATATAAGATAGAGCAATAAACAAGGCAAAGTCCTTGCCCTCGTGGAGTTTATATTCTACCATGACACTGAAATATGAAAAATCAATAGCTTAGCATATTTTCTTAAGAGGAAGTTTAGTTGATAGAGAATTAGAGCTTTGAACTGAAAGAATTAAAGGTAATTCATTCCCATAGAAGGAATTTGGGCATGACATTACCCTGATCTTATGCTCTTCAGAGTCTCTATAAGCCAAATCTTTTGTAAGTATTCATTTATTTTATAATATCTGAGGGCCAGTCATATGCTCTACACTGTATAGAGCCATTGAGCCTTGGGAATACACAACAGTGAATAACACAGGGATGTTCCCTGCACTCAGAAAACATACAGTCTAGAGGGCGAGATAGACATTAAACAAAGTACACAATCTGTAATTAAATTTAAGGAAAGAAGTAGAGTTAGACACTATACTGCTTCTTACCACCTGATGACTGTATTTCATCTGTTATTGTTTAACTTGACTCTGTAAAGCACCTGGATAAAGTCAATGAATTCTAGTATTTTTCAGTCTATCAAACAGTTTTACAGCACTTAAAATCCTGATGGCTTGGAGACACCCAGGACCAGGTAAGTCAGACTGGGGTGGGACCCAAGCATCAGTGCTTCTTAAAGCTCCCCATGTGGTTCCAATGTGCAGTCAAGGTTGAGAATCTCTGATTTGGGCACAAGTTTACTCTATATGTTTTAAATTTCTTTCATATTAAGCTATAAACTTATTTTCCCTCATATTTAATATTTCATGGCCTTCTAATTCATATGCCTGCTTAGTCGCAGAAAATATTTATATTTCATTACCAAGTGCAAAATTTCAGAATGGGCACATATCCTGAGCTAAGTAGCTGGACTGTAAAACTGGCCATTTCAGATAATCTCAGGAAAACAGGAAGCAAATTGTTTACTTAATATTTATTTCAGCTATTATTTAACTCCATGCTTCAAACTTCAACGTAATTCATGTGAAGCTAAACAAGAGTCACATGTTTCTGATGCCCTTTTTGCTCTGGAGGAGCGTAGCATCAGTGAAATAACTACCACATACCCCTAGGATGATAGTTTATAAAAGCAAAGAATTGGGCTATATAAAATATTAGACCAATCCTCTACAAACCTCTTTATGTTGCAAGATTTGTCTAATATGTGTATGGACAAAGGACAAATGTTAGTGTTCAGAAGACCACACCAAATATTGTGGAAAGAATGTAAAAAGTCTTATTATTACCAGGTGGGCAAAGGAACAAACAGAAACAGAAACTAGGGGCTTTCCAAATGTTTCCTCAGCTATTTTCTGCTTTGATTATAAAGCTGTCTTTGGCTGTGATGTTTGGAGATCAGCCGGCTGGTCTCCAAAGCCAAGGGCAAGCCAATGCACTGGGTTCCAACTATGATGCCATAGAGATTTCTCTCTTTCTCTCTCTCTCTTTCTGTCCGTCTGTCTGTCTCTCTCGGTGGGGGGTAGGGGATAAGACAAAGTCCTGCCATTTTGTAAGCAAATTTCTAAGTTTGTTTTGTTTTAGGACTCTCCCTACAGCAGCAATTGTTGCAATGATGAACTCAGCTACATTTTGAACTCACGAGTAAATCCTTCAAAAAGGTTCCCTTATCCCAAGTTAATCACTCAAAAATAAAATCGCAAGAACAAGTCTGCAGTAGAAAAGAGTTCTCTGCAAAGCAAAAAATATAGGAAGGGATTCCATAGGACCCCATGAAAAAATAAGTCTATTTTCTAATTAGGGAATGATTTCACAGCATTCAAAAAGAAATAAACCAAAAATACATTATTCTTTAAACTATTTTGGCTACTTATTTCCAAGAGTCAAGAAACTACAGAACCATGAAAATTGATTCAACAAATCCTGCAGCAACTACGGCTTGCCAGGCTTCATGTTAGGATCAAAGGTTAGAAGAGCATACAGGAGAAGCAAGAGCCGAAGCCTCATAAGTAAAAGAAGACAGAAATGGCTTGATGAGGAAAGAGAAGTAGTCAAGCAATCTTATATGGTCAGATTCTTTGTTTTTTGCCCTGCTCAGAGCTCATGAGTTTTCACGCAGAACACTGTTGTCCCCTCCCCATCCCAGGGTGGTACTTGGCCTTAAAAAGTTCTGTAGTTAAAAAGCTCAATTTAATTTCCAGCTTTTTAAATGCCATCAAGTTCTCTTCTTCAGGGACTCAAAGGGAGAAGGTTTTGTGATTCCCTCATGTATTATATAGTCAGTTGCAAAGAATGGAAACCAAATCTACCTGACTTAAGCTGCAAAGAAAAAATGATGCTAAAGTATATGGGTATTTCACAATTGCTGGGGAGACTGGAAAAATCAGACTCAGAACAGGTAGGAACAAAAGAAAGCTCTGCAGGTATGATCACACCCAGAGTCCAGCACAGACCAGCTGGGAGGACATGTAGCCCCTACCCTGCCTCCCCACCCCCAGAACTGGAGTCGCTCCCTGGACACTCCTGCTGCTGCCCTCAGAGAGCACCTCCCTATCTAGGCCTCCAACTTGGCTCCAGGAACTCCAAGTTGAACAGCCCAGACCACTGTATCTGATCTACCTAGTCCCATAAGCAATTTCTGAGAATTTTCTGTTTCTATGATGTTACAAAATTTTCCACTTCCCTAGTGGGAGGTGGACGCTGCTTCCCAGCAGAACCTCTGCAGCAAGGAATTTTCAAAATATAGGAAAGAGGTAAAATGCTGGAGAGCTTTAAATAGAAAAAGGTGACAAACAGGCACTCTTCCACAAATGTCTCATGTAATTCTTTCAGGAAATGTGTCCAGTGTATTCTCTTTTCCAAAACTCTAAGGGAAACTGGATTTTGATGGCCATTGATAAGTAAATAGCATGTCTACTTTCATATGTAAGTCCCAACTTCTGTTACCCAAACACCACTCTCTGAAGTCCTCTACCAGTGCTATAACGATTAAATATTTTTCTGAGTGATCTTGCCCGTACAGTCTTACCCACTAAGACCTGGCCTCCACTTCATGTGCAACTTCGTGCACTGCAGTCGCTCTTCAGTATCCACGAGGGATTGGTTCCAGGACGCCCGCATATACCAAAATCCGAGGATGCTCATGTCCCTTACATAATATGGTGTGGTACAGTTGGCTCTCCCTAGCTGCGAGTTCCAGAAAAGCAAAATCCGCTGGAAAATCAATCCGCAGTCGGTTGAATCCGTGAATGTGGAATCGCAGATATTGAGGGTTGGCTGTATTTTGAAATCTAGCTCATAATTCATAGCCTTCTTGCTCAGGTAGAAAGTTTACTAGGTTTCACTGCTGTGTAAGATAGCATTATCTTCATCGTTCCTTCCTTTGCTGGCCCACGACCCATGTCAAGTGTACTTTGAGTCCTCCTTCCCTAGTCAGACCTCTGACCAGTTTCTCCTTCTGTGAGTACTAGTCCTGAGCTGCTACAATGTTACCTGTAAGTAGATTTGTCAGACAGAGAAAGGTCACCTAAAACAAAGTCTACCACTTTATAAAGAAAGCAGAAACAAGTTGAAGTATGTCTGAGTCCTCACTTGGTCTCCCATGCCACCTGCATTCCTCCTGTATCCAGTATGCTTTTTTTTTCCCCCTCTTGCTTAATATCCTCCAAAAAGAATCTGAAACTCAATCACTAACTAGTCATTTAGAATGACTGATATTTAAAGAAATTTGTCAAGGCTCAAACCTTTGCATCATGCACCAACCCAGGGCCACCCTTCAGCTCTGTCCAGATGTTTCAGGGATTCACTGAAAATCATCTTCCATCTAAGAGTGAAGGCTTAAAACTAACCAAGAATCCCTGATATTTCTTTTACTATATTCTTTTACTATACTATACAGCTTCTACAACTTACTTCTAATAGAGAGTCCAATACAAGAGTTAAACACTAATGCTAGATATTTTGAAAAAAATCTATCATTCTATTTTTGGATGCAGAAATTCTGATTTATTTTTTTCCCTCAGTTATAATTTTATCACATACTTTCCCCAAAGAGTTAAAATTCCTATGATTAAGAGTTATATATCAAGTTTTCTTTAACCAAAATCCTAGAACAAAAGTCACTGTGCTTTCTGGCTAATTTCATCAGTTAGATCTGTGATGGCTGACAACCTGATCCCTGACTTGATACAACAGTTTATTTAAAAGTACAAGTTCATACTCAAGGTAGTACCTATTCTGACAATGATATTAAAGTATCCTATCGAAAGGAACCCCATTACTCCCATTAGCATCAATGAGGCAAAAATCTAGAGCCATTTATCAGCATCATTCTACTAAATTAAAATTTAAAACTAGATCTCTGTGGTAGAAAAACATAACCAAGTTATTTAGATAGCATGCATTGATATCTTATTCAATTAAAAAACTGTACAGGGCAACGAAGTGGTGACTATGATTTATTGACTAGACCTTTTTTACAACTGGAAGAAACCTAGGTATCATTTACTCCAGAAGTTTCAACTTGACAGGTGGTTTTGCAGTAGTGATTTCTTTGGTCTGCGATGTTTGATTTGGTTTATTACCAATATTAAATGACAATACGCTTCATATGAAAGATACAGACTTTTACCTCTTCTTAAAGATTTAGACTATCCAGTGCAATTTCTCACATTTACATGGGGCAAGTGTCTTCCAAAATGTAAAATTTACTCACTTAAATTACCTGCATGGTTTTAAATTTTTTTTAATAAATTTATTTATTTTTGGCTGAGCTGGGTCTTTGTTGCTGCGCACAGGCTTCTCTAGTTGCGGCGAGTGGGGGCTACTCTTCATTGCGTTGCGCGGGCTTCTCATTGCAGTGGCTTCTCTTGTCGTGGAACACAGGCTCTAGGCACACGGGCTTCAGTAGTTGTGGCTCGTGGGCTCTAGAGCACAGGCTCAGTAGTTGTGGCACACGGGCTTAGTTGCTCTATGGCATGTGGGATCATCCCAGACCAGGGCTCGAACCCATGTCCCCTGCATTGGCAGGCGGATTCTTAACAACTGCGCCAACATGGAAGTCCCATGGTTTTAATTTTGAGTTTAACTGACAGTGACAGACTCTCCACTATCACTCCTCCATCGTGGTACAGATAACTATTCTAAACAAAGTGTTAAAAACCAACCAACAAACTACTACCAAAAGGAATCATTGTTCTTAGTTTCATTAGGGCCTGATATCTAGTTGATAAAACAGAGTACTGCTTCTCAATCTTACTGGGACATAATACTTTACTTCTAAAGCTAAAGACAAGAATCTTTTTTTATTTAACATTGCAGGATTAGAAAGTAAGAACTAAGCAGTGCAGGAGACAGTACTAATAATGTTCATTGCAGCACTATTTACAATAGCCAGAACATGGAAACAACCTAATTGTCCAATGACGAATGAATAAGGAAGATGTGGTATATACATACAATGGAATATCACTCAGCCATAAAAAGGAACAAAATTGGGTCATTTGTAGAGAGTGCATGGACCTAGAGTTTGTCATATGGAGTGAAGTAAGCCAAAAAGAGAAAAACAAATAACATAATATTAACGCATATATGTGGAATCTAGAATAATGGAACAGATGAACCTATTTGCAGGGCAGGAATAGAGGTGTAGACATAGAGAACGGACATGTGGACACAGTGGGGAAGGAGAGGGTGGGATGAATTGGGAGATTACGTTTGACGTAAATACATTACCATGTGTAAAATAGATAGCTAGTGGGAACCTGCTATATAGCACAGGGAGCTCAGCTCGGTGCTCTGTGATGACCTAGATGGGTGGGATGAAGCGGGGGTGGGAGGGAGGTCCAAGAGGGGTGGGATATAGGTATACATATAGCTGATTCACTTCATTGTACAGCAGAAACACAACATTGTAAAACAATTATATTCCAATAAAAAAAATCAAATTGGATATAACCCTTAAATTGTCATTTGAAAGACAGAAAAAAATAATCTTTAAAGTGGCATGTGTGTATTGTATGTTGTATCACAGCAAAAGATGTAGATATATAGACATATAGATGTCATATTTTCTTTATCCATTCATTCATCAAAGGACACTTAGGTTGTTAGAATGTCATGGCTACTGTGAATAATGCTACAATGAACATGGGGGTGCAGATATCTCTTTGAGATACTGATTTTGTTTCCTTCAGATATATACACAGAAATGAGATTTCTGGATAATATGGCAATTCTGTTTTAAATTTTTTAAAGAACCACCATAATGTTTTCCATAGTGGCTGCACCAATATAAATTCCCACCAACAGTGTACAAAGGTCCCTTTTTCTCCACATCTTTGCCTGCCTTTGTTATCTTTTATTATTATTATTATAGCCATCCTAACAGGTGTGAAGTGATACCTCATTGTGGTTTTGCCTTTCATTTCCCTGATGATTAGTGATATTGAACGCCTTTTCATGTACCTGTTGTCCATTCATATCTTCCTTGGAAAAATGTCCTTTGACCATTTTTTAATTGGATTTTTTTTTGTAATTGAGTTGTATGAGTTCCTTACATATTTAATCCCTTATGAAATATCTGATTTGCAAATATTTTCTCCCATTCCATAGGCTGTCTCTTCACTACTGATTGTTTCTTTTGCTGTGCAGAAGCTTCTTAGTTTGATGTAGCCTTGCTTGTTTATTTTGCTTTTGTTGCCTGTGCTTTTGGTGCCATATCTGAAATATTATTGCCAAAACCAATGTCAAGAAGATTTTACCCTATGTTTTCTTCTAGGAGTTATATGGTTTCAGATCTTACATTTAAGTCTTTAATTCATTTTGAGTTGGTTTTGGTGTATGGTCTGAGGTAGTGGTCCAGTTTTCCTGATGCTATTTATTGAAGACACTATCTTTTCCCCATCGTATATTCTTGGCACCCTTGTCAAAGATTAATTGATCATATATGCATGGATTTTTTTTCTGGGCTCTCTATTCCTTTCCACTGGTCTATGTGTCTGTTTTATGCCAGTACCATATTTTTTTTTGATTACTATAGCTTTGTAATAGAGCTTTAAATCGGGAAGCATGATGCCTCCAGCTTTGTTCTTCTTTATCAAGATTACTTTGGCTATTAGGGATCTTCTGTGGTTCCACGTGAATTTTAAGGTTGCTTTTTCTATTTCTGTGAGAAATGCCTTTGAAGTTTTGATAGAGATTGCATTGAATCTGAAGATTGCTTTAGGTAGTAGGTACATTTTGACAATAATAAAACTTCCAGTTCATGACAATGAGATATCTTTCCACTTATTTGTGTCTTCTTCAATTTCTTTCATCAATGTTTTATAGTTTTCAGGGTACAGATCTTTCACCTTCTTGGTTAAATTTATTCCTATGTGTTTTATTCTTTTTGATGCTAATGTAAATGGGATTGTTTTCTTAATTTCTCTTTCAGATGGTTCATATACTGTATGATTTCACTCATATGTGGAATGTAAAAAACAAACTATTAAAAATAAATTAATAAATAAATAAACAAAAGAAACACACAGATACAAAGAACAGAGTAATAGGGCTCAACTGTATGGTGATGGATGGAAACTAAATTTTTGGCGGTGAGCATATTGGAGGGTGTACAGAAGTAGAAATATAATGTTGAATACGTGAAACTTAGATAATGTTATAAATTGACATTGCCTCAATAAAATAAGTTCTAAAAATTAAAAAGGAATAAATGGTAACTGTGAGGTGATAAATTTGTTAACTTGATTGTGGTAGTCATTTCACAATGTATATGTATTTCAAATTGTCACACTGTACAGTTTAAATATACACAATTTTATTTATCAATTATATCTTAATAAAATGGGGGGCAATAATTAGTCTGAAAAAGAGCACAGGGTACTAGGAGCTAACTCTTTGCATTTATCCTAAATAAGCTTGTGGTTATAGTTGCATTTGTTAGTTACTTCATTGTAAGAAAGCCAAAACTATAGAGAAAATAATCAAGTTGTGTGGCATTTTACATAAGAAATTCCTTAATTTTCCCACTTACTCAGGCGACAAACCTATTTTAAATTCCTTAATAACTTTGTCTGATATGTCAAATTCATAAGCTCCAGGAATTTCCAGAAAGCAGGATATTAGAGCTCAAAATCATCTAAGAAAAATACTCCCCTAGAATGTTTATCTAACAGCAAGTAACTTGTATAAAAGTTTACAAAACCTTAAATAACCCCTTTTTTAGAAACTTTTAGATTCTCTGAAATTAGTTATTTGTTTTACCTTCATAGAGATATATATCTAACAGTACCACTATATAAATAACGAACATATTTGTGTGGAAGCATATTTCCCACACAAAGTAAAAACGTCTATATTAAAAATGGGTTTTTAGGCTTAAACAAAACATAGATTCGCCTTAACAGTACTTCCTCAATTAAAAAAAAAATCTGTTCCTGGAATAATCTAAACCAAAATCTTTATGTGACCACAGACAGTCAAGATAGATTAAAAACAAACATTTAAAAACAAAACCTATGAAAGTAAATAACATCTAAGGTCGATGCAGCAGCCACCTTTGGAAATATAAAGTCTGTTTCCCCACAAAATGTAATCTTTATGAGGAAGTATAGTCTATACAAGCTTAGATTCTTCCAGGAGCTTTCTGATTAGTCATCTATCATCCATCTCTTCAAATCAGTAGCCTGAAGGTAATCAACCATAAAATGTAATCAGCCTGAAAAGCTGCTTAAGGTAGGTTCTAAAATAGTCAAATTTCCTGGGTGAGTTTCACCAAATCTATAATCCTGTGACTGATTTCTCAGGACAAAAGCCTGGAACAAAAGCTTCAAGAGCTGTAGTACAATGAGAAGAATAAAGTCATAGGTGCATATTGAAAAAAACAACTCTTAAAGAAGTATGCCATCAGCACAGTTTATTAAGACATGGCCAAGGAGATAGGATTCCAGGTAACAACCAGAACTTAATAATTTATATACAAATCTGCAAGTAATATGTTCTGTGTAATTGTTGCACCAGAGTTAAATACCATTCTTTGGGCCCCAAGGAGTTTCAATATCATAAGGTAAAAGAGCATCAGTTCTGAGTGGTCTACATTCCTCAGAAGCACTGGTCAGGTTCAAAAACTCCTGGGCATTAGGGAAGGTACCCTTGTGCTGGGTACCTTGCCTTCAACATGGCAAAAACTCCATAGGAGACCCATGTCCCAAGAAGTCAAGAATTTCTTGTACTGATGAGTATACATAACACAAACTGAATGTCTTTTTTTTTAATGAGGTATTCAGGCAGTGATTGACATCACTGAGGCAGTAACCTGAGAAGATGACAGTCTCAACTTTACATCTATCCTATCACCAGACCACCTGATGCTCACTGAAGTGACTGCAGTTCTTCCTTTCCTTGTGGTCATAAGACCATTGTCTAAAAATGGCACCACAGGACTCTTGAAAACCAAGAAGAATTTACTCATAACAAAAGTTGTCAATGGAACATGCCCTGCATGGATAGATTAATGAGGGAAAGCTATTGACAGTTTTTATAGTTGGCTTTCTCATGGTATAAACGCCTAGAACACTAATGCCTACAGGTAAACCTGTTATTTTCCAGGAAATTTTGGCCATTTATCTCTATGACTTCTGAAAACTACCCTGATGCCCATACCAGGTGAGGAACTCAATTTATACTCTCATCAAGCCCTCTACATCTCTCATTTCCAGCACTGCCATCTGTAATCACATCAACCAACAAAGGTAATAACTTCATCAATACTTATCTTCCACCTTTTATTGTAAGCCTCTATGAGAGCAGGACCCGGCACATAGTTTTTTAATTCTAATTATTAACCGATAAATATATATACATGTGAATAAATGAATCTTCATGGAGAAAGTAAAAGCACATTAAGATTTCATTGATGGGTCTCACTGGAACTGTATTATAAAGTCTACTTATACTTTTTAACTACTTTGTCAATGGGCCTTAGAATTATTCATCATAAAAGGCATAATTATCAATTATTGATATGTCAAGATAGCATTAGCTTTTGTTTTACACTCCTGGGTAATTATATACATTATTATAATAACTGTAGCTCCTTGTATCTACCATGGATCTTGTCATGTGTTGTTAACACATGCAGAATAATGAACCCTCCCAAAGCTATCCTCATTGTAATCCCCAAAACCCGTGAATATGTCACTTTATATGGCAAAAGAGACTTTGCAGATGTAATTAAGTCAAGGATCTTTAGATGAAAACTTACCTTGGATTTTCTGGGTGAGCCCAATGTAATCACAAGTGTCTTTATAAGAGGAAAGCAGGAGTGTCTGAGTCAGAGAAAGAGATATGATGATAGAAGCAGAGGTCAGAGTGATGTAGCCATGAGCCAAAGAATGCAGACAACCTCTAGAATCTGGGAAGGGAAGAGAAATTAATCAACCCCCTCTGAGCCTCCAGAAGGGAACACAACCTTGCAGACTCCTTTCAAACTCTGACCTATAGAACTATAAAATATTTGTGTTTTACAATTCTGAACTCAATTTATAAGGCCTGCATTACCCTGATACCAAAACCAGTGAAGACACTACAAAAAAAGAAAATTGCAGGCCAATATCCCTTATGAACATAGATGTAAAAAACCTCAATAAATATTAGCAAACCAAATTCAACAATACATTAAAAGGATCACACCCCATGATCCAGTGTGATTTATTCCAGGGATGCAAGGATGATTCAATATCCATAAATCAATGTCATATACCACATTAACAAAATGAAGGATAAAAATTATATGATCATCTCAAGATAAGGTGCAGAAAAAGCATTTGACAAAATTCAACATGCATTTGTGGTAAAAACTCTCAACAAAATAGGTACAGAGGAAACATACTTCAACATGATAAAGGCTGTATATGACAAAACTACAGCCAACATCATACTCAGTGGTGAAAGCTTTCAGCTTTTCTAAGATCAGGAACAAAACAAGAATGCCTACTCTCACCACTTTTATTCAACATATTATTTGAAGTCCAGCCAAAGCAATTAGGCAAGAAAAAAGATAATAAAAGCCATGGAAATCAGAAAGGAAGAAGTAAAAATGTCATTTATGCAGACAACATGATCTTATATACAGAAAACTCTAAAGGCTCTACAAAAAAGAAACCTGTTAGAACTAATAAATGAATTTGGTAAAGTTGCAGGAAACAAAATCAATATACAAAAATCTGTGTCATTTCTATATACTAATAACAAACGACCAGAAAGAGAAATTAAGAAAACAACCTGATTTACAATAGCGTCAAAAAGAATAAATTACTTAGGACTAAATCTAGCCAAGGAGGTGAAAGATCTGTACCCTGAAAACTGTGAAACACTAATGAAAGAAACTGAAGATACAAATAAATGGAAAGATATTCCATGCTTACGCAGTAGAAGAATTAATATTTTTTAAATGTCCATACTACCCAAAGCAATCTACAGATTCAGTGCAATCCCTATCAACATTCCAATGGCATTTTTCACAGAAATAGAAAAAAGCCTAAAATTTGTATGGAACTGAAAAAGAACCCTAACAGCCAAAGCAATCTTGAGAAAGAAGAACAAAGCTGGAGGCCTCAAATTTCCTGATTACAAAGTTATAGTAATCAAAGCAGTATGGCACTGGCATAAAAACAGACAAATAGATCAACTGAAAGGAATAGAGAGCCCCAAAATAAACCCACACAAATATAGTCAATTAATCTTTAACAAAGAAATCATGAATATACAATGGGGCAGGGTTTCCTCAAAAATGATGTTGGGAAAACTGGACAGCCATATGCAAAAGAGTGAAATTGGACCATTATCTTATACCATACACAAAATTAACTCAAAATGGATTAAAGAATTGATCTTAAGACCTAAAACCATAAACTTCTAGAAGAAAACATAGGCAATAAGCTCCTTGACATTAATCCTGGTGATGATTTTTTGGATTTGACATGAAAAGCACAGGCAACAAAAGCAGAAGTAAAGTGGGACTATATCAAACTGAAAAGCTTTGGCAGGGAATTCTCATTCACTATTGGTTGGAATGTAAATTGGTACAGCCACTGTGGAAAACAGTATGGAGGTTTCTCAAAAAACTAAAAATAGAACTACCATATGACCTAGCAATTTCACTCCCAGGTTTATATCCAAAACAAAACAAAACAAATGCAAAAACGCTAATTTGAAAGGATACATGCACCCCAATGTTCATAGCAGCATTATTTATAATTGCCAAGACATGGAAGCAACCTAAGTAACCATCAACAGATGACTGGGTAAAGAAGATCTGGTATATATACATATATACAATGGAATACTACTCAGTCATTAAAAAAATAAAATCTTGTCATTTGCAGCAACATGGATGGACCTGGAGGGCATTAGGCTAAGTGAAATAAATCAGACAAAGAAAAATACTGTATGATATCACTTATATGTGGAATCTGAAAAATACAACAAACTAGTGAATATAATAAAAACAGAAGCAGACTCACAGATATAGAGAACAAACTAGTGGTTACCAGTGAGGAGAGGCAAGGGAGAGGGACAATATAGGGGTAGGGAACTAAGAGCTACAAACTATTAGGTATAAAATAAGCTACAAAGATATATTGTACAACACATGGACTATAGCAAATATTTTATAATAACTATACATGGAGTATAGTCTTTAAAAATTGTTAATCACTATATTTTACACCTGTAACCTATATAATATTGTATACCAACTATACTTCAATTTAAAAACAGAAAGTTTTAACAATTTTGCTTCCATTAAAAAAAAGAAACTAGGTTCCAAAGAACGGAAGCAACTCATTCAAAATTACAGAGCCCAGACTAAGATAAATGCAAGATCGGAGCCTCCTGATTTCCAGATTAGTTTTCTTTCCAGTACATCATGTGCCTGCCTATAATTTAGTAACCAAAGGGAAGCAGACTGAACTCCTTATGTCTTGTGAAAGCCAGAGCAAGCTCATATTCATACTTGACATAGTTGTCGTTTTCTTTGTTTGTTTTATGTAAAAGCCCTGGAAATCCAACCCAAAAATAAACTCTGTGTTGCTAAACCTAAAACTAATAAATAAAAATCAAAAAACTTCTGCACAGTAAAGGAAACCATAAACAAAATGAAAAGGCAACCTATGGAATAGGAAAAAGTATTTGCAAATCATATATTTAATAAGGGTTTAATACACAAAATACATAAAGAACTCACACAACTTGACATCCAAAAAAATCTGATTAAAAATAGACAGAAGAACTGAATAGATATTTTCCCAAAGAAGTCATACATATGGCCAACAAGTACATGAAAATGTGCTGAACATCACTCATTATCAGGGAAATGCAAATCAAAACCACAATGGAATATTACTTCACATCTATTAGAATGGTGATTATCAAAGAAACAACAAGTGTTGGTAAGGATGTGGAGAAAAGGGAATCCTTGTGCACTGTTGGAATATAAATTGGTACAGCCACTATGGAGAACAATATGGAAGTTTCTCAAACAATTAAAAATAAAACTACTATATGATTCAGAAATCCCACTTCTGGGTATTTATCCAAAGGAAATAAAAACACTAACTCGAAAAGATATACACACCCCCATGTTCATTGCAACATTATTTACAATAGCCAAGAAAAGGAAACAACCTAGTGTCTATCAAAGAATGAATGGAAAAGAAAATGCCTATATATGTATAAGCACACATGTGTATATATATATATATATATATAGGCACACATGTATATATAAATGCATATATTTGTATAACACACACATACACAACAGAATATTATTCAGCCATTAAAAAAGAATGAAATCCTGCCATTTGCAATAACATGGATAGACCTTGAGGGCCTTATGTTAAGTGAAATAAGTCAGAGACAGAGAAGAACAAATACCATATGATCTCTCTTTTAAGTGGAATCTAAAAAAAAAAAAAATACTGGGAATTCCTTGGCAGTCCAGTGGTTAGTACTCTGTGCTCTCACTGCCAAGGGCCTGGGTTCGATCCCTGCTCGACATGTTGTGGGGCATGGCCAAAATTAAAATCAAAAAAGTAAAAAAAAAAAAAATACTGAACTCATAGATACAGAGAACAGATTAGTGGCTGCCAGAGACAGTGGGTGAGAGCATGTGAAATGTATGAAGGAGGGTCAAAAAACTCATACTTTGAGGGGGGACCTTGAAGATGGCGGAAGAGTAAGACGCGGAGATCGCCTTCCTCCCCACGGATACACCAGAAATACATCTACACGTGGAACAACTCCTACAGAACACCTACTGAAGGCTGGCAGAAGACCTCAGACCTCCCAAAAGGCAAGAAACTCCCCACGTACCTGGGTAGGGCAAAAGAAAAAACAGAGACAAAAGAATAAGGACGGCACCTGCACCAGTGGGAGGGAGCTGTGAAGGAGGAAAAGTTCCCACACACTTGGAAGCCCCTCAGCGGGCGGAGACTGCGGGAGGCGGAGGGGGGAGCTTCGGGACCGTGGAGTAGTGCACAGCGATGGGTGCGGAGGGCAAAGCGGGGAGATTCCCGCACAGAGGATCGGTGCCGACCAGCACTCACCAACCCGAGAGGCTTGTCTGCTCACCTGCCGGGGCGGGCGGGGCTGCGAGCTGAGGCTCGGGTTTCGGTTTTGGACAGAGCTCAGGGAGAGGACTGGGGTTGGCGGCTTGAACATAGCCTGAAGGGGTTAGTGCACCACGACTAGCCGGGAGGGAGTTCGGGGGAAAAGCCTGCACCTGCCGAAGAGGCAAGAGACTTTTTCTTCCCTCTTTGTTTCCTGGTGCGCGAGGAGAGGGGTTTAAGAGCGCTGCTTAAAGGAACTCCAGAGACGGGTGCGAGCCGCGGCTAAAAGCGCGAACCCCAGAGACGGGCGCGAGCCGCGGCTGAAAGCGCAAACCCCAGAGACGGGCGCGAGCCGCGGCTAAAACCGCGGACCCCAGAGACGGGCGGGAGACGCTAAGGCTGCTGCTGCCGCCACCAAGGGGCCTGTGTGCGAGCACAGGTCACTCTCCGCACCCCTCTTCTGCGGAGCCTGTGCAGCCCGCCACTGCCAGGTTCCCGGGATCCAGGGACAACTTCCCAGGGAGAACGCACGGCAGGCCTCAGGCTGATGCAACGTCACGCCGGCCTCTGCCGCAACGTCACGCCGCCTCTGACGCCGCAGGCCCGCCCCGCATGCAATGCCCCTCCTTCCCCCCACCCCCGGCCTGAGTGAGCCGGAGCCCCCGAATCAGCGGCTCCTTTAACCACGTCCTGTCTGAGCAAAAAACAGACGCCCTCCAGCGACCTACACGCAGAGGTAGGGCCAAATCCAAAGCTGAGCTCCTGTGAGCTGTGAGAACAAAGAAGAGAAAGGGAAATCTCTCCCAGCAGCCTCAGAAGCAGCGGATTAAAGCTCCACAATCAACTTGATATACCCTGCATCTGTGGAATACCTGAATAGACAAGGAATGATCCCAAATTGAAGAGGTGGAATTTAGGAGCGAGATCTATGATTTTTTTCTCTTTTCCTCTTTTTGTGAATGTGTACCATGTTTTTTTTTTAATTTTTTTCTTAATAATTAATTGTAATTGTAATAACTTTATTATACTTTACCTTCGTTCTTTCTTTCTTTCTTTCCTTCCTTCCTTCCCTCCTTTAGACAACGAATCACCCCAAATTGAGGAGGTGGTCTCTGAGAGCAAGATTTATGATTTTTCCCCCTTTACCTCTTTTTGTGAAGGTGTATGTGTATGCTTCTGTGTAAGATTTTCTCTGTATAGCTTTGCTTCCAACATTCGTCCTAAGGTTCTATCCGTCCCTTATTTTTTCCTAAATATTTTTTAATTCAATAACTATATTATACTTTATTTTATTTTTACTGTATCTTCTTTCTGTCTGTCTTTTTTCATTCTTTCCCTCCTTCCTTCCTTCCTTCCTCCCTCCCTCCCTCCTTTCTTTCCTTCTTTGCTTCTTTCTTCCTTCCTTCCTTTCCTCTTTTCCTTCTTTCTTTCCTCATACTTCTACTAATTCTCTCTACTTTTTCTCCCTTTTATTCTGAGCCATGTGGATGAAAGGCTCTTGGTGCTCCAGCCAGGAGTCAGGGCTCTGCCTCTGAGGTAGGAGAGCCAACTTCAGGACACTGGTCAACAAGAGACCTCCCAGCTCCACATAATATTAAACAGTGGAAATCTCCCAGAGACCTCCATCTTAACACCAGCACCCAGCTTCACTCAACGACCAGCAAGCCACAGTGCTGGACGACCTATGCCAAACAACTAGCAAAACAGGAACACAACCCCACCCATTAGCAGAGAGGCTGCCTAAAATCAGAATAAGGCCACAGACACCCCAAAACACACCACCAGAGGTGAACCTGCCCACTACAGAGATAAGATCCAGCCTCATCCACCACAACACAGGCACTAGTCCGCTCCACCAGGAAGCCTACACAACCCACTGAAACAACCTTAGCCACTGGAGACAGACATCAAAAACAACGGGAACTACGAACGTGCAGCCTGCAAAAAGGAGACCCCAAACACAGTAAGATAAGCAAAATGAGAAGACAGAAAAACACACAGCAGATGAAGGAGCAAGATAAAAATGCACCAGACCTAACAAATGAAGAGGAAATAGGCAGTCTACCTGAAAAAGAATTCAGAATAATGATAGTAAGGATGATCCGAAATCTTGGAAGTAGAATGGACAAAATGCAAGAAACAGTTAACAAGGACCTACAAGAACTAAAGATGAAACAAGCAACGATGAACAACGCAATAAATGAAATTAAAAGTACTCTAGATAGGATCAACAGCAGAATAACTGAGGCAGAAGAATGGATAAGTGACCTGGAAGATAAAGTAGTGGAAATAACTACTGCAGAGCAGAATAAAGAAAAAAGAATGAAAAGAACTGAGGACAGTCTCAGAGACCTCTGGGACAACATTAAATGCACCAACATTCGAATTATAGGGGTTCCAGAAGAAGAAGAAAAAAAGAAAGGGACTGAGAAAATATTTGAAGAGATTATAGTTGAAAACTTCCCTAATATGGGAGAGGAAATAGTTAATCAGGTCCAGGAAGCACAGAGAATCCCATACAGGAAAAACACAAGGAGAAATACGCCAAGACACATATTAATCAAACTGTCAAAAATTAAATACAAAGAAAGCATATTAAAAGCAGCAAGGGGAAAACAACAAATAACACACAAGGGAATCCCCATAAGGTTAACAGCTGATCTCTCAGCAGAAACCCTACAAGCCAGAAGGGAGTGGCAGGACATACTGAAAGTGATGAAGGAGAAAAACCTGCAACCAAGCCTACTCTACCCAGCAAGGATCTCATTCAGATTTGATGGAGAAATTAAAACCTTTACAGACAAGCAAAAGCTGAGAGAGTTCAGCACCACCAAACCAGCTTTACAACAAATGCTAAAGGAACTTCTCTAGACAAGAAACACAAGAGAAGGAAAAGACCTATAATAACAAACCCAAAACAATATAGAAAATGGGAATAGGAACATACATATCGATAATTACCTTAAATGTAAATGGACTAAATGCTCCCACCATAAGACTCAGATTGGCTGAATGGATACATAAACAAGACCCTTATATATGCTGTCTACAAGAGACCCACTTCAGACCTAGAGACACATACAGACTGAAAGTAAGGGGATGGAAAAGGATACTCCATGCAAATGGAAACCAAAAGAAAGCTGGAGTAGCAATTCTCATATCAGACAAAATAGACTTTAAAATAAGGGCTATTAAAAGAGACAAAGAAGGACACTACATAATGATCAAGGGATCGATCCAAGAAGAAGATATAACAATTGTAAATATTTATGCACCCAACATAGGAGCACCTCAATACATAAGGCAAATACTAACAGCCATAAAAGGGGAGATCGACAGTAACACATTCATAGTAGGGGACTTTAACACCCCACTTTCACCCATGGACAGATCATCCAAAATGAAAATAAATAAGGAAACACAAGCTTTAAATGATACATTAAACAAGATGGACTTAATTGATATTTATAGGACACTCCATCCAAAAACTACAGAATACACATTTTTCTCAAGTACTCATGGAACATTCTTCAGGATAGATCATATCTTGGGTCACAAATCAAGCCTTGGTAAATTTAAGAAAACTGAAATTGTATCAAGTATCTTTTCTGACCACAACGCCATGAGACTAGATATCAATTACAGGAAAAGATATGTAAAAAATACAAACACATGGAGGCTAAACAATACACTACTTAATAATGAAGTGATCACTGAAGAAATCAAAGAGGAAATAAAAAAATACCTAGAAACAAATGACAATGGAGACACAACGGCCCAAAACCTATGGGATGCAGCAAAAGCAGTTCTAAGGGGGAAGTTTATACCAATACAAGCCCACCTTAAGAAGCAGGAAACATCTCGAATAAACAACCTAACCTTGCACCTCAAGCAATTACAGAAAGAAGAACAAAAAAACCCCAAAGTTAGCAGAAGGAAAGAAATCATAAAAATCAGATCAGAAATAAATGAAAAAGAAATGAAGGAAACGATAGCAAAGATCAATAAAACTAAAAGCTGGTTCTTTGAGAAGATAAACAAAATAGATAAACCACTAGCCAGACTCATCAAGAAAAAAAGGGAGAAGACTCAAATCAATAGATTTAGAAATGAAAAAGGATAAGTAACAACTGACACTGCAGAAATAAAAAAGATCATGAGAGATTACTACAAGCAACTCTATGCCAATAAAATGAACAATCTGGAAGAAATGGACAAATTCTTAGAAACGCACAACCTGCCAAGACTGAAGCAGGAAGAAATAGAAAATATGAACAGACCAATCACAAGCACTGAAATTGAAACTGTGATTAAAAATCTTCCAACAAACAAAAGCCCAGGACCAGATGGCTTCACAGGCGAAATCTATCAAATGTTTAGAGAAGAGCTAACACCTATCCTTCTCGAACTCTTCCAAAATATAGCAGAGGGAGGAACACTCCCAAATTCCTTCTACGAGGCCACCATCACCTTGATACCAAAACCAGACAAGGATGTCACAAAGAAAGAAAACTACAGACCAATATCACTGATGAACATAGATGCAAAAATCCTCAACAAAATACTAGCAAACAGAATCCAACAGCACATTAAAAGGATCATACACCATCAGCAAGTGGGGTTTATTCCAGGAATGCAAGGATTCTTCAATATACGCAAATCTATCAATGTGATAAACCATATTAACAAATTGAAGGAGAAAAACCATATGATCATCTCAATAGATGCAGAGAAAGCTTTCAACAAAATTCAATACCCATTTATGATAAAAACCCTCCAGAAAGTAGGCATACAGGGAACTTTCCTCAACATAATAAAGGCCATATATGACAAGCCCCCAGCCAACATCATCCTCAATGGTGAAAAACTGAAAGCATTTCCACTAAGATCAGGAACAAGACAAGGTTGCCCACGCTCACCACTCTTATTCAACATAGTTTTGGAAGTTTTAGCCACAGCAATCAGAGAAGAAAAGGAAATAAAAGGAATCCAAATCGGAAAAGAAGAAGTAAAGCTGTCACTGTTTGCAGATGACATGATACTATACATAGAGAATCCTAAAGATGCTACCAGAAAACTACTAGAGCTAATCAATGAATTTGGTAAAGTAGCAGGATACAAAATTAATGCACAGAAATCTCTGGCATTCCTATATACTAATGATGAAAAATCTGAAAGTGAAATCAAAACACTCCCATTTACCATTGCAACAAAAATAATAAAATATCTAGGAATAAACCTACCTAAGGAGACGAAAGACCTATATGCAGAAAATTATAAGACACTGATGAAAGAAATTAAAGATGATACAAACAGATGGAGAGATATACCATGTTCTTGGATGGGAAGAATCAACATTGTGAAAATGACTCTACTACCCAAAGCAATCTACAGATTCAATGCAATCCCTATCAAACTACCACTGGCATTTTTCACAGGACTAGAACAAAAAATTTCACAATTTGTATGGAAACACAAAAGACCCCGAATAGCCAAAGCAATCTTGAGAATGAAAAACGGAGCTGGAGGAATCAGGCTCCCTGACTTCAGACTATACTACAAAGCTACAGTAATCAAGACAGTATGGTACTGGCACAAAAACAGAAAGATAGATCAATGGAACAGGATAGAAAGCCCAGAGATAAACCCACGCACATATGGACACCTTATCTTTGATAAAGGTGGCAGGAATGTACAGTGGAGAAAGGACAGCCTCTTCAATAAATGGTGCTGGGAAGACTGGACAGGTACATATAAAAGTATGAGATTAGATCACTCCCTAACACCATACACAAAAATAAGCTCAAAATGGATTAAAGACCTAAATGTAAGGCCAGAAACTATCAAACCCTTCGAGGAAAACATAGGCAGAACACTCTATGACATAAATCACAGCAAGATCCTTTCTGACCCACCACCTAGAGTAATGGAAATAAAAATAAACAAATGGGACCTAATGAAACTTCAAAGCTTTTGCACAGCAAAGGAAACCATAATCAAGACCAAAAGACAACCCTCAGAATGGGAGAAAACATTTGCAAATGAAGCAACTGACAAAGGATTAATCTCCAAAATTTACAAGCAGCTCATGCAGCTCAATAACAAAAAAACAAACAACCCAATCCAAAAATGGGCAGAAGACCTAAATAGACATTTCTCCAAAGAAGATATACAGAATGCCAACAAACACACGAAAGAATGCTCAACATCATTAATTATTAGAGAAATGCAAATCAAAACTACAATGAGATGTCATCTCACACCAGTCAGAATGGCCATCATCAAAAAATCTAGAAACAATAAATGCTGGAGAGGGTGTGGAGAAAAGGGAACACTCTTGCACTGCTGGTGGGAATGTGAATTGGTTCAGCCACTATGGAGAACAGTATGGAGGTTCCTTAAAAAACTACAAATAGAATTACCATATGACCCAGCAATCCCACTACTGGGCATATACCCTGAGAAAACCAAAATTCAAAAAGAGTCATGTACCAAAATGTTCATTGCAGCTCTATTTACAATAGCCCGGAGATGGAAACAACCTAAGCGCCATCATCGGATGAATGGATAAAGAAGATGTGGCACATATACACAATGGAATATTACTCAGCCTTAAAAAGAAATGAAATTGAGCTATTTGTAATGAGATGGATAGACCTAGAGTCTGTCATACAGAGTGAAGTAAGTCAGAAAGAAAAAGACAAATACTGTATGCTAACACATATATATGGAATTTAAGGGGAAAAAATGTCATGAAGAACCTAGGGGTAAGACAGGAATAAAGACGCAGACCTACTGGAGAACGGACTTGAGGATATGGGGAGGGGGAAGGGTGAGCTTTGTCAGGGCGAGAGAGAGTCATGGACATATACACACTAACAAACGTAGTAAGGTAGTTAGCTAGCGGGAAGCAGCCGCAAGGCACAGGGATATTAGCTCGGTGCTTTGTGACAGCCTGGAGGGCTGGGATAGGGAGAGTGGGAGGGAGGGAAATGCAAGAGGGAAGACATATGGGAACATATGTATATGTATAACTGATTCACTTTGTTATAAAGCAGAAACTAACACACCATTGTAAAGCAATTATACCCCAATAAAGATGTTTAAAAAAAAAACACATACTTTGACTTACAAAAATAATTAAGTTCTGGGGTGTAATGTACAACATGGTGACTGTAGTTAGCAGTTGTATATTTGAAAGTTGCTAAGAGAGTAGATCTTAAAAAGCTCTCATCACACTGAAAAAATTTTGGAACTATATGTGGTTATGGATGGTAACCAGACATGGTGATCATTTTGCAACATATGCATATATTGAATCATTATGTTGTACACCCAAAACTAATATAATGTTTTATGTCAGCTATAATTCAATTAATTACTGTTGCTTTAAGTAACAGATTTTGTGGTAATTTGTTTCAGCAACAATAGAAAACTAAGACAGCTATGCACTGGGGATATATTAAAAAAGTGACTGACTGTGAAAAATGGTAATGAGAGAAATGGAGCACACCTAGCAAAACCGAGATGGAGATGCTAATGTAGGACACTAATAGAATGCAGAGCAACTTGTTATAGTGAAACATCTAAGGTCTTCCGGAGAATCCATGAGCAATTGAAAAGAAAGATCTCTTTGCTTACTATCAACTTGTCCACATCTTGCCCAAGAAAACAATTTGTTGTTTCTGAAAGATCTATATTTTTTCTTCTTTGCCACTTTCTCATATAAATCCCATCTTTCCCTTTAATAGATTAAATCAATTTACTCTTGGTTCCCTTATCAACAGAGTGCTAATAATTAATCATATGCTGAGTTATACTTCAAAAGTCTTTGATAAGTTTCACACAGATTTAAAACAAAAGCTATAGTTTGAAATACTTGTGAAGAAAAGCCTAAAAAAGGATTGGTTAAATGACATTCATCTAACAAAAGTTAGAATAAGTAAGTTAAAGCAAAAAGAAAAAAAAAGAAGAAGTCAATATACAATAGTCTGAGTTCTTGGTTTCAAGCTGAAACTAATCTTGGCTAACTGAAAAGCAATCATATTAGTGATATAAAATGCTAACTATTGGATAGATTAACCAGATATTCGGTAAGCACTAAATATATGCCCACAAAAGTTAAAAGATTTCTCAACTAATTAGCAGCACACTACATTCTATCAACAAAATGCATAATTCTTTATTCTGTTAGGGCATTCGATTTATGGACACAATAATTTTTAAAGATAAAACTTAGTATGTTGTGTTGCCATGGAAATTCATAACAGCATCATCACCTAAGCCAACCTCTTCAATACTGATGTCTTAATTCTACTTGAGTTTTTATAGAAGTATATGAATGAAACACGTTTTGCTCATATTGAGTTTTTACCTCAACAAAGACAGGTTCCTCTCCTCTTTTATATTCTTCAACAGAGACTAAGGCACACAGAGGTTAAATAGCTTGCTCAAGTCATACAACTTGTTGATAACAAAGTCAAGCCTCCTGACTCCTGATCTAGGACACTCTACATACCACCATGGCCCTAAACTATGCAAACTAGACCACTGTGAAGAATGCCACACACCATCATGCCATGCTCAGTAAGAATTCAGGTGCTTGCGGGTTTAGGTTGAAGTTTCTCACAGATTAGTCCTGACCAGGGATCCTGTATTTAACACTGTGACTGATTCTCTATGCTTTGGAAGAGGAGGTAAAAGAGAGCCCCAATTTCCACAAAGAACAAACACGTATTTTCTCTGTGAAGTTATACACATGTAAAATATAGACACTTGTCAAGATTCTGTTTGATTTCCCTCATGTGCAAAAACAATTCATCACTGAAACCAGGTGAGAAGGGGGTATGATCTCTATACATGAGAGCCAAGAGAACTTTTTTTAAATGAAACTCTCCCCCAGTTCACACCAGCCATCTATGCAGTTAACATCTCTTCTCACTTTCTGTATTTACACGATCCCTTTCTCTACTTCCTACCGAAAAATGTCTAATTTATTTCCAGGCTGTTTATTTTAAATTAGATGAATTTAAACAAAGGTTAATCAGTCTCAGTTGTTTAAAAGTGGGTCACAGATTTGTTTCCCCTTAAATTAAAATGCCTCACGACCGTTGATGTGAGAATACAAAAAGGACACCAGCTTTCTTCCTTTGCCTTTTTTTTTTTTTTTTTTTTTGGCGGTACGCGGGCCTCTCTCTCACTGTTGTGGCCTCTCCCGTTGCGGAGCACAGGCTCCAGACGCGCAGGCTCAGCGGCCATGGCTCACGGGCCCAGCTGCTCCGCGGCATGTGGGATCTTCCCGGACCGGGGCACGAACCTGTGTCCCCCGCATCGGCAGGCAGACTCTCAACCACTGCGCCACCAGGGAAGCCCCCTTCCTTTGCCTTTGAAAATAAAGAAGACACTAGGAATTTTTTGACTAATTTATAGAAAAATTATTACGCCTAAGATTATACATATTAAGAATCCTTCTCACATGCCATAATTTTTCCTTAAATCATTTTATAGCCTTAGAAATCCAGGTAAAATGCTGCCAAGAATAGGTATAGCATCTTCATGGGCTCAGGCTGTGTTGTGACATGCAAGGAGAAGCTGGAGGCTGCTAGAGCCAATGGCATGAGCCCACCTGGGGGTTAACCATTTACAGGTTAATGAAGGGCTTCATGAGAGGTTTTGCTTTAATTTTCAATATCAACCTAGTATATTTTCTTCAGTTAAGTAATCACACACCATAGGATCACCTATGTCACCCTTAACCTAGAATAATACTCCTGCTATACTATTGGGATCTTATACTATTTCCAAAATGTTAAGATACTTGCTAAATTTGAAGTAACTTAGTGCTTCAATTTTTTTTTTAATATTTATTTATTTATTTTTGGCTGTGTTGGGTCTTCGTTTCTGTGCGAGGGCTTTCTCTAGTTGCAGCAAGCGGGGGCCACTCTTCATCGTGGTGCGTGGGCCGCTCACTATCATGGCCTCTCTTATTGCAGAGCACAGGCTCCAGACGCGCAGGCTCAGCAGTTGTGGCTCACGGGCCTAGTTGTTCCACGGCATGTGGGATCTTCCCAGACCAGGGCTCGAACCCATGTCCCCTGCATTAGCAGGCAGATTCTCAACCACTGCGCCACCAGGGAAGCCCAGTGCTTCAAGTTTCTAGTTCAATTCTACTAATTCAAGAATGAGATAAATGGAGTCCACTTAACTTTTTTTTTTTTATCCCACAAGAACACAACAAAGAAACCTTGGAGATCTGATTTCATAGATTTTTGTTAAGCTGTGATGTTTTATGTACTGCAAGTGGTTAGGAAGAAATTTAATATTTTTCCTATGGTCACAGAAGGCTAATATAAGAACCATGTGTCCACACACATATCAGCACGCTCTCAGAGTGCACCCACACACTTGAAGATAATGAGGATCTTCTCTCACAAGACACATCCTCCATTCTAACATTTTGGTCCCTATTCTGTGTCTGCGCCACATACTGTGCTAAGCACTGAAGAGGGAATAAGGATATAGAAGATCTATTCTTCTGGGACCCATTTAGGCTAGATAGCTAAACCAACAGCCATAATATAATGTAATTAATAGAATATGTAGTGGGAAGAGGGATTAGTCCTTGGAAGAAGACATGAAGAAGAGAAGTGGGGGAGAGAACAGTGTGGGATGGGGGATGTTTACAAGCTTTTGTATGAGGCAGTAGAGATTCAAGATGTATAAAGCACATTACAGGATATCTAACTGGAGGAATAGTAAGATTACAGGGCAAAATAGCAAAGGGTGTAACCATATTTGGGAGAGGGTACAAGGGATGAGAAGAATACAGTTACATATGTACAAATACACACAATTTTTTCCATTTTTCTAAGTGGAAAAAACTCATAAAAATAGTGTGGGGCTTCCCTGGTGGTGCAGTGGTTGAGAGTCTGCCTGCCGATGCAGGGGACATGGGTTCGTGCCCCGGTCTAGGAAGATCCCACATGCCGCGGAGCGGCTGGGCCCGTGAGCCATGGCCGCTGAGCCTGTGCGTCTGGAGCCTGTGCTCTGCAACAGGAGAGGCCACAACAGTGAGAGGCCCGCATACTGCAAAAAAAAAAAAAAAAAAAAAAGATAATAGTGTTTTCAAAATCATCTACTTCCCTTGTATAACAACGGGAACACTTGTTTCTCTTGCAACAGTGTAAAAATTAAGTTTTAGGGAGACCTACCTTTGGTCCGAGAAATGGATTGCCTTCACCCCAACGCTACCAACTAGTTTAGACACACTATACATGTACTAAATTGTACTCATAGTCAGATTGAGAATTAAAGTCCCTGGACTATAATAGCATAACAGCCAAGCAACACCTAGCTTGAGGGGTGAGAAGGACACAGAACCATAAGAACTTGTCTCCAAGACATCCATGAAGGAGATGAGGGTAGAAAAGACAGATTTTCAAGCACTATTGCTTGCCTCCTAATAATCAAGTGGGGAACTAAACTCATCTGGGTTTGAGAGTAGAGTGGGTACCAGCACTAAACTTCCCTTTCTAGCTCACTCTTCCAATAGAAAATTCATCTTTTTTTACTTAAGATTCTTTAACATATCATAATAATCATCAATTAATTATTTTTTAGTTTTTATCTAAAAGTTACTTTTAAGTGATGCTTACCATCATCATTACTAAAGTTCTTTCCCATAATGTATTTGTAATCCTAATGTGCTGATCAAATGCTATGCGGTAGAAATGTGCTGGCTTGGACGACATATAGCTGAAACACAGGAGCTGTAAAAGAAATTGGTGTAGTATCTTTTTGCGGTTCAGTAAACCAAGGGATCAATCATGGTAGGATACATTTTATGGGAGGAAAATATATATTGTTGAGGAGGTAAAACCATATATAGTTGAGGAGGTAAACTATATATAGTTGAGGAGGTAAAACATGAAAATTAAAGTAAGACAGTATTGAAAATTAAAGTAAGAAACGACTGAACCATTAGCAAGAAGGAAAACATTCATGGAGTAATTAATAGTTAAAGAACAGAAAGGAAGCCATATTATTTTCCTGTGAGTTTCATGTCCATTCTGCAGGGTTGCAATAAAGAGCTGAGTACATACACACTGTGCCATATACTTTCACTCACATGCAGCCTGGCACAAAGTATTAATAGATGACCAATAAGTGTATGTTGAACCTGGATGCAAGCAGCAGAGAGCAGTAGAAAAGCAGGAGTAGGAAGACGAACATTGTGTTGTTATTTAAGTACTAACTACATTGGAGGAGCTATAAATAACTGAAACGATCTATTGTGGCAACTAGAATAAATTCTCTTTGTTTTTATGACACATACACCTTTCTGTGTCAGTTCTCACTTTAAAATGCTCAAGTTTTCCAAGTTACTCAGATATGAATTTATCTGGAAACTTAATAATATATGACCAAATAGAGCAAAACTTTGTTTAAAAAAATCCAATTGAACCAAACTTTTTAAAAGTAAAAGAAATGTAGGAAAAAATACTCATATAAACTAGAAAAGTGAAAGGCATATTTTCACTTTAGAAATTTTTCCTTGTTAAAACAGATGTTAAAGCTAATTTAAATAAAAAGGATTGAATCTTAAGGAGAAAAAAACTTTTAAAAAATAAAAGTCAATATAATGTAGCAAGACAATCCCATAAGCAATATTTGAAAATCAGTCTTACCAGTGCTAATATCCAAAGTCAAGGGACCTTGGGACAAAATTGGCCCTACTACTAGTTAGCTGTGTCACCATGACTCTATCACTTAAGCAAGCTAGACCTCAGTTTCAACATATATAGAGTAGTGCATAGAAGGTCTAATTATAATGTTTCAAGATCATTTAGAAAAAAACAGTTCAATTTAATACATTTAAGTTGAACCTTAACAGTTCAACTTAAAACATTTATAAATGTTTTATGTGTCCTTTATGGCTTATATTTAGCAGAGTCATTAAGACACAAAAGAAATAATGCAAACTTTTGAACTAGAATAGACTTCAGACTAGTTTCTTTTTTTTCTTTTTTTTTCTTTTTTTTAGATAGAGTTTATTCATTTTTAAAATTTTTATTTATTTATTCATTTTTGGCTGCATTGGATCTTCGTTGCTGCACCCAGGCTTTCTCTAGTTGCAGCAAGCAGGGGCTACTCTTTGTTGTGGTGCGTGGGCTTCTCACTGCAGTGGCTTCTCTTGTTGCAGAGCATGGGTTCTAGGCACACGGGCTTCATTAGTTGTGGCACATGAGCTCAGCAGTTGTGGCACATGGGCTCAGTAGTTGTGGCTCGCAGGCTCTAGAGCGCAGACTCAGTAGTTGTGGCGCACGGGCTTCGTTGCTCCGTGGCATGTGGGATCTTCCCAGATCAGGGCTTGAACCCGTGTCCCCTGCATTGGCAGGCGGATTCTTAACCACTGTGCCACCAGGGAAGCCCCCAGGCTAGTTTCTTAGCCTCAGGATAGTCAGTCTCCTTGAGTCTGATCACTTTTGCATGTTAACCTCATTAATACCCATTTTATAAGGTTGTTATAAATTTTAAAATAAATGTACTTAAAAATACATCTCACTAGTAACTCTCATTCATTGCTGGTGGGAATGTAAACTGCTACAGCCACTTTGGAAGACAGTTAGCAGTTTCTTATCAATTAAACATACTCTTACCATATGATCCAGCAATCTCACTCCTTAGCATTTATCCGTAGGAGTTGAAAACTTATATACAGCCAAAAACCTGCACACAGATACTTACAGCCACTTTATTCATCATTGCCCAAACTTGGAAGCAACCAAGCATTCAGTAGGTGAATGGATAAATAAACTGAGGCCCATCCAGACCACAGACTATTATACAACACTGAAAAGAAAAGAGCTAACAAGCCACATAAAGACCTGGAGGAACTTATTGGGTACGCGGGCCTCTCACTGTTGTGGCCTCTCCCGTCGCAGAGCACAGGCTCCGGACGCGCAGGCTCAGCGCCCATGGCTCACAGGCCTAGTTGTTTTGCGGCATGTGGGATCCTCCCGGACCAGGGCACGAACCATGTCCCCTGCATCAGCAGGCGGACTCTCAACCACTGCGCCACCAGGGAAGCCTGACCTGCAGGAACTTAAATGCATATTACTAAGTAAAAGAAGCCAATCTGAAAAAGCTACATACTGTATGATTCCAACTATATGTCATCCTGGAAAAGGCAGACTAAGGAGACAGTAACAAGATCAGTGGTTGCTGGGAGGAGGGGGGAAGGAAGGATGACTAGGCAGAGCGCAGAGGATTTTTAGTAGAGTGAAACTATACTGTACGATACTGTAATGATGGATACATGATATTATACATTTTCCAAACCCACAGAATGTACAGCACCAAGACTATAGATATTTGTCAATATAGGTTCATAAGTTGTAACAAATGTAACCATCTGGTGCAGGATGTTGATACTGAGGGAGATTATGCGTGTGTAGAGGCAGGAGATATGTGGGAACTCTGTACTTTCCACTCAATTTTTCTGTGAATCTAAAACTGCTCTAAAAAATAAAGTCTATTTCTTCAAAAACTACATTACACAAAGGGGGCTTTAAGAAAATTCTAACTCAGGCTCTTTTCAAGGGTGAACATGGATTTACCAAAAAATACATTCAACAAAATAATTGTGTTGATGGCAAAAAGATGTTGGTAGTTGTTTCACCACTCTCGTGGGATGAATGTGGAGAGAAAGGGGAAAAAGTCAACTTGTCCAACTACGTATTAAAATAAAAATATTCTAACATTAACCAAGTGTTTGTAATTATCAGAGAAGTCATTTAATAAAAAAATATTAGGCAGCATATAGAGAAGGGAGAGACAGAATAAAAAGTTTTATCCTGATTAAGCTCTTCATTTTGTCAAACAACCACAAACATCCTTTCAAATAAGCATGACAAGATCCATCCCATTTAGGCAGCTGCTTTCCAAACTGTGCAGCTGTGCTGTAACCTGGGTTACTGGAAATTCTCAAAACTGTGATATTATAGCCTATGAAAAGTAAATTAGAGTTGAGAAACTTCACTGATTTCCAACTCGAGGAAAAAGTACCTTGCATTTTCATATGGTGAGTATTTTTCAGAGACAAAATCTCTCCAGAATTCTTTCAAATTATTAAAAGATCTCAACTGTAAGTCTGCAAACCTTTCTGTTATGTAAGAGGTCAAGGTCAGCACATCTTCAAATACCTACATGGGCGTTAGAACAGCATGGGCCTGTAGACAAGTGAGCTTACGGAATTGTATACATCACACAGTCATTTCTTTCAAGTCCAAGTCCTTAGCCAAGAGCAGCTTTAATTTCTCCACAGCCATAAGCACATAACAAGATTATACCCTGTTCAGACAGGTCACTCCAGCACAAGTCAGAAAACACAAGGAGACAGGAATACAAATATTCAAAGACCAGCTTCAAAAAGAGATAGGAAGAATTCCTAAACATTTTTGGATTTTAAAACAAATATCGTGGACTTCCCTGGTGGCGCAGTCGTTAAGAATCCACCTGCCAATGCAGGGGACACGGGTTCGAGCCCTGGTCCGGGAAGATCCCACATGCTGCAGAACAACTAAGCCCGTGTGCCAAACTACTGAGCCTGCTCTCTAGAGCCCGCGAGCCACAACTACTGAGCCCATGTGCCAAAACTACTGAAGCCAGCGCGCCTAGAGCCTGTGCTCCACAACAAGAGAAGCCACTGCAATGAGAAGCCCGCGCACCGCAACAAAGAGTAGCCCCTGCTCGCCACAACTAGAGAAGCCTATGCGCAGCAACAAAGACCCAACAGAGCCAAAAATAAATAAATAAAATTAATTAATTAAAAAAAACAAATATCTTGGCTCTACTCTACTTTTGGAATGAATCAAGTCTTTCCTGTGCATCTACTGTGAATAAAGAACAATGACACTTCTACAAAACTTTTGGATAACTGCAGTAGTCTTTTCTAATTTCTTCCTTTCCCTTCTCAGGAACCAAATAGATATATGTCATCTTCTTAATAAATTTTTTTTAAAAAAGCAAACACTAGGACGTGTTATAAAAGCTCATCTAAGAAAATGGAATAACTATCCTAGCATCACTGTTTATTTTCCAGCTAGGACTAAAGATTTAGGTAATGGGATGATATGATATACTCAGGACCAGTAGATGGCTGGCTAAAGAAAAGTTGGTTGATGGGGACAATCACAAATTGATTAGTAATTTAAGCATTTTATCTAAAACATGAAAGTACACATTTATTTAACCAATCTTCAGATATAAGGAAAATTATCACAACATCACGTTAAATTCCCAATTAGTCTCAGGGCAGGAAAGAACACAGGGTCCCTTGTCAAGCAGTTTAAGTGAAAATGTTTTCTAGATTAGTATGATCCTTCCTTCTGATCTCAATTCTCTCATTCACACCTAATTAGGCAGCAAGCACAGTGCCATGTTTTTATCAACATCCAAAGCATTCATCTTAGTTTTCCTAGAAATAATTCTCCTTCCAATATTTGTTTCATTGATGTATACAGTGTCTAATAAGATTATATAATTATAATAAACATAGATTGTATAAAATTTAAAAACTGGAATAAAAAGATTTTAGAACAAACAATTTAATCGGTGGTAGCAGAAGTATATGGCTCTGATAGAAAATAGCCTACAGGGATTCCCTGGTGGCGCAGTGGTTGAGAATCTGCCTGCTAATGCAGGGGACACGGGTTCAAGCCCTGGTCTGGGAAGATCCCACATGCCACGGAGCAACTAGGCCCATGAGCCACAACTACTGAGCCTGCGCGTCTGGAGCCTGTGCTCCGCAACAAGAGAGGCCTCGATAGTGAGAGGCCTGCACACCGCGATGAAGAGTGGCCCCCGCTTGCCACAATTAGAGAAAGCCCTCGCACAGAAATGAAGACCCAACACAGCAAAAAAATAAATAAAAATAGAAAGTAGCCTACAGCTTATGTGAACAGGCTCAGTATGCTATCAGTATTGAAAACAGCCTTTAAGAGGGGAAAAAACTGCAGCAAATACAGAAAATTGGTGAATGAATGTCAACTGGAAGTGCTTCTATCAAATTAATTGGAAATCTGGATTATGACCAAGAGAAAACAGGCCTAATTTACACCTTTCCCAAACATTGTTCCAAATCCATCATTTGGGTGTTTCCAAAAGTCTTATTTTTCTCTGGGGGTGGGGGGGGGCAGGTGGGTTGGTGGGGGTAAGAGGATACTGTGGACTGTCTACAAGTGCTCTAGGAATGTTTTTAAAGCTTATTTTTTATTTGGCAACTTTAAAAATTATGTGAATATATCCTGCATCATACAAAAAGCCACCTCAAAGATGAATCCTGCCTCCCCAAGAATAATGATTATGGGAGCACCAAGGACCACCTAAAGTCACAGAACTTAACTTTGTATGTGGGAATAAGCATGGCTAACTGCTATCGTTTGGTAAGACCTAATGTCAAGCTAACTGTTCTGCACTGTTTTTGTATTGAATTATTTTTATCAGTTATAAAGACAATTTCCTTTTACCAAGAGAATCTATAGTTGAAAAGCATGTCTTTCACAGAAACAGACTTCAGTTTAAGGTACTAACATTGAAGCCAATTTGATATAAGAACACCATGGTATGGTGAAGAAATGTACTAATTTAATTGTCACAGATTATGAGAAATAACATAAACATGGACTTAAGATCTAAATGTACTCACATCCATCAAGGGAGAAACAGAAGTTTTCAACAGTTTAAAATTTCTAGCTAGGGATTAAGAAAAGGAATAGGGAAACCTGAGTTACAGTCATGTCATTTTTAAATGGGGTGTACAAATCACTTACAGTATTTACAGATAGGCCTCAGTCTGAGAGCAGGCTCAGTGTGTGAACTATTACCATTTTCAACATCTGCAAAAATCAAGAACTTCAGATATTTTTCTTCTCCAGTAATTTGATTAGATGCCATTGTAATATAGAATTCAATAACAACACAAGGCTAATCTTGTCTTGAATAAACATGGAAGCTTTAGAGTTAAAATGATATATTATTGACAGTGACATCTAGGATTGTTCCTTGGTAGAGTTTTGATGAAGGGTGAACTGATTATAATGAACTATTTTAAAAGCTTTGAAATTATTAATGCTATTCTGTACAACATACTTATATAAGCAGGCATCCTCTGCATCTGTAGAACTGAAGCTCAAACACACAAAGTAAATATATTACACCTAACAAAAGGTGATTTAGTTTCAACAAAATATGCATGTTAAAACAGGTCATTGACTTATATTTGATTTTATAATATTATTTGCTTACTTGCAAATTTGTTTCACATTTGTGTAAAGAGTCACAGATACAAGGACTTGATAAATATGGACAAATATAAAATAGTTAAGTAACAGTAAAACACAGATAGTTTAAGTCCAGTGGGAGACCCTCCAGGTAGCTCCCATACCCTTTGG
Organism: Phocoena phocoena; assembly: GCF_963924675.1. NCBI lineage: Eukaryota > Metazoa > Chordata > Mammalia > Artiodactyla > Phocoenidae > Phocoena > Phocoena phocoena. The sequence goes on along the minus strand of NC_089222.1, from coordinate 97,698,897 downwards.
GGGTCCCACCTGTCATTGCACACATCTCAGCCTGCTGGCACCACAAGGTGTTTAAGGCTCACCTGTGCCCTCCTTTCCCAGGACTGTAATCAGGCATTTCTCAAAAGCAGGGATTCAGAAGACAAGGTCTGGGCACAAGTAAAATTGTTTCTATGATGCTGTTGCTTCTATGCCCTTCTACTGGACAGAATTAGGAAACACATTTTTTAAACATTATAAATTCATATTGATTAGTTCATACTTATATCCCCAATTCAACTTCATTAAAGCACAAGATTCTTCCTCACCTTCCCAATTCTACATTTGTCTCTCCTTTTTCTTACAGCAAAAACCCTTGTTCCCAACATCAATATTTTTACTCACTCTCTCAACGTGATACGCATACAAGTTTCAGAATTAACTCTTCAGTACTATAATAAACCTCAATACTTATACATAAAGTTCAAGATTTCTGTTCTGTCCTGCTCTCACTTCTTCCCAAACACCACAGTCCTAGAGCTATTAGATGGAGCAGAGTAAGACAAGCACCTCTATGAGATGGGGGAGCCATCGTGGCTCAGTGTAAGGAGTAGAAGCCCAGGGTCCCTGAGACCTGTTTATGTGATCTGGCAGGTCAAGACTATCTTTAGAATAACACTGAGATATTATTTGCTTTTGCACTTTTATTGTCTGACAAGAATACTATGGAGTTCTTCAAAAGCTACAGGACTTCAGAGACAGAGAAAGAGAAATATCGTAAGATATCGCTTATATGTGGAATCTAAAAAGAAATGAAAAAAATTTTTTTAAAAATTTTTTAAATAAAAAGAAATGATACAAATGAACATATTTACAAAACAGAAATGGACTCACAGACTTAGAGAATGAACTTATGGTTACCGGGGGGGGGGGGAGGGGGGAAGGGTGGAGGGAAGGGTTAGTTAGGGAGTTTGGAATTGACATTTACACACTGCTATATTTAAAAAGGATAACCAACAATGACCTACTGTATAGCAAAGGGAACTCTGCTCAATGTTATGTGGCAGCCTGGATGGGAGGGGAATTTGGGGGAGAATGGATACATGCATATGTATGGCTGAGTCCCTTTGCTGTGCACCTGAAACTATCACAACATTGTTAATCGGCTCTACTCTAATATAAAATAAAGAGTTAAACAAAAAAAATAAAATAGAAATATGAGTCAAAAAGTAAAAATAAATAAATATCCATTAAAAAAAAGCTACAGGACTTCATAACTGTATGAAGGCTAGATTTTCTTCATATATATATATTTCTTCATATATATGTAGTCATATGTATTTCTTCAATCAAATTAACATAATGCAGTAGTTTGAATGCAGAAGCAGATGTGGAATCTAGCTGCCTTCTAGTAAGCCAGACATTAGCGATTTGTAGAAGTGTAAAACAGTGCTATTGTACTTCTCACTAAATCAGTTTTGTTTTGGAAAATAATTATTTTTCATAAAACTTTTATTTATGTTAACATGCAATGGGTTTACTATTATTATTTTTAATGAAAAAAATTATTTAAAATATTTTTATTAATATATGTTTTAAATTTGTTTTATTTTCTAATTGGTAAATATTACCTCAATAAATTAAAAACAAATTAAATTATAAATAATTCACATAAATTACAGCTCTTTGGAGTCCCCCATAATTTTTAAGAGAGTAAAGGAGTCCTGAGGCAAAAAAAAAAAAAAAACCCACAAAAACTGAGAACCAGTGCCCTAACACAACACCGATAAGGAAATAAAACAAGGAGTCAGAACTCTGAAAGATAGGATAGGAATTTACATAATAACCAAATGTAGTGGATGTGTCTTGCTTGAATCCTAATTCTAAAAAGTAAAAAAGACATTTCTGAGATACAAGTAAAATTGAACTATGTACTATTATTTTTTTTTTTTTTTTTGCAGTACGCGGGCCTCTCACTGTTGCGGCCTCTCCCGTTACGAAGCACAGGCTCCGGACGCGAAGGCCCAGCGGCCATGGCTCACGGGCTCAGCCACTCAGAGGCATGTGGGATCTTCCCGGACCGGGTCACGAACCCGTGTCCCCTGCATCGGCAGGCGGACTCTCAACCACTGCGCCACCAGGGAAGCCCTGAACTATGTACTATTAGATGACATTAAGAAATTTAAATTTGGTTTGGTTTGAAAATGGCATAGTGATTATGAAGAAAAAAACAGGTGAAATGAAATGATGACTAAAATTTGCTTTAAAATACTCCAGAAGAAAAAATGTAGCAGGGAGTAGAAGCAACAAAATTGGGAACTGTTGATAATTCAGGGCGATGGATATTTAAGTTAATGATAATACTCTCCACATTTGTATTATGGAAATTTTCCAAAATAAACTTTACAAGAAAGAGAAACAAAAACTTAGAAAATACTGATTTGAAGATTTCCAGGGGTACATATCATACAGAGATTGAAACTAATTTTTAATCGATAAAGTTCAATTTCTAAGTACAGTTAATGAGAATTTCAGTAGATGTTCACGTACTCCTTCTTCTACTTCAAAAATTTTCCCAGATTATTCTGCAGATATCTCTGACTCTATGGGAAATCCCAGGAAACTCTTAAGTTGCAAAATAAATTTAGTTATTGGAATGTGAAATACCTAAACTAATTAGGGGATTCTAGTAAGAAAAACAACTTAGAGTAAAACTGGAAGTGAGTTTTTTTTACTCTTAACCAAGTAAGATCAGTTAACATTTTCTAGCAAGAAAGGGAAGCTTGCTCAAGTATTAAAGTCTTCTGGCAACAGGTTAATTAATCAATTTAATTACACAACTGTCTTGGCCAAAGCAGAATTTTGCGAGGTAAAGTATGTATATAATAGTGTTCCCACACTTTAATCTAGTTAGAGAGCTAAGAGACAGGAAGACTTAACTATACAAAACAATAAAGTGTCCAGTGTGCAACACAAGGGATAAAAATTTCCCATATGTTTGAGTAGGGGCTATTCCGTCCTCAGCACTAACCTTACTCCATCCCTTGGTCTTAAAGCAAGACAGGTGATGAAAACTACTCACTCCACATAGACTCTTGGTAAAAATGGTCATTCAGAGAAGACATTTAAATAAAGAAATAAAGAAATTTAGAAAATAAAGCTATGCATAAAATAATAAAGGAGGCACATGTCAGTTATCCTATACTTTAATCAGGAATGTAAATGGAAAACCAAGGACTACCAGGTATATATATGAGGAGAACCAACTTTATAAAACAGAAAGACCTCCCACCTCCCAAAAAAAAAGAGAAAAAAAAAAAACAATTTTAAGATCTTGGTAGAAACAAATAATTTAAGGTATAAAAGAAAAAAATTTAAAAGACAAAAGAAAATTTATAATTTACTCAGAGTTAGAAATTACATCCATAACACTAAAATAGAAAGCAATGAAAAAGGAAGAGAACAAGAAAGCGCTTTTAGAAATTTTTTTAAATAGCCAAAATAAACATTTGGTATAATGACTGGAAAACAAAATTTTGGTAATCTCCCAGAATAAGAAGACCAAAACATGGACTCTATGAAAGACAGGAGACACGCAGAACAAATCCAGGAGATTCAATTTACAGGAACTTCAAAGTGTAAAAAGAAAATGATGAGAAAAAAAGTTATCAAAGGGGATAATTTCAGGGTTTAGGGACAAATCTTCAGATTGAAACTATCCACCAAGTATACAATAAAATTATTTCTTAGTAATATTTTTTAAATGTACCTAGATGCACCATTCTGAAATTTTAGGTCAAGGATAAAGAGTAAATCCTAAACAAAAACAAAAGAATAAGAATTAGACTGGCACAAGACTTCTCATCAGCCACATTATATACTAGAACACCATAATAAATTAAGCACATTACTGGCTCAAAATAATAATCTCACCATATCAAACCCTTTGCCTTGTAAATTTGTAGTCTTCTCTCATCTGACTCTTAGCTTAACTACATGACTTGCTTTGACCAATGAGTTATTAGCAAAAGAGATTTGAAAAGGAGCTTGTATGTGTTCGGCTTTTCTCTTGGATCCCTGCTACTGTCATGAGAACATATTCAGGCTAACATGGAGGGAGAATAAGAGAATGATATGGAAAATAGCTGAGTCACTCCAGATGAAGTCATCCTAGACCAGCCTACAGCTAGCCAATTCCCAAATATGTGATTCCATTTAAAATCAGCAGTCACAGAGCTACTCTTAACAGACCACACTCATAAGTATCCCAACTGAGACTAAAAGAATTGCCCAGATAACTCATAGAATTGGGAGCAATGATAAATGTTTGGACTTATTTAAGGTACTTTGTTATTCATCATTGTTGTGGCAATAAATAACAGACAGAAACACAAAGGACCAATGCCCTCAAATTTTTTGAGGAAAAGTTTTAAAGCTAAAATTCAATACCTAGCCAAACTATCAATCAAGAGTGAAGGCAAGAACAAGACATTTCAAAACTGCAAGAATACATACCTATTTCTTTTCACATATCACTTTCTTAAGAAATTACTTACAAAAGTTTTCCAGGAAAATGAAGGTCAAAGCAAGACAGAACAAGGCACTGTATCTAGAAAACAGTGAATCCAATCCAAAATGTTTAGGATAAAAGTCATGCTGTAGGCCCAGGGAGAATGTCAAAAGACTGGATAAGGAGGACACAGGCTCCAATCTTTAAGAGGGGTGAGGGGCAGGGACTCAATAAAACAGTAAATACGACTGAGAGATTAGAAAATGGTGAGAATGTAACATAGAAATAACAGTGCAGGGGTGACATCAGTGAAAATGGAGGAGTAAAGACATCTGAAAAACCTCTCCTTCATAAAAGCAATGAGAACACTGGTAAAATTTGCCAAAATCAACTTTTTTAGAACTCTGGAAATTAACCAAAGGCTTGTAGCAATCCGTGGAGCATTTGTTCAAAACAAGTGACTGAATCTCAGTAAATACAGTGAGTTCTGTGGCATTTTAACTTGCCCTATTCTCATCCCCCACTCTCCAGCTCTATAGTATCCTTGGAAAGCAACAACCCATGATCATGGTGAAAACCAGAAGCTTGGCAGCCACTCTATGGGGCTTCTCTTCCCCAGAGCACTGCCATTATTTGACCTGTCTGGTCATCCCCTGGAAGACCCCGTTCACAAAGATATCTTTATTTGATCTTCTTCAAATCTCATCCAAAGACAACCCACAGAATGGGAGAAAATATTTGCAAATGAAGCAACTGACAAAGGATTAATCTCCAAAATGTACAAGCAGCTCATGCAGCTCAATATCAAAAAAAAACCAAACAATCCAATCCAAAAATGGGCAGAAGACCTAAATAGACATTTCTCCAAAGAAGATATGCAGATTGCCAACAAACACATGAAAGGATGCTCTACATCAGCAACCATTAGAGAAATGCAAATCAAAACTACAGTGAGGTATCACCTCACACTAGTGAGAATGGCCATCATCAAAAAATCTACAAACAATAAATGGTGGAGAGGGTGTGGAGAAAAGGGAACCCTCATACACTGTTGGTGGGAATGTAAATTGATACAGCCACTATGGAGAACAGTATGGAGGGTCCTTAAAAAACTAAAAATAGAAGTACCATAGGACCCAGCAATCCCACTAGTGGGCATATACCCTGAGAAACCCATAACTCAAAAAGAGTCATGTACCACAATGTCCGTTGCAGCACTATTTACAATAGCCAGGACAGGAAAGCAACCTAAGTGTCCATCAACAGATGAATGGATAAAGATGTGGCACATATATACAATGGAATATTACTCAGCCATGAAAAGAAACGAAATTGAGTTATTTGTAGTGAGATGGATGGACCAAGAGTCTGTCATACAGAGTGAAGTGAGTCAGAAAGAGAAAAACAAATACCGTATGCTAACACATACATACGGAATATAAAAAAAAAAAAAAAGGTTCTGATGAACCTAGGGGCAGAGCAGGAATAAGGACACAGATGTAGAGAGTGGACTTAAGAACATGGGGAGTGGGAAGTGTAAGCTGGGACAAAGTGAGAGAGTGGCATTGACATATATACACTACCAAATGTAAAATAGGTAGCTAGTGGGAAGCAGCTGCATAGCACGGGGAGATCAGCTCAGTGCTTTGTGACTACCTAGAGGGGTGGGATAGGGAGGGTGGGAGGGAGATGCAAGAGGGAGGGGATATGGGGATATATGTATATGTATAGCTGATTCACTTTGTTATACAGCAGCAACTAACACAACGATGTAAAGCAATTATACTCCAATAAAGATGTTAAAATAATAATAATAAAAAGTCATCCAGTGTGACAATTAGATCCTCACATGCAAAAGAATGAAGTTGGGCATCTACTTCACACAATATACAAAAATTAACTCAAAATGAATCAAAGACCTAAGAGGTAAAACTGTAAAATTACTGGATGAAAACAGATATAATTTCCATGACCTTGGATTAGACAATGGTTCCATAGATATGACACCAAAAGCACAAGCAAAGAACAAAACATAGATAAGTTGGACTTCATTAAAATTAGAAACTTTTGTACTTCAGAAGACACTATCAAGAAGGTGAGAAGACAATCCATAGAATAGGAAATCATACATCCAGTAAGAGTATAATATTCAGAATATATATTTTTTAAAACTCTTAGCAACTTATCAATAAGACAACCCATTAAAAAAGGTACAAAGAATCTGAGTAGACAAGTCTCCAAAGAAGATATACAAATTTCCAAGAAGTGCATAAAAAGATGTTCAATGTCATTAGTCATTAGCAAAATGCCAGTCAAAACCATGATGAGATACCACTTCACACCAACTAGGATGGCTATAATCAAAAAGAGAAACAATAACAAGTGTTGGTGCGACTGTGGAGAAATTGGAACCCTCATACATTGCTGGTGAGGATGTAAAATGATGTAGCTTCTTTGGAAGCAGTTACAGTTACTCAAAGGTTAAACACAGAGTTATCATATGAGTCAACAATTCCAGTCCCAAGAGAAATTAAAACCTATGTTCACACCAAAACATAAAAATATTCATAACAATGTTCATAATAGCCAAAAAGTGGAAACAATCCAAATTTCCATCAACTGATGAATAGGTAAATATAGTATATTCATAGAATGGAATATTATTTAGCCACAAAAAGGAATGAAATACTTATTCATGCTACAATATGGATGAACATGATGCTAAGTCAAAGAATCCAGACACAAAAGATTACATATAGTATGATTCTATCTATATGAAATGTCCAAAATAGACAAATCCGAAGACAGAAAGTAAATTAATCGTTGCCAGCATCTGGGGTAGAGAGGAATGTGGAATGACCGCTAAACAAGCTGCTTTTGGGGAATGATGAAATTATTCCGAAATCAGATAGTGGTGATGGTTGCACAACTTTGTGAATGTACTAAAAGCCACTGAATTGCGTAGTTTAAAAGGTTAAGTTTTATGATGTGTGAATTAAACCTTAATTTTAAAAAATAATGCCGGATAAGAATCCCAAGGCTCCATCTCTTCGAAAAGTCACTTTCTAAATATGCAGCAAACTGAAATGGGAAATAATGTTAAGCAATTGATACAGTATAAGAAAACAGAATTCAAGACTTCTGGTTTCTGGTACAACATAGGACTTTAGAAGTCACCACTCCATCCTAACAACAAAGAAAAAGCGGAACAAACTGAAGTATTCACAACTTTTCTTAGATGCAAAAGAGAAGTAAAGTCATGGGACAAACTGCTGCCCCCAAAATTGGAGAGTCTGGTAAGTGAATTCAAACAATCGCCACTTAACAAGGTAGAAACTCACAAGCTGAAATCTCTACAGGAACCAGTGCTATGGTAGAAAAATCAGAACTATAACTGATGAATTTTTGGAAGCTCAGAGTGAACAAATCTGACAGTAAAAAAACTTCAGGAAGACCTAGTTGTAGGAGAGCCTCATTCTTTTATGGCTTTTATCTCTAAGATATCATACAGGTTCTTACAGTAAATATCAGAGAAAAATCCCCTAATGCTTCCAGCAAGGAACAGGGAAAGGAACTAATTTGAATATGCTGGAACACACTGTTCTTCTTAAACAAGGTCTGTGCTCCGGAGAAATTATTTGACCAGAGCCTAATCTGCTAGAGTTTTACCAGAGTCCAGCTGACCTGGAGGAAGGGAAATGCACAGCTCCAGCCCTTTCTAGCCTTCCATGTGGGAAAAGGGAAATAGCCATCTCCAGACCACTCAAGCCATACTGTTTCACCTAAGGTGGGGGAAAAGAAGACAGAAGCATTTGTGAAGTTCACAGTCCAGAGGGACAGACTGACTAAAAGACTGAGACGTAATCATAGGTCTCTAGAACACTTCCCCTTTCCCCATATATTATGCCCATGTTACTAAAGGCCTATTTACATAAATTCCTTTCATCTAGTACATCTATGTTTGGCTATTTTTAAAAATTACAAGACATACTAAAATTAAAAAAAAAAAGTTGGAAGGGACAGAGCAAGCATTAGAAACAGACATGGCAGGGATGTTGGAATTATCAGACCAGAAACTTAAAACAACTATGATTACTATGCTAAAGGCTTGTGATGAGAAAATGGCTATTTTGAGTTGCTGTGCAGGCATTTTACAGTATAACAACCACGCTCACACCCAGAGTCTGGACGTTTAGATAAGAATCTGAGCTTAGGATTCCTGCCACAAGTTCCTACTTTGCTTTTCCCAGGGCACCTTTTAAAATAACTACTTAGAGTTGAGCCCACAAAAAGTTAGTGACTTCAGCCCCAACCCCCTTATAAATAATAGGTGCTGTCTTCTATCTCTTTCTTGCCTGTAACCTGGGATGGAGGACCACCCTTCTCCCAGCTCACTGCACAGACTGCCTCCCTTGTTTCTGGGATTTGTAAGTAATAAATCTTGTGACTTGCTCTATGTGAGTGTTTTAAACTGCATCTTCAATCAAAATGTCCCCATGGTTTTCATTTCCCCAGAGTGGGAGCCCAGATGATGAGGGAGCTACCTGTCATGTGGATGGCTTGTGCCTTCTCATTCAGCAAGTCATAATCTGTATATTCTTAATTTAATACACTAGCTACAGGCCCACCAATACAAGACTTTAATGAATAAAGTAGACAGCATGCAAGAACAGATGGGCAATGTAAGCAGAGAGATAAAAATTCTAAGAAAAAACAAAAGGAAATGCTAGAGATAAAAAATGCTGTAACTGAAATGAAGAATGCCTTTGACGGGTTCATTAGTGTACTGAACATGGCTGAGGAAAGAATCTCTGAGTCTGAGGATATCTCAATAGAAACTTCCAAAATGAAAAAGAAAGACTGAGAAAAAAACCCCACAATACTCAAGGACTACGGGACAACTACAAAAAGTATAACACATGTATAACGGGAATATCAGAAGGAGAAGAAAGAAAGGAATAGAAGAAATATTTGAAACAGAAATAAGTGAGAATTTCCCCAAATTAATGTCAGACATCAAATCACAGATACAGGAAGATCAGAGAACTCCAAGCAGGATAAATGCCAAAAAACTATACCCAGGCATATCATATTCAAATGGTAGAAAATCAAAGATAACTAAAAAGTCCCGAAAGAAGCCAAAGGAAAATACACCTTACCTGTAGCAGAAAAAAGATAAGAATTACATCTGACTTCTCCTCAGAATCCATGCTGGCAAGAAAAGAGCAGAGTGAAATATTTAAAATGTTGAGAGAAAAGAATCAAAAACCAGAATTCTGTACTCTGTGAAATTATCCTTCAAAAATGAAGGAAAATAAAGACTTTCTAACACAAACAAAATTGAGGGAATTTGTTGCCTCCTTACAAGAAATGCTTAACAAAAAATTCTTCAGAGAGAAGAAAAATTATACACCAGTAATTCAGATCAACATAAAGAAAGGAAGAGCAACAGAGAAGGAATAAGTAAAAGTAATATAAAAACTCTTACTTTTCTTATTCATAATTGATTGAACAGATAATAGTTTTCTCAAAATAACAATAACAACAATATTGTATGTATGTTTATATATGCTTATAGACAAGTGAAATGAAAGACAGCAATGATACAAAGGATGGAATGAAGGAATTGGCATTATTTACCTATTATAAAATACACTATCCATGAAATTATAGTGTTATTTGAGAGGACCTGGATTAGTTGTATATTTCAAACTCTATGGCAACCACTTAAAATAGGAAAAAAAAGTATAACACATGTTAAGAAAGGAGAAAAATTGGAATCATATAAAAGGCTCAATTAAAAAAATAAGCAGAAAAAGAGTAGAAGACAAAAATAGGAAGGGCAACAACACAAAGCAGTAACTAATATGGTAAATATTAATCCAAATATACCAATTATCACTTTATACATCAATGGTCTAAATAAACCAATTAAAAGACAAAGATTGTCAGAGTGTATCAAAAAGCAAGACCCACTCTATGTTGTCTACAAGAAACCCACTTTAAACATAAAGAACATATTGGTTAAAAGTAAATGGATGGGGCTTCCCTGGTGGTTGAGAGTCCGCCTGCCAATGCAGGGGAAACGGGTTCGTGTCCCGGTCCGGGAAGATCCCACGTGCCGCGGAGCGGCTGGGCCCGTGAGCCATGGCCACTGAGCCTGCGCATCCGGAGCCTGTGCTCCGCAACGGGAGAAGCCGCAACAGTGAGAGGCCCGCGTACCGCAAAAAAAAAAAAAAAAAAGGAGTTAATGGGAGCTTTACGACTCACTGGATCAGTGTTGTGAAGGAGAAAGGAATGAGGCTGACCTTGTTTGAGCCCAAGTGATTGGGAAAGGGAAGTCAAAGACACAGAAAACCAAGATATGAAATTGGTAACTGATTTGAGGGAAGAAGATAAGGACACTGGGAGATGCAGTAAGAATACAACAAGTGGTTAAATAAGTGTCTGGAAAAAATCTGGAGTAAAATATGAATTTGAGAGACATTTACATATATGTTAGAGTTAAACTGATAACAACAAAAGTTTGAAGAGGAAAACAAAAAAGAAAAAAAATTTTAGACGCATCTCAGTTAAATTTAGAGCACCCTGGTGAAAGTGCAGGAGGAAGAAGAAAGAGAAATGCCATAGTGTTAATGGCGTCCAAGGAATGAGAAAGTTCACCAAAATGTATCCACAATTATAAACACTGACTCCATCAATGATAATCAAAAGAGCAGAAAATACAAAGATGCCTCTGGCATTCACAGACAATACTTAAAATAGGCTCATGGAAGTTGAAAGCTGATCCATGGCTTTCCTCACTATTTATAATTGGCTATCTCACAACATAGCTGAAAAAAACTGCTATTTATGATTTTAACTGCATAACACATTAAACAAAAGAAAACAAAAACATTCTGCCAAATCTATTCTAAATCATACTCATCTGTTGTGATTGGCTCCAAAAGCATACCATTTGGGAGAACAAATACATGCAATCACAAAAAGCTTAAAGCCAATTTTTTTTTTTTTTTTTTTTTTTTTTGCGGCAGGCAGGCCACTCACTGTTGTGGCCTCTCCCGTTTGCGGAGCACAGGCTCCGGACACGCAGGCTCCGCGGCCATGGCTCACGGGACCAGCCGCTCCGCGGCATGTGGGATCTTCCCAGACCGGGGCACAAACCCGTGTCCCCTGCATCGGCAGGCGGACTCTCAACCACTGTGCCACCAGGGAAGCCCCTGAGGGGATTTTTTTAATTTATTTTTTGTATTTCTTAAAATACAAAAAATTTCTCCCTCAATAAGCATATGTTCCTTTTATAATCAGAAAAAATATATAAAAAGCAAAGCTTTGAAAGAATAACTTTATCATTTAAACCAGTAGCTCAATTTTTTTTTAATAACAAAGGGTTTTTGTCATCAATAACATGGTCCCCCAATATATTTGAAAAACTAAGTGGAGACCAGCTTCCTTAGGCAGTTTAAATCTTTATCACCAGGCAGAAAATACTTCATTGTTTGGAAGTAGTCCTGAAGTGTCGCTTAGAAACTAGCTTATTTGAGTCCAAATCCCATCCAGTGATTGTGAAATAGGCATGTAAAGTGGTCTTTTATCCCATTTCTCTGATTCATATTTTATTCAAGATATTGGTATTATTTAAGTAATTCTTGGTTATGCCTCAGTAGCAAATAAATCCTGCAATTTCAGTGGTTTAACTGCAAGGGTTTTTTTTGTTTTGTTTTGTTTTTTTAATCAATCCAATGCAAATCGGTTGGGCAAGCAGTGACTTGGGGCCCCAGGCTCTTCAATCTTGCAACTCCAGCATCTTAGATTTCTCCAGTTACACAGATAAAAGAGAGAAAGAGCTGGTAGTGCCACATTGGGCCTTAACTGCCCTGGCCAATAAACCATCTCTTTACTTATATACTTTTTTGCCTGAAGGAGTCACATTGTTCCCACCCTAACTGCAGAGACTGGGAAATGTAGAAATATGCAAGAATATTTGGTTATTATTAACAGTGTCTGTCACAATATTTAATTTTAAAATGTCAAATAACGTTAAAAAAGGACATAAGATTTACCACAATATGACAAAGTTTAAGAGAGGTTGTAAAACACTATATTAGCAAAAAGTAATTTTTTAAAGATGCATGTACTTGAAAAAATTCTAAGAGGATATGACAATACAGATTATTGATATGAAGTAGGGCTGAGGGTGAGATTAAACAGAGTTAAAAGCATGAAACGATACCTTAAGATCTACTTACATCCTCTGATTTCCAGAGATCCTATATTGAGACAAAAGAAAAAAAGTGGGGCTTTTAAAATGTCCCAGCAGAAGCTGAGAGTTGCCACAGTTTGTTACAAGATTTTATTTGATTTACGCTGCTTACAATAACCTTCAAAGAGATTTATGCCAATGGTTCCTAAATGTCACATAAACACAACTTTATGTAAACATCAGTCTGGAACTCTAGCAACCTGTACAGATCTAGTGGGTATTCAGCAGAACCAACTAGCAAAGGACTTTACTCTCAAGCCTTCACAACTGAGCATAACTTTGTCCATTTTTCTACCTATTTAGTAGAGTGTCGGTTTAATGTTTCTATTTTCACACAGCAACGTATGTTCCCCATGGTTTTACACATCAGTTTAGAATTCTCAAGAACATTGTGAATTTACGAGAAAGACTGTTTTCCAATCAAGTACACTGTGCCTAGTACTGAGCTCTGTATACTCAGTGGTCCTCTATAAATGTTGGAGATTGATGCATAAGTATTGTAAGTAAAATCAATGGGAGACACACTTGAGATATGATTCTGATAAGGTATGTGCATGAAATAATTTTTTAAATGTGGCCTCATTCCTATCACTTGGATTAAGTGCATTAGCGCCAAAATGTGAGATAAGTCGTTCCCATATCATATTTTCCTATAAGTGGCCAAGAAAGATTTAAGGTAGAATAATGCTTAACCAAGTTATATTTTTCAGATATTTGTAAAGGATGATCCTTGCTCTTCCACTTTAACAATAGGAGGGAGGGAGGGAGGGAGGGAGGGAAGGAAGGAAGGAAGGAAGGAAGGAGGGAAGAAAGGAGGGAAGGAGGGAAGGAGGGAGGGAGGGAGGAAGGGAGGAAAAAAAATCTGTTTTGCACTATTTAAAGAACATTTGATACTGTCTTTAGATCATGGGTCTTCAACTTTGTTCTTCTTATTGCCATCCAGACAGTATAAAATCATTGAGAGCGAACTATAAAATTCTTATTTGTTGTTAAATAGACAATGTGAAATCAATAGTTTTATTCATTAAGGGATGGAACCTCTGAATAAATGATTTTGTTTGGCTCTTATTAACTTATTAGACTCTTGAAAAAGAATGAATCATCAGTTTAATTCATCAAGAAATTTCTAAGAAAGTTCAAGTTTAAATAGCTTTTGAACCTAAAATGGCCAAAGATGTAAGCCACCTCAGCACATCCTTTAATAATTTTATCTTGGTTCAGAATGACTCAAATTACTATATGAATGAAGGAGTTGATCCATCATTTCAACTCCCTTATCTTGGACACACTGCTGAAACAATTAAATTTAACTTCCAATCGTGGGGAATTAAATAGGCATGATTTGGTAGAAGCTCTGCTCCAATTTTTTTCTTTCTCTTACAATAAGTCAGTGAACTTTATAACTGAAACCAGTCTCACAGACCTTTGACTCTGCCATTTTCTCAGCACAAATGTTCCTGCACTATTGCTCCGCTGTTCCGGAACAGATGACGTGCCACTCACAGGACAGTCTTTACACTGCTGAACCTCTCATAACTGTGTGGCAGAATTAAGAGCTTCTCTGACGTCCTAAAAGCAGAGAGGCCTGGGGCCAATTACATGGTTTGGGGCTGTATTTTAAGTGTCTGTTTACTAGTCTGTTTCCCACATTAAACTGTGAGCAACAAGAGAGAGTCCCTTGTAAGCATCATTGTGTTCTATTTCCAGCATGTATCTCAACACTGACAAATGTTTAATTCCTTTTTTTTATTTGAAAGGTGTTCATGGAATACTAAATTTTAGTTAAATCAATACATTCAGGAGTCATGGGGCAGAAAAAAGCAGGTAATTAAGTTATTTGAAGACTTTCTCCCTTCTATCCAAATTTTTTTCCAAATGCTAGTCATCTAGCAAAAGGATCTCTTCCTTGTGTCCTTGGCCTTAACTAATGTTGAAAAATAGAAAAGGAGATTATCTCAGATAAACCATGGCCATGAATTCGAGCTGCATGAAGAAAGCTAGGAGGAGCTGAAAAGACTTGGAAATTTTAAGTTATTTTACTCAAAAAAAAAGACTACTAATATGTGACAAACCTCAGCAATGCATTTGATGCTAAAATTCCTACTCATATTTGCAATCCACATTGAGTTTTTGGATAGCAGTCCTCTCCCTCTCCTAGTCTCCTTCCTGTCCCCCACTTTCCTGATGGAACAAGACTTCTGTTTTGAAGTTTTCTACTACGGAAGGAGCTAAGTCCACTGAGCTGGGAGCATTAAAAATAGAAAAGAAGAAAAGGAAAAAAAACTGCTACAGCCTGTCACTCAAAACAGGAATGAAACCTGGAAGTGCGTTAATTAATTCTAGATGTCTGTTTCCCTTGAACATGTCCTCCTGGCCAGTTTCCACATAGTTCATACACATGAAATACATAACACTGTAAGATATGAAATAAGATTGACAGAGGGGCTTCCCTAGTGGCGCAGTGGTTGAGAGTCCGCCTGCCGATGCAGGGGATGCGGGTTCGTGCCCCAGTCTGGGAGGATCCCACATGCCGCGGAGCGGCTGGGCCCCTGAGCCACAGCCGCTGAGCCTGCGCGTCCGGAGCCTGTGCTCCGCAACGGGAGAGGCCACAACAGTGAGAGGCGAACCGCAAAAAAAAAAAAAAAAAAAAAAATCAACAGAGAAAATAGGAATTGAAAAAGAAAATAATTGTCCATAAGACATTTGACTGGAAATAGGGAGACTCACCTCCTATTAAGAAGCTGCGGCCGTGATCTCAGCCTGGAGCAATGCCTGCCAACACTCGACTCTAGGCCAGTGGTTACTGAATGCCACCACACATTAGACTCAGCTGGAGAGCTTGCTAAAACACAGTTAAAATACAGATTGTAATTCAGAAGGGCTGGGATAGGACCAATAATTTGCATTTCTAACAGGCTTTCAGGTGGTGCTAATGTTGTTGATCCATGGACCAGGCTTTGAATAGCACTGCTCTAGACTACAGAGTTAAAAATAACAAAACCAAAAACTATTTTCACTAAGAATCAAAAGGATATAACGATGCCTAGTTGTAAGGAATAAGATGCCAAAATTTTTAGCTTAATGGTGGTGTCATTGACCTGCTTGGAAATTAAAAAGAAAACCAGTAAGAAGAGTGAGAGATGAGTTTTGTTTTTATAAATGCTGGATTAGAGATGACATCAGGATATCTATATGTCCATGCCCTGTCAGAGGGCAGGAAATAGATGGCTGTCACAGGCATAGAGTTAGAATTCAGGTTTAAAGATAAATATTTGTGAGTCTCATCAACTCAGTAGCTAAACCCAAGAGCCCATAAAGACTGAGGTCTGGGAAGAAACCAGAGAGCTATGCACAGAACCTCAAAGAATTCAATATTATGGGTTAGGAGAATAAAAGACATCAAAGGAGGGCTTCCCTGGTGGCGCAGTGGTTGAGAGTCCGCCTGCCGATGCAGGGGACACGGGTTCGTGCCCCGGTCCGGGAAGATCCCACATGCCGCGGAGCGGCTGGGCCCATGGGCCATGGCCGCTGAGCCTGCGCGTCCGGAGCCTGTGCTCCACGACGGGAGAGGCCACAACAGTGAGAGGCCCGCGTACCGCAAAAAAACACACAAAAAAAAAACCACAAAAAAAAACCCACTCTGAGAAACTATGAGATATTTCTCAGTGGAGGGTCATGATATTTTATTCCTCTTCTCTCACCCAATTTGGTAAGAAATAGATTTTCTCTGTTGCATGAACTTGGAGGCTATCACTATTTAAATAATTTGAAAAATTAGAAGATATGGATTCTATCCTCTAAAATGTTAACTTTTTAAAAAAACAGGGTAGCCAAAATGGGTTGTCCAACTAGCAATTTAACCAGAACACATGCCAGAAAGTACAGTCATCAGTATTTCATAACACAGATGCTGAGATGAAAATCTCATTTTCCCAGGAACCATTTTAAAAAAAATCAATGAAAACAATTCTGACAGGAAAAAATGAATGCTCGCTTCAGCACACATATACTAAAATAGGAAAAAATGAAATTTAAGCATAGCTAGGAAATTTCAGAAAATCAATATTGTATGGAAACTGAGAGTTTTGTCTAAAACAAGATACCTTGTATTCAATAGTACTCTTTAAAAAAAATCATCACGTACAGCAACTCAACAAAAAAACAACTCAATTAAAAAAATGAGCAAAGGAATCATACATTTTTCCCAAGATATATTAATAGCCGATGAGCACATAAAAAAATGTTTGACAATACTGACCATTAGGGAAATGTAAATCAAAACCAAAATAAAATACTACTTCACACCCACTAGTTATTATTAAAAAAAAAAAAGAAATGTTGGCAAAAATGTGAGGAAATTGGAACCCTTGTGCATTGCTCATGGGAACATAAAATGGTGCAGTCGCTATGAAAAACAGTATGGCAGTTCCTCAAAAAATTAAACATAGAATTACAGGTTAAGGCTCAGCCCTACAAGACTGCCCCCCACTTCAGATGCCGGTCACAAGTCTGGGCCTCCCCTACTTCTGGACGACTGGCTATAAATCAGAGATTCCCACAGCCCTTTCCTTAGGTCAATAATTTGCTAGAATGGTTCACAGAACTCAGGAAAACACTTTACTTACTATTACAGGCTTATTGTGAAGGACAGAACAAGGCAGCCAGATGGAAGAGATGCACAGGGCAAGCCACAGGGGGTGGGCAATACAGAGCTTCTATGCCCTCTCCAGGACTGCCACCTCCTAGCACCTCAATGTGTTCACCAACCCAGAAGCTCTCCCTTTATTTAGGGGTTTATGGAGGCTCCATTGCATAGGCATGATTGATTAAATCATTGGCCATTGGTGATTAACTCAATCCCCAGACTCTCCACCCTCCCAGGAGGTCAGGAGTGGGGCTGAAAGTTCCAACCCACTAATCACTTGGTCGGTCCCTCTGGCAACCTGCGCCCTCCTCTGGGAGAAACCTCATTAGCATAAAGTTAGGTGCGGTGAAAATAACAAAAGCTGCTTCCCCTCACCGCTAACACTCTAGAAGTAAGGGTTTCACAAGATTTGCTCCAGGAACTGGGAACAAAGACCAAATGTATATTTCTTATTATATCATAATATCGAGAGGCAACCGGAATCCAGATGTCAGCACTATTGTCATTTACTCCCATGATTAAATCAGTATTTCTCATGCTGGAGTTCTCCCTGGTGAGCATGATTTTGCCTGTCTCTGACAGTGGAAGCATTTAATGAGTGCCT
This sequence comes from Phocoena phocoena, assembly GCF_963924675.1. Taxonomy (NCBI): domain Eukaryota; kingdom Metazoa; phylum Chordata; class Mammalia; order Artiodactyla; family Phocoenidae; genus Phocoena; species Phocoena phocoena. The sequence goes on along the minus strand of NC_089222.1, from coordinate 97,680,917 downwards.
GCCTGTCCTCTGTATATCTGAGTAAGATGGAGATAATGATTCTTTCTAGGGTTTTGATCATTAAATGGGAGAATACATGGCATACAATTAGAATACAAAGGCATTCCATAAGTAAGCTACGTGTATGTATAAGGTATTTTTTTAATTTTTTTTTTTTTTTGCAGTACGCGGTCCTCTCACTGTTGTGGCCTCTCCCGTTGCGGAGCACAGGCTCCGGATGCGCAGGCTCAGCGGCCATGGCTCACGGGCCCAGCCGCTCCGTGGCATGTGGGATCCTCCCGGACCGGGGCGCGAACCCGTTTCCCCTGCATCGGTAGGCGGACTCTCAACCACTGTACCACCAGGGAGGCCCTATTTTTTTAATTTTTAATTTAATTTTTATTTTATTGGAGTATAGTTGATTTACAATGTTGTGTTAGTTTCAGGTATATGGCAAAGTGATTCAGTTACACACATATATATATACATACATATCCATCCTTTTTCAGTTTCTTTTTTCATATAGATTATTACAGAATATTGAGTAGAGTTCCCTCTGTATACAGTAGGTCCTTGTTGATTATCTGTTTTATATGTAATAGTGTGTATATGTTAATCCCTAACTCCTAATTTATCCCTTCCCCCAAACTTTTGTACAAGGTATTTAATTGGACATTTTCTGTGTGCAAAACTTAATCCCCCAGCAACCCTATATGAAACTTTTATCCCAATTTTACTGACAAAGAAACTGAGGCTTAGAGAGGTTAAGTAGATTTTCCTAGGTCACAAGACTGATTTTATACCAAATCTGTGGAATTCCATTCCTTCATTTACACCATCCTTTACCCTACAGCTAACAACATGAGAAAGATAACACTGTTGGAAATATCTGATGTGCATTAAAACCAAAAATCTTTTAAATGTTAATATTACTTAAATGGAATAATAAATTGGTTTGCCCTCTACAAAACTTATTTTAGTAATACATAGCAAAAGACTCAGAGTTTTGTGCTTTCTCCTTACCTGAGTCCATTAATTGGAACCTAAAGAAAAATAAAAGATGTTTGTGAGGATTTAGGCACAAAAATCTTCACCAGAATTGTCAATAATTGTGAAATATTGGAAAGCAATCCAACATACCGAATAGGAATCGATTAAACTAAAGACTCTAACAGAATGTATGTTATGCCATTATAAAAGTCTTATAGACATATATTTGACACATCAACACATAAAAATAACATAAACAGGGGCTTCCCTGGTGGCGCAGTGGTTGAGAGTCCGCCTGCTGATGCAGGGGGACACGGGTTCGTGCCCCGGTCCAGGAAGATCCCACATGCCGTGGAGCGGTTAGGCCCGTGCGCCACGGCCGCTAAGCCTGTGCATCCGGTGCCTGTGCTCTGCAACGGGAGAGGCCACAACAGTGAGAGGCCCGCGTACTGCAAAAAAAAAAAATAATAACATAAACAGAATGGATTTCTATGCACTCATAAAATAATCTAGAAACATATATCCCAAAAAGTGAACAGTTATTTCTAGGTCAGATGGGATTATGAGTGGTCATTTTCTCTTTTGCTTGTCTGTATTTTCTAATTTTTCAAAAATAAATATATACTACTTATCTACTAAAAGCATGGCTTAAAATGTTTTTCCTAAAGGGATGACTAGTTAGATATTAAATAAAGAAAACTTGGGGGAAATGATCATTCTGAGAAAATAACTGATAGAATTATAAGTATTTATGGTATGTTTCTATGATCAATAAAATTCTATATTGACATTCTTGTTTGTTTGTTTTGGCCACGCCCTGCAGCACGTGGGATCTTAGTTCCCTGACCAGGCATCAAACCAGTGCCTCCTGCATTGGAAGCGTGGAGTCTTAACCACTGGACTGCCAGGGAAGTCCTGATAAAATACTAAAATGGAAATTATGGAAGGGAATTAACAAGGAAAGATCAATAGGGTGCAATTTGAGAGAAAGTTCAGAGATCTAAGTGAGATAAGTTGACAAGAAGGTGGCAGTCCTTCCCTAGCTCTCCCTGACTTCACATATAGCGCAAGACAACATCCTAACCAATCCTTGAGCAGCAAAGTGATATGAATCAGTATTTCCAAAGTGTTTCTGAGGAGAACATAAGTCCTACCAGACAATGGGAGTGATAACAGTCTATAGTCAGATAAGACTGTGAAGTGCTTGGCTTTAAAAAGTTAAACCACTTTCTTTACTGCAGGACTGCTCAAACCCTTGGATAGGCTTTATGCATTGTCAGTCACCAAAAGACTGATCTAGCATGCATGCGGCATTCACCAAATAAATGGAATTACAGAACATTGTTTTTGTGGCTTCTTTCTCAAGAATAGTATTCCCAAAAACACTTTGGAAACCCAGATTTAAGAAACAGGAAAAGGAGCTGCTTCAGGAAGCAGAAGACTCACCAAGAGGAAAGTGAAATGGATTCATAAAGTTTAACAGAGATGTTTTCAAAAAGTGTCAGGCAAAACCCAAAAGAAGAAATGAGGAGGCTGTGACTGTTAAAAAAGAAGAGAAAGATCCAGTGCAGGTTAAAACCACCAGATTCTGATGTGGTTCAGAGAAGACTCTATTGAGTTGGTTCAGAGCTCCAAAGCCTGTGTCCTTGACTGACCCGGACTGACCCTTTTCTTCTCTTCTCTCTAAGCTGTCCTTACTCAAATACCTAATACAAAGTAATATGATAAATATCCTGTTGTGTAAACAGGATATTAAAATAGGACTCCTAAGTCTGTTTTGGCTGACACCTCAGAGTGATAGGTGTCCACTATTGCCACACCCAAGCAATAGAATAGCAAGGTTGTGTGGGGCCTGAAGAGAGGTAACGAAGAACCAGTTGTGTAACACTTGGCTTACCAAACACTCCCAGCCTTTTAGAAAAGAATAGGAAGCTACATGGCAAGAAGATGTCTTTAGAGGGAACTGTTGGTGGGTTATGAGCCTAGGGAAGTGGGTCCTTAACTTTCCTCAAACCACATGAGAGGATCTTCAAGACCATTTGAAGGGCTTGACATGGATGCCTTTAGTTTGGGATACACAGTAGAGTCCCCAGCTAAGTGTCAGACACCAGGCTAAAAGTGCGAGGCTGTGGCTGGAGCCCCTGCTCTGAAGACAAAGCAGGCATGGGAGCCGCACTTAGCACAGTCTGTCTTAGCTCATGCTGTTATAACAAAATACCAAAAACTGTATGCCCTAAACAATAGGCCTTGACCTCTCATAGTTCTGAAGGCTGGGAAGTCCAACATCCAAGTGCCAGCCCAGGCCAGTTCTAGTGAGGGCCCTCCTCCTGGCTTGTAGATGGTGCCTTCTCACTATGTCCTGACGTGGCAGAGAGGAAGAGGAAGCAAGCTCTCTGCCTCTTCTCATATAATCCCATCACAGCAGCTGCGCCCTCACGGCCTCATCTAAACCTAATTGGCTCCCAAAAGCCCCGCCTCCTAATACCATCACACTTAGGGATTGGAGGGCTGGGGGACACAAGCATTCAGTTCCTAGCAGTCTGCAATCCCAGTGTTAGCACTTCTCCTGGGCTAGAGATGGCCAGGTGTTAGAATCTGACCAAGAGGGCTGCCTGGAAGGATGAGGACTTCAGCACAAAAAAACTAAAGTTGTACTGCCAGGAGTTTAAAAGACGGGGAGGAATTTTACGTAACCAGCTGGAGAAAATGTATTGATGTTAGTTATTGAACCACAGATAAGGCGTTGCTAGTGTTTGGTGGGGAGGAGGTCCCTGAGACCCACAGAACTGCCTCCCCCGCCCTGCCCCTGTGAGGGGCAGCTTTATTCACCATGGCTAGAGGAAGCCAACGTCTTCATAAATCGGGACCAGTCAAGTAAAACCTTCCTTGCTCCTTATCCTTTTCTCCACTCCTCGTATTTCAAACGAGGAGGATTCGAAGCCTAGGCTACAAAGTGAGGGGAAGGAAAAAGAAGCTGGCATGCAGAAGACAGAAACAAAAATGAACAGATCCTACCCCTCTGACTGAAGTCTGTAGCAGAGGTAGAGGAGAAGTTTTAACTTAGTTCTGACTATTTCATGACTCTCGGTATTTTATTCACTGAAATGAGATTCTTTGAATAGGAATAGAAGGCTTAATATCTGAGCATGAGAGTTCAACTAGAGATAAAGAGAAAACTATCTTCACAGAATGGATGAGGGATGGATAGTACATGAATAAAAGTACTTTTGATTACACCTTAACTGTTTTGCTCCTTCAACGTACAAGTTCAACTTATAACCCTTAAGAAGGATTAAACTGGAAATTCACTTTTATTCCTAACTTGTTTTGTAAGACCAACTGCCTCTGTCTCCTTACTACCCATTACTCCTTATAATCTTGAAACTCATTTTCTGTAGAAACTTCCAATACCAGTTATTAGTGGGGTCTGTCAAATAATGTTTAAATTCCATTATAATATACACTATTTCAGAAAAATCAAATCCAGCCCCATGTTAGAAGAATGATATATGGTGACACAGTTGGTTTTATCCAAAAAAAACAAAAAGCAAGAATGATTTCATATCAAGGCATTATTAATGTAATTCATCACATCAGGTGGTCAAAGGAGAAAAAAATATTATAAAATTCATCATTTCAAATCAATGGGAAATTGACAGGGACATTAATAAATGGCATTGGAACAATGGCTAAATTTTCAGGGAAGAAAACAGAAGACCACTTCAAATACTTTTCACACGGATTTAAGATATAGATGAAAAAAATGATCATAAGTACCACTAGAAACTATAGGTCCATATTATCTTGGGGCAGAGAAAGCTCAGTTAATAAAAGGTAAAAGTCACATACACATAGAAGGACATATTTGACTATAGAAAATTTTTTCTATACAACAAAAGTTACCGTAAACAAATGCCCACTAGGGGGCATTCCCATGAAAGAGGCCTAGGGACGAGTAAACCACAGCAGATCTATTCTCTGTCACCAGGTAGAATCCAACCATTTCAGACTCCATCACTCAAAGTAAAGGACTGAATAGTCATCGGATTCTGCATGTGGACCCAGCCGGGTGTTTTGCTTCCACCCACCTCTGATAAAGACTAGCGTCTGGGTTACACAATCATGACATGCTGTGATAAAGAGCTGGCAACACAACACCCTAATTACTTCCAAGACAATTAAGTAAACATAGTATCATTTCATGGTGTAGCTGGGGTAGGGAAATAATTCTCTACTATGGTTGCACATTAAAAGCACCTGGAAGGCTTTTAAGACCTGTGATTATAGGAAGAGGAGGACCTACCCCAGACATTCTAATCCAATTCACCTGAAGTGACACAAAGGCCCCTTTTTTTTTTGTTTCCCAGTTATATAATCTTTCATCATAAAACAAAGGGGATGTATTTATTCCTCAGCAGCAAATCTGTGGCATAGGAAGCCTTTAAAAAAAAATAATGGTGGGCTTCCCTGGTGGCGCAGTGGTTGAGAGTCCGCCTGCCGATGCAGGGGATGCGGGTTCGTGCCCCGGTCCGGGAGGATCCCACATGCCGCAGAGCAGCTGGGCCCATGAGCCATGGCCACTGAGCCTGTGCGTCCGGAGCCTGTGCTCCGCAACAGGAGAGGCCACAAGAGTGAGAGGCCCGCATATCACAAAAAAAAAAAAAAAATGGTGATTTATTCTCTAATCAGAGATACACAGAGTCTTCTAACCTGAACAGCCCTACTCAATGATTCTGAAAGTAGAGACACACCTTCCTTCATGACAGATCTGGTTTCTGGTTAGAAATGACTTAAGAAGCTACAATTTAGAGTCCCCTGCACCCTAAAAACCTCTCACACTTCAACATCTTTTCCTCCTTGTAACTTCATATTTAATTGTTATAATTTTAAATCTACTGTTCTCTGTAGTGAGAGAGTACAATGCAGTGATTAATTAGCTAAAGACGCTTCATATTTGTATTTTTGAAGACAGGCATAAAGGACTTACAAGATCAGACAAGGCATATGGTACACATTCATGTTGACACAACAAGAGCTCTTGAATTATTTTTCCAAGTCAATACATTTGCCAGGCAAAACAAAAGCAACAACAACAGGAACCTATCAGGGAGGCAGGAAGACTTCAGCATGAACTCCTAGATATTTTGTATATAAGCACACAAACATCTTCACATGCAGTACATAAACCCTACTCGATTTCTCTCTGGAGAGAAAAACGCGCTTCGATTTCAGCGTTCTCTCTAATGACTGAGGAATGTGATCCCTAATCGTCACTGAAATCCTCACAACAAATGCCTTGGGCTGGGTTAACATCCTACGGCATTTTGCTCAATTTCTTAGGTTTTGCAAAATTATTTGACCTTTTAGTATATTTATCCTACCTACACTAGATAGTTTGAACTAGCTTCTTAAAGGCCAGGAATGTTCCTTTTAAAAAAAAAAAAAAAAAAATCTTTATCCTACAGCACCTGGTACCAATTAGCAGTCAAATAACAACTGAATAACATTTGTTTAAAATCTTTTTTACCCTAAAGCAGGAGCTCCCGTGCATGTGAATCCAAGTACACATCCTCGAGTAAATAAAGTCTCCCCATATTCTATTTGTCACACGGACCTGTCCTGTTAAGATACTCAGATATGGGAGGAAAGGGAGACAGGCAGCTGGAAGTGGTGGCAAAGACAGCTTCTTGGCTTTAGGGTCTCAGAAGCAAGTTCCCTCAGTTTCTCCATTCTCCAACATTCTCCACTGCCATGGGGGGGTTTCAGAGGGCATCAGGGGCAGCAAACATCACCAAGGGAGAAGCCCAAGGCCCAGAAGGAGAATAGGTTAGGGTAACTGTGGCTGTCATATTGATCTGTGGTCAAACGGGCACTCCTTTGGGGGAAACCCAGAAATATTAGGGGAGAGGGTCCCTTGTTAGCAGGGGTGGGAAAAGTTCTACATAGGCATTTGGAGGCACAAACAGAAATTTGAGCTTACTGGTGTCCTTGTGCCCATTTGTATCCTCAGGCTGGTGAAATATGGTCATGCTGAGTTGTTGCCATGTGAGAATGCCAGAGACGTGCCACGTGTGCTTTCTCCTGATGCTCCCAAGCCCTCCATCTATTTTTATTGTGCCTCCCTGCTATCCCAGACCCCTCCTCTAACAGCACAAACCATATATGGATGAGGGTTGGGCTTGGAGAGTCAAGGTTCAAACCTTAGATTGTGTGAGATATTCAAAGCTCATGCGCTTTCCTCTACACCGTGCCATGTGTAGGCCAGACATGCAAATAATGGAAACATAAAGTAGATAGTACCTTTTACAGAATTTACTATCATTAAGGAAAAAAAGTATCCAAAACCAAGAAATTTGGCAAAAGGAAACCTGCATATCTTTTCAAAGTCATCCTTAAACATCATCTAAAAGGCCCACTCAAGGATTATTTCTTTCTCTGGGAGAATATACCTGTCTCTAACCTACTATTTAATATGATTCTACAAGGTTACGTAAAAACTTGTCGACTTTTGCCCAGAAGAGATGCAAATCGTTTCTGTTCAATAGAAAAAAATAACCCCAAATATTATGATTTTATTGCCAGTTAGGATATTAACCAATTTGTCTCTAACTTAGCCAATTTATTTTAGCACGCCATCCCCAATAAACCATAAAATTCTCTGTTCATCAAACAGAGAATTTTTTGAACCAGCTTATCCTGCTTGTTCCCTCACTCATGAGTTAAGTAAATCTTTGACAAGTGCTCACTGTGTACTTACAGAAGTGTCATGATAAGTTTTTGAAAATCATGCTTTGACACTACAACACATTGTGAAGATCTAGCATAAGAAATGTTTTTATGCAGTAGCGGCCAAGACAAAGGAAAGGCTCCACAGATGAAATGGCACTGAGGTGAGCCTTGAGGCATGGACAAGATTTCACCAGTGGCCATACCAGTGGCCATAGGAAGGAAAGCCAGTGCAGGCACAACTTCAAATATTAACAGGTTTACATGGAAAGCTGACAAAGAGGTTCTAACCTTGATCATTTAGAAATACTTATTTTAGACCCATTTTATGTAATCTTCTAAATTAAATATTATCAAATAGAATCCATCAATGAAAATAATACATTATGACCAAATAAAACTTATTCTAGGAAGAGAAGGGATGTTCAATATCTGAAAATCCATCGACATAATAAAGTATATCAAGATATTATAGGAGAGGGCTTCCCTGGTGGCGCAGTGGTTGAGAGTCCACCTGCCGATGCAGGGGGCACGGGTTCGTGCCCCGGTCCGGGAAGATCCCACATGCTGCAGAGCAGCTGGGCCCGTGAGCCATGGCCGCTGAGCCTGCTCGTCCGGAGCCTGTGCTCCGCAATGGGAGAGGCCACAACAGTGAGAGGCCCATGTACCGCAAAAAAAAAAAAAAAAAAATTATAGGAGAAACACCATGTGATGTCAATAAATGCAGGAAAAAAGACTCAAAATTAGATCACCATTTCTAATAGAGACAGTAAGTAAAATGGAAACTACTTAAATATAATAACAGTTATTTATCAAAAATCAACGGCAGATATCATAAATAATGAAAAATAAAGCCATTTTTCTCTCTCTTTTTTTTTTTTTGGCCACACCTCAAGGTTTGTGGTATTGTAGTTCCCTGACCAGGGATCCAACCAGGGCCCAGAGCAGTGAAAGCACATAGTCCTAATCACTGGACCACCAGGGAATTCCCTAAAGCCATTTTTCTTAATACCAGTACTAGACAGAGTTGACGGCTACAACGATTATTATTCACTGTTCTGAAAATGTTAACAAATGCCACACAAGGTTTAGAAAAATCAAATACCATGTAAAAATCATTGGAAAACAAGGTTAATCCCTTTGCAGACAAGACTGTTTTTTTAAAAAAGAAAGAAAGAAAAAAGAAAGAAAGAATTTTCATGAATTGGTGAGGTGGCTAGGTACAGGATAATTTGTTTAAATCAATAATTTTCCCTGTTTAGCAATAATCACTGAGAAAGGGAAATGAGAAAGAATTTTCCTTCTTTATGACAATAACAAGGAAAAATACATAGGAGTAGATTTAACAAGAATTTTGTATGAAAAAAATTTTAAATCCTATTGAAAGACACAAAGTAAGATATGAAGAAATGGAAAGATGTGTACTATGTTCCTGGATAGGAAAAACTGTATTATGGAAACACAGATTCCTCCAAAATTAACATATAAATCTAATTGAACTTCAATTAAAAACCTACCAGAGATGATTAAATTATATATTAAAGTCTTTATAGAATCTTAATTCCCCTAAAACCTATCTTTGGAAATGTTCACAACCTCAGTGTATATCCTTTTTTTTCTCCACCAAATTTCCACCAAGGGGAGGGTTATGCTGTAGTCCCAGGTTTTCAGCTCTCTTTCTACCTCTTCTGTGTGGTTGCTGTCCTACAGAAAACTAAAGAGGCTGAGAAGGGACATTTGCTCTGGTTTAATGCATGGAGGAAGGCAGGGGGCAGAGAGGGAGGGATGAACTAGGACCAGTAGCGTTCCTCTTTGTACTAAAGTTTGTTTATTTTTTCTAAAATATTTCTCAGAAGGCATCTTACTCTTTACCATGAAGGCCCCGTCTCATGTACGTGATAAATGTACAATCCTATTAACATAACCTAGGCCTCGTTTCCTGTGCACAAATAACTTTAGCCTAAAAGAGCATGTACCCGTCCCTGCCCTGGGCACTTCACATCGAAGTTTTCCTTCCTCAGTGAACAATGAAGAACACCTTGTTCACATGGGCTCTTCCTAATTCCTATTTTTCTCCTCTTGGCCCACAAAATCAACTAAGGAGGAGAATGGATATTTGGAGGTCGAGTTGTCCCCAGAGGAGTTTAGAAGGACAGAAGCCCTGTGAAATCTGACACTGCCTTCTTCATACCCCAATCTGGGGCATTTTGCCCACAGTTCCTGGAGACTCCTCTGAGGTCCTCCCAGAGAGATCCCAGAACCTCTCAATGACAATATGCACTCTTCTTGCTTAGCTGAAGTAATGCTGTGTGAAGCTCTATTTCCTCTCATGAACACATTGTTTTTTTTTAACGGGTAGAAAACATTGTTTCATTCAAAGACTTCGCTGTGTTGAAACTATAATGTAAAGTTTTATAGAAAGACAGCTACAATGAATTTATGATAAGTCTGTCATTTCAACTTCCTAAAACCACAAATATTATACTCCCCTGGGCATCAGTTTATTTAAATTGCAGGGATTTGTTATTGTTGTTGTTTTTAAATAAAAGAGCTTCATGGCTTCAAGAATCTCTTGAAAATTAGTCTTTGGAAAATCAGCCATCTGCACAGAACAGTTAAAAAGAAGTCAGACTACTTAATTTGCCTAGTCAAGAACTTGAAACCTTCATCCTCAAACTCATAACATTTTCCAACTCATTAAAAGAGGAATTGCTTGTGTCTGTCATCTACAAACAGCACCACTGGACACTACAAAAGATAGCAATCTAAAAGCATCCTTTTGGGTAATAAAACCACAGCTGCTGTCCAGGCAACAATACTGTTTATTATATTCAATTACCAAAACAAAACAAAATATGAAGTGTTTAAAATGGGCCAGCTAATAAACACCCATTACTTACTGCATAAGCACTGTCAGGAAATACTTTACATCATAAACATCAACTGATACGGAGGACATTTTTGTTATTCTCACTAAACACAAAGCTACTTCTCAGTCAATAGTTACTCAATTTGTTCTCCAAGTCCCACTCCTCCTTCAATGATAATCATTTATGAGCAACTATGTGTCTAGCACTAATCCTTCCTAAATGATCCGTATTAGTGAGTTTTAGTTTTTCATATCCCAAAATGTACCTTTCACATCTGACAGTTTTAAGTGAAAGGCAACTCCTTGTGATGTTAAAAGGTTACTCTTTAAGTTTATGGTCACGTTTTAAACCTAATCCCCTGAAGTGAATTCATTTTAAGCAAATATGAATTCACTCCTATGACAGATTTCTCTGGAATAGCTGTCTCCTGGAGTCTTCTATTAAAACTAACCCCAAACAAAGCTCAAAGCAAGAAAAAACTCCCAAAATCTCTCTGCCATTCCAAAAGCAACTTGAAAGTTCCAATGAGTGAAATAGAGTTTGACTAGTTAATTTCACTCTATTAAACATGCCAATAGCTTTATCAAAATATCTATGTTCACCAGCAAAGGACGGCAGGTTGCTTACCTGCTTCTTGACTTTGACTCGCTCTGCCAGCAAGGCTGTTGGAAAGGTCAGGACTTTTAGAGATGACTCAGATGGTGACGGGATCATGTGAGCTCTGAATGGTTCCCTGCTTCTTCATGAAGCATTGCAGAAAGCCATGAAAGCTGTTCAACCACAGGAAATGACTGGGGAAAGAGGAGCTCGGCTGACAAATGAATATCACTCATCTCACCCCACAATAGCGTGTCAAGCCAGCTCCCACTTCTGAGCTGCTTCGCCATCTCCTTGAAACCTTTTGCGAGCTGAATTCATCTTTTTGAAGACAAATCTGAGCCTAGCCAAGTTCTAAATTCCTTGAAGCACAGGTTTTCAGAAGCTCTGGAGTGTATTAAGAATTACCTGGAGGGTCTCATCCTAGCTCCTCTGAATCAGTATCGTTGTGGGGCTGGGGTCTGGGAATGTGTTTGTTTATATGCTGCCCAGATGTTTCTGAAAGAGTTGGTATTATTTTAGGAACACTGGTTTAGGACAAAAAGAAAAGAAAAATCCACTCCCTAATGGACAAGTATAAGAAATGACTGCTTTACTTTATAGTGAAAAGAATTCATATTGGTGTTTAATGCCTCCTGGAATAAAAAGCTACCAGGAAAAAAAAAAGAGTTGAAGTCTAGCTGAGGCTGAGAGCTAGATCACATCTCACTTAAATCTAGATCAGGTTATATCAGTGTTTTTTCAAAAGTGATACCATCCACTCTACTCAGATAAACCACAAAGAGATGAAAAGGGAAAGAGATGTCACCAGCATAACAGTGATTCCTACAGTATTAAGCTCTTTGTGCAAAAAGAACTTGGACTAAGAACATGATTTTGAGAAGAGTAAAGGAACTTGTGTTCCACAGAAGCAGGAGCTGAAGCACTTAAAAGCAAAGGCTCAGCACTCTCTCCAAAATGGGTGGGGTGAAGGCATGGATACGTATGTTGCCAGCTGTGTCTTTCATATCTCGGACCTCAGCTGAGTCCTTCTCTTAATGCGCGAAAGCCCTGTGCAGCAAGAGGCCACACAAATACACCCCTTCTGTAAACCAAGGGGACATGAGCTCACTGTGTAACCCTCCTTCAACTTTCCCAGCTGTCTTCCCCTTGATTAGCTCCTTCTTGGAAAGGCCTAGCGTAAGCCCATTCTACTTTGCTGGACGATAAAACTGCGAATGTATTGAAGTAGACATAAGCATTAACTTCACTTTGGGGAATCTAATCTGAACACCAAACTGGCCTTCTAACAAGCATCTTAAGGAAGAGGTAAGACCAACATTTCGCCCTTTCCGTCACCTTTCCAGGAATTCCCTTGGAGGCACACCAATGCTGAATCTCTATTTTTCTTCAACACTGGTTGTCAGGACTGGCATAAATCTCTGACAGGTCTGGGACTAGACCTGCACCAAGTTGCTATAAAATAAATCTGAGGCTTCTGAGATCTAACCAAGACTTCTTAAGAAGAGATCAGGAACTCAAAATATTAACCAAGGCTGAGGCTGGGCCAAGGTGAAAATATCCAAGAAAGGGCTAAGCCTTGGCTCACCATGGGTGGGCAGTGACAAGGCTGTCACCTCAACATGTGAGATGTCCTTGTCTATGAGAGGCAAGCCATCAGGTTGGGAGACATCTAGGAAGGACAAAGGGAACATATGATCAGTGGAAGGATCAGAAAACATTTTTAGAAGCATGTGATCCACCGGAGTCAATGTAAGCAAAGAGGGCCTTGACAAAACTACCATGTAATTATCCAGTAAAGCTCCTGGATCCTTGCATTTGAAGAACAAGAAAGCTCAAATGGTGAGAGTGAAAACATGTTTTGGTATTAAGAAACCCCCACTGAAAGCTAACTTACGAATTTATATATCATCAACTAGGCCTACCACCCATACAAGATGAGTCCAAGGAAGGCAGTGGCCTTGTGTGTTTCAACATCTAATTAGTTGAAACACTAATTTAGTTTTATCATACTTAGCTTGATCAGTATAAATCTATGATGAGTGTCTATCCCATATTTCAGATACTTCCAGGAGTGATGAAACAGAAATTACGTCAACCAAAAGTGAGCTAGACAACACTGTATCCGAACTTACTGTAGCCCCCACTATCTTTACATTGACTCTAATCTTCTAGGCCTGACTTCCAGACATTTTATGAGTTGACCCTTCTTTCAATGTCCAAGGTTATTTCCCAGCATTGGCCTCTGCTCCAAGCGTGAAAGCCTCATTGCATTTTTACAATATGTCACAACCTCCAGGTCACATTTCTGCCTCCCTCTTCAGAGTTTCCAACCACCTTCCAAGTCCTCCTTGAGAACTGCTTTGCCCATATTTGGGGGGTTGGACTGTATTGCGAATATCATAGTTGGAAGTGAAACTGGGTCCTGACTCTCTGCAAAGACATTGTTATCTATCTTAACCAGTTCCTTGAATCTAGTGTGCACCCAGCCCCAGTGTACTTCCCATTCCCAGTATTTCCATTAAATAGAAAAAACAGACAATTGATGCCAGGTCTCTCTCTCTCTCTGTCTCTTTCTCCTACAACTAAAATACTTACACCAACTTTTCCAATAGTACATTTTATTGAGCAATGGGAACAAACTGTTAAACCAGTGGGAGATCACAAGAAATCCCAGGGACCTAGTAGCCTAAGTTACTTGGATGGCAGTACCTTTTCAATCTCTTTGGAACTTGAAAATACTATTTAAGCATATTAAGCTATTTTCCTAAGTGTTAATGATGATAGGGGATCAAATTGCAGATTGAGTAATGAAAGATTTGGAGATTTAAAAATAAAGAAGAGGGAGGAATTTCAAGATGGTGGAGGAGAAAGACGTGGAGATCACCTTCCTCCCCACAAATACATCAAAAATACATCTACGTGTGGAACAACTCCTACAGAACACCTACTGAACGCTGGCAGAAGACCTCAGACCTCCCAAAAGGCAAGAAAATCCCCACATACCTCGGTAGGGCAAAAGAAAAAAGAAAAAACAGAAACAAAAGAATAGGGACAGGACCTGCACCTCTGGGAGGGAGCTGTGAAGGAGGAAAAGTTTCCACACACTAGGAAGCCCCTTCATTGGCGGAGACGAGGGGTGGGCAGGGGAAGCTTCGGAGGCACTGAGAATAGTGCAGCAACAGGGGTGCAGAGAACAAAGCAGAGAGATTCCTGCACAGAGGAATGGTGCTGACCAGCACTCACCAGCCTGAGAGGTTTGTCTGCTCACCTGCCAGGGCAGGTGGAGGCTGGGAGCTGAGGCTCGGGCTTCGGAGGTCAGATCCTAGGGAGAGGACTGGGGTTGGCTGTGTGAACACAGCCTGAAGGGGGCTACTGTGCCACAGCTATCCAGGAGGGAGTCCAAGAAAAAGTGTGGAACTGCCTAAGAGGCAAGAGACCATTGTTTAGTGGTGCGTGAGGAGAGGGGATTCAGAGCACCGCCTAAACGAGCTCCAGAGACATGCGCAAGCCACGGCTATCATCTTGGACAACAGAGACAGGCATGAAATGCTAAGGATGCTGCTGTAGCCACCAAGAAGCCTGTGTGCAAGCATACGTCACTATCCATACCTACCCTCCTGGAAGCCTCTGCAGCCCGCCACTGCCAGGGTCCCGGGATCCAGGGACAACTTCCCCAGGAGAACACACGGCGTGCCTCAGGCTGTTGCAATGTCATGCTGGCCTCTGCCACCGCAGACTCGCCACGCATTCCATACCCCTCCTTCCCCCGGCCTTAGTGAGCCAGAGCCCACCAATCAGCCGCTCCTTTAACCCCCTCCTGTCTGGGCAGGGAACAGAAACCCTCAGGCGACTTACATGCAGAGGCAGAGCCAAATCCAAAGCTGAACCCCGGGAGCTGTGCGAACAAACAAGAGAAAGGGAAATCTCTCCCAGCAGCCTCAGGAGCAGCGGATTAAATCTCCACAATCAACTCGATGTACCCTGCATCTGAATACCTGAATAGACAAAGAATCACCCCGAAATTGAGATGGCAGAATTGGGAGCAACTGTAGACTTGGGGTTTCCTGCATGCGACTAACCAGTTTCTGATTTTTATGTTTATCTTAGTTTAGTTTTTAGCGCTTGTTATCATTGGTGGATTTGTTTATTGGTTTGTTTGCTCTCTTCTTTTTTCTTTTTCTTTATTACTTTTTTATTCTTTATTTTAACAATTTTTTAATTTTTTATGTTAATAACTTTATTTTATTTTTCCTTTCTTTCCTTTTTTTTTTTCTCCCTTTTCTTCTGAGCCATGTGGCTGACAGGGTCTTAGTGCTCCAACCGGCTGTGAGGCCTGAGCCTCTGAGGTGGAAGAGCAGAGTTCAGGACATTGGACCGCCAGAGACCTCCCAGCGCCACATAATATCAATTGGTGAGAGCTGTCCCAGAGATCTCCGTCTCAACGCTAAGACCCAGCTCCACTCAACGACCAGAAAGCTACAGTGCTGGACACACCATACCAAACAGCAAGACAGGAACACAACCCCACCCATTAGCAGAGAGGCTGCCTAAAATCATAATAACGTCACAGATATCACAAAACACACCACCAGGTGGAGTCCTGCCCACCAGAAAGACAAGATCCAGCCTCATCCACCAGAACACAGGCACAAGTCACCTCCACCAGGAAGCCTACACAACCCACTGAACGAACCTTACCCACTGGGGGCGGAAACCAAAAACAATGGGAACTATGAACCTGCAGCCTGTGAAAAGGAGACACTAAACACAGTAAGTCAAGCAAAATGAGAAGACAGAAAAACACACAGCACATGAAGGAGCAAGATAAAAACCCACCAGACCAAACAAATGAAGAGGGAATAGGCAGTCTACCTGAAAAAGAATTGAGAATAATGATAGTAAAGACGATCCCAAATCTTGGAAATAGAATGGAGGAAATACAAGAAACGTTTAACAAGGGCCTAGAAGAACTACAGAGCAAACAAACCGTGATGAACAACACAATAAATGAAATTAAAAACTCTCTAGAAGGGATCAACGGCAGAATAACTGAGGCAGAAGAAGGCATAAGTGACCTGGAAGATAAAATAGTGGAAATAACGACCACAGAGCAGAATAAAGAAAGAAGAATGAAAACAATTGAGGACAGTCTCAGAGACCTCTGGGACACATTAAAAGCACCAACATTCGAATTATAGGGTTCCCAGAAAAAGAAGAGAAAAAGGGACTGAGAAAATACTTGAAGAGATTATAGTTGAAAACACCCCTAATATAGGAAAGGATATAGTCAATCAAGTCCAGGAAGTGAAGAGAGTACCATACAGGATAAACCCAAGGAGAAACATGTCGAGACACATAGTAATCAAACTGGCAAAAATTAAAGACAAAGAAAAAATATTGAAAGCAACAAGGGAAAAGCAACAAATGACATACAAGGGAACTCCTATAAGGTTAACAGATCGTTCAGGAGAAACTCTGCAGGTCAGAAGGGAGTGGCAGGACATATTTAAAGTGATGAAAGGGAAAAACCTACAACCAAGATTACTCTACCCAGCAAGGATCTCATTCAGATTCAACAGAGAAATTAAAACCTTTACAGACAATCAAAAGCTGAGAGAATTAAGCACCACCAAACCAGCTTTACAACATATGATAAAGAAACTTCTCTATGCAGGAAACACAAGAGAAGGAATAGATCTACAATAAAAAACCCAAAACAATTAAGAAAATGGTAATAGGAACATACATATAAATAATTACCTTAAATGTAAATGGATTAAATGTTCCAACCAAAAGACATAGAGCGGCTGAATGGATACAGAAACAATACCCATATATATGCTATTTACAAGAGACCCACTTCAGACCTAGGGACACATACAGACTGAAACTGAGGGGATGGAAATAGATATTCCATGCCAATGGAAATCAAAAGAAAGCTGGAGTAGCAATTCTCATATCAGACAAAATAGACTTTAAAATAAATACTATTACAAGAGACAAAGAAGGACACTACATAATGATCAAGGGATCAATACAAGAAGAAGATATAACATTGTCAATATTTATGCACCCAATTATGCACCCATTGGAGCAAATATTTATGTTCCAATAGGAGCACCTCAATATGTAAGGCAAATGCTAACAGCCATAGAAGGGGAAATCGACAGTAACACAAACATAGTAGGGGACTTAAACACCCCACTTTCACCAAAGGACAGATCATCAAAAATGAAAATAAATAAGCTATAATAAACACAAGCTTTAAATGACACATTAAACAAGATGGACTTAATTGATATTTTTAGGACATTCCATCCAAAAACAACAGAATACATTGTCTTCTTAAGTGCTCATAGAATATTCTCCAGGACAGATCATATCTTGGGTAACAAATCAAGCCTTGGTAAATTTAAGAAAATTGAAATCATATCTAGTAACATTTCCGACCACAACACCATGAGACTAGATATCAATTACAGGAAAAAAAAATGGAAAAAATACAAACACATGGAGGCTAAACAATATGTTACTAAATAACCAAGAGATCACTGAAGAAATCAAAGAGGAAATCAAAACATACCTAGAAACAAATGACAATGAAAGCAAGATGACCCAAAACCTATGGGATGCAGCAAAAGCAGTTCTGAGAGGAAAGTTTATAGCAATACAAACCTACCTCAAGAAACAACAAACATCTCAAATAAACAATAACCCTAAACGTACACCAAAAGCAATTAGAGAAAGAAGAACAAAAAAACCCCAAAGTTAGCAGAAGGAAAGAAATCATAAAGACCAGATCAGAAATAAATGAAAAAGAAATGAAGAAAACGATAGCAAAGATTAATAAAACTAAAAGCTAGTTCTTTGAGAAGATAAACAAAATTGATAAACCATTAGCCAGGCTCATCAAGAAAAAAAGGGAGAAGACTTAAATCCACAGATTTAGAAATGAAAAAGAAGTAACAACTGACACTGCAGAAATACAAAGAATCATGAGAGAATACTATAAGAAGCTCTATGCCAATAAAATGGACAATCTGGATCAAAGGGACAAATTTCTAGAAAAGCACAACCTTCCGAGACTGAACCAGGAAGAATAGAAAATATAAAGAGACCAATCAGAAGCACTGACATTGGAACTGTGAATAAAAATCTTCCAACAAACAAAAGACCAGGACCAGATGGCTTCACAGGCGAATTCTATCAAACATTTAGAGAAGAACTAACACCTATCCTTCTCAAACTCTTCCAAATACAGCAGAGGGAGGAACACTCCCAAACTCATTCTATGAGGCCACCATCACCCTGATACCAAAACCAGACGAAGATGTCACAGTAACGAAAACTATAGACCAATATCACTGGTGAACATAGATGCAAAAACCTCCAACAAAGTACTAGCAAATAGAATCCAACAACACATTAAAAGTGTAATAAACCATGATCAAGAGGAGTTTATCCCAGGAATGCAAGGATTCTTCAGTATATGCAAATCAATCAACATGATATACCATATTAACAGACTGAAGGATAAAAACCATATGATCATCTCAATAGATGCAAAAAAAGGTTTGACAAATTTCAATACCCATTTATGATAAAAACTCTCCAGAAAGTAGGCATAGAGGGAATTTACCTCAACATAATAAAGGTCATATATGAGAAACCCACAGCCAACATCGTTCTCAATGGTGAAAAACTGCAACCATTTCCACTAAGATCAGGATCAAGACAAGGTTGCCCACTCTCACCACTATAATTCAACATAGTTTTGGAAGTTTTAGCCCCAGCAATGAGAGAAGAAAAAGAAACAAAAGGAATCCAAATCAGAAAAGAAGAATTAAAAACGTCACTGCTTGCAGATGACATGATACTATACATAGAGAATCCTAAAGATGTTACCAGAAGACTACTAGAGCTATCAATGAATTTGGTAAAGTAGCAGGATACAAAATTAATGCACAGAAGTCTTTTGCATCCCTATACACTAATGATGAAAAAAGCTAAAAGAAATTAAGGAAACACTCCCGTTTACCATTGCAACAAAAAGAATAAACTACCTATGAATAAACCTATCTAAGGAGACAAAAGACCTGTATGTGGAAAACTATAAGACACTGATGAAAGAATTAAATTAAAGATGATACAGGGCTTCCCTGGTGGCGCAGTGGTTGAGAGTCTGCCTTCCGATGCAGGGGACACGGATTGGTGCCCTGGTCCGGGAAGAGCCCACATGCCGCGGAGTGGCTGGGCCTGTGAGCCATGGCCGCTGAGCCTACCTGTCCGGAGCCTGTGCTCTGCAACGGGAGAGGCCACAACAGTGAGAGGCCCGCGTACTGCAAAAAAAAATAAAGATGATACAAACAGCTGGAGAGATACACCATGTTCTTGGATAGGAAGAATCAACATTGTGAAAATGACTATACTACCCAAAGCAATCTACAGATTCAATGCAATACCTATCAAACTACCAATGGCATTTTTGACAGAACTACAACAAACAATTTCACAAGTTTTATGGAAACACAAAAGACCCCAAATAGCCAAAGCAATCTTGCAAAAGAAAAACGTAGCTGGAGGAATCAAGATCCCGGACTTCAGACTATACTACAAAGCTACAGTAATCAACACACTATGATACTGGCATAAAAACAGAAATATGGATCAATGGAACAGGATAGACAGCCCAGAAATAAACCCGTGCACATACAGTCACCTCATATTTGACATAATTGGCAAGGATATACAATGGAGAAAAAACAGCCTCTTTGATAAGTGGCACTGAGACAACTGGACAGCAGCATATAAAAGAATGAAATTATAACACTCCCTAACACCATACACAAAAGTAAACTCAAAATAGATTAAAGACCTCAATGGAAGGCCTGACACTATAAAACTCTTAGAGGAAAACATAGGCAGAACATACTATGAGATAAATCACAGCAAGATCCTTTTTGACCCACCTCCTAGAAAAATGGAAAGAAAAATAAAAATAAACAAATGGGGCCTAGTGAAACTTCAAAGCTTTTGCACAGCAAAGGAAACAATAAACAAAATGAAAAGACAACCCTCAGAATGGGAGAAAATATTTGCAAATGAAGCAACTGACAAAGGATTAATCCCCAAAATATACAAACATCTCATGCAGCTCAATATCAAAAAAAACAAACAACCCAGTCAAAAAATGGGCAGGGCTTCCTTGGTGGTGCAGTGGTTGAGAGTCCGCCTGCTGATGCAGGGGACGCAGGTTTGTGCCCCAGTCTGGGAAGATCCCACATGCCACGGAGTGGCTGGGCCCGTGAGCCATGGCCGCTGAGCCTGCGCGTCCGGAGCCTGTGCTACGCAACAGGAGAGGCCAAAACAGTGAGAGGCCTGCGTACCACAAAAAAAAAATGGGCAGAAGACCTAAACAGACATTTCTCCAAAGAAGATATACAGATTGCCAACAAACACATGAAAGGACACTCAACATCACTAATCGTTAGAGAAACGCAAATCAAAACTACAATGAGGCATCACCTCACACTGGTCAGAATGGTCAACATCAAAAAATCTACAAACCATAAATGCTGGGGAGGGTGTGGAGAAAAGGGAACCCTCCTACAGTGTTGGTGGGAATGTAAATAGATACAGCCACTATGGAGAAAAGAATGGAGGTTCCTTAAAAAACTAAAAATAGAACTACCAGGCTTCCCTGTTGGCACAGTGGTTGAGGATCCACCTGCCAAAGCAGGGGACACAGGTTCAAGCCCTGGTCCAGGAAGATCCCACATGCTGTGGAGCAACTAAGCCCATGCACCACAACTACTGAGTCTGCACTCTAGAGCATGCAAGCCACAACTACTGAAGCCCACACACCTAGAGCCTGTTCTCTGCAACAAGAGAAGCCCCTGCTCACCACAGCTAGAGAAAAGCCTGCACGCAGCAATGAAGACCCAATGCAGCCAAAAATAAATTAATTAATTAATAAAAAAAGAACTACCATATGACCCAGCAATCCCACTACGGGGCATATTCCCTGAGAAAACCATAATTCAAAAAGAGACATGTGGATTGGTTCAAGATGCTGGAGTAGAAGGACATGCTCTCACTCCCTCTTGCGAGAGCATGGGAATCACAACTAACTGCTGGACAATCATTGACAGGAAGACACTGGAACTCACCAAAAAAGATACCCTGCATCCAAAGACAAAGGAGAAGCCACAGTGAGATGGTAGGAGGGGCGCAATCACAATAAAATCAAATCCCATAACTGCTGGGTCAGTGACTCACAAACTGGAGGACACTTATACCACAGAAGTTCACCCAGTGGAGTGAAGGTTCTGAGCCCCACATCATGCTTCCCAACCTGGGGTCTAACCATGGGATGAGGAATTCCTAAGAATCAGACTTTGAAGGGTAGCGGGATTTGGTTGCAGGACTTCGACACGCCTGGGGCAAAAGAGACTCCACTCTTGGAGGTCACACACAAAGTAGTATGTGCATCGGGAACCAGGGGAAGGAGCAGTGACCCCGTAGGAGACTGAACGAGACCTACCTGCTAGTGTTTCAGGGTCTCCTGCAGAGGCGGGGGGTGGCTGTGGCTCACTGAGTGGACAAGGACACTGGCAGCAGAAGTTCTGGAAGTACTCCTTGGCATGAACCCTCCCAGAGTCCACCACTAGCCCCACCAAAGAGCCCTGGTAGGCTTCAGAGCTGGGTTGCCCCAGGCCAAACAACCAACAGGGATGGAACCCAGGCCCACCTATCAGCAGACAAGCAGGTTAAAGTTTTACTGAGCTCTGCCCACCAGAGCAAAACCCAGCTCTACCCACCACCAGTCCCTCCCATCAGAAAACTTGCTCAAGCCTCTTAGATAGCCTCATCCACCAGAGGGCAGACAGCAGAAGCAAGAAGACCTACAATCCTGTAGCCTGTGGAATAAATACCACATTCACAGATAGACAGGAAGAAAAGGCAGAAGGCTATGTACCAGATGAAGGAACAAGATAAAACCCCAGAAAAACAACTTAATGAGGTGGAGATAGGCAACCTTCCAGAAAAAGAATTCAGAATAATGATAGTGAAGATGATCCAAGACCTCAGAAAAAGAATGGAGGTGAAGACCGAGAAGATGCAAGAAATGTTTAAAAAAGACCTAGAAGACTTAAAGAACAAACAAACAGAGAAGAACAATACAATAACGGGAAATGAAAACTACACTAGGAGGAATCAGTAGCAGAATAACTGAGGCAGAAGAACGGATAAGTGACCTGGAACACAGAATGGTGGAACTCACTGCTGCAGAACAGAATAAAGAAAAAAGAATGAAAAAAAATGAAGATAGCCTAAGAGACCTCTGGGACAACATTAAACACAACAACATTCACATTAAAGGGGTCCCAGAAGGAGAAGAGAGAGAGAAAGGACCCGAGAAAATATTTGAAGAGATTATAGTTGAAAACTTCCCTAACATGGGAAAAGAAATAGCCACCCAAGTCCAGGAAGCACAGAGAGTCCCATACAAGATAAACCCAAGG
The DNA here is from genome assembly GCF_963924675.1 of Phocoena phocoena. NCBI lineage: Eukaryota > Metazoa > Chordata > Mammalia > Artiodactyla > Phocoenidae > Phocoena > Phocoena phocoena. The sequence continues at coordinate 97,658,227 of NC_089222.1, read as the reverse complement.
AGAAACTTGCCAAGACACATAGTAATCAAATTGGCAGAAATTAAAGTCAGAGTAAAATTATTGAAAGCAGCAAGGGAAAAATGACAAATAACATACAAGGGAACTTCCATAAGGTTTACAGCTGATTTCGCTGCAGAGGACATATTTAAAGTGATGAAAGGGAAGAAACTACGACCAAGATTACTCTACCCAGCAAGGATCTCATTCAGATACGATGGAGAAATCAAAAGCTTTACAGACAAGCAAAAGCTAAGAGAATTCAGCAGCACCAAACCAGCAAACAAATGCTACAATAAATGCTAAAGGAACTTCTCTAAGTGCGAAACACAAGAGAAGAAAAGGATCTACAATAACAAACTCAAAACCATTAAGAAAATGGTACTAGGACATTACATATCAATAATTACCTTAAACGTGAATGGATTAAATGCTCCAACCAAAAGACACAGGCTGGCTGAATGGATACATAAACAAGACCCATATATATGCTGTATATAAGAGACCCACTTCAGACCTAGGGACACATACAGACTGAAAGTGAGGGGATGGAAAAAGATATTCCATACAAATGGAAATCAAAAGAAACCTGGAGTAGCAATACTCATATCAGATAAAATAGAATATAAAACAAAGAATGTTTCAGGAGACAAGGAAGGACACTACATAATGATCAAGGGATCAATCCAAGAAGAAGATATAACAATTATAAATATATATGCACACAAAATAGGAGCACCTCAATACATAAGGCAACTGCTAACAGCTACAAAAGAGGAAATCGACAGTAGCACAATAGTAGTGGGGGACTTTAACACCTCACTTACAGCAATGGACAGATCATCCAAACAGAAAATTAATAAGGAAACACAAGCTTTAAATGACACAATAGCCCAGATACATTTAATTGATATTTATAGGACATTCCATCCAAAAACAGCAGATTACACTTTCGTCTCAAGTGCGCATGGAACATTCTCCAGGTTGGATCATATCTTGGGTCACAAATCAAGCCTCAGTAAATTTAAGAAAATTGAAATCATATCAAGCATCTTTTCTGACCACAACATTATGAGATTAGAAATCAAATACAGGGGAAAAAGAGTAAGAAACACAAACACATGGAGGATAAACAGTATGTTACTAAATAACCAAGTGATCACTGAAGAAATCAAAGAGGAAATGAAAAAATACCTACAGACAAATGACAATGAAAACACAACAATCCAAAACCTACGGGATGCAGCAAAAGCAGTTCAAGAGGGAAGTTTATGGCTATACACACGTACCTCAAGAAACAAGAAAAATCTCAAATAAACAATCTAACCTTACACCTAAAGAAACTACAGAAAGAAGAAAAAACAAAACCCAAAGTTAGCATAAGGAAAGAAATCATAAAGATCAGAGTGGAAATAAATGAAATAGAAACAAAGAAAACAATAGCAAAGATCAATAAAACTGAAAGCTGGTTCCTTGAGAAGATAAACAAAATTGATAAACCATTAGCCAGACTCATCAAGAAAAAGAGGGAGAGGATTCAAATCAATAAAATTAGAAATGAAAAAGGAGAAGTTACAACAGACACCGCAGAAATACAAAGCATCTTAAGAGACTACTACAAGCAACTCTATGCCAATAAAATGGACAACCTGGAAGAAATGGACAAATTCTTAGAAAGGTATAACCATCCAAGACTGAACCAGGAAAAAAGAAAATATGAACAGTCCAATCACAAGTAATGAAATTGAAACTGTGATTAAAAATCTTCCAACAAACAAAAGTCCAGGACCACAGATGGCTTCAAAGGTGAATTCTATCAAACATTTAGAAAAGAGCTAACACACATCCTTCTCAAACTCTTCCAAAAAACTGTAGAGGAAGGAACACTCCAAAACTCATTCTATGAGGCCACCATCACCCTGATACCAAAACCAGACAAAGATACTACAAAAAAAGAAAATTACAGACCAATATCACTCATGAATATAGACGCAAAAATCCTCAACAAATACTAGCAAACAGAATCCAACAACACATTAAAAGGATCATACACCATGATCAAGTGGGATTTATCCCAGGGATGCAAGGATTCTTCAATATACTCAAATCATCACTGTGATACAGCATATTAACAAATTGAAGAATAAAAACCATATGATCATCTCAATAGATGCGGAAAAAGCTTTTGACAAAATTCAATACCCATTTACGATAAAAACTCTCCAGAAAGTGGGCATAGAGGGAACCTACCTCGACATAATAAAGGCCATATATGACAAACCCACAGCAAGCATCATTCTCAAAGGTGAAAAACTGAAAGCATTTCCTCTAAGATCAGGAACAAAACAAAGATATCCACTCTCACCACTATGATTCAATGTAGTTTTGGAAGTCCTAGCCATGGCAATGAGAGAAGAAAAAGTAATAAAAGGAATACAAATCGGAAAAGAAGAAGTAAAACTGTCACCGTTTGCAGATGACATGATACTATATACAGAGAATCCTAAAGATGCTACCAGAAAACTACTAGAGCTAATCAATGAATTTGGTAAAGCTGCAGGACACAAAATTAATGCACAGAAATCTCTTGCATTCCTATACACTAATGATGAAAAATCTGAAAGAGAAATTAAGGAAACACTCCCATTTACCATTGCAAGAAAAAGAATAAAATACCTAGGAACAAACCTACCTAGGGAGACAAAAGACCTGTATGCAGAAAACTATAAGACACTGATGAAAGAAATTAAAGATGATACAAAGAGACGGAGAGATATACCATATTCGTGGATTGGAAGAATCAATATTGTGAAAATGACTCTACTACCCAAAGCAATTTACAGGTTCAATGCAATCCCTATCAAATTACCAATGGAATTTTTCCAGAACTAGAACAAAAAATCTTAAAATTTGTCCTGAGACACAAAACACCCTGAATAGCCAAAGCAGTCTTGAGGGAAAAAAATGGAGCTGGAGGAATCAGACTCCCTGACTTCAGGCTATACTAGAAAGCTACAGTAATCAAGACAATGTGGTACTGGCACAAAAACAGAAATATAGATCTATGGAGCAAGATAGAAAGCCCAGAGGTAAACCCATGCACCTATGGTCAAGTAATCTATGACAAAGGAGGCAAGGATATACAATGGAGAAAAGACAGTCTCTTCAGTAAGTGGGAATGGGAAAACCAGACAGCTACATGTAAAGGAATGAAATTAGAACACTCCTTAACACCATACACAAAATAAACTCAAAATGGATTAGAGACCTAAATGTAGGACTGGACACTATAAAACTCTTAGAGAAAAACATAGGAAGAATACTCTTTGACATAAATCACAGCAAGATCTTTTTTGATCCACCTTCTAGAGTAATGGAAATAAAAACAAAAATAAACAAATGGGACCTAATGAAACTTAAAAGCTTTTGCACAGCAAAGGAAACCACAAACAAGATGAAAAGACTACCCTCAGAATGGGAGAAAATATTTGCAAATGAATCAACGGACAAAGGATTAATCTCCAAAATATATAAACAGCCCATGCAGCTCAATATTAAAAAAACAAACAACCCAATCCAAAAATGGGCAGAAGACCTAAATAGACACTTCTCCAAAGAAGACATACAGATGGCCAAGAAGCGCATGAAAAACTGCTCAGCATCGCTAATTATAAGAGAAATGCAAATCAAAACTATAATGAGGTATCACCTCACACCAGTTAGAATGGGCATCATCAAAAAATGTACAATCGACAAACGCTGGAGAGGGTGTGGAGAAAAGGGAACCCTCTTGCACTGTTGGTGGGAATGTTAATTGATACAGCCACTATGGAGAACATTATGGAGGTTCCTTAGAAAACTAAAAATAGAATTACCATATGACCCAGCAATTCCACTACTGGGCATATACCCAGAGAAAACCATAATTCAAAAAGGCACATGCACCCCAACGTTCACTGCAGCACTATTTACAATAGCCAGGACATGGAAGCAACCTAAATGCCCATCAACAGACAGATGGATAAAGAAGATGTGGTACATATATACAATGTAATATTACTCAGCCATAAAAAGGAATGAAATTGGGTCATTTTTAGAGGTGTGGATTGATCTGGAGACTGTCGTACAGAGTGAAGTAAGTCAGAAACAGAAAAACAAATATCGTATATTCATGCATATATGTGGAACCTAGAAAAATGGTACAGATGAACCAGTTTGCAGGGCAGAAATTGAGACACAGATGTACAGAACAAATGCATGGACTCCAAGGGGTGAAAGTGGCTGTGGGGGTGGGGGCGGGTGTGATGAATTGGGAGATTGGGATTGACATATATACACTAATATGTATAAAATGGATAACTAATAAGAATCTGCTGTATAAAAAATAAATTAAATTAAATTTTAAAAAGGAGAGAGACATGTACCACAATATTCATTGCAGCACTATTTACAATACCCAGGACACAGAAGCATCCTAAGTGTCCAATGACAGATGAATGGATAAAGAAGATGTGGCACATATATACAATGGAATATTACCCAGCCATAAAAAGAAATGAAACTGAACTATTTGTAGTGAAGTGGGTGGACCTAGAATCTGTCATACGGAGTGAAATAAGTCAGAAAGAGAAAAAAAATACCATATGCTGACACATATATATGGAATCTAAAAAAAAAAATCGTTCTGATGAACCTAGGGGCAGGACAGGAATAAAGACAGATGTAGAGAATGGACTTGAGGACACGGGGAGGGGTAAGGGTAAGCTGGGATGAAGTGAGAGAGTGGCATGGACATATATACACTACCAAATGTAAAATAGATAGCTAGTGGGAAGCAGCCGCATAGCAAAGGGAGATCAGCTCGGTGCTTTGTGTCCACCTAGAGGGTTGGGATAGGGAGGGTGGGAGGGAGGCGCAAGAGGGAGGGCATATGGGGATATAAGTATATGTATAGCTGATTCACTTTGTTATACGGCAGAAACTAACACAACAATGTAAAATAATTATATAAAGTATAATTAATTATAGTAATTAATTAAGTAATTATACAAAGTATAATTATACAAAGTATATACAAAGTAATTATATAAAGATGTTAAAATGTTTTTATTAAAATAAATAAATAAAAATAAGGAAGAATGACTTCATGTGTATTCTTTTTTATCATTTGGCAAATGTTTACCTAATTCCTGCTGTGTGTAAGGTATTGTGATAAGAGCTGGGGCTACAACAGGGAGCCAGTCAGGCATGAGGAGTTGCCCAGGTAGTAAACGCTTTATCCAGAGAGCTCAGAAAACAAGATACACTCTCCCATGCCCAGCATGGGTTTGAGCTGGGTAAACACACTAACCCTTCAGATTCTTGCTGGAGCCATGACGTTGAAGTACCCACACACCCCAGGCCCAGATCCACCACAGCGCTGGCTTAAAGAAACTTATCTGGCACCATAGATTGACATCAATGACCGAGGTCCCTTTCCAAATTTTCAAGGGTGACAGCTTCAGTTTCAAATCAGATAAGGCCATCCAGTGGGACATTTTTAGGGGAGTTTAATTTGTCAGACTGCAATTTTCTGAAGGATTTGCCTCACTGTTAAGATAATATCTGGTAAGTGTGTTACTGTCTTCAGAAGAAAAGTATAAATATAAATACCAAACTCCTGGTGTGTTTTTTTTTCTCATTGTCTATATTCTAACTCTTTAAGTTGCCATCCTTAGACTCTTTTGATTTGCAGCATCCTGCATTCTTGCCATTGGTATGTAATCTGTCTGTAGAGCTGGGGCAGCGGGGGCACATTTTGCCATAAGACAGGGGTCTGAATGCTGCATTCCTTCCAGTTGCATGATTGGATGAGGAACAGACTGGATATGGGGAATTACGTGTAGCTGAAACTTTGTCTCATGACATATAATTTTCCCTCAGGGAGAGTAGCACAGGCCCAACATAATGGTAGTGGAATTCTGGGGTCCAGGCCTTTATCGTGTCAATAAGTGACAAAGCCTAAGGTGAGTTCAAATCCCAGGAGATGGATCAAAACCAGGAAAGCATCACAAAAAGACAAATACTATATGATTCCATTTATATGAGGTACCTGGAGATATCAAATTCACAAAGACAGAAAGTCGAGAGGTGATTGCCAGGGGCTGAGGGGGGGGTCAGGGAGTGGGGATTTATTGTTTAATGGGTAGAGTTTCTGTTCTGCAAGATGAAAGGAGTTCTGGAGATTGGTTGCACAACAATGTCGACGTACTTATCACCGATGGATGGTACTCCTAAAAACAGTTAAGATGGTAAATTTTACATTATATATGTTTTACTACAATTGAAAAATGAAACAAAACAGGAAAGCTAAGTCTACTGATAGATCAAAAATGTTTAATAAAGACAAAAATGGATAGCAAAGCCCCAAAACGGACAGGATTAGGACAGATATTGGCTCAGAGCAGGGGCTGCAGGGAAGGGACAGTGTCCAGAACTGTTTTTGAAATCAGAGTTTTATATTCAAAATTTGCTTTTGTTAGAAGTTGACTATGCAATGCCATCTGGTTGTCCTGGTTTAGAGGCACCAGTCACGGTGAGCCTATCAGACAGTAGTAAACACCTTCCAGGTGAAAGTAGACAGCAGAGGAATATACCGCAGAGATACAGGGTCCTGAACCTTTAGATCCAGCTGAAGAATGGGGCAAAACTTTTCAAATTGTACCTAACATATTGTCCCTTTGGACCTCACCAAATTGGGCAAAAGCCTCAGAAAGGAAAGCATTCCTTCCCTGGTTAATGGCCTTCAGGAAGCAGCAAGAGGAGAAGGAAAGGATTCAGATGGCGTGGCAAAAAGAATCAAAGAAAACTATTGAGGGTTATAATGACCCATAAAAATTTTACTACTTGTTTAGAAAGTCTTTGTAATGTTCTCAATTTTGCCACTCAAAAATAATCTGGTCACTCCAAATTTAGACCAGATGAGATTTTCAGGCTGCAACCCATAATATCACATTCCAGAGGGCCAGATTCAAATTTCCAACTGCCCGAGGGCTATTCACACTTAGTTGTGCCCTCTGAACTTCAAGCTCAATTTGCAAAATTGAAGACAGACCAAACATGCTTTTCCTTTGAGTCCCCTTTCTCAGTAATGGCACCAGCATCCTCAGAGTCACCCAGGTGTGAACTATTGGGAGCCAAGGGAATTCTCCTCAACCCACACCAATTTGGTTACCAAAGCCCTTCAACTATGCTTCAGTGCTATTTGCTCCCAGCCCCATCTCCTCCTATCCCCTGCCTCCGCCGCTGCCCTAATCTGGCTCTTAAAATTAATCTTTTGCTTAGTGTGTTGCTAAAGCTTCCTAACTGGTCCCAGCTTAGACTCTTGCTTTCCACTCCAACCTTAAAATAGCCACCTGGGTTACATGCTTATATTCCCTCTTTAAATGCCTTCAGTGGCCCCCGAGTGTTCACAGACCAAAGTGAAAACTCCTCAGCCTCAATCTCAGGTTCCCATGCCACTTTTCTAAAACTCCCCCTTAGCCCTATCACTCACCATGTCTCTTTAGGTACCTATGTTGTGCCATATCCAGCTAGTCACGATTACCCAAACGTGTTAGGAAATTTTACATGTCCATACTTTAAGCTGTTCCCTCAACTAGAAAGCCCTTATTATCTTCCCCATCTTTTTCACTTGCTGAAATTTTACCCATCTTTTGCAATTCAGCCCAAATACCATCTCTTCCATAAAACTTACCATATGTCTTTCCATTAGAATGAATCATTTCTTGTTCACACTCAACTGTTATTAAATACCTAATACTGTGCATTGAGTATCAAGCCACAGATCCTGTTCCCAGAAAGCTTACAGTGAGCTATAAAAATATATACTCTAGTTTCTATGCTATTCTTGCCTATATGTTTATTTACATTTATTAACATTTTACCTTCCCAGCAAAATCATAAATTTTTTAATGGTAGAAATCATGTCTCATTAATCTCTTTAACCATTGATTGACCTAGTATTAGTGTTCTGATGTTAGCAGGAACTCAATAAAAGTCAATTAAATGAATGATAAAAATAAGTAAATAAACACCTGGAATAATTCATCTTACCATGCCAATTTACTGTATCATTACATTCTGGTCTTTAAAAGCAACAAAACAAATATTTTCACCTCTGGGTTTCATCCTCAACCAGGATCTCAAAGTTACTCATTTTCACATTTTTAATATCCAGTGTATTTGCCAAGTTATATTTGAAATCCAGGCATATATGCATCCCAAAATTTCATGTACCTTCCTAAAAGGTCCTTTTTATTTTTTAACAGCAGTGTTAGTGGATTTATTTGCCAGCTAGAGAATATTATATGTATCCATGTGTTGTGGACATTTCCAAGAAGAATGCAGAAAAAAAATTGCTCTTCTCCTGAGTGTTGGATTATATTTTAATTTAGGTTCTGTGGAGATACTGAATGTGCAGGAATTAGCAGCAGAATCTACCGCTAATATATTTAATTTTTTTAGGCAGATAACTGTATAGCTTTGAGGAGAGGCAGTGCTAGAGAAAATTCCACGAAATCCATCAGAGAATTTTCTATCATTTGTGAACATTTCCCTTAACCCATATTCAAAAGGTTAACAAGAGGATAATCACATGCTTTTTCTAGCCCAGATTGGCCATGTGACTTGTTTAGACCGATAGAACATTTTGAGGCATGACATGACTAAAAGCTTGCAAAGCACTTGCACAATTGGCCTTGGTCCCTTGCATTTCTGCCATCTCTGTGGGAAGAGCATCCATGGGGGAGCTTGATGGTCCCAGGAAGTAGAGACACATGGAACAAGCTGCTCCAGTCAGACCACCCCAACTAGGCCCAACCTAGAAAACACACGGACGCATAAGCTAAGTCAATGCTTGCTGCTGTAAGCCACTTAGATTTTGTGGTTGTTTGTGATGCAGCAATAATATCGTGAGTTAATAACTCCCTTCTCCATATCCCTCTAATCTGGCAAACAGCCATCCTCATCCTCACGTTTTAGGCTTAGTCCCACACCTGATGTTTTGTGCTGGCCATCTTTTATTTCTCCTCCAAATCCACTCTCCGTCCTTCTGCATCCTGCCTTCTACCCTGGGACACTGACCTGGATGAACTGTTATCAACAGCCTTCCTTCTCTCAGACTTCCAGTTGTGATCAGCCAGTGGAGAGCCACAAAGAGATTGCTGGGAGGGAGGAGAGTGAGGACAAGGCATTTATTCCCCTGAATCCCTGCCTCACCGTGTCCCTTGACCAAGGGTCACTTCTCTCAGGAAGGCCTCCACTACATAACTCTTTCTGAATTCTGGGAACAGTTCCCACCCTTATCTATTTGCGCCGACAGTGGTAATAGCCCAATTGCCACTAATCCCAGGTTACTGCACCATCTCCTGTGGTGCCCTACACTCCAGAACATTCACCTTTACAGATAGTCCCTTTATAAATAAATCTTTGTGGAAATGTCCTAATTTGAGTGTTCCATCTCTTTCCTGTTAGGGTTCTGACTGATATATGTCTCCTCTGGGCCTCTTACACCTTCTGCCAAGCATCACTTTTCTGAGGGCAGCTTATCTATTGGATCCTTCACCAGCTGTCATCATTTAGACCCCTGCTTTATTGGTCCACCCTGTCTGATTTAAATTCTCTGATCCTGGACATGGCCAATGAGTCAGTCATTGAACCAACGTTGACTGAGTGTGTATTAAGCGTTACTAGACACTAAGAAATCCCCGCCTTAAGGACTTTATTATGTAGTGGGAAAGACAGGCAAATCAAATTAAAATTCAGTGTGTCAAGAATGTGATAGGGGGCTTCCCTGGTGGCGCAGTGGTTGAGAGTCCGCCTGCCGATGCAGGGGACACGGGTTCGTGCCCTGGTCCGGGAAGATCCCACATGCCACGGAGCAGCTGGGCCCGTGCGCCACGGCGCTGAGCCTGCGCGTCCGGAGCCTGTGCTCCGCAACGGGAGAGGCCACAAGAGTGAGAGGCCCGCGTACCAAAAAAAAAAAAGAAAAAGAATGTGATAGGGACATGCATAGAATGCTTTCAAAGCCACAGAAGAAGGGGATCTAACACGGGATGTCATGAGTATAAAGAGCACTAAGCTTGAAACATCAGAGTTAGAACAGAAGATGAACTCTGCAATCACACTTATACAAGAATAGGCAGGGCTAATGGAGATTGTTTGCTAACAGCTCGGTCTGGCTATTTAACTTCACAGCAATGATCTATTATTATCTCTCAATGTTCAGTGGCTTGCTGGAGCCAAAGTTTAGCATGTATCAGAATCACCTGGAGAGCTTCTTAAAACACAAATTTCTGAGCCCCATCCTTAAAAATTCTGGTTCAGTTGGTCTTGGGGAATTCTTGGATCAAGAATTCCCATTTCTAAGAAATTCCTAAGTGATGCTTGGAGGGACCACACTTTGAGCACCACGTCTTAGGGGTTCTGGGGAGGACTGAGTAAAGGAAGAGAAATGCTTGTAAAGAAAATCACAGGAAAAAAAAATATTTTTCTGAGCTGAAGAAAAACTTCAGTGTTCAGAGCAAAAAAGCACCTTGATAATCAGAAGACATAGTGAAATAAAATATATCTAGAATATGTTCTAGTGTGATTTCTGAATTTCAAAAATAAAGCGAAAAACCTAACAAACGAAAAGACAAAATAAACATATTACTGACAAGAAAAATAAACCAAGAGCAGCTATGTAAAACTTACTACTAGGCAGAAACGGTATAATCTCTAAAGAATTTATCAAAGAATTGTGACCTTAGAATTCAATATAGAACCAAATTGTCATTTAAATGTGAGGACAAAGGAGAAACACTTTTGAATGTGTAAGGACTCAAAAAATTTACTATTCCTTCTGAAAAATATTACTTAAGAGTGTCTCTCAGAAAAAAAAATGATTTAAAATTATCAAAAAGTTTTTAAAGGGCAAAATGGTATATTGTAAACAGCAGAGACCAATGAGACCAGTGGGGGAAAAATACTTAATTCCAAATAATTATTGAATAATATGGCTATAATTTTAATACAAAGAAGAAAGGATTCCCCAATCTAAAATATGACACAAATGAACTTATCTAAGAAACAGAAACAGACTTGCAGACATAGAGAACAGACTTGTCGTTGCTGTTGGGGAGGGGGGTGGAGGAGGGATGGATTGGGAGTTTGGGATTAGCAGATGCAAACTATTATATATAGAATGGATAAACAACAAGGTCCTTCTGTATAGCAAAGGAACTATGTTCAATATCCTGTGATAAACCATAATGGAAAAGAATATGAAAAGAATGTGTATATATGTGTATAACTGAATCACTTTGCTGTATAGCAGAAATTAACACAACATTATAAATCAACTATACTTCAATAAAATCAATTTTTAAAAAAAGGTTCCCCCAAAATACAAGGCACAATATTTTTTAAAAACCCAAACTGAAATTCCAGATGATTTCAACAAAACCTTTAGTGAGGGGTGGCAGTGGCAGGGAGCTTCTTAAAGCTAGAGGTTTGCTGCATTCTACAAGTCAGATGTGCCCACTCTGGATTTTAAGTTGAGAGATGGTGACACAAGGGAATAAGATCCATAGGCAACTCTCCCTCATGCAGTGGCAGTTGAAGAAAGATGGACTGTCTGGGGTAGGAGAAGTAGTGGTACTGGTTTTAATATCGAGAGTCAGCACCTTTGGTGCTGCTAATAGAGATTCAGCGCTTAAAGCTTGGCCCTGGAAAGTTAAAAGAACAAAAGGTGTAAAATAACTAAAACTACGATAATTTGTTAATGGATATACACAATTAAGATATGTAAATTGGATATTAAAAACATAAAACTAAAAAAAAAATAAAAAAAAATTTAAAAAAAAAGCTTGGCCCTCATGATGATGGAGCAATATTCTCACTGGGCCTCTTTCTCAGACATAATTCAGGGGCACTGTCCTTGACTACTTAGCCTCTGATGACCTAAATAAAGAGGTAAACTGAGGCAAGCTCAAAATTATCAAAAAGATAAGTTTATTTGGGAATAGCAGAGGAATTGCAATATGTTAAAAGTAAAGTAAAAGATGGTAGGAAAACTAGGGAAAGGACAGTTGAAGGCCTGAATGACATGATTTAATTAAACATAGAGTAAAAAGAAAAAAAGATTTTAAAAATAATGAAATTTACACAGGCCCTGGATATCTTGGGTAAGCTGTCTACTATAGATGCTGTCTACAACAGTCCCTAGAAATTTTCAGTTTCAAGTCACCAGTTGGTACACAGGACCCATCAGTTTTTAGGACTTGCTTTAGATATGATACATGAATGCAGGAGTCTATTCCTTGAAGACTGGCTGCACAGGGGTTAGTTAATAGCACCTGGTAGGGGCCTTTCCAGCACGGTTGAAGAGAGTCTTTTTGGAGATGTGTTTTCCAATAGATGAAATGTCCGGCTGTGAAGTGTAATGTTTGATGTCTTCATCTCCTGGGAGCGCACTGTGGAAAGCTTGTTCTACCAAAGCATAATTATTTTCTATGGGCTTGATCAGGTCTTTGCAAAATTGAAGTATATCCCCCTTTATTAGCTGTGGGTGAAAAGAAGCAGGGACTAAGTGTATCGGCCCTCCTGTAATTATTTCTAAAGGTGAAAGTTTATGTACCCTGAGGGAATAGATCTAAGATTTAGAAGAAACCGTGGTAATGCTTTTGGCCAGGGTAATTGGAGGTTTTCAACTAATTTAGCTGAGTCTTAATAATTCCATTTATAACATTCGATCACTCCTAAGGACTGAGGAGGATAAGCACAATGAAAGTGCTGCAGAACTTGCCAGACAGCACAGCATTGCCAAGTTTTGATCAACAAAGTGGGTTCCTCAATCACTATGAAGTTCAAGGGGGTGTTCCCCAAGTGGGAATAATTTTTTAAATAGGATTTTAGCTACAGAGGATGCACTCACCTGTTTACATGGGAAGCCTTCAGTTCAGTGTGAAAACATGCAAACCATTACTAAAACATGCTTGTATTCATGAGATGGGGCCAACTGTATGAAATCCATTTACCAAACCTCAAAAGGTCTATTAAAATGGTAAATTAAAATATCCAGGGGCAGTACAAATAGGTTCCCCTGGGTTAAATTCAGGACAGATAGAACAAGCAAGATAAGCACTTTTTGCAGCCTTGCAGTGTTGGTTTCCCCACCAACATTGATTCATGAACATTATCACTTTATCAGTTGACCAATGATTTAACTCATGCATGGTAATCAATAATAAAAATTTTAGATTTTCTGACAGCACCAGTTCATTATTGGGTCCGATCTCCAAATTTTAGATCTCCAATTTTGCTTTTTCCTTTTCAGGGGCCATTTGTTGGATTTCCCTAGTTAATTCTCTTCTGCTGTTGCCAGAGGAAATAGTTTTCTGGACCATAACAAAGGTTTGGTCCATGGATCCTATACAAGCAGCATCTTCTGCATAGACATCAGCGAGGCGGTTTCCTTTGGTTTCCAGAGAGTCAGACTTGGAATACCTGAGAACGTTGAATAACAGCCAGTGCTGCTGGCAGGAATACAGCGTTCACTAAGTTTGGGACATAAGGGCCATTTTTAATTTCGTCTCTACTGGAAGTAAGAAAGTCTTGTTTCCATAATATTCCAAAATCATGGGCTACTCCAAAGGCATATCAGTATAGATGTTTGCAGTTTTACCTAGCTAGAATACATGCTCAAGTAAGAGCGTATAATTTGGCTTTTGGGGCTAAAGTGGTCAAAGCTAAGGGTCTTTGCCTTAGTGATTTCAAAAGGAGTTGAGGTTGCATATCCAGCACGATGTTTACCATTTTCATCTTTCAAGTAAGGGCTATCAGTATTCCATGGGAAATTAACGTATGTTAAAGGGGGTTTCTTGTAACTAGGGGTTACTAGGTGATCCATCAAAGTCAAACAGTCACGAGGGGTTTTGTCCACGCAAGAAGGAGGAAGGGTAGCAGGGTCAAGATTGTTACAATGAACAAGGGTGATATGGGGGACATTTAGCAAGAGAATTCCATAAGAAGTAAGATGGCTTGCTGAAAGGTGTTGGGTGTGCTGTGAGTCCAAGAGAGCTTCAACAGCACGAGGTAGAAAGACAGTCAAAGAGGGAGGATCCCTTGGCTATTTCTTCAGTGGCCTTTAACAGAAGGGTAGTAGCAGGGACAACCCTGTGGTATGGAGGGTAACCTCGGGCTACAGGATCTAAGATTTTTGACCTAGAGGTCAGCCCCCACGTTTTACAGTAAGTACTCCAAGGGCATCTCCCTCTTTTTCATATACAGAAAGAACAGGATAGTTTGGATAGCCAAGAGCAGGTGGATTTATTAAGCTTTCCTTCAAGGTTTTAAAGGCTAAGTCATCTTGGACTTCCCAGATAATGGGATCAGGTTTAGTGGTTTATGATAAGACATACAGGGGCTGGGTGATTAAGGAGAGGTTTGGAACCAATTGTGACAATAACCAGCTAGCCCAAGAAAACCCTGTAGCTGACTTCTGGTTTTAGGTTTTGGGAAGCTCAAGATGTTATGAAGCTTATCAGGATCTAGGTATAACCCTTCTCTTGAGATTAAATTTCCTAAATGCCCAACTTGAGTTTGAACAAACTGCAATTTTTCACTTGAGACCTTGTGTCCCTTAGTGGTTAAGAGTTTTAAAAAGTGAATACTGTCTTCTTGGGAGGAGGCTTGAGAGAATGAGCAGAAAAATAAATCATCTACATATTGTAGTAAGATGGAGCCTCTAGAGAATTTTATATCATCCAGGTCAGCTCTTAAAATTTGTGAAGAGTAAGAGGGGTTTTCAGTAAAACTCTGGAGCATTACTGTCCAGGTATATTGTTGCTCTTCCCCAGTAAAGGCGAAAGGATATTGGCTAGCCTTATCAATTGGAATACTAAAGAATGCACTGCATAAATCAAAGCAAAAAATTTGCTTTCAGTAGGGATGGATGCTAAAAACATCACATGGGGATTAGGGACAACAGGATTGTGAAAAATAACAATATTATTTATTGCTCGGAGATCTTAGACAAATCTCCATCCTTGACCATTAGGTTTCCTTACAGGTAAAATAGGGGTTTTACAAGGACTGATGCAAAGGATAGTAAGTCTCTGTGCTTTATGAGTCTTCTATGATAGGTCTTGTGCCCTGTAAAGCTTCTTTGTTTATAGGGTATCAATTCTGGGGAGAGGATTTAAGGAATGAATTTGGCTTTTAACGGAGAGACTCTATAAATTCTGCCCATGTCTGTGGAAGATTTTGCCCACAAAATAGGGGACACTAAATCTAATAATGGGGATAAGTCTGAAGTTTGGGATTCCCTGGTTTGTAAAGTAATATGAAAGAAAAAGGGTTTGGATTTTCTTGAGGATGAGATTCTGAGATTCCAGGGCTTTGAACTCGTGTTATATCTCCTTTCAAGAGAAAGAAATAGCAGCATGATATTTTTCTAGGAAATCTCATCTTAGTAAGTGGACAGGAGATGATTCACTGAGGAGAAATGAATGTTTATCTTGCAAAGATCCCAAGCAAAAGGGTATAGGTTTAGAAATAGGGACATGTATTTGTTTATTTGAGGCCACCACTATTTGAATAAATGTACTACTCTGAGAAGAGACTGTTTAATTGTAGTAGGGTTGGAGCACAGAGAGAGCAGCTACCTGTTTAGATGATTATTGTAAGGGATTCATCCCCAATCTAGAGAGTAGTTTCCCACAGCCTATGCAATGGTAGGATGGGAAACAGTCCCTGTGTTTCCTCGGAGTCCCATCATTGGGATGAGTCTGACCCTCGGCTCTTAGAAAGCTGCAATCAGCTAGACCTTTTTCATCTGTAGCAGTCCTTTTTCCAATGGCCAGTTTTTTTTTTTTTACAATAATGACAGAGCCCAGGAGGGAAAATTTGGGAGATTCCATTTGTTGAAGTTGAAGATTTAAAATTTTAGTTGCCCTTCTTTTGGAATCATCTTCTAGGGTGCAGGCTAACTGATTAGCTAGATTGACAAGATCAGAGAGGGGCATTGTTTCCCATTCTATGCGAGTTCTCTTGACTAAGAGGGATAGATCTGTTTAAACCATTTCTAAACATTGATTTAAAGACTACCCTGGTAGATTCAACATCTATAGCAAGTACAGAATTTTCTTTAAAGACAATTTGGAGTCTGCTGTAATAATCATAAACAGATTTGGCAGGCTTTTGGGTACGTGTCTGAATTTTGTTCCAGTCTACTGGTTTAGGGAAAGCTCTTGGGATGGCAAGATGCTACCTTTTGGGTATGGCATGAGCTTGGTCATATAAAAGAGCCAGTGGTTGACTTACTTGGAATTCTAAGGATTGTTTGGGGCTTTCCCAATTAGCAGTTTTCATCCAATGCTGGGCTTAACCTTTTCCAGAAAGCAAGTGCATGAATTGATAAACACTGGAGAAGCCAGGTTGGTAAGTCTGAATTACAACACTGAATTCTTCTGCAAATCTATGAGGATCTTCAGTTACGTTAGGAAAATCTTTTATTATAGCTCAAGATTCAGCTTTGGTCCATGGAATGTAAGAAATTAATGGTTTAGCAGGATCCTCAGAAAACCTAATTTTTAAAGGGAGAGTTGGTAAGTTTCAGCATTAGAGAGGAAGGAAAGTTCAGATAAAGGAAGGGGGTTAGAAGAGGGCAAAGGTGTACACGGAGGAGGTGGAGCAGTAGGGTGAGAGAAACCTCGGCTCGTGCTGCGCAGGAAGAGACCTCAAATGATTTTTTTCTCCTTTCAGTTGTTTCTTTGCTTCAGCTAACTTAGAAATAGTATTTTGTAAAGAGGCAATTTTTGAACCCTGAACACATTTAGGAGCCTCTATGTACCAATTAAAATAGCTATCTCATTAAGTTTGTTTAGTTCTATTGCCACAGTCTTCTAATTTACTCGAGAGAAACAAGTTTGGGGAGATCAAAAATTCCCCATAATGGCCATTGAATTTCTAAATTATCTTTACTAAGGTTGGTCCATTTAGTCAAAGATGCACGTGAGGGGCTTCCCTGGTGGCGCAGTGGTTGAGAGTCCACCTGCTGATGCAGGGGACACGGGTTCGTGCCCTGGTCCGGGAAGATCCCACATGCCGCAGAGCGGCTGGGCCCGTGAGCCATGGCCTCTGAGCCTGCGCGTCCGGAGCCTGTGCTCCGCAACAGGAGAGGCCACAACCGTGAGAGGCCCGCGTACCGCAAAAAAAAAAAAAAAATGCATGTGAGGAGAGACCATAATTCTGTAACGTCAAACTGGCTGAGGTCCCTGAAGGAGGGCCACCCTTAGAGCATTTAAATGACTGGAATCCCATACGTCATAGGTTTTTTTGAGAGCAAAAGAAAAATTCCTAAATAGCTTGATGGGTATGCTTTCAGGGTTGAGAGTTGTGTTTTGTTCTAGAGCGTGCCTTTCACAAGATTCTTTAGATTTTTCTTCCAGGGGATGGCCTTTGTCCTGGTTATCTGACCCATGACCAGGTGCCCCTTGTTGCATGAGAACTGTCTTGCAGTTGGCAGGTGACTTAATGTCAATCAGCCTTATCCTCTCATGGGAGTCTTTTGTCTCAGAGACCAAAGTCTCTCATAAGGAGGTGGAAGTGTTCTAATAGTATTTATTTGCTCCATTCACATCCACTTATATTACTTTTAATTGTTGCTCTCAAGAATTCCAAAGGAATTAAACCGAAATTCTAGCCTACTTCCAATAAGAAAACAAATGAGTATTCATCAGAGGATAAAGCCTTCAAACAGATCCCAAATAAAGTCAGAAAGCTCAGCCAAAGGGAGGAAGCTCAGAATGTGAGAACAGACTTTCCAAACCGAAAGTAGATGGTAACTCACCGGAGTGATGAGGGCAAGGGACTTGGTGTGGGCACCTTGGTGTGGCACTTTTGAGGCCAAGGAAAAGTTGCCTGTAGCTTGCTACAGTTTGCCTGTCCAGATTTGTAATTTCTCTCTGCTATTCCTGAATAAACTCATCTTTTTGACAATTTTGAGCTTGCCCCAGTTTCCCTCTTTATTTAGGTTGACATCTCCAAGCCTGGTTCTCCAATCCTCATTACAATTCTAGAAGACGCCTAATCTCATTTGTAAATTGGACCATTAAGTTGGCAATAGAGACTGAAAAGCACCAGAAAACAAGTGTCATAACATTCCGAAGTGAGAAACCAAGCCAAATTGCAGAAGTTTCCAATCAGGCAGCAGAGAAATGTTTCCTCTGCTTAACTTAACCAGATTTAATTTTTACTCTTCGAAGTTAAGATACCTGACGGATACAATCTTAACCCCTGACCAAAGCTGATTTGTCAAAGGATAGAAATCTCATCCCAGCTTGACTTTCTGGTTATGCAGTTTTGAAAACAAAACCTAGTGGCCTTAAACAACAATTTATTTCCTCTCAATGTTCAGGTGGTTGCTGGACTCAGCAGGAAGTGTCACTTGGCATCTCTCATGCACTTGCAGTCACATATCAGCCAGGCCTGCAGTCATATGAAGGTTTGACTGAGCTAGACGTCTAAGAAGTCTCACTTATATACCTGGTAGTTGTTACTGGCTATCAAGGGGAGCTCAGCTCAGGCTGTCAACCAGAGCCTCTGTACCTGGCATCTCCATGCGGTTTGAACTTCTCACAGCATAGGGGCTGAGTTCCAACAGGGAGTATCCAAAAACTAGAATTGCAAGAGGCCCAGGTAGAATTATCAAGGTTTCAAAAGCCACAAACCATCATTCCTATTTAAGATAGTCACAAGGACAGCTCAGATTCAGAGAAGGGGCTTATATAAGGGCATGAGGATATGCAGCAAAATGGCCTTCCAGTGATGTCTGTATTCTAATCCCTGGAACCTGTAAATATGTTACCTTACGTGGCAAAAGAGACTTTGCAGATGTGATTAAGGATATGGACATTGAGGGACTTCCCTGGTGGTCCAGTGGTTAAGACTCCACGCTCCCAATGTAGGGAGCCCATGTTCGATCCCTGGTCAGGGAACTAGATCCCGCATGCGTGCCGCAACTAAAAAAAAAAAGGAAAAGAAAAAAGAAAAAGATCCCTCGTGCTACAACTAAGACACGGCACAGCCAAATAAATAAATAAATATTTTTTTGAAAAAAGGATATGGACCTTGACATAAGGAGAGTATCCTGTATTATCCAGGTGTGCCTAATGTAAAATATGAGTGCTTCAAACTGGAGAAACTCTCTCAGCTCCAAAGAACCAGAGAGATGGCAGTATGAGAAGGACTTGGCCTGTCATTGCTCACCTGAAGATGGAGAAAGGGAGCCATGAGCCAAGGCATGCAGGTGACCTCTAGAACCTGGAAAAGGCAAGAAAACAGATTCTCCCTTAGAGCCTCCAGAAAGGAGCTCAGCCCTGCTGACATATTGATTTTAGCCTAGTGAGATCCATGTTGGACTTATCGCCTACAGAACTGTAAGATAATAAATTTATGTTGTTTAAGCCATAAAATCTGTGGCAATTTGTTATTAAGTATAATAATAAGAAACTAATACAGCGTGGGACTTCCCTGGTGGTGCAGTGGTTAAGAATCTGCCTGCCAATGCAGGGTTCAATCCCTGGTCCGGGAAGATCCCACATGCCGCAGAGCAACTAAGGCTGTGTGCCACAACTACTAAGCCTGCGCTCTACAGCCTGCGAACCACAACTACTGAAGTCCGCATGCCACAGTTACTGAAGCCCGCGCACCTAGAGCCTGTGCTCCACAACAAAAGAAGCCACCACGATGAGAAGCCTGCGCACCACAACGAAGAGTAGCCCCCACTCGCCGCGACTAGAGAAAACCTGCGCACAGCAACAAAGACCCAACGCAGCCAAAAGTAAACGAAATAAAATAAATAAATTTATTTTTTTAAAAAAGAAACGAATACAGTATGAATACCAGGAAATATAGCTCATTGGGAGATCATCTTTGAACACCAGCTCCCCCACTTGATCTATGAGTCCTTTCTTAGGAATGTAGAATTAGAACTAGAAGACAACTCACCCTCTTAGATGAAAAATACCTAAATCCAGAAATTGCTGGTAGTATCCCATTTTCTAACATGCACTCTGTGATCAGAATACACCATTTACAGTTTAAAAAATGAATTGATGATATCAACACTAATTGAAAAGTGAAAAATCTCAGACCCTTAACATTCTGTATTTCTTGTGTTGTGCAAAAGAGGTTTTATTGATTTATTTAAACAATCAGTCTATTTCCTTCAACAATGAAATCATTTAAGCCTAGAAATAGTCAATTTTGCCTTAACTAATAAGTTCCTTGGGCAAGAAAGAAATGTATACACATGGCTTGCTAGATATAAAATGAATATTCCTTAAGTGGGAGCTAGAATAGAAAGATATCCTGTGCTCTTGGATTGAAAGAATTAATATTTTTTAAATGGCCATACTGGGGCTTCCCTGGTGGCGCAGTGGTTGAGAATCTGCCTGCCAATGCAGAGGACAAGGGTTCGAGCCCTGGTCTGGGAAGATCCCACATGCCGCGGAGCAACTAGGCCCATGAGCCACAACTACTGAGCCTGCGCGTCTGGAGCCTGTGCTCCGCAACAAGAGAGGCCACGATAGTGAGAGGCCCGCGCACGGCGATGAAGAGTGGCCCCCGCTTGCCTCAACTAGAGAAAGCCCTCGCACAGAAACGAAGACCCAACACAGCCAAAAATAAATAAATTAATTAATTTTTTTTAAAAAGTGTCTTAAATGGCCATACTACCCAAAGCAATCTAAAGATTTAATGCAATCCCTATCAAAATACCCATGACATTTTCCACAGAGCTTTACTTATATTGAATCTTGGTGAATAACTTTTGCTGAATTGAATCCAAAAAGGCCAAGCTAGAGAAAAAAATGGTTTGGGGCAGGGGAGTGATATTGTATTAAAATAGAAGGTTAACATTCTTAATTTGACAAATTCTACAGTCATTTACACCACAGTCTACCCAATAGCTACTAAGTAGGCAAAAGAAAAGTGAATCTCTAAGCCAAAAAGGTTAATGACAAAACCAATTCCATTCTTTTTATAATTTTTATTTCAAAATCTTTGGTCTAACCTCCTGAGATTTTGCCAA
The DNA here is from genome assembly GCF_963924675.1 of Phocoena phocoena. Lineage (NCBI taxonomy): Eukaryota > Metazoa > Chordata > Mammalia > Artiodactyla > Phocoenidae > Phocoena > Phocoena phocoena. The sequence goes on along the minus strand of NC_089222.1, from coordinate 97,637,115 downwards.
GCAAAAGCTGGAAGACTGGCTGAAACTGTGTCATGGTGTCCACATGCTTGATCTTTAGCACACTGTCCAAGGCAGTATGAACCAGAAATATCCATGCACATGCCATTAGCCACAGAGAGTCTACTTGTGACTCACCTGCCATGAGCTGACAGTCTGAGTGAGGGACAAGAGGAGCTGAGGTCGCCATGTGACCGTGCTGATGATATCCTACGACTTCCATTCCAAGAATATCACGCAGGAAATTTTTTCTATTTATTATCATCCCCTTGACAATGTCCACTATGAATCTCCACAGTATGCCAGCAGACAATATCCATACCAACCAGGGGTAAAAAACACCATGTGTTTTGCCCACAAGTGAATGGCTATACAGCCTAACGGTGAAGGGAACATGCTCTGGATTTACATCCTGACTATACCTCTTACTAGCTGTATAACCTTGGGACAATGACTAAACTTATCTGTGCATCAGTTTCCTCACCTCTTCTAAGGGGATAATAGTACTCACCTTGATTTTCCCCACTATTGTAAATATCTTAAGGAGATTACTCTATTTACATAAAATATGATAGTTACTGGCCACCATGGTAGTAAGCACACTAAATAAATGTTAGTTTTCACTGTTATCATTATTACTGTTTTAATTAATGAAGAGACATATGCTGAAATCAACAATACCAAGAAGACAGACAGATACTCTAATTGGGACTATCTGCACACATAATCATGAAAACTCAAGTAAAAGTAATAAAATCCAGATCTGTACTTACCAGATTCATCTGGCAAAAGTTCCAAATATCTTTATTCATAAAAGTTAATGTATGACTTTTCATGTCACCCTCAAGGAGAGCTGTTTAACATTTAATTTATCTAGTATTTTCACCTTCCATCATACTCTGGACAGGCTAATTAATATAATATCAATGGCTGGCCTGGCATATTCTCATTACACCAACAGTCTTTTAGGGAAAAATGAAGAGGTGAGAGGGGAATATTGGGGCTCAGAAACAAACAGTGGTAAGTATGGGCAAACGATGAACACCCAAAACCAGGCAAAACACCAGATAATTGTCACCTGATCACTTTCGAAATAACTGTGGGTTGATTTTAGTGAAAAAGAATATGAAGATGTATTTAAAGTTGTATGTTTTCAACTACACAGCATAAGAAGTGGTGATTTGAATTTGGTGTAGTTAAATTTCTACAGCTCTTGAGACTATATCTCTATGCCCAAATGGTAAAATAATCAGCAGATTCCATAAAATAGTATTGCAAGAAGTCATTTGATTTCTAGCAAAAAATATATATATATTCTTGGCTTTCATAGTGGTATTTGGAAGGCTGTTTTAGAATAAATTTTATTAGCCTAGAAAAGACAGTAAATGAACATCCCAGCTGTTATTCCATGAAATAAAGCAATGTGATTGTCCTTCTTGGGTTTTTTTCCTGCTTCATTATATACATATATTTAATTATCAAACGTCAACTAGTCCTTCCCAAAATTCAATTTTTAAACTATATTAACTTTAAAGAGTTGGACCTGAGGGGAAAGTGGCAGTGTTCCTAAAGGGACAAGATATAGTAATACATCTTATTGACTGTCTTTACGTGGTTGATTTCCAGAACTATTGTTTTTCCACTTCTGGAATTCATATCAGCAAGGTGGATCTTCTTAAGAAAACCATTTTTTAAGCACAACCCAAAAAATGCCTGTTGATTCTCTAGGTGTCTCACACTGACTGTGCCTTTGTCTTGTTTGGGTATATACAAAAATTTGGCATGCTGGCAATATTTATGTGCAGAGGGGTACAGCTGAACAACCTTGAGTTAGAGATGAACACTTGAAAGCTTGTAGTTCATGTCTGATGCACTGTCACACCTTTATGACCTCCACCCCAGCAAGCTACAGGAATATGAAGAGTCAATGAATCTGTGCTCAGTAACTTCATTTTTACCCAAGAGGTTATGAATTATATTTCATCCTCATCAGGTGAGATGATACAAGAAGTGTTGAGGTGTGCACTAGGACACAGGTTTTCTCCATGCCTCCTCATATTTGGGACTTCCTCGTACTCTCAACACTGAGCCCCACTATGTTAGAAAAAGCTAGATTCCAGGGTTTTTCAACATGGTAAACATTAAGTAGTTTACAAATAGTGAGAACTGAAAACTCCTTCATTTGTTTTCTAACTTGTAATGTCTAACAATATGAAATTGAGGAATTAACTTATGCTTGTCTGGCTGCTTTACTTTTTCCAGGAAAGAGATATTAGGAAAGGTTGTGAGAGCTAATAAAACCATGATACTCTACTTGGGAATGTTTATGAATTATCCCTTCTCTAAACACAAAAATTCTAGTCACATCAGACTCTAATTGTCCATTGCACAAAACAATGAAAATACCTTCAAATTTGTATCAACTTAATGTCTGCGAATATTTTCTTAAAAACAAGCAGCTCACACACACCTGTAACGGTGGCCAGATGATTTTTCTAGTGTAACTTTGTCAGCAAACACTCTAGAATAATTTGGGACCAGAATATTCATCACAAATGACCTCATATCCTCTTCTCCATTTCTAAGAACAGGACATATGTGTGTGTACATGTTTAGGGCCACAATACAGTACTGTCAGCACATGAAACAACCTGAGATTTCTTAATTTTGCTAAAACGTGATGATAATTACAAAAAAAAAGATGAGGAAGGGAACATGGTGTTCAATTTTACTTTTGATCTTCTAGTTAAACATCAAAGCGACTCTGTACATGTTAGAACTTTACTTTCCCTCATGAGCTAATAAACTCCTCCTAAGACGTAGAAATTGCTCTGCAAAGCATACTATGAAACTCTTACCAAATCGAAGTAGCAAAGATATTTCAATAACTCAACATCCTTAGACACTTTTAGTGGGAAAAATAGTTGGAAAAGTCAAGCCACAGTATTGCCAGACTTTACACGTGGACATAAACATTTGTTCTAATGTCAGAGCTATTTATTGAAGCTGTGGAATAAAAATGAAACACTTTTCATATTAAATGCAACGAATCATGTACATGTACCTAATGGTGAAAATTCTAAATATTGTGAAATGCAAATTCCCATTCCAAATTTAAAAGATGTGTATTAAATACTACCTTGTTTGATATGTATGTTTTAATGTATGATTGTTTTATACAACAATTCTATAGAAAACACAGTATTGAGTAGTAATAGGACAAGAAGTAAAATATATTTTTTCCATACTCAATGAATTTGCTAAGTTTTTATTTCACTCAAATTGTATTTGCATTGAATTCTAAGATACTTCTAGAATAGGGAAAAAAATCCTCCAGCCCTTAATAAATATTTTGTGAATAAATGAATAAATAAACAAAATCTAAAAATGAAACTTAAAAAATAATAAACCTAAAATTTTTAAATAAAAGAAATTAAATCTTTATGTTTGTTAAACTAGTTAAGAATGAAGATGTTACAGTAACCTGTTAATGTGTCTCATAACCTTCCTCAGTCTCTCTCCAGAGGCTGTGAAGGAGCTGAAATTAGGCTATATTCCAGAAAGGTGTATCAATTTATAATCCACCCCAACCTACATGAAATGGAGCATATCCCTGAAAACTCACTTTACTGTTACAACTGACGTAGAGTATATTATAGAGAAAATTTGAAGGCCTTGGAAATAGTATTTCAATTAAGATACTGCCAAATATATGTAAAATAGATAGCTAGTGGGAAGCAGCCGCATAGCACAGGGAGAGCAGCTCAGTGGTTTGTGACCACCTAGAGGGGTGGGATAGGGAGGGTGGGAGTGAGGGAGGAGATGTGGGGATATATGTATATGTATAGCTGATTCACTTTGTTATAAAGCAGAAACCAGCACACCATTGTGAAGCAATTATACTCCAATAAAGATGTTTTAAAAAAAAGATACTGCCAAAATTTAATTAATAGCCACTTAATGAAGACAGAGTATTTTAAAATTCCTCTTAGTGTATTCTTTTACTCAATTACATGATAAGAGGAGAAGGAGCATCTTGCGCATCTAAAAGAGTCTGTGACTTGATTTAAAGGAAATCTTCCTCTAAGTTTCAATAAAGTTACAGTTTCCTGACATTGAAAAACAGGGTTTGAACTGAGCAGGTCCACTTATACTTGGATGTTTTTTAATAGAAAGACTGCAAAACCACACGATTTGCCATTGGTTGAATAGCGAATATGTAACTATGGATACGTTGGTTGAATAGTGAATACGGAACTATGGATACGGTGGAACCGCGTATATGGGGGATTTTCAACCATGTGGAAGATCAACACCCCTATTTCCCCACGTTGTTTAAGGGTCAGCTGTACGCTCTTAAACAAGCACTTTTCAAATTTTATTGTGTTTACAAATCACTTAGGGATCTTGTTCAAATGCAGATTCTTTTTCCTGCAGGTCTGGGAAGTGACCTAAGTTTGTTTGTTTGTTTTTCTTTTGAACAAGATCCTAGTGATGGTAATGCTGATGGCCCTTGGACCACACTTTGAAGAGCATTTTGAATAGCTGACAAACCACTTTAGAGTCTCTTAAAATCACCAATGTCTCTAGAAACTTTTACTTCAACTCAAGATCCTAGTTTCTCAAGTTAGGGAACTAAATTTTTATTTCTGATTCCATCAACTCTATTTTATAAAACTAGTTACTCATGTAAAGTACCAGAAAGACAGGCCCAAGACATTTAGCAGTTTTTCTACTAAAAAAAAAAAAAAAAAAGGAGCTCTGCCAACCAGAGCAACAGCCAGCTCTACCCACCACCAGTCCCTCCCATCAAGCCTCTTAGAAAGCCTCATCTACCAGAGGGCAGACAGCAGAAGCAAGAAGAACTACAATCCTGCAGCATGTGGAACAAAAACCACATTCACAGAAGATAAGATGAAAATGCAGAGGGCTATGAACCAGATGAAGGAACAAGATAAAACCCCAGAAAAACAACTAAATGAACTGGAGACAGGCAACCTTCCAGAAAAAGAATTCAGAATAACGATAGTGAAGATGATTCAAGACCTCGGAAAAAGAATGGAGGTGAAGATTGAGAAGATGCAAGAAATGTTTAACAAAGATCTAGAAAAATTAAAGAACAAACAAACAGAGATGAACAATACAATAATGGAAATGAAAACTACACTAGGAGGAATCAATAGCAGAATAACTGAGGCAGAAGAACGGATAAGTGACCTGGAACACAGAATGGTGGAACTCACTGCTGCAGAACAGAATAAAGAAAAAAGAATGAAAAGAAATGAAGACAGCCTAAGAGACCTCTGGGACAACATTAAACACAACAACATTCACATTAAAGGGGTCCCAGAAGGAGAAGAGAGAGAGAAAGGACCCGAGAAAATATTTGAAGAGATTATAGTTGAAAGATTCCCTAACATGGGAAAGGAAATACCCACCCAAGTCCAGGAAGTGCAGAGTGTCTCATACAGGATAAACCCAAGGAGAAAAATGCCAAGACACATAGTAATCAAATTGGCAAAAATTAAAGACAAAGAAAAAGTATTGAAAGCAGCAAGGGAAAAAAGACAAATAACATGGAAGGTAACTCACATAAGGTTAACAGCTGATGTCTCAGGAGAAACCCTACAAGCCAGAAGGGAGTGGCAGGACATGTTTAAAGTGATGAAAGGGAAGAAACTATGGCCAAGATTACTCTACCCAGCAAGGATCTCATTCAGATTCAAGGGAGAAATCAAAAGCTTTCCAGATGAGCAAAAGCTAAGAGAAATCAGCACCACCAAACCAGCAAACAAATGCTAAAGAAACTTCTCTAAGTGCGAAACACAAGAGAAGAAGAGGACCTACAATAACAAACGCAAAACCATTAAGAAAATGGTACTAGGACATTACATATCAATAATTACCTTAAACGTGAATGGATTAAATGCTCCAACCAAAAGACACAGGCTAGCTGAATGGATACTAAAATAAGACCCATATATATGCTGTATATAAGAGACCCACTTCAGACCTAGGGACACATACGACTGAAAGTGAGGAGATGGAAAAAGATATTCCATGCAAATGGAAATCAAAAGAAACCTGGAGTAGCAATACTCATATCAGATAAAATATAATTTAAAACAAAGATTGTTACAGGAGACAAGGAAGGACACTACATAATGATCAAGGGATCAATCCAAGAAGATATAACAATTATAAATACATATGCACCCAACATAGGAGCACCTCAATACATAAGACAACTGCTGAAAGCTACAAAAGAGGAAATCAACAGTAGCACAATAATAGTGGGGGACTTTAACACCTCACTTACACCAATGGACAGACTATCCATACAGAAAATTAATAAGGAAACACAAGCTTTAAATGACACAATAGCCCAGATACATTTAATTGATAGATCATATCTTGGGTCACAAATCAAGCCTCAGTAAATATAAGAAAATTGAAATCATATCAAGCATCTTTTCTGACCACAACATTATGAGATTAGAAATCAAACACAGGGAAAAAAAGTAAAAAACACAAACACATGGAGGATAAACAGTACGTTACTAAATAACCAAGAGATCACTGAAGAAATCAAAGAGGAAATCAAAAAATACCTAGAGGCAAATGACAATGAAAATACAATGATCCAAAACCTGTGGGATGCAGCAAAAGCACTTCTAAGAGGGAAGTTTATGGCTATACACACGTACCTCAAGAAACAAGAAAAATCTCAAATAAACAATCTAACCTTACACCTAAAGAAACTACAGAAAGAAGAACAAACAAAACTCAAAGTTAGAAGGAAAGAAATCATAAAGATCAGAGTGGAAATAAATGAAATAGAAACAAAGAAAACAATAGCAAAGACCAATAAAACTGAAAGCTGGTTCTTTGAGAAAATAAACAAAATTGATAAACCATTAGCCAGACTCATCAAGAAAAAGAGGGAGAGGATTCAAATCAATAAAATTAGAAATGAAAAAGGAGAAGTTACAACAGACACCGCAGAAATACAAAGCATCTTAAGAGACTACTACAAGCAGCTCTATGCCAATAAAATGGACAACCTGGAAGAAATGGACAAATTCTTAGAAAGGTATAACCTTCCAAGACTGAACCAGGAAGAAATAGAAAATATGAACAGACCAATCACAAGTAATGAAATTGAAACTGTGATTAAAAATCTTCCAACAAACAAAAGTCCAGGACCAGATGTCTTCACAGGTTAATTCTACCACACTTTAGAGAAGAACTGGCACTCATCATTCTCAAACTCTTCCAAAAATCTTCAGAGGAAGGAACACTCCAAAACTCATTCTGTGCGGCCACCATCACCCTGATACCAACACCAGACAAAGATACTACAAAAAAAGAAAATTACAGACCAATATTACTCATGAATATAGATGCAAAAATCCTCAACAAAATACTAACAGAATTCAACAACACATTAAAAAGGATCATACACCATGATCAAGTGGGATTTATCCCAGGGATGCAAGGATTCTTCAATATATGCAAATCAATCAATGTGACACACCATATTAACAAATTGGAGGATAAAAACCATATGATCATCTCAACAGATGCAGAAAAAGCTTTTGACAAAATTCAACACCAATTTATGATAAAAACTCTCCAGAAAGTGGGCATAGAGGGAACCTACCTCAACATAATAAAGGCCATATACGACAAACCCACAGCAAACATCATTCTCAAAGGTGAAAAACTGAAGCATTTCCTCTAAGATCAGGAATGAGACAAGGACGTCCACCCTCACCACTGTTATCAAAATAGTTTTGGAAGTCCTAGCCATGGCAATGAGAGAAGAAAAAGAAATAAAAGGAATACAAATTGGAAAAGAAGAAGTAAAACTGTCACTGTTTGCAGATAACATGATACTATACATAGAGAATCCTAAAGATGCTACCAGAAACTACTAGAGCTAATCAATGAATTTGGTAAAGTTGCAGGATACAAAATTAATGCACAGAAATCTCTTGCATTCCTACACACTAATGATGAAAAATCTGAAAGAGAAATTAAGGAAACACTCCCATTTACCATTGCAACAAAATGAATAAAATACCTAGGAATAAACCTACCTAGGGAGACAAAAGACCTGTATGCAGAAAACTATAAGACACTGATGAAAGAAATTAAACATGATGCCAACAGATGGAGAGATATACCATATTCGTGGATTGGAAGAATCAATATTGTGAAAATGACTCTACTACCCAAAGCAATTTACAGGTGCAATGCAATCCCTATCAAATTACCAATGGCATTTTTTACAGAACTAGAGGAAAAAAATCTTAAAATTTGTATGGAGACACAAAAGACCCCGTATAGCCAAAGCATTATTGAGGGAAAAATATGGAACTGGAGGAATCAGACTCCCTGACTTCAGACTATATTAGAAAGCTACAGTAATCAAGACAATATGGTACCGGCACAAAAACAGAAATATTGATCAATGGAACAAGATAGAAAGCCCAGAGATAAACCCATGCACCTATGGTCAACCAATCTATGACAAAGGAGGCAAGGATATACAGTGGAGAAAAGACAGTCTCTTCAATAAGTGGTGCTGGGAAAACTGGACAGCTACATGTAAAAGAATGAAATTAGAACACTCCCTAACACCATACACAAAAAATAGACTCAAAATCAATTACAGACCTAAATGTAAGACTGGACACTTCTTAGAGGAAAACATAGGAAGAACACTCTGACATAAATCACAGCAAGATCTTTTTAGATCCACCTCCTAGAGTAATGGAAATAAAAACAAAAATAAACAAATGGGACCTAAAGAAACTTAAAAAGCTTTTGCACAGCAAAGGAAACTAACTACAAACAAGACAAAAAGACTACCCTCAGAATGGAAGAAAGTATTTGCAAACGAATCAATGGACAAAGGATTAATCTCCAAAATATATAAACAGCTCATGCAGCTCAATAATCAAAAAACCAAACAACCCAATCCAGAAATGGGCAGAAGACCTAAATAGATATTTCTCCAAAGAAGACATACAGATGGCCAAGAAGCACATGAAAAGCTACTCAGCCTCACTAATTATTAGAGAAATGCAAATCAAAACTACAATGAGGTATCACTTCACACCAGTCAGAATGGGCATCATCAGAAATTCTACAAACAATAAATGCTGGAGAGGGTGTGGGTAAAAGGGAACCCTCTTGCATTGTTGGTGGGAATGTAAATTGATACAGCCACTATGGATAATAGTATGGAGGTTCCTTAAAAAACTAAAAATAGAATTACCACATGACCCAGCAATCCCACTCAGAGAAAACCTTTGTAATTCACAAAGACACATGCACCCCAGTGTTCATTGCAGCACTATTTACAATAGCCAGGTCATGGAAGCAACCTAAATGCCCATTGACAGATGAATGGATAAAGAAGATGTGGTACATATATACAATGGAATATTACTCAGCCATAAAAAGGAATGAAATTGGGTCATTTGTAGAGAGATGGATGGATCTAGAGACCGTCATACAGAGTGAAGTAAGTCAGAAAGAGAAAAACAAATAACATATATTAACGCATATACGTGGAACCTAGAAAAATGGTACAGATGAACCGGTTTGCAGGGTAGAAATTGCGACACAGATATAGAGAATAAACGTATGGACACCAAGGGGGGAAAGCAGGTTGGGGTGGGGGTATGATGAATTGGGAGTTTGGGACTGACAGATATACACTGATGTGTATAAAATGGATGACTAATAAGAACCTGCTGTATAAAAAAATTAATGAAATAAAATTCAATAATTCATAAAACAAACAAAAAATGTTAAAAATGTCACATTGCATTCAGCTTCTCCTAATTGATCCTATTTAGAGATTTCTGCAGCCCACGGTGTATCACAGAAAAATCAAAATGAAATATTATGATGGATGTGTGTATTTTTATGGAGCAGGGAATTAGGGTGTCATATTCATCTCCTGGACGACATCCATTGCCAGTTGGCTAAGCTTAAGAAATTCTGAATACTAGTCTTGCCAGATTTCTGCCCCCACAACCTGGCTGACAGCTTTATCAACAACCAGGAGGCAGAACAGGCCCCAGTCTGGCTTCCCATCTCTGTAGTGCCAACTGCAGTTCGAATGTTTGGGCTTCAGCAGTAACAGAAGCAGACAGGCCCTAAAGATCTAAAGTGAACAGATACTGCTTTTACTAACAACAATAATGAAAAAACCAATCTCTGACATTCAGAATGTGCATGCACTTTTAAGGCAATGATGGCTTAAGCAATCAGTAATATAAATTCCTCAATGATATTTACTGAATATGTATTTGAAATATCAATAATCATTACATTAGGAAATAAAAGTCACCTTCCTTAAACAAATATATCTTTTAAGTTTCTAGAAGGTAAACTATACCAAGAAGAAGAGAATAATGAACACAGCAATGGATCAGGCCAGATATGTCAAATCCCTCTTAACCTGCATGTATAGTCAAAGCTGAGTAAGATGACACACTATAGAAAGATCCTGTAAAGAAAGTTGATGCAAACTTATTACTCCTGAACTCTTTTTGTTGAATTCCAAGTTGTCCAACAAGCTTCTCTATTATTCACCCATAAGTTTCCCAAAGAGGTTGGCTGGAGGTGACAAGAGGGAAATGACATCAGCAAAGACCCCCCACAAAGAGACAGCTAAGCAGTTCAGTCTCAGCAGTTTTGCTTCAGGGGCAAGGTTGTTCCAGAGGCAAGACTGGCCAGAAAGTTGCAACTAGCTGCTCGTAGGAACAAGCTAGTAAGCAGTAAAATATTATTAACTTTATTGTTATTTAATAATGAGACTTGGCTAAAAGATAGGTAAGACATCCATTAGGTAGCAATCATAAAAAAATACTAAAAAATAACAAGTGTTGGCAAGAGTGTGGGGAAATTGGAATCCTTGTTGCATTGTTGGTGGCTATCTAAATTGGCATAGCCACTGTGGAAAACAGTATGGCAGTTCCTCAGAAGTGAAATATAGAATTACCATATGATCCAGCAATTCCACTTCTGGGGATATACCCAACAGAACTGAAAACAAGGACTCAAACAGATACTTATACACTAATGTTTATAGCAGCATTATTCACACTAGCCAAAATGAGGAAACAACCCAAATGTCCATCAACAGATTAATGGATAAACAAAGTGTGGTATACATGTAAAATGGAATATTATTGACCTTTAGAAAGGAATGAAATCCTGATACATATTACAATATGGATGAATCTTGCAAACATTATGCTAAGTGAAATAAGCTGGACACAAAAGGACAAGTATTATATGGTTCCACTTACAAGAGGTGCCTGAAGTAGGTAAATTCATGAAGACAGTAAGAAGAATAGAAGATACCAGGTGCTGGGGAGTTATTATTTAATGGCTATAGAGTTTCTGTCAGGGATGATAAAAAAGTTCTGGAAATGGATAGTGATGATGGTTGCACAACAGTGTGAATGTTTTTAATGCCACTGGATTGTACACTTAAAAATTTTAATGGTAAGTTTTAAGTTATATGCATTTTACCACAATAAAAAAATAGAAAAAACTTAAACCATTGAATGCTTACAAGAACCTGATTTAAATTTTTTCTCTTTTATTTCATTTTTTATTCTTCCCCATAAATTAAAATTTTTAACAAGAGCTAAGTATAGAAAGTGGATCTTAGAAGACAGGCACATGTACTTGGTACCATTTTCTTTGTTTTCTTTGCTCTATTTAATTAGTGCCTGTGCTAATACAAAGGATTAGACTCACACAAATCAATATCTTACCCAGTATCAAGCCTTCATAATGATGTAAAAGAGTCAGGTAATCCATGGGCTCAGACAAAGCAGAGAGGATTTGGGGACATTGAGGTGGCCTCCCTTCTTATGATGAGCACTCACTCTCTGGTCCAAAATGATAGATGAGCTCTCCAACGGAGGATATATGGGGTTATCTCACAGAGTAAGGGAACATTTTATTTATGATACATCTCTGTTTTATACCCTAGCTTTCATGTCAGTTTTCAAGGACATCTTACTAAGAGCACTCCAGCTAGCATAGATCATTAGCCTAATTACCTAAAGGTCCAGAATCACATTGTCTAGGATTGGGTTACCTGCCTTCTTCCCCCTCATCCTAGGTGGAGCATCCCCTGGTAGTCAGGGGCAAACTGGGTCACAGTCCAGTTACATTAACTCCTTCCTCATCATTAACAAATTTATTCTGATTGCACACATGAACTAGTATGTACATATTTGTCTTCAGAAATAATCATTTAATGTACAAACCTGCTATGATATTTTCATGGGAGTTTCTACTCCTAAAGCTTGATGTCTAGACCTCTACATTAGGAACACTCGCCAGACAAGTGCATCAAATATCCCCTGGTGAGGGTGAGAAGGAAAAGACTAGGTTTCTAAGTCCTCACATAGCTCAACAAGGTCTCAGATCCAACAATTCAGAGGTAAGGAGCTACAGGCAATGAAAACCTAAAGTAAAAGGAACATTGCTTTCACATCAATCACATTTCAGGCCAAAAGGCATTGAAGGGATGGATGCTTTGTTGTCTCAGAAGGGTTTTCCACGGTCTGCATAGTTTATTCCATCTTTCCCATTCTCTGTTGTTAACCTTTCACATCAGAGTTTTTGTTCTCCACCTCCCTGCTTCGACTGAAGGATTCAGACATTTCTTTGCATCCCAGGTCAACCTTGCCTTTAACAAGAACATAAATTTCTCCTTGCCCAAAATTCTTGGTTTGGCCTCAGCCCATTCCGTCCAGGTCCCACCTCTCGAGACATAAGGCTGGGTCAGAGGACTAGGTCTCCCACAGATCTGGGAGGAAAACCTGGATAAAACTGGTGGCAGGAGCAGCTGCCACCCCAACCTGACCACCATGCAGAAAACTTGTTCCTTTCACCATCACTTGCCCTCAGTACAGGGCTTCTCTCTGCTCTGTTCCTCCTACTGAACCAAATCTTTTGCAAATGTGGGCAAAACAGCAGTAGCAGGGAGAAGCCTAGGCCCTTAAAACTCTCCTCAAAGTGTCTTAAAACTCTCCTCAACATTCCCTGATGGTGGTGGTGAGTCTGGACTCTACCATCACTACTAAAATTCTGAGATTAATAGTGGCACCAGGGAGCCACAGGAATGGAACCAAAGCTGGTGCCTCGGTTGTGACTATATAGTATTCCTAATTAATCCCATCTGGCTTCATATAATTATCTGAGCAGAAGTGCTGTTGGCATTATCTGAATCACAGATTTAGCTTTGGCTTCTGCTGGTAGCTATAGAGCCCTTTCTTCAAAGCATGTAGCAATGCAAGCAGAAGGAATAATTTGCTTCTTATAGACATATGCCCTGAACAAGAGACATCTTCTGGGTGAGATACTACCAGAAACATAATCCATAACCACTAAAAAAATCCTTTCTGGGGCTTCCCTGGTGGCGCTGTGGTTGAGAGTCTGCCTGCTGATGCAGGGGACATGGGTTCGGGTACCAGTCCAGGAAGATCCCACATGCCGCAGAGCGGCTAGGCCCGTGAGCCATGGCCACTGAGCCTGCGTGTCCGGAGCCTGTGCTCCACAACAGGAGAGGCCACAACAGTGAGAGGCCCGCATACTGCAAAAAAAAAAAAAAAAAAAAAATCCTTTCTGTAAGTAGTGCCAAATGCAATTTTAAAAATCTTATAAATCATGATAGTTTAAAAAATGAATGGCACATCACAGTTTACAAAGTATTTTCACCAGTTTTCCCATTTGAAAGGAAAATATGGAGTAAATGTCACAACTTCAAACTAAAAATAACAGAAGAAGAATTGGCTTTAACTGGGAAGAAGAAAGAGTTAAGATACTCCCTCTCACCAAGAAATAGCAAGGGAAATAAATAAGAACACAAACAACTAACCTAAGACCAAACTTCAACATCAATTTTATATGTGCCCCTGTCAAGGGGACTATGATATGAAGTCCCAACACGCTTTGTGGTAGGATTCACCTGGGTTCAGGTATTTCTGGAATTCTGATTATACAGGCTTTTCAGAAACTTATACTGCTAGACAATTCACTCATGGGAAGAAAACGATTTGGTTTAAGCTATAGAATATGTTTTCAAGAACTGCTATGTTGTGATCATACCTGTCCCTCATAATCTTTACATTTCAGTTTCTGAAGAAAGAAAAGCAGGATTTTCACTTTATTTATATGCATCAGAGAAGTGCAGGAAAACATTTCCATGAAACTTACTGTGGCTGACAATCTGCTCAGTTGCAGCAATGTGTTTGATATGGGCTCTGGACACAAAGCAAACCCCCATAGTAGAAAATGACAACTGATGCTCTTGCCAAAGCCTGCCAGTGGCTGGTGACCATGACCTGCCTAATCCTGAGTGCTTGTCTCTTAGTGGTGGTTCCCTGTGTATGTGTGTGTCCCACCAGGGTTATCTGGGTGGGTGTTCTATGAAATATTTGGAATTTATGGACAACCTTGCCTATAGACAGGCAACTACTTTAAATGCTATTGCCTGCTGTTTGATTGTGGAGTGGTACCTGGTTAATCCTCCCCAGAATCAAATCAAACACTAATAATGCTATGAGATTCTGGTTACTATTAGTATAATTCATTTATGTGCAAGGGTAAGACTTGCCAACACATAAAACATATCCTTCAGAGCCAAGGTGAAAAGGGAATCATTCTTTGCCACTTCTTCAAAAAAGAAGAGGAAAGAAGAAAGTGAGATACTATCCTGTGTAAGCTCACAGATAGCTTCTCTTTTCTGCTAACAGTTTTATTCTCTCTCTAGAGTTCTAATGTATGTCAAACCACTGCATAATATTTCTCAAAATTTTAAATGTCAATAAGAATTTCAAAACAAAACAATCTATTTTTGAAAAAGAAATCTTTTCCCATTGTGAAAATAATTATTCAAATGCCATACTAAGCCATTATACCTTCAATTTAGAAAATGTAAATACCCTTGGAAGAATAATACCATAAGGTATTTGACATCATTTACACTTATTATGAATGAAGGCTATGAGAATTGGCTTTTACTGGGAAGAAGAAAGAATTAAGACACTAACTCATCAAGGAAGAACAGAAGACTGAAAGTAAAGGAATAGAAAAAATAACCCATGCAAATGGAAATGAAAAGAAAGCTGGGACAGCAATACTCATATCAGAAAAAACAGATTTTAAAATA
This sequence comes from Phocoena phocoena, assembly GCF_963924675.1. Taxonomy (NCBI): domain Eukaryota; kingdom Metazoa; phylum Chordata; class Mammalia; order Artiodactyla; family Phocoenidae; genus Phocoena; species Phocoena phocoena. Next base: position 97,621,901 of record NC_089222.1, on the reverse strand, counting down.
AAGTCTGTAACAAAAGATGACCATTGTATAATGATAAAGGGGTCAATCCAAGAAGAGGATATAGCGTTCATAAATATATGTGCATTTAATATAGGAGCACCTAAATATATAAAGCAAATATTAACAGGCATAAAGGGAGAAATTGACAGTAATATAATAATAGTAGGATACTTGAATATACCACTTACATCAGTGGACAGATCAACCAAACAGAATATTAATAAGGAAACAGTGGCCTTAAATGACACATTACACCAGATGGTCTTAATAGATATCTGTAGAACATTCTACCAAATAAACAAACAAAAAACCCCAGCAGAATACACATTCTTTTCAAGTGCACATGGAATTTACTCCAGGATAGATAACATGTTAGGCCACAAAACAAGTCTCAATAAATTTAGAAAATTGAAATTATTTATATTAAACAACTTTTCCAACCACAACAGTATGAAACTAGAAATCAATTACAGGAAGAAAAATGGAGGAAACACAGACATGTAGAGACTAACAACATCTTACTAAGAAAAGAGTGAATCGACAAAGAAATGAAAGACAAAATCAAAAAATACCTTGAGATGAATGAAAATAGAAATGCAACTTTCTAAAATCTATAGGACACAGCAAAAGCAGTTCTAGGAGGAAAGTTTATAGTGATACAGGCGTACCACAAGAAACAAGATAAATCTCAAATAAACAACCTAACTTTCCATCTGACAGACTTAGAAAAAGCCCAAAGTTTACAGAAGGAAGGAAATAATAAAGATCAGAGCAGAAATAACTAGAGACCAAAAAAGAAAAAAAAAACACAATAGAAAAGATCAATGAACCTAAGAGCTGGTTTTTTTGAAAATATAAACGAAATTGATAAACCTTCAGCCAGACTCACTAAGAAAAAAAGAGAGGCCAAATAAACAAAATTAGAGGTGAAAAAGAAGTAATAGAAAAAGCCACAGGTACCATAAAGTGGTCAGTCTATCATGATATAGTTTAAGGCTGTCACCTAATGGAAAGGTTTATAGAGCAAATGTTCTCTCAATACTCAAAGCACAACCTGAATGTCTTTTCTTTCTTTTGATTAAATTCCACTAAATGCTCCTGAAAATAGAATATACTACTGAAATATGGTTTGAGTACTTCAATATTCCAGGCTTGTACATAGCCATGCAGGCTGTGCTTGCATTAACAGCATCCTGAGCAACAAGACATGTGGGAAAACTGATAGTGACTGGTATTAAGATGCTGTCACTCCTGTCCTTTCTGTGGCTACAGGACATGTGATTGGCAGCTGAGGTAAGCACATTCCAGTCACAAGGTGAGCTGTACTGTATTTCATTCAGCAACTGCTGAGAGGCCAAGAAGTAGGAATTCCTCTAGGGCAATCCCTGGAAACAGCTATGGAAGTAAAGGAATGCTACAGTTATGTCTGCCCAGATTTAGTAAAAGAATTTAACAAGTACGACACAGAGGAGCCAAGTAGATTAAACAGTATACTAGAATCAAGGCAATCTCAAAGAAAGAATTTTCCATTGACATTGGTTATGACAGATCCTTGGAACCTAAAATCTTTTTTCATCCAGAATTTGCTAATCTAGAATTTACCTACCTAACAAGTAGTAAATGAAGTAATTCAGCATTATCTTATTGGTGTCAGAGTTCTCTCTACAAGGATACTGACCTCACTTAACTGGATGTGCAGAGACTTTGAGGGTCACTCATATTTTGAAGGAAAAAAATGACCAAGTAAAAAGTACCTTTCAAAAAGTAGCTTCATACACAACAATGTGAATGTATTTAATGCCACTGATCTGTACACTTAAAAATGGCTAAAATGGTAAATTTCATGCTATATGTTACCATAATAAAAGAATTTAAAAATTTTTTTAACTTTAAGAGGGCTCATGACACTTGCCCTTCCTCATTCATGGGCCAAAGAATTCCAGTAATTAGGAAATGCTACCCTCCACACTAAAAGAAAATTGGTTTTTGCTGCAAGTGTTTTAGAACTAAGAAGCTAGTACAGTTGACCCTTGAACAACAAGGGTTTGAACTGTGTAGGTCCACTTATATGTGGATATTTTTTCGATAGTAAATACTACAGTTCTACACAATCTGTGGTTGATTTAATCCATAGATGTGCAACCACGTATATGGAGGAACCACATATACAGAGGAACTATGAAGGGCTGACTATAACTTATACACACATTTTTCACTGAGTGGAGGGTCCACGCCCCTAACCCCACATTGTTCAAGGGCCAACTGTCTATTGGATTAAGTTTAATTCCTTGGACTCTTTTTCTTGATTAAAAAAAAATTTTTTTTTAATAAAAACAGCATGTTGGATCTTCTTTTTTTAAAAAAAAAAAAAAAGAAATGCTCACAACATTCAGGTATTACCACACCAGTTTCAGCCTCTGTTTATTGAAATTTCTTCCTGGTTCACATGTCTAAGCACTTGCCACTGACCCAACCTGTGAGAGGCAGACACAAAGTGGTGTTGCAGATGCAAACAGTTGTCTACTTTGACTGCTCTTCTAACCCCTCTCCTACGACAGAAATCACTGGCAATGCCAATTAAATCTCTATCAGCTGATTTTGGGGTGGTTCTAATGCACCTGTTCCTTCTTTGTTCTTTTTTTCTTTTCTCTCTCTTTCTTTTTTACTTTATTTTATTTTTTTGGTGGGCTTTGTGTCTGGCTTCTCTCACTTAACAAGGTTTATCCACGTGTAGCATGTATCAGCACTTCATCCCTTTTCATGACCTTAGTCATTTCAGGCAGCTATAACACCATAGACTGGGTGACTTAAACAACATTTATTTCTCATCGTTCTGAAGCCTGTGAAGTCCACGAAAAACGGGCTAGAAGATTGGAGATTTGGTTCTTGGTGAGGGCCTTCTTGCTGACTTGCAGATGGCCAACTTCTCACTGGATCCTCACATGACAGAGAGAAGATGCTTTAATGTCTTTTCCTTTCCTTATAAGGCTACCAATCCTATTATGTGGGCTCCACTCTCATGAGCCCATGTAAACCTAATTACCTTCCAAAGATCTCTTCTCTTCATATCATCACATTGGGGGTAATGGCTTCAATATTTGAGTGTGGGGGGCAGTAGGGGAGACAGAAACATTCAGTCCATAACATGACCCAATAATATACCATTGTACAAACAATACTACATTTCACTGATTCATTCATTAGTTGACAAGCATTTAGGTTATTTCCACTTTTTGACTATTATGAATAATGCTGTTATGAACATTTGTGTGCAAGTTTGTTTTTTTTTTAATGTTGAGCCTTCTTTTACTTATTTTTATTTTTGTCTGTGTTGGGTCTTGGTTTCTGTGCAAGGGCTTTCTCTAGTTGTGGCAAGCGGGGGCCACTCTTCATCGTGGTGCGCAGGCCTCTCACTGTCGCGGCCTCTCCTGTTGCGGAGCACAGGCTCCAGACGCACAGGCTCAGCAGTTGTGGCTCACGGGCCCAGTTGCTCGCAGCATGCGCGATCTTCCCAGACCAGGGCTCGAACCTGTGTCCCCTGCGTTAGCAGGCAGATCCTCAACAACTGCGCCACCAGGGAAGCCCTGTGTACAAGTTTTTTGTGGCCACTTGTTTCAATTCTCTTGAGTATGTACCTAGGAGAGGAATTGCTAGTTCATATGGCAACTCCATGTTTAACCACTCAAGGAACTGCCAATCTGACTTCCCAAATGGCTGCACCATTTTACAATCCCATAAGCAATATACGAGGGTGCAATTTCTCCAAATCCTCACCAACACTTATTGTCTGTCTTTTTTATTATAACCATCCATCCTAGTGGGTGTGAAGTGGCATCTCGTGATTTTTGATTTGTATTTCCCTAATGATCACGTTTTCTTGTGCTTATTGGTCATTTGTATATCTTCTTCAGAGAAATGTCTATTTGAACTCTTCATCCATTTTTAATTGGACTATTTGCCTCTTTTTTATTGAGTATAAGAGCTCTTTATATTTTAGATACATGTCCCTTATCAGATACATGATTTGCAAATATTTTTTCCCTTTTTGAATTGTCTTTTTATCTTCTTGATAGTGTCCTTTGAAGCATAAAAGTGTTTTGTTTTTTTTTTAATTTTGATGATAAATTGCTTTTTTAAAAAGCTTTTGGAGGTCTGGATCCAGAATAATGTTTTCCTAACACCTCATGAAAAGTTTCATAGAATTTTATAGCAGGAAGGTAATTCAGGTGTATAGTACAAGAAGAACAAGAGAGTTTAATTGATAATTAATTAAAGGGGAAAATATTTTGATGGGTAGAAAATTAAATTTTACATAGTTAATATATAAGAATAAAGGCTCTGTAATATATTTTTACTTCTTTTCATATGTGTAAATGCACATTTTGGGGTGGTGCATTAGAACCACCCCAAAAGAAGATATTAATCTCCTTTCACATAAAACAGATTGAAAGGAGTTATTTTATAAACACAAGCCAGAGGAAAAAAATCTATGCTTGCCCCTAACACTGACTAAGTGAAACTGAAGGGAAAACAGAGTTGTTTACTCAGGTAAATATGTTGGGGATCTATAAATGATGAATAGCTTTATTAAAGAAGTTATTAACTTTATATCCTGAACTACTGCTAATGACATTTTAATAAAAGTTGCTTTTGAAATAAACTTTTCTGGTTAATTTCTCCACTCTCTTTGGACTCTTTGGTAGGTAAAAAAATAAGCTAAATTCACATCTGAAAATTTTATAACAGTTTATGCAGAGCATACAAAGTTAACAGCTTATAAATTCTCCTTACCTCAAGAAAGGAAATGGGCAGAAGTAACCATGAACGACTACTGTAGTCGCTCCTGCTAAAATACTTCTCCAGTGTACTTTTAGCTATTCATTTCCTTCTTTTTTCGAGTTATAACAGACATATAACATTATATTAGTTTCATGTGTACACATAATGATTCAGTATTTTTATATATTGCTAAATGATCACCACAATGTCTAATTAATATCTATCACCACACATAGTTACAAAAAATTGTTTTCTTGTGATGAGAACTTAAGATCTACTCTCTTAGCAATTTTCAAATATACAGTATAGTATTACTAACTATAGTCACCATGCTATACATTGCCAGGACTTATTTATTGTATAACTGGAATTCTGTACCTTTTGACCATCTTCATTCATTTCACCCACCCTCCACCACCCTGCTTCTTCCACCCACCAATCCATTCTCTGTATCTATGAGTTCAGTTATAAATTTTTTTTAGATTCTACATAAAAGTGAAATTATATGGTATTTGCTTTCTTCTGTCTGACTTATTTCACTTATAATGCCCTTAAGGTCCATTTGTGTTGTCACAAATGTCAAGATTTCATTCCTATTTATGGCTGAATAATATATAAATCACATTTTCTTTATCCATTCATCCCCTGATGGACACAGTTGTTTCCATGTCTTGGCTATTATAAATAATGCTACCATGAACATAAGGGTGCACATATATCTTTTCAAGCTAGTGTTTCGTTTTCATCAGATAAATACCCAGAAGTGAAGTTGCTGGATCATACTGTGGTTCCATTTTAAATTTTTTGAGGAACCTCCATATTATTTTCCATATTGGCTACACCAATTTACATTCCTACCAACAGTGCACAAGGATTCCCTTTTATTCATCTTCTCACCAATACGTGTTATTTGTTGTCTTTTTGATAATAGCCATTCTGACAGGTGTGAGGTGATATCTCATTGTGGTTTTGATTTGCATTTCCCTGATGATGAGTGATGTTAAGCACCTTTTCATGTACCTGTTGTCCCTTTGTATGTCTTCTTTGGAAAAATGTGCATTCACATCCTCTGCCCATTTTTTAATCAGATTGGTTTTTTGCTATTGAGTTGTATGAGTTCTTTATATATTTTGGATATTAACCCCTTATCAGGTATATGATTTTCAAATATCTTCTCTCATTTGGTAAGTTGCCTTTTCATTTTGTTGATGGTTTCCTTTTTTGTGCAAAACTGCTCTGCTCTTTAATGATAATATTAAACAACAAGATGGCACAATTAATGGACAAATACTTTTCATAATAAAAAGTACCCTTTGTATTGCTCCATTGTTGCAATAATATGAAATATAATCTTGAGAAAGATGCACTTAGGTTTTGGTGGTACTTTCAAGAAAACACTAGTTCTCAAAAATATTTGTTATTTCCAGTTATTCCCAAGAAAAATGCTGAAACATTAAATGAATCTAAATATTAAGGGCTCCATGTGAAGCCGCATGCTGAGCCTCAGCTCTAGTGAGGCTGTGCAACACCTTGATTTTAAACTTCTAGCCTCTGTGAGAGAATACATTTCTATAGTTTTAAACCACCAAGTTTGTAGTACTTTGTTACAGCAGCCCTAGAGAAGAATACTCTAGCTAACAGTCTCCTCATTGTTCATGAAATACATCAACCTGTTTCCCACCTCCACACCCTTGCTTAACTATTTCGTCACCCCAAATGTCATACCTTTCACCTTTCCACTTATCCTTCCTAGCCTTCGGGACCTCTCTCAGTCCTACTTATTCCAAGAAATTTTCTCCAGCTCTTCCTACCCACTTATGCTCTTAACTGTTCACCGCAATATATATTATATACACTCTTCTCGTACTACTTAAGGTTCTATGTCTTGCTTCCCTAAATGAAAGCTCCATGAATGCATATTCTTATGCTGCACTTATGTAACCTTAAACTTATCAAGCACGAAGACATATTTAATTACTGCATAGCGTCAGATAAACCAAGATAATGGACCTCACAGCTGTAGCACCACCGATATTAAAAACCAAATCTCAGTGACCTTGCTGCAGACTCCTCCCCAGATTCTACACCTCACAGGCTGAACTGCTATAACCCAGTTAGAATGGAATGAATGAGAGCCCAGGTCATTCCCCTGTTGTGCTGCTCAGGGCTAAAATTCCACCCTAAAAGCTATTACTTTCACCTTGTCGTTGTTTTGTGAAATAAAAAGGGGATCTATGAAAGGTTACCACAGCAAAGCTATAATTCCTACAGAATTATAGTAATAGTGATATCAAAGATCTTTGATGCATTTAGGTTGCAGAGGTCTGAGGTTGCTGAGCTTGATATTAATCAAAGAGAAGACTAATAGTAAAATAAAATGAATGAAACAGACCTCAAGAAAAATCTTCCAATCTTCTTTTGTGATCCAAGCATGAAGGAAACATTTTCTCAGAGAGGAATGGCCTTGAATGGATATTTGCAAATTATCTTTCTTTTCTTCCTTCTTTGTTCCCAGCCAATGGCTTTAGATAAATTCTGTTATCATCATATCTTCTTATGTACCTATTTTCAGGAGTCTCAGGTAAGAACCCATGACCCAACTCCTTGCAAAATGTAGGAAAGCTAACTTGCTGCAGGGAAGAACCTTGAATGCAGTTATGGACCAACTGTCAAAGATGCTGTTAGGACAAGGTACACACAAGACACTTCCTCCTCTGGCCTCTCTTGTTAATACAATATGAGTTATAATGGGACTAAGTGGGTGGAACTGGGAAGTTACATTATCAAGACAAAGTCTTCATGGAAGTTCCCCTCTCTGAGTCAGACTTGGGCCAGGACATTGCCTGCCTCCCATGGAATAGTGGAATCTACATGATCAAAAAAATCTTAGGGATTCTCCAAGCCAAGAAGTCATTGCCTCCCCTAAATTATCCCAGAATCCAAAGGGGAATGGCCACTAGATCCTGATGAAACAACTCTTTAATTTACCACCAAGACTATCTGAGCAAAGATTTCACACCCAGCCACCATGAGTCCCATAGAGAGGACTCCACAATTCATTAACCCGCTTCCGCTATCCTCCCCACCACGGGTCACAGCCACTGGAGCTACAGAACTGCCACAGTGAGAGTTTTCCCTCTCTTCTATTTTATACTTGATCCGCATGATTTCCCAGAAAAACTGAGTCTCAAAAGACTCTCACAATTTCTCCCTCTTTCCTTCCCTCTCCTTCTCTCACTCTCACTCTCTCTCTCTGTCATACACACACGCACACACACACGCGCACACACACACGCACACACGCACACATGCATGCATTTGAAGGGCTTGGTTTGGCTCATTATTTCCTTTTCCATAACTTCCATTCATTCAATAGGTTACCAAGTATAAAAAAAAAAAACTTTTCTAAGACACTGGGAAAAAAGCCTTGGCCTCATGGTGTGTCAATGTTTATGATATGCAGGGCCCTCTTGCTCTGTCTGTGGGTATAGCACACACACGCACAGAGCTGGCCATATGGCTGACAGGCACGAATGCCACCAGCCACCACCTTGCTGGGCCTTCAGGCCTTCACAGTGAATCGTCTCTCAGGGACCTACAGTCTTTCCTGAAGTCTGATCTCTATTGTCAACACTCCAGGTCTACAAATAATTTTGTACATTCTAGAATAGTGGTTCTCAACCCGGGTGCACGTTAGAATCACCTAGAAAATTTTATTTAAAAGGTGATGCCTGCCCATCCTAGAGATTCTGGTTTGGTTGGCTGGGAATGGTCTAGGATCAGTGGATTAGTCACCAGGAGGCTATGATGGATGGCCCAGGTCAAGAGAACCTGGGGAGGTGGGGAGTGGGTCAGTGTTCCAGCCTCTTTTTCCAAAAGGCCCACAATCTCTATGTAAATACATATTTGCAAACAGATTTGGGAGGAAAGTGAGATGCTGACTAATTCCTCTCACCATGGGGATTTTAACCCTCTCTGCCCACCTATTACAACTATTTCCCTTTCAATTATAGCCAAAAGCAAATATAAAGAATTTGTTGTAAACAACATTGTTTCTCCTTCCATTTACTGCCTCAGTAGGAAGATGTAACTGTTGGCATTGCATTATTATAATAAAGAGAGAAAACACACCATTCCAAGTGACATTAGAATGTGTTGATCATGCAATCTTGTCCTCTATTCACTCATTTTTATCTAAATTCACAGCAGGAAAAGGGGTCATAATTTTCCTATTTTGTGCAACTATAGGTTATTTTAATAAGAAGCAAGCATAGATAATTATCTGAAAGGTCTTCTATTATAAGAAGCAAATCACTTCTCCTAAAAATACTAGTAAATAACACCCTTATGTGACATATAGTCATAACCCTGCTCCAAGGGAGGACAAGTCCAATTTATCAGATTTTCATCTGCCTCATTAAATTCTCCACTCTTTTCAGAGCCTGCAATTTAATTGCAGAGAGAAACTATAAATGACCCTGCAGAGTGCATGTGGAAGAATTAGCCATCATCTTTGTTTATAAGTTATTCTAAACAAAGAAGCTAGCAAATATGAACACAGTCGATATCTCCCAGGTCACACCAACTGGGGGTAAAAATAGGGTCACATATGTTATAAACAGGAGTTGTTGATTTTGTTCTCCATCTACTCTGCCAAAACTCTGGTCCCCTCAAAATAACTCTCAAAGAATTCTGGGAGTCTTAAGGGGCTACAGGAACTAAGGCTTGTATTTGCTATGGACGTCTGCCCTTTTCCTCTGTCCTGCTCAAGCTCACTAAAGTGAAAGTGTCTCAGACGTAGAGAACAAACGTATGGACACCAAGCGGGGAAAGCGGGGATGGGATGAATTGGGAGACTGGGATTGACATATATACACTAATACATATGAAAGAGATAACTAATGAGAACCTGCTGTATAGCACAGGGAACTCTACTTTGCTGTGCAGTAGAAACTAACACAACATTGTAAAACAACTATACCCCAATAAAAAATAAATTAACTAAATAAAGTGAAAGTGTCTGTTTTGGAGGACTCCAGAGTTGTGAGCTACGCCATCACCACCTTTATGCCTGGAGTGGTTGCTATTACACAGCCGATGCTGACTGACACAGTCTATACCCACGGAGGTTTCTCTTTTGACTCTTTCTTGGAGTCACCTTATCTTAGAACTTAAGTGTGACTCCATGGAGTCTGAGCTGGAGAATTATATGGATAAAAGGCATTTGCTCTGTGTAAGATCATCCCTCCTCTCTGGCTTTGTGCCATTCTCCCAGAATCAAGCATTTTTGTCTTCATTTTCTCCTATGAAATTTTTTATTGAGACTCTTCAGTTTACCTATTCACCCCTCCCCACCCCAGTCCTCCAGATGTATTCATTCATTCATTCACTCAACAGTTAGGCACTGTTGAGGATACAACGATGGCCTGGACAGGTACAGTCTTCTCCTCATAGACCAAATGCCATAAGCAGGTTCTCTGGTGGGGAAGTTGAGGATGCTGTGAGCACGCAAAGGACAGGCGCTTCCTCCCATATGTGTGTAGTCAAGGAATGGTTCTCAGAGGAAAGAAACGGCCTCAGAATGGAAACTAAAACAAGGAGTAGGAGCTGGTCAGGCAAGGCAGAGCAAGAGCCAAGGCACAGAGGGAGAGTACTGGGAGGTGGGACAAGGAAGGCACAACTCCAGACATAAAGAGCATCATGTACAAAGTCTCAGAGGGTAGGCAGAACATTGCAAATTCCAAAGATAATCCCAGAAGACTCACTTCCATCAGATGTTTTACCTTTCTGTGCCAATAACTTGTAATCAGAAAGCGGAAAAAAACAGCTGATTGGGCTTGCTCTTCTGAGTGGTTTTTTTTGAGGTGTTAATTAAGTAGGGACAGGCTCTGAAGTCAAATGGAAATAGAGTTGCCAGATAAACTACAAAATGCCCAGGTAAATTTGAATTTCAGATTTTATATATATATATATATATATGTATACATATATATACATATATATATATTCAAAAAATAATTTTTAGTACAAATATCTCAAATATTGCATGGTATATACTAAAAGTTATTTGTTGTTTATCTGGAATTCTAATTTAACTGGATGTACTATATTTTTATTTGCTAAAGCTGGCAACCGTCAACCATGAAAATGACCAAAAACTTGGTCACATTCACTGGAAAATCAATTGGAAAAAGAAGAGATAAGATTACAAAAGCAGACATCAATGGTAAAAACATAAAAAAAAAAATGCAACTCACAGAGAAAAAGATTACAGCAGGTCAAGCACATTTCCTTGTCTGAATTCTAAATAACTAAAACCCACGCAGAATGTCTTACAATAGCATATAGAGGGTTCTTTGCCACAAGCACTTTATAAGAGCAGGATTGCAGAGGAAGGACCCCTAAGACTGAGTCCCCAACTCACTAGTAATTATCAGTCCAGTCAATGAAACTGACACCAAGAGAAAAGAGACCTGCAGTCATCAAACAGCAGGGTCAGCCATCCTTGGACTCCCGGTCACGCACAGACAAGGTGGTGACCACCTTGTGGTTCTTGAGAATTCTGGTGGATGAAAGCACATCTAAATGCATGTGTGTTTGTCTTCTGGCAGCTCATTATAATAGAGCCTTGTGCCCATGTCTTGTGGTCCAGTCTCAATACATAGGCCCCACCTCTGACTCTGAAGGAAATGGATGAGAAACAGCATGTCCACTGGGAGGAAGAAAGTTTACAACAGCAGAAAACAAACAAAATAGACCGGGAATGGGGAGCAAAGGACTGCTTTCTTAGTCCTGATATGAAGAACAGCAGTGTTTGATGAAGAAATTAAATGGGAAGAATAAATAAATTTATTTATTCATAAATAAATTTTCCATAGATAGGCTTGTAGCAAACCTGAGTTTTTAATGGACACAAGAGAAAGACTGAAGATAGAATATTTTTCTTCTGTTTGCAACTTGAATAAACTGTTGACCTTAAGTGGAAATACACTAAGTTTGAGGACAGATGAGAACAAAACCAATAAATTCCATAGGACTGTAGTGAACGCCAGATGGTGAAAAAGAGTCTTACCAAACCAGACATCTGCTTTCATCTCTAAGAGACAAGAGAGATGTACAAAATATTTTTAAAGGATACCAAAAGAAGAGACATTAGAGATGACAGAGTGTAAAGGCACAGCCTCAGATTTCAAATTGAGAAGTACCCGCATGGTCATTTGTCCATATACCCCTTACCCCCAGCCTTCTGTCCCAGACCCCTGAGCTTCGACAGTAGCTGGTAGTCTCAGTTCTTCACATTCAATCCCAATCTGAAATTATAGTCTAGAGTCCAGCTTTGAACTATTCAAAGCTGAAACGCCTAAAACCCCCTCTTCCTATTCCCTTCCCCTTTCAATCCATCCTCCCCTGCAATAAAACTAAGTATACTCATTCTGGGTTCCAAGATGGAGACAGCCTCTTCTTTCCAGAAGCAGGCACAGCAGTGGGGTGGGTCATGTAGGTTGATCTTCCCACCCAGTTCTTTACATCAAGTTAAAATAAAAAGTAGTTTTCACTCATGAGGTTCATATGTTACACTAGACTTGAATATATATGTTGCATATTTTTTGCAATTAAAAAGTAGGGTTATTTGGAGACATTCCGAAACACATAACCAAAAAAAAAAGGAAAGTTAAGCTTTGCTTGTATGAAACAATGTACAACAGAGGTGAGCCATGTTAAAAATAATCTCAGTTGGATGTTCTTATGAACCAAAGCTTCATTAGAAACCATGCTTTCGGATCAAATCATCTACTGCAAAGTGAACACAACCTTAAAACAGGTGATTCATTCCTATTCTTTCTTTTTTTTAAGAAATAGTTTTCTTATTTCAAAAATAATATCAAGGGACTTCCCTGGTGGCCCAGTGGTTAAGACTCCACACTTGCAATGCAGGAGGCACGGGTTCAATCCCTGGTTGGGTAACTAAGATCCCGCATGCCCGGTGGTGCAGCCAAAAAATAAATAAGTAAACAAATAAAAATTCAAAAACCAAACAATATCAAAAGTTTGGGAAACCAAAAGCACAGAGAAGAAAATTTAAATCACCCATAATCCTATCACTTAGAAGTAACTACTATTAATTTATATGTTGTTATTTAGCCTCCTAGTCTTTGTTCTGTATTTACATAATGTTATTATAAAAATGAAATCATCCTGTGCTTATTGTTTAGGAACAACCTTACCAATAAACGTATATGGGCAACATGCTTACATCATTAAATATTCTTCTAAAACACATAGGTAATTTTTTTATTGCAGTATAGCTGATTTACAATGTGTTAGTTTCAGGTGTACAACAAAGTGATTCAGTTATACATACTTCTTCAGATTCTTTTCCATTATAAGTTATTACAAGATATTGAGTATAGTTCCCTGTGCTATACGGTAGGTCCTTGTTGTTTATCTATTTTATATGTAGTAGTGTGTATCTTTTAATCAAGCACCGTAAAATATTGTACACTGGATGTAAGTGAAAAGGCACTAAATTTGAGGAGAGATGAGAACAAAACAATACATTGATTTTATCTTACAGATGTGCCTTAATTTATTTAACCAATCCTCCTCATTTACCAAGAATTTAGATTATTCCCCACACCAGTTCCCTCACTCTTGCTCCCTTTTCTCTCCCCATTAGCAATAATAAATAGGACATCCTTGTAGCTAACCTTTTTGCACATCTAGTTATTTCCTTAAGATAAATTCCTAGAAGTGTAAGTGCTGGGTCAAAGGGAATTTACTATGCTTCCTGAACCAAATGTTTCTGTTTGCCTCCTGAATTTTTCTAGAATTAAGCAAGATCTCCACATGGGCCATTTTGGTGATAGTATGCAGTTTACAAGCATATTTCTTCTTGCATAATTCATTTACAATTTCTAATTTCATTCTACCAAGTGGCAGATGTTAAACACATGTCTATTAAATTTTTTAAAAAATCAGTCACCGTAACTTTCTTATGCTGACGACTCCAGTCATTTCCAGTTCATTAAACTGTGTCGCAAAATTAAATCAATCCATGAAAGCAACTAAACCTTGTAAAAGCAAGAAAGGGCTCATTTCTGTCCAAAGTAGTAGAGAGAACTGTATTATTCTTAAATCTGAAATCAGTGCGGGCACACACAACAACATGAATAAATCAACAGGCATTGTGCTGAGCAGATGAAGCCAGACACAAAAGAGCACATATTTATGATTCTGTTTATGTAAAGTTCAAGAATAAGCAGAACTAACAGTGAGGGAGAGAAGTCAAATAGTGGTGACCTCTTGAGGTCATGGAAGATGACTGACTGGGATGCGGCCCAAGGGAGCCCTCTTGGGTCCTGGAGATACTCTATTGGTCTGGATGACAGCTGCACAGGGATATGGAAGAAATTATTGAAATGTACATATAAAAAATTGAACAACATATTTAAAATTTGTGTACTTTTACTTTATGTACTTTACTGTTGTATGTTGTACTTTGATTTTTTTTAAAAACTCCAAAAAAAATCAAGTTCTAAATCAGTGGTTTATGTATTCGTTTCCTAGGGCTGTCATAACAAGGTACCACAACCGGTCATCTTAAAACAACAGAATTTTATTCTCTTACCGTCCTGGAATCCACGAGCTGAAAACAAGATGTCAGCAAGGCCATGCTCCCTCTAAAACCTGTAGGGGGAACTCCTTCCTTGCCTCTTCCTAGCTTCTGGTGGTTTGCCAGCAATCTTTGGCATCCCTCGACTTACAGATGCATCACTCCAATTCTCTGTCTTCATATGATGTCCTTGCTGTGTCTCTTGTCTTCACATGGCCGTATTCTTATAAGGACACCAATCATATTGAATTAGGGGCTCACTCTTCCCATTTGACCTCAACTAATTACATTTGCAACAGCCCCATTTTCAAATAAGGTCACATTCTGAGGTACTGGGGGTTAGGATTTCAACATACAATTGGGAGGGACATGATTCAACCCATAGAAGTTTACACTCTTCTTTTACATTTTCTTCCAAAAATTTAAGTTCTGCAAAAGGAACCAAAATGAAGGAAATGGTGTCTGGAAGGTTTTATATCAGTCAGCAGTAAATAAACTCTATTTGCAAGGAGATTCCTCAGGAAATCCTCAGTCAGGGCTACAGATCTGTTCTTAGTTTCCAGAATATGTATCAGAGGGAGGGAAGACACTTGTGAAAAATTACACAAGGGGAATTTGAAGATATGAAGAAAGAGCTCACAGGCATAGCAATTCAGTGCAGTACTTCTGAAATACTAAGATATGTTATGGTTCATTGTTGTCCCAGTATCTAGCCAGCTGGCTGCCTCAAGGAAAGTTTTTTGGCAGCACAGAAAACAGCAGTAGAGAGTCAGCCTCTCTGGGTTTTGTATTCCAGAGTGAGAAGAAGATTAGGTGTGTAGCCACAGTACTTTGGGCAAAAATTTGGAGGCAGAATCTCATCCCTGCACCTTAGATGTGAGAAGGATTCTTTTGGCATTGGCATGGAAGAAAGAAGAGAAAGGGGGCTTACTTTCTGATTCCTAGTAGACCCACTCAGGTTGGGAGGGGGTCAAATGCCAGTGAGGGAAAAACTGCAGCAGAAAAGACCATGGACAGCCTCACAGGTATTTCTGTCCCAGGTGTGGCCCAGCATCAGCAGAGGGCCCAGGGCCATGTGAACAGCTCAGGGTCACCTCAACAGAGACCTACAAAAGCCAAGAATTGAAGGGGCTTCTTGCCCAACACGCAGCAACAAAAAAAGTGATTCATTAAATTGATTACTAAATCTGACATAGTTTGTCCCCATTTATAAGACATTTCAAATAAATAAATGTACAAATCAGAAAAATACATCCCTTGTCAGATCACAAATTTCAATTTTGGGTTCAGGGGTCATAGTCACCAAAAACATCCAGCAAAAGGGAAAGTTATTCAGTGTTTCTAAGAGCACGAAGAAGGACAGGAACTAAAATTGAATTAGAGCTGAAACTTGGAACCAATGATTCAACTTTTATCAACTGTTCAGTTCATATCTAAAGAAGAAGAAACAAAAAGTATCTGGCATGCTGTCCAGGATATAAGAGCATAAAAGGAACTCAGACCAACAAGAGCTGGTCAGTCTTGCCCACAAAAATGAAACTGGCAGAAGAAAGCACTAGGTGGGAAGCAAAGCAAGATCTGTGAAAAGGATTCCAATGGTAGCTGGGCACACCTTGCTGCTTCTCTTAAATCCATCTGCCAATATTATCTTAACCATGAGCGGCTCCCCAGCTGTAAAAAATGTACTCTGCTAACAAAACCACTTTTAGAAGAACATCGACCAAAAGCAGACGTATTTATACATACACAACTTGACGCTGTCTTTGCAGACAGGACTGGCCTGTATCCATTTGATATGTTCATTGTTAAATAGTTCTACCTACCCATTTTAGCAACACTGAGTAGTTCTGCCTTTCACCTGACCTCTTAGATGACCGTGATTTCTGAACCAAATTTGGAAAGTCTGATCTGACAAGGGAATCCTTTTTTTCTGATCTGCGAATTTATTTGTGTAATGTATATATATATTTATAGTCTTATAAATGAGGACCAATTATGTCAGATTTAATTAGAGGTTTATTCATTTTACTGAAAAGAATAAAATTACATGAAACTGAGTCTTGGCAAGAAAATCCAGGACATATGGTCATCAGACGAGGAAAACTGGGCTTTGTAGAGGAGAGAGCAGCAGTCATCTGGAAACTGTCCCTTGTTTCTGACAGCAGAGGAATTTACCTCCAGAAAATTGATCACTCTGTGAGTGCAAGGTCCAGCTCAGCCTCATGTGCCAAGGAAGACCTAACTATCATCTGGTGATGATAATGAGAAAAGAATGATTGCACAGGCTGAAGCAAAGCATGTGCTCGGATCCAATTTCCTTTGACTGCATTCAGACAGTCCCTGGTCTACTGTCAGCAGGCCCCTATGTGCTCCTTTCCAACCTAAGCATACTTGTGTTGCTCCATGGATGTCTGAGGTCTCTTTCTAACAGACCTAACCACGAGATGGACTTTCCTGCATGTTTGCCGATTCTGTTAGTTACATCTCGTGCTTTGCATCTCAAATTAATTCATCAGCAGATGAATATTTTGGCCAGAGCAAAAATAGTGAATATTTCCATTTCTAAAAAATCATTACAGAAAACAAAAATTACTTCCATTCATTGATTATTCTCCACCATGGACCTATACATTTAATCTTTAAAATAAATAAGCTGATATCTTGGTTGAGGGTAAAAGTATGACAGTTCTGAAATCATGAAAAAAACATAAGTGAAATTGATTCTTCTGACGTCATGCAGGAGACCTGACATCTAATAAAACACGCTCTTCTATAGATGAGGACCTTGACTCACAAACCTGACATCTAATAAAACACGCTCTTCTGTAGATGAGGACCTTGACTCACAAAGCGCTTAAGGCAGCAGCTCTCAAACTGAACGTGTATCAGAATCTCCTGGGACGTGTCAACTCCAGCATCAGAGATTGCTGCAGTGGGTCTGGAGGGGAAGGCCAGGAATCTGCATGCAGGAGGGTATAACCTACATATTTAACAATCACCCCAGGTGATTCTGTTGCAGGTGATGTCCAGAATGCACTATGAAAAGATACTGAAACCACCCCCCAGAGTCATGAAAACAAAACCAGCAGAGTCTGAGCTTAGAATGTGGGGACTGAGATGAGGGATAAGGAAGCTGTCCGGGCTCTTGGGCCTGACTCTCCCTCCTCTGCCCTGCTCCTCACTGCCAGGCTGCCCTTGCACTTACCCTGAAAGCTATCTAAGTTAAGATTATATTGGAATTAAAATTTGAACGACATGGTGCAATATATACTTCAATGTATACCACTAGATTATTTTGCCCCCATAATAAACATCAGGTAATTTTATTACCTTTATATCACAGGAGATTGAAATGACACTCAAAATTGTTAACTGTCCAAAATCACACAGCAAGAAAGTAGAAGAGCCAGACACAAATTTACCCTGGAGGCACATAATCCTCCTACTGCTTCCCTGAAGGGTCCAAATGGGATGAATCAGCTTTTCCTACTTAAAAGTTTGCCCCCATCAAGTGGCTCCAATTTCTCTCCTCGTCCTTCCATCAGTCAGTTAGTGACATTTACTTGGCACCCGCTGTCTTCAGAAGGCCAAATACAGGAACTCAAAGGCCCCCAATTGCTCTTACAGGAGCTCAGGACACTCTAAGGCCTGAGAGTACTTTTCATTTGTACCAGTTGACTTTTTCACTTCTGCAGGAGCACATCTGGCCTTCTGGATGGAGCTAATAGTGGGTTATAATAAAACTTTTTTCCAAACTGCTTCCTGATTTGTATTCAGTTTTTAAAGCACAACATGGTTTGGAGTATTTAACTCTTGCTAAAAGCAGAACTGGGAATTCTCTTGAAAATAGAACTGCCACTTGTAACTTAAGCCCCAATGCAAAATCCAGAGCCTTTAGAACTGACTACTGAGCGACCTCAAACTTGAGAGAAAAGATATTCTGTACCCTTGAGGCACAAATGCCCTCTCCACGGCCAATCCTGTTACCCTCAGCCATCAATCCAGTACCACCCCCTTCCTGTGGGTATAAAAAGACAGTTGGGAAGGAGTGGGAATTTTCTAGAAGTCTATGGAGAGGTTTTTTGGCTTTTCCTCCCCTTCCTTGAGAGGCAGGAGCAGTATTGCTAAAAGTGAATGTCTTGTAATACGAGGATTAACCTCAGCAGTCTTAACACTGTGGGCCCCCAGCTGTCTCCTAAACATTTTCAGGGGGTTCACAAGGTCAAAACTCATTTCATAAGAATCCTAAGATATTACTTGCCTTCTCACTGTTTTGATTTTTGCACAGATACTACGAAAGCAGTGGAGAGTAAAACCCACGGGTACCTTAGCAGGAATCAAGGCAGTGGCACCAAACTTAATCATTGTATTCTTAACCTCCACCACTCACAGTTAGAAGGAGAAAAATGATACCCACAAGGATGTCCTTGATGAAGTACTAAAAGTTATTAATTTTATTATACCCTGTCGCTTGATTACCTGTCTTCTTAATATCCTGCAAGAAAATGAAGGGAAGTACACGTAAAGCACTTCAGCTGCATACTGAAGTACCCTGTTGTCTTCAGGGAAAGTATTATGTGATGGAGTTGTGAGCTGAGGTAGCTGCTCTTTTCATGGAATACTGTATTAGTTTCCTATTGTTGTTATAACAAAATGCCACAAACTTAGAACAACACAAATTTACTATCTTACATTTCTGGAGGGCAGTAGTCTCATGTAGATCTCACTGGGCTCAAGGTGTCAGCAGTAAATTCCTTCTGGAAGCTCTAAGAAAAAAATCCCTTTTTTCGTTTTTTTGGGAGGCCTTTTCCAGCTTGCAGAATCCATCTGCTTTCTTCAGCTCATGGCTTCTTCTTCTAATTTCAAAGCCAGCAGGAAAGCATCTCCAAATTCCCTGCCTCCCTCATTCACCTATAAGGACCCCTGTGATTACACTGGGATCAGCCTGGTCATCCAGGACAGTCGCCCTGTCTTCAAATGCTTACCTGAATCACGTCTTCAATGTCTCTTTCACTAGCAAAGTAACATATTCACAGGTTCCAGGGATTAGGACACAGACATCTTTGGTGGACCATTATTCTGCTTTCCGTAAACATTATTTTTACTTGAAGGAATGAATAATAGACAAACTATCATTTTTCAGACTTGGGTATTTGGCAGATACTTTCTCAAAATCAGCAAAGTAAGCCTGTCACTTCTAGGAAAACAGCTCATAGTATTCGTTATCAAAAATAAAATTCAAGTTCTCAAGTGAAAATTAAAATTTTGGAAAATTTGTGTCTACCACAATGACCTTGAAAACTTCCTGATACTTAAGGACTTTTCTAATGACATTGGTATGTGATACTTTGGATATTGCAATAATGAAAGATGTTCACAGTTGGAAGATCTGATTAGGTGAACCAATATTTTTCAAATAGTCACTGCATATTAAGAAATCATGCATGGGTTAATGATTATTCAATGTGCAAGAGGGATCAATGGATTTTAATGCAACATAGTATGAAAAGTTTGATGATATGGTTTTAAATTCCACATTGCAACCAACCTCTAAGAAACTACCACTTTCAAATTTTGGTATAGTATTTAAGAAGATTACTCACGTCTGTAATAACCTATATGGGAAAAGAATCTGAAAAAGAATAGGTATAACTAAATCACTTCGTTGTACACCTGAAACTAACACAACATTATAAACTAAATATACTTCAATATAGAAGATAAAGAAAAAAGAAAAAACAAAGACTACTCACAATTACCTGAAGACACTATCAGGATATTCCTCCCTTTCCAACTGTGTATCTGTGTCATGCCAGATTTTTTTTTATATCTCAGTTTTAAAAAGATCACAACTTTAAAGACTAAATGCAGAATAAGATATCAGAATCCAGTTATAATCTATTAACCCAGGCACTAAAGATATTTGCAAAAATGGAAAACAATGCTACTCTTCTCATTGACGCTTGTTTGGGAAAATATAGTTATTTTTCATTAAAAATAATTAAGTTGATATGTAATGGGTTTATCATTGTTATTTTTAACTGAATTAATAAATATTTTTCAATTTCTCAGTTGTAATTTTAGCATGGCAAATATTGAGAGCTATAATTCACACAAACAAAAGACATTCAGAGTCCTCAATAATTTTAAGAGGATAAAGTGGTCCTGACACCAAGAACCACTCATCTACCCTAAACCTACCAGAGCAAGAAACAGAAGTGAAGAGATGATAGGGTAGAGTGGAGCCACAGTGAACCCTAATAATGATTTCAAGTGACCTGAGTAATGTAACTTACACCATCTTCTCAATGCCCTGTCCCCAGGGAGAGGGGAACAAGCACAAGGCAGTTGAAGGGGGTTGAAGAGGTGCAGGCAGGACACAGTGCAGTAAGCATCCCCCTACCAAACCCTGGGAGAACAGAGTCATGTGCCCCCACGAGGGCACCAGCACCTGTGACACCTGCCATATAGAAGGCATCAGCACTGGTACAGGGTTAGCTGGAAAGGCAAAGTCAACCAACACAGTGTGATATTTGTCCCTTTCCTTCTCTTTTATCAGGGTCCCAATCCACCTGAGGAGCTAGGGAATCAGAAGGAGAAGGGGGAAATCCAGAGGAGAAGGGGGAAATCCAGAAGAAGACCACACACCATCAGAATGAGAAAGGTACAGGACTAGAAAGAAAGACCAAGACCCATCCCATCTCAAGTTCCTCCAGCCACAAATCTGGCTAGTAATGGAGGAGACTGAAACTTTAAAATGAGAACTTTGAATCTGATAGATTCTCACTAACCAAAGGATCTGGAAAGTTAATGAATCTATCCAATATAACAGGAAGGAATCTGTTACTCAGAGGGTGTAAAGTTAGGGAACAGTCCCCAAAACCACTGTCACTTAAGGCACCAATTGCAAGTTCAGGGATCCCCAAGACTACCTCAGATTCAATAACTGACTAGAAGGACTCAAAAAACTCACTGAAAGCTGTTATACACATGGTTTTGTTTTGTTACGGTGTTACAGTGTTAACGTAGATTAAAATAGCATTTTAGGGCTTCCCTGGTGGCGCAGTGGTTGAGAGTCCACCTGCCGATAAAGGGGACACGGGTTCGTGCCCTGGTCCGGGAAGATCCCATGTGCCGCGGAGAGGCTGGGCCTGTGAGCCATGGCCGCTGAGCCTGCGTGTCCGGAGCCTGTGCTCCGCAACGGGAGAGGCCACAGCAGTGAGAGGCCCGCGTACCGCAAAAAAAAAAAAAAAAAAAAAGCATTTTAATAGCTATTGAATAGATGCATGGGACAGAGTCCAGGAAAGCTCCACACACAGAGCTTCCAGTTGTCCCCTCCAGTGCATTCACAGATAACATTAACTTTCCCATTAATAATGTGTGACAATACACACTGAGTATTACCAACAGGCAAGCTCACCCAAACTTTGGTGACCAGAGCCTTTACTGAGGCTCACATGGCTGACCTCCACCTCCAGCCCCTCTCGAGAGTGAGCTGATACAACACGACCCAAAGTCCCCACTACAAACTACATTGTTAGACTATCTGGTGTGGCCCAAGGTCCCCAGATAAACAAAGAAACTTTTATCAGGCAGAATATTTCAAAGGCTTAAAGATTACCTCCCAGGAGTCAAGGTCAAAGGCCAGACCTCTCTCTGAGCAAAGTTAAATTCTTTACTACACAGCAGGGAAGGGAGATTCAATTCAATGAAGCTGGTGGAAATGATGGGAAAAAGTAAAAATATTTCTTGTTTGTGCTCCACCCACTGACCACAGGGATGTGGCCTTACCCTTCTTACCCATGACCTGAGCTTTCCTCCTTTGAGCCTCTCTTGGCACTGGTATGAGTGATTGTGCATTGGCGTAGCCTGTATATACCCCTCCCCATCTGAGAACACAAAATACCAACTAGACAGAATCAGGCAGGAGTTTATAAAAAAACACATGGGATGGAATTCCAGCATAACATCCTCTCATTTTTATTAGCTCTTCTTAAAATGCAAATATAGTGGGAAAGTTAGGACATCAGTATCTATCATTCTAGCTTCCATATGCATTAGTTTTATCCTACTGCTTTGCATCCTGAAAGCTGAATTAAAAGAGTTGTTTGGGAGAAATAGAGATTAAAATATGGTGAGTCATGGAAGGCCTTTCATTCAAGCAGATGAGTCTTTGAAGCCACTTCTGTTGCTAACTTTTCTTGCTAATTGTGTCCAAAACTCCTAGAATTTCTCAAGAGTTACCTAGAAAGAAACTTCTCAAGTGACCATCATTTACTAGTGTCTACCGGAGCATCATATTGAGAAGGATTCTGAAGCCACACCTGAGCTCTGTTAAAAAAAAGTGTGGTAATCCATTAGTAAGGTCTGTAAGACCACAGGAGAGGAGAGTAGCAGGATCTGTGCCTCATATTTCTTATCCTGATCTAATCCTTTGACTTCAGCCCCATATGCTGCTCTTGAGGGAAGCAGCACCATTTGCAGACCCTCAAACTAAAGACTTTGACGCTTCATCCTTTCCCCGCTCACTGACCAATCCAGCCATCTGGTCCAAGTTTCTCTCTTTGTGATAATGTTTAACTCCTAGTGGCCCAGAGACTATGTACCATCCAGCAAGCACCACTGACTCTAAATTCAAGAGCAACAATTGTCTCTTCACAGCTGTGCTTAGGGCTAATTCCTCAGCATGTTCTGAATGCCCAGACCCAAAAAGGAGATGGCAGAAGTGGGCTTAATTTCTCCAGAGCAGTGCTGCATATCTACCCCTAGTGACTGAGAAGCATCAAGTTTTAGCTCCAAAGCTCTGACCGTGTCACCAGCAGCAGCACAGCTAAAATTTGTGTATTTACTATGTGCCAGACATTAAGCTAAGCACCTTTAATGTTCTACCAACTCTGTAAGTTGCATATGACTATTAGCCCCATTTTATAGAGGAGGAAACTGAGAGGTAAAGAGGTTAAGTAACTTGCCCAAGGTCTAGCAAGGTTTTAAGTGGTGCACGTGAGTCCAGAATTTCTACTCTAAATATTACATTTTATCGCTTGTATCTTGAAAAAAGCAGTCAGGCACAATTGTGTTCTATGGTTTTAAGTCATGCTGATTACATATTCTACTCTATAATAAACCTGAGTGTTTTAATATAAAAATTATATTATTTCCCAAACATCTTAGTAAAGTTGATACTCCAACAAGAGATGACATATTTATCCTGAGGCTCTGTTCCCTGAGGAACTTCCTCCGGGAGTTCGGGTACAGTGTGAGAGAAACAGCAACAGAGCATTTGATTTTGCTCTACTTATACCAAATGATAAAATCTGTGAACTCAGAAAGCGGATGACGTGATGATGTTCTCCATCCATCCATCCATCCATCCATCCCACATGCGTTTCTATGAACAATGGGGTGGAGGGTTCAAAAAAGAAAGAAGGGCTAGGATACTCTAGTAAAAAAGAAAAAGAGAAATAAATATTTTCACTTATAATAAATATACAGATTGACAGCATTTGAAAATCACTTCCTACTTTCACAGAGAAAATGAAAGAAATAGTCATTATTAATTATAGGGAGCCATTAAGTTGGGTCATATAAATGGTCATGAAAGTAAATAGTTTTTTTAGAGCTCTAGGCCTCACTTCTTATTCCTCAGTTCAAGACCCTCGAGCCTTTGTCCTGTCACCTTTCCTAACATCAGTGACATGTTTCACGTCTAAGTACTTGCAGGTAAAAGTTCTACGTCATCTCAAATCCCCATAAGCCAAAATGTTTAGGGTTAATAGCAACAAAGCATTGTGTAGCAAATTACAGATAATTACAAGCATGAAATAACACGTAGCATACGTCAGTAATATACTCAATACTGAGGCCAAATTCCATAAAGATCAATTCTCTGGAGATTTCTGGGACAACTCTCTAGAACTGTATTGTGTCTGCCACATGATACAACATTGCGTACTTTCAGTTATGTGTCATCTCCTAAGGTATGTGATCTTAATCTCCAGTATTTGATGAGTAACCTTCGAAGTGTATATAATTAATCCTATGTGAGAAACTTGGCCAATATAAACTGAAAACCTAAAGGCTGACCTTTAGTTGGCTTTAGCAGGTGACATTCTATATATAGACAAAATAATCAAATAAACCAACTAACCAACCAGAACAGCAACACTTTTTTTTTCTTCTTCTGTATCCAAGAGTGCAGGAACATTGTCCCATGAATAGACGGTAGCATTTTGACTGTCATACCAGCAACATATTGTTTACATGTGGTTTTGCTCCTCCATCCAAGGGCTGAGCCAATGCCAGACCTACATAAACCTGAGGCCTACAGCAGGAACCCAAGCTTGCTCGCACAGGAGGAAAGTAAAATGACATGTGGAATCCCTGCTCTCAGCCTTTGACCAGCTGCAGAGGCCAGGCCTGAACACCAACTCAAAGAGAGCTGGCTATCAGCTTTGACCATCCTCTGGTGCCTTGTCAGCAGTGGGCAAAGGCAGGCCTGCCACCAGGGAATGCAGAGGAACAGGGAGCAACAAACTCAATACTAACCAAGTTGTTCCCAGGCAGAAGTAAAGAAGAAAATGCAGGTCTTCAGGTCACACCTGCACTCCTTCCAGCCCCTTTACTACACCACTTTCCACTGCTGGAGACCAAGTAGCACTTGATCAGTAGATAACTGAATACCTGACATCTACCTCTAATACAGTGTATTCGTTTGCTAGGGCTGTCACAACAAAGTATTACAAACTGAGTGACTTAAACAACAGAAATTTATTGTCTCACAGTTCTGGAGGCTAGAAGTCTGAGACCAAGGTGTCGACAGGGTTGGTTCTGTCTCAGGACTGTGAGGGAAACTGTTCCACGCCTCTCTCCTGGACTCTGGTGGTTGGCATTTCTGTTTATGGATGCATCATTCTGATCTCTGCCATGATGTTCACATGGTATCTTCCCTGTGTGTATGTCTGTGTCCAAATTACCCCTTTTTATAAAGTTGTATAGATTAGGGCCCACCCTACTGATCTCATTTAAATTTGATCATCTGCAAAGACACTATTTCTAAATAAAGTCACATATTCAGGTGTGTTAGGACTTCAACATCTTTTGGGGGACATAAGTCAATCAAAAACATGCGAGAGGGGCTTCCCTGGTTGCACAGTGGTTGAGAGTCCGCCTGCCGATGCAGGGGACGCGGGTTCGTGCCCTGGTCCGGGAGGATCCCACATGCCGCAGAGCGGCGGGGCCCGTGAGCCATGGCCGCTGAGCCTGCGCGTCCGGAGCCTGTGTTCTGCAACGGGAGAGGCCGCAACAGTGAAGGGCCCGCATACCGCAAAAAAAAAAAAAAGTATGCGAGATAAAAATATCTCGTAAAGAGGTGAACTGGACTCTGTGAGTCAGTCTAGAGCGTAAAGGCTCCCTTCTCACAAAATAGAGATTGCCTGGAAACAGGAAGGGAAGAGTGAGTCAGAGCACGGGTTAAGGTGCAGTTATCTGCCCTCTAGTAGTAATAAGTGACCCAGTGAATGCCTGGGTTCTAAAAGGCAGGGTGAGGATTCTTGGGAACATGTTAAATTTAAGTGGCCACATCAGAGAAGATGTTACCCATCTCAAGTCACAAAAACACTCGTTATTTGTTTTGTTCAAATGGCAATTACCAGGATGCAAGGATGTATATATTTTTGTGCGGGTCCTGGACCTTTTACCCTCAGTTCTATTTTTATCCCTTCCACTCCTCTACATTCCGTCTCAGGGGGCTGACTCTGCAGGCTTTGTTTCCCAGGATCCTGTGACAGGTGGATTCTGGCCAAGTCAGGCCAACGGGAGGTACTGAGAGTAGATGGGAGTGCAAGAGGAAGGGAAAAACCTCTCCTCCTCACGCAGCTTCTCTTGTAGCAGCTGCACATCCTCCATGGCTCAGGTTCCCTCTAGACAGTCCAGTATTTCTCAAACTTCTTCCAGATGCCCTGACCTCCTGAGCACACTACATCCCCCTTTTGGCCCTCTAGCCTAAGGATGTTAGTGGTTTCTCTGGGTAGCCTTACTGACCCCTATTTGCCTCCAGCTTCCCCATCAGCAGTTTAATCTATTCCCTGAATTAAATCTCCTCTGTTAGAATCTGAAAGCAGCAACACCCCAAAGGCAATGAGCACACTCAGAGCCAGGTCTTGATCTCTATAAGTCATTCTCCAGCGCTGTGGTAGGGAAAGATTAAGACGAGCCTGGAACATCTTTTGGGATCAGAATGTAAGAAAATACTCAAATAATAAAGGAGACATGTCAAAAGGACACAGAAGCCAGAATAAAGTGGTTCCCTCTGGACAAAATAGGGACAATTTGAACATAAAGATAATGATAATATCATTATAATTCATTAAACAAATTATGAAAACAAGATTTTGTACTGATATGAATGGATTAATTAAAGTTTGATGAGGAACAGGATATTCACATAGTCTCAAAGTAAACTATCTCTTCAAATAGTAGCTATAAAGAGGGAAAGATTAGCTTTATGGTAGAGAAGTCTGACAGACTACAAGAAAGTGATCAAAGGGAACATGATCAATAACAGGACAAACCAAAAATGTGCGCCACCTGATGGGATGCATTGAGAACACAGCACCATTCATCACTCCTATGTAACCTGAATCTAATCATGAGGAAACATCAAAGCCAAATTGAGAGATATTCTACAAAGTAAATGGCCTAGAATCTTCAAAAGTGACAAGCTCATGAAAGTTTATGGTTGTTTCAAAGTAGAAAGAAATAAATAAACCCCTCTGTTGAAAACTTAGTGATTTCTCTTTTTGTTGTTTTTTTTTTTCGGTTCGCGGGCCTCTCACTGTTGTGGCCTCTCCCGTTGTGGAGGACGCGCAGGCTCAGTGGCCATGGCCCAAGGGCCCAGCCGCTCTGCAGCATGTGGGATTTTCCCGGACCAGGGCACGAACCCGCGTCCCCTGCATCAGCAGGAGGACTCTCAACTACTGCGCCACCAGGAAAGCCCTTAAAGTGATTTTTGTTTTCTGTATACTTGATTGACATCCTTACCTTCTAAATAGTAAGCTCTTATAGGCAGAGAGCTTCTTTATATCTTCCACAACACAAGCCCAGTGGCATGCACGTAGTTAATACCAAACATGTATTTGTTGGTTTGACTAATGGAAGAACTCGATAGTCCATTTTAGTGAATTTGTAAACTTCAACTGGCAAAGCTAATCAGTCCAACTGACTAAATTGGTCTCAAGGCTCCAAAGTCAATTATCCGTCCTTATGATCTGTGGTAACATGCTGACTGTTGGGCTTCATTTTAACCCCAGCCTAAGCATTGGTTATTTGGATTTAATAGCATGCTTTTATTTAAACCCTCACATTGTCTTTTTGCCTACACAGCAGCCCTGTGAGATAGGCAGGGTTGGTATTTTACCTCTACTCTATAGATGAGGACAAAGGAGAGAGAGTTAAGTGATTCAGCCAAAATTACCCAGTTAGGAAGTAGCAGAGCAGAGATTTAAACTCAGCTATTTCAACTCCAAATCTTCCACACACATCTCTGAGCGTGTAAAGAACTAGGAAAGGAGTGTTCCTGTAGGTGACTCATCCAGCCAATTGTTCCAAAAAGGATTTGAGTGGCTAAGGATGTCAACAGCTTCAAATCCACATATGAAGGATCACATGGTTAGATGATAATGTCTACCTCTTAAGGTAAGCTCCCTCTCTCTTTGACAGAGAATTTGAGCAGCATCTTACCAACACAGACTTAAAGACCCTTCAGATGATATAGGCAATAACACATTTATAAATAATTGTACTGTAAAACCTCTTAGACATCAGAAATGTGGGGCATAAAAAACTAAACAGTGATTTTCAAATGCCTAAAAAGGCATCTTGCTAATAAATATTCTACAGATTAACAGTAAATAAATCAAGAAACACAAATACTAGGCTTGATATTGAAGCATGTTAGCTACATAAATATTTACATTTTGAAAAAAGAATGCATGGGTACAAATACTTAAACTAAATTAGGTTCTATTTTACACTTTGCTCTGTTTTCCAAATTTTTCACAGTGAGCATCTTCTACTTAATCATCTGCTTTATCATTGCTATATTCCCAACACTAAATAGGTTACTAAGTGGATCTTTGTTAGATTAATGAATCAATAAATCAATCAAAAACAGAATAATAAACTAAAATGTGGAATCAAACTGTCTATAGTATTAAATTTTTACTTCACATGCTTCTCTTCATATTTACATTTTGGAAATCAGTACTGCTTCAGATTACCAGACATTCCAACAAGATGTTAAAAGGCAAAATTGTAGACATTGCTGAGTTAATATTTAGTACAACATTTAATAACTCTGCTGCAAAAAAAAAAAAAGAGCTTGTCAAAAAAGGCAGGTATAGGAATGTAGTCAAAATGGAGACTTCAAAACAAGAAAAATATAGTCCTGCTTAGCTAGAGTTAGGAAACTAAGCACTGACCTTGTGCTTTCCCTTTTTCTCTTAAGTGACATTAACATAATTTCTAAGGATATGTAGGTGTGGCACCAGACTTCCCTGATGTATAGTGCAAAGTGGCCCAGTCATCTGACAAATCCTGTGGGATTAAAAGTGGAGCCTGGGGAACATAGACCAAGCAAAATGATGCCCCCATAAAACAACTTGTTCATGGGACTTCCCCTTCCATGCTCCCAACGCAGGGGGCCTGGGTTCAATCCCTGGTTGGGGAACCAGATCCCGCATGCATGCCGCAACTAAGAAGTCCACATGCCGCAACTAAGAGTTCACATGCTGCAACTAAAACATTCCCATATGCTGCAACTAAAAGATCCTGGGTGCTGCAACTAAGACCTGGTGCAGCCAAAATAAATAAAGTAAATAAAATAACAATGATTCTTAAAAAAAAAAAGAAATAACTGTTCATTAAAAAAAACTTAAAAAATAAAACAACTTGTTCACTATATAGCATATTCATGTAAGAACAAAGGCAATCAAAAAAGTCATAGAACTCTGGATCTGGAAAGGATCTTAGATGCTACCAAGTTCAACCTCCCCCCACTCCCACCCCTACTTGCAGATGAGGACTCCAGGGCTAGAAATGGTGAAAGACCCACCCAGGTAGAAGAATTAGGAATAGAAAAATAGTTGTTGAAAGTCCCAATCCACGACTCCTTCAGCTTCTCCATATTTTCCATAATTTAAATTTAAAATGCAAATATGGTGTAGAGTAAGGTTAGGAAACTTTTTCTGTAAAGGGCAAGATAGTAACTAATTTAGGCTTTGTAGGCCATATGTTCTACTATGGTCACTCAAGTCTGCCACTGTCGCATGAAAGCCACCAAAGACAAAACATAAACAAATGTGCCTGTGTTCCAATAAAATTTTATTTACAACAACAGGCACTGGGCTGGATTTGCCCTGTGGGCAGTAGTTTGATGACCCCTCCTGCTCTAGAGGAACAGCACTGCACTTCCTACAACTCTGGATTCACTGCCTTCAGATTCATTGTTCAGTCTATGCATGTGTGAGTGTGGAATAAGAGTTGCATTTTGACCCATATCCCCAAAGCGTCTAGAAAAGACAAAAAACTCTCCCCAACCAATGTCATAAATTATTAAAATCACACACTTATACACATACCTCAGAGAAAGTAAGTGTGAAAGGGTGGGGAGACAAGCCAATGAGTGAAAGTTCTGGTTATGAATCAGCTGCCTCTTTTTCCTCCTAGCCATTTAATTAATGAGATCAAATCAAGTGGCCAAGCTTCTGTGTTTTTTGGTATTTAGGGTACTCATTAACTACCTATAAATCTCTGCTGCTCTCTGGTGGTAACATGAAACTGTTAGAAGACATTCCAGTAAAGTTGGGTACAGTAGAATTTAGAAACTGAATTTATAAAATACTCTAGGACAATTAAAGAACGAAACAAGAGTGAGATGGAGAATTTTCAAACTTACTAGGCAGAATTATAACCAAATCCCTAAAATACTTCCATAAATGGTTTTCCTTGGTCTTAAATCCTGATTTTTTTACTATCAGGACAAGAACCAGTTTTTCTGACACCAGAAGTTTCTGTAGTTTTTTCTTTCTCTAAAGCAGGAGCAACATAATTGATAAACCATGGCTCAGAAGCAGCTTTAATTCTTTCAGAATTTTTGGATAGGGCACAAAAAAGTTCAGCATAGGGTCAAAGGAGATTAAGTGTCTACCTGGCAGTTGGCTGACAGCAAAGGAGTTTTTAATGGAAATTACAATTCCAGGTGACATGTAGCTAGATGACAGCAGATTCTACTTCTCTTTAATGCTGAAAAAAAAAGATACCTTATTTCTAATGGCTTAATCACACCAGAGGAGCAGAGAACCCACCTGCAGTTTTCTCATCACTGAAAACTGTCCTTTGGTGAGGGATTCACATTTCGTATCAGAAAACAAAGTCAGACCGCTATGTTCATATCAGCACATTTGTGGTTCCTAGTGACTCAAGCCAAACAAGGAGGAAAGGGATTGCAGAAACCAGGGATAAGTAATAGTAGGAACAGGATAGCTTGAATACTCTGAGCACCAGGGTCATGCTCTTCCACACACTGCAGTTAATGCATTCCAGCTCCGGCACAGAGACTAATACATTGTAGGGACTCAATACACCATTACTGAATCGGTGGAGAAATAAATGAATTAACCATTAGTGTTTATGAGAGTGGTTTATAAACTATATAGTACTCTACAAATGATCATTTTATCCATATTAGAAGTAGAGAAGAGGTAAATAACAAATCAGGAGATAATGACAGAAAATGGCATGGCTAATATGGAAGGAAGTTCTTTCCAAACTCATAATTCCATGACATTTCTCAGTATCACAGTATCACAGAACATTGGAGTTGCAAGGGATTTTAAGGCTTTTCTTGTCCAAAAATCCACCTGATGGTCTTTATTCACAATATACCCACCAAGCATTGGTTACCCAGCCTCTGCTCAAACACTTCCAGAGACAGGGAACTCAACATCTGCAAATACATTTTGTATTTTGGGTGGGAAAGGGAGTTGGAGCAGGCAGCAAGGGTAGAAAAAGAAGATTCCGGAGCTGTGCTGTTTAATATGGTAGCCAGTAGCCACAAGTGACTATTGAGCATCTAAAATGTGACAAGTTTGAACTGAGGTACGCTATGATTTTGAAGACTTAGTACAAAAAAAAAGGATGTAAAGTATTCCATTCATTCTTTATAATGATTATATGGTGGAATCATACTATCCTGTGTACCTTCAGTTAAGTAAAATACATTATTAAAATTAATGGCACCTGTTTCTTTTAACTTTTTTTGTTTTGTTTTGGTTTTTGCGGTACGCAGGCCTCTCACTGTTGTGGCCTCTCCCATTGCGGAGCCCAGGCTCCAGACGCGTAGGCTCAGTGGCCATGGCTCACGGGCCCAGCCACTTCGCGGCATGTGGGATCCTCCCGGACCGGGGCACGAACCCGTGTCCCCTGCATCGGCAGGCGGACTCTCAACCACTGCGCCACCAGGGAAGCCCTCTTTTTACGTTTTTAATGTGATTGCTAGAACACCTAAAAGTACATATATAGCCCACAATATATTTCTACTGGATAGCACTGGTCTAAAAAACACATTTTGTCTTTCTCTCAGTTTAGCCAAATAAAAGTGATGGCTTTAGGAGACACTGATTTGGAAACCCTGGTCCACTTTTACTATGGAAATCAAAATCTTTACTTTACAATTTAAATCTTGTCCACACTTTTGTGGTGCTTTTGTCTATGTATGTTCCCTTGGCTATGAAGTGGAAATAATATTTTCTTCTCTCTACCTCCACAGAGAGCCAAAGACTCATTATGAGCCTCTCATAATTATAGACTCCCATTACCCTGGAGATGGTGTATGAGAAGAATTGCCTCAGCTCAGTAAAAGGAAGAATTTTCTAACAGAATAAGAATGGTCAACTTGGCTAGACACTATCCCAGATAGCAGGAAAATCCTACATTTTACAGTATCTAAAATGTCATAGCAGCTAAAAATAGGAAAGGAAAAAAAAGTTCTTAGAAGCTCCATGATAGAAAAAAACAATAAATCTTAATCAGTTATTATAAAATGTAGTTATTTTACTATATGACTAGAGCTTATACATGTAATCACAAGTAATAACCCTTCAGTTAAAAATGCATATGATATTTAGGACAAGCATAATCCTTAGGTAATACAGTGATAATTCAGTTCTTAAAAATCCATTTGAGTATCATTTGACAGCGTACCTGTACTTCAAAAGTTTAAGCCCTTTAATTTATTCCAGGGATGCAAGAATGGTTCTATATCTTCAAATCAATCAATGCGATAGACCACAGTAGCAAAAGGAAAGGTAAAAATCATATGATCATCTCAATAGACACAGAAAAAACATTTGACAAAATTCAACATCCATTCATGATTAAAAAAAAAAACCCTCATCAAAGTGGATACAGAGGGAACGTATCTCAAAATAATAAAGGCCATTTATGACAAACCCAGCTAGCATCATACTCAATGGTGAAAAGCTGAAAGCCTTTCCCTTAAATTCAAAAAGAAGACAATGATACCCACACTTGCTATTTCTATTTAACATAGTATTGGAAGTCCCAGTCACAGCAATCAGACAAGAAAAAGAAATAAAAGGCATCCAAATTGGAGGGGGAGAAGTAAAACTGTTAATATTTGTAGATGACATGATACTATATACAAAAAACCTTAAAGTCTCTACCAAAAAGAAAAACTATTAGAAATAAGTGAATCTGGTAAAGTTGCAGGATACAAGATTAATATACAGAAATCTGTTACTTTTCTATACACTAATAATGAACTATCACAAAGAGAAAAAAAAATCCCATTTAAAATTGCATCAAAAAGCATAAAATACTTAGGAATAAACAACCAAGGAGGTGAAAGATCTATACTCTGAAAACTATAAAACAATGATAAAGTAAATTGAAGATGACACAAAGAAATGAAAAGATATCCCATGTTCATGGGTTGGAAAAAATTAATATTGTTAAACTTTCTATACGACCCAAAGCAATCTAAAGATTTAATGCAACCCCTATCAAAATACCCAGGACATTTTTTACAGAACTAGAACAAATAATTCTAAAATTTATATGGAACCAAAAAGACCCCAAATAGCCAAAGCAATCTTTTTTTTTAATGTCTTTATTGGAGTATAATTGCTTTACAATGTTATGTTAGTTTCTGCTGTACAACAAAGTGAATCAGCTATATGTATACATATATCCCCATATCCCTTCCCTCTTGAGCCTCCCTTCCACTCTCCCTATCCCACCCCTCTAGGTCATCACAAAGCTTTGCGCTGATCTCCCTGTGCTATGCAGCTGCTTCCCACTAGCCATCCATTTTATATCTGGTAGTGTATGCCAAAGCAATCTTGAGAAAAAAGAACAAAGCTGGAGGTTATCATGCTCCCTGACTTCAAACTTAACTACAAAGCTACAGTAATCAAAACAGTATGGTACTCGCACAAAAACAGACATATAGATCAACAGAATAGAATAAAGAGCCCAGAAATAAACCCACAAACTTATGGTCAATTAATCTATGACAAAGGAGGCAAGAATATACAATGGAGAAAAGACAGCTTCTTCAGTAAGTGGTAATGGGGAAACTGAGCAGCTACATGTAAAAGAATGAGATTACAACATTTTCTCATACCATATACAAAAATAAACCCAAAAGGGATTAGAGACCTAAATGTAATAAGACCTAAAACCATAAATATCCTAGAAGAGAACACAGGCAGAATACTTTTTGACATAAATTGTAGCAATTTTAAAAAATCTGTCTCCTCGGGCAAAGGAAACAGAAGCAAAAATAAATAAATGGGACCTAACTAAACTTAAAACTTTTGCACAGCAAAGGAAACCATCAACAAAATGAAAGGAAAACATACTGAATGGGAGAAAATATTTGCAAATGATATGACCAATTAGGGATTAATACTCAAAATATATACGCAGCTTATCCAACTCAATATCAAAAAAAAATTTTCAAAAATGGGAAGAAGACCTGAATAGACATTCTTCCACATAAGACATACAGATGGCCAACACGTACATGAAAAGATGTTCAGCATTGTTAATCATCAGGGAAATGCAAATTAAAACCACAATGAGATGTTACCTCACACCTGTCAGAATGGCTATCATCAAAAGAACACAAATAGCAAATGCTGGCAAAGATGTGGAGAAAAGGGAACCCCAGTACACTACTGGTGGGAATGTAACTTGGTATAGCCACTATAAAAAAACAGTATGGAGATTTCTCAGAAAATTAAAAATAGAACTACCATATGATCTGGCAACTCCACTTCCAGGTATATATCCAAAGAAAATATAAACACTAATTTGAAAACATACATGCATCCCAATGTTCATAGTAGCCTTATTTACAATTGCCAAGATATGGAAGCAACTTAAGTGTCCATCAACAGATGATTG
The DNA here is from genome assembly GCF_963924675.1 of Phocoena phocoena. Lineage (NCBI taxonomy): Eukaryota > Metazoa > Chordata > Mammalia > Artiodactyla > Phocoenidae > Phocoena > Phocoena phocoena. The sequence continues at coordinate 97,587,022 of NC_089222.1, read as the reverse complement.
GATAAAGAAAAAGTAACGTATATACATACAATGGAATACTACTCAGCCATAAAAAAGAATGAAATTTTGCCATTTGCAACAACATGGATGGACCAGGAGGGTATTATGCTTAGTGAAATAAGTCACAGAAAGACAAACACTGTATGTTATCACTTATATGTGAAATCTAAAATTGAAACAAACAAATGAATTTAATAAAACAGAAACAAACTCACAGATATAGAGAACTAGTTATTACCAGTGGTGAGAGGGAAGGGGAGAAGGGCAAGATAGGGCTGGGGGATTAAGAGGTACAAACTACTATGTATAAAATAAATAAGCTACAAGAATATATTGTATAGCACATGTAAGATAGCCAATATTTTATAACTTTAAACAGAATATAACATGTAAAAATATTGAATCACTACGTTGTATACCTGAAATTATATAATATTGTAAATCAACTATATAAAATTTAAAAATCCAATAAAACTTCCATATTTTTAAAAAGTTTAAACCTTTTAAAATTGTTTGCTGAATAGTCTGGAGACAGTAGGTTAAATATGAAATCATTTCACTTTACTTATTTTACTCCGTCATGAATATGTGCAGGCTTTATGAGTGACTCCCACTAGCTTTAGAGAGGAAGCACCACCTCCTTACACATACACATACACACACACACACATACAACAGGCTAGTGACCCAACTCTAAGCATTTCCTCTTTCCCACTATTCAGATTAAAGAGATTTGGGTTGGGACGAGAGGGGTCTATACTGATTTGGGAAGGGTCACTTCTCCCTCTTCATAAGCCCTGGACGGTTATCTGCTCCCAAGCCTGGAACAACAGAATTTGGCAACTGATGTGTCAGAACTGCCAACTGTGAAAAATGATTTTAGACAATAGTTGAATTGCCGTGTGACCCTAACATTACTTACATAGGAAATGTAAAAATGCATTTTCTGACATTTATGGCTATTAACTTCAAATTTAATAACAAAACGATAATTAATTGTGACTATCTTTGTCTTTGGAGGTCTTTAAGATCAGAGAAAAACCTTAACTATTTGAGCAGAATATTCCTTTTTAGGGCAATGAAATAAAAGTTCTCCCAGCTCTATCCAGCTACACAGACTTAGGTCACTAAGCTGTTTCATGCAGCCCTTCAAGGGTAAGAATTTCCTCATCTTAGGGGGTCTTTTCTTGGGGTATTTTTCTTTATTTTAGGGCAGAGAGTTTGACTGAACTACCGAGTTAAGCATTTTTCCATCAGGATAAGTTCTAGGCATTCCAGGAAATCTAGTTTGATTTCCTAAAGAAAGAGAAAATAATTCATTCTTTTATATGAGTGAGGGAAAAAAACAGCAGTGAGATTTCTCCTTGCCATGCACACATCTCTTATATGGACCAAGTTCTCTGACCACTTGTAATAACTGCAGTAGAAGTAGAGGCTTCTCCTCATTCCATTCTAACAGAATTTGGCCACCACATGGAATACTGAATAATTCTACAAAGCTTGAAACAATCTGGATCAGTGGTTCTCAAACTTAGCAAGCACCAGAATTAGCTAGAGGGCTCGTTAAAACACACAGTGTGTGATCCACTCTCCTAGTTTCCTATTCAGCAGGTCGGGGATGGGGGGATCTGAGAATCTGCATTTCTGACATGTTCGTAGGTGGTACTAATGTTGCTGGTCCAGGGACTACACTTTGAGAATCACTGATCTAGAACAGATTATTCCAATAAAGAAATGCAAGAATAAACATAAGAGCTGTTCTTTCAGAATTCAGATTGAAAGCTCCCCTCTAAAATACTTTCAAACAACTTATTAAGGTCATTTTTCAAAATATTAAACATAAGCATCAAAATCTGCTTCATAAAGACGGTTTTTCTATGCTTGATTAAATAACCTGTGAATGCAGAGCATAACATTTGATATGAAATATAGTCATTTATCATGGTGATTATTTCTACTGGGGAAGGCCCTGGAAAAATGAACTATATTCCTTAAATTTTAATCAGCGTAAAAAAATTGCCATTACATGGCTTTTTTGTTGTTGTGCTCCTAATACACACTTTCATGCTTAAATCCACTCAGTTTCAAGTAACTGTAAAAAAGTTTTTGAAATATTATCAAACGCACCTGGAGTTTATTTAAAATCTAGTTCACCTTGAAAAATCTAATAATTTTCTAAATTATCTAAACCTTTCAGTGGCACTTCAGGATTACCAGAGGCCCCACAACTTTTAAAAGACTAGATATCCAGGTTTTCAAATATTAATTACCACTAAAACATTTATACAAGCCACTAATGAACATTAAGATGACCGAGGCCACCAGTTAAGCCTCTAATGAATGTTTAAGCGATCTTTCTAAACTAGTATTTGGACTAGGTCTTTTAGAACACTTAGCCAAGTTCTTCCTGCCAGAAGAGCACACTCCCTCATCCTCCAGCTTCCCTAGTCTCAAGGAGCTCAAGAAGACAAGATCCCATGGGACAAGATGAAGAGCCTGAGCCATGTGCCTGGGGAGAACATATCCTCTCTTCCCTGAAGACCACAATGGCCCAGGCTCTCAACAGGAGTCGACTGGATGCCCTCTCGTATGTGAGAAAAACTCACGGGGCTCGAGGGGGTGAAGGAAAGCCCTTGCAAACTGTTTGGCCACTGCCTCTTTGGAGTGTACCTACCCAGCTTCTACCTATGTGAAGACGAAATATTTCTGGCTGTATCTCTTTTCAGATCATCATGTGACCTGAGCACAATTCAAAAAAAAAAAAAGCTGCAAATGAGGCATGGTTATAAATAAATGTAATAAAGGCCAAAAAGGGGGGAGAAAAATAGACCTATGAATTTTATGGACAACAAACGAAGCCTGAGCCATAAAAGTGATGCAGCTGCTGCTAATATGAATACATCTCAGGTAAAGAGATGTCATGCCTATCTTCCTCAACGGGAGACAGGTTACTTCTGCTACTTCTACTTCTTCTACTGCTGCAGGAATGCTGCGGTAATGCTGCAAACTCCATCTTAGGAAAGCCATCAACACACAGGAGAGCTCCCGGAGGTGACCAGGATGGTGGAAGGTCTGAAAAGCATGTCTTTGGGGGAACATTTGAAAGAACTTAGAATGACGGGAAAAGAGTTGGATGTGGGGGGAAGGGACACATACACGTTCTCTGGAAATATTTGAAGAGCTGTCACAAGGAAGAGAAATTACACTTGATCTTTTTCTCAGCAGGTGAAAGAATAGGAACCTATGAGAGTATCAGGTAGATCAAGAACACAGATTTGAAGTCAGGCAATAGATTTAAGACCTTGTTCCAGACACTGCTGAACATATAAACTTGGACAAACTGGTTAACTTCTGTGAGTCTCAGTTGTTCATCTGAAAAGAGGGATATTAGAAGTACCTACTCCTGGGTAAGGATTAAATGAGATAACAGGTACAACAGACTCGGCACAATGCCCGATAAGTGTTCACATAATATTGGTTTGAATCAATTAAACAGAGATGCCTGAAAATGCAATGAGCTGCCTCTAGAGGGGGGTTTGAGCACAGGCTAAATGATCATCTGCCAGGGAAGCAGCAGTGAGAATCCTGCATTGGGTAGAACTAGGTAACCGGTAAGGACCGTTCCAATGCAACAATTCTTCACCGTTGTTAACTAGCACTTCAATTTCTCTCTCCTGTGCCCTACAGCACTTCATTCATAACCTTATTGCAGGGTTGCTCAGTTTCTCATCATTAGTTATAAACATATCCATCACCCACCTAGTGTGTGAGTGCCCCAAGGTCAGACTATGGCTCATCTGTCTTTGTTCCCCGTGCACCTCACCCAGCACCTGGCATAGAGCTGGCATTCCATAAACACCTGCTGAATGAAGATACTCAGGGTTAGGCCTGATCTGGGCTCGTGGCTCCTTCTCTACCTGTATGTCAATTCCTCCAGGAAAGGGCCTAGCTAATACTTAGTCCTGGAAGTTTTAGAATTCTTGTGATTATACCGGAAACATCACTCAGTGGACCTTAAGTTTCTGGGCGAATACAGTATCCTAAATGCACAGTATCAAGTTTGGATAAGTTCCTGGTTCCCAGCATGTGACCTCCCCTCCTAGGCTCCCAGGCCATGGCTCTGTGAGTTCTCCTGCACATTCTCCACAGCCACATTTTCCAGATGAACTACTTTCCAGTAGTTCAGTTCATACCCATGGAAGAGGCATAATACTGCAGTCCAGCTGCGGTATGCCAAAATTAACAACATCTGCTCATTTATCAGAAAAGCATGTTTGCGTAATTACCAACTCTGATTCTTCTAGTGCCTAAGCTCTTCCCTGGATAAAACTGAGGTATCTTTCAGAACCCCAGACTTATTAACCCTTAATATCTTTGTCCAAGTACTTACCAAAATATTAATTTTCCTTTAGTTGCTCAATAAAAACTTGATGAGCTGTAACAGGAATCAGTAACCTGATGGCACGACAGAAATAACACAGCTTCCAAATGTGCTTAAATTATAGCCATGGAGTAGCTTAGGCAATTAGAGAAAGTATTTCAACTATCACTCGTTGCAGGAGAAAAGTTTTAATACTTTATACTCTGAATAAAACCTGTTCTGAAAGAACCAAAACTCTCCAAACCACCTAAAAACTCACAATGGGATATAAATAAAAGCAGTCTGTGAACTGCCAGTCCTGTTAACCCACAACACATTGCCATGTGATCCTAAACATCCTGCCAGTGGGTCGCTTCCAACACTACACGCTCTCTGCCCTGGAATGTGGTGAAGGAAAGTCTAAAAGCAAAGTCAATCTTGGCAAAATCTCTTGTTCTTTCACGTCTTCCAGAGACATGAGGCTCTGGGAGCACTCAACTCCCCTCCTGCACATGACTAAATCTGACTTTTTTAAACTTCAGAACAACAATTTCCTTCTGCTTCAAACAGTACGTGCAGTACCCAGAGCACAGAACCTACCCAAACTGCAAAAACAAGAAAGTATATATTTTCCATCAGGATTAATTTCCTCAGCAATAATCTGTTATTTCCTTATGATATTCTTGAAGCCCATTCTTTTTCTATAAACTGTGTATGAGGTTTTCGGTGAGGAGATGAGAAAAAAAAAACCACTTTTCCTAAGACAGTGTCTGTCTAGATCTCCATATAACTTTCTAATTCTTTGTGTCATTTGTTGTAATTCTTTGTCATTTATGTCCTTACTGAGGAATCATCTACACCCACATGTGTATCTATATATAGTCTGTTACATTTGGCCAGTGATAATCAAAAAAACTTTTATATGCTTTTCTGACAATTATTGAAAGAATAAGTTAGGAAATGTGAGACAAAATGGTAACCACCCTAGTACCTATCGACTCTGTTGATGTTTATTACTTATTATTACTGTGATATATGTGGTGAATCATTAGTAGGCTCAATAGTTTTGTGTTTCTGTTCCTCCGTGCCATGAGTTTAGGGTTGCATGGGTTCAGAGTAATTTTGCAAACTGAGAAGACTTTCCTAGATAACATGGTTAAGAGAGTATCTTGTACACAGAGTTCATTAGTCAGGGCCACTTGGCGAAACCAATTTGACAATTGTAATGACCAAAGGAAAGGCCTGCCCAATCATTACACCTTCATAGCAAGTAATGGGGAAAGACCCAACATAAATGCTGCCTGCAAAAGCCAGCAGGGTGAGCAGAACACAGGGTATCTGAATATCATTTAAGAAACACCAACCCTCAGTCACACTGAGCAAGGTCATACAGTGCTCTGCTTACATATGCAAGGAAGTTTAAAAGAGGAAGGAAAGACCACCCTGACAGAGGTATGCTCTTTACAGTCACCAAAATAATGTCAAGAATTTTCACAGCCCTTCACCTGGCAGTGAGGGATCTTGAATGTAGCCAAGCAGACTGCCTAACATAAAGCTGAATTTGGAACAGTACTTTTAAATGTCCATAAGTAAAGTGGAAGTCACTCCAGCAGTGATAAAACCACACTCAATAAAGATAACTTTTACAGCATTTTTTCATAAACGTGTATATCAAAGATGCTAAGATCACCAGCCATTTTCTTTGTAAGGGATTACAAAGCTCTCACTGTTCACATGGCTAAAACCAGAGGTGAGATTATACAGTAGGGCTCCTCCAGATGGAAAAGACCCCTTATAAGAGGTATTTCCTTGAGAGAAACAATTACACAGTACTAGTAATTAGTGCTGCTCTGTGCATAATAGTGAAATAGTCTAGCTATAGAAGCTGTTAACAAATTCCCCAACATATTCTAGAAGAATTCCAAACATACAAAAGAAGGAAATGGTGTCAGCCTACCTGGATCAAGCCTTTTCTTCAATTCACTTAATCTTCTCAAAAAGAAAAAGTAAGGGAAGGAGGGAGGGAGGGAGGGAAGGAGGGAGGTTGGTTGAAACAGAATCCGGATATCAATTGTATGTACCCAGAAGATCACACTGGTTATACCATGAACAAATAATGATGGTAAGCAAGACTGAGGGGAAATGAGCCGTGAGAATGAGGGCCTAAAGTAGTATATATTCCTAATGCATCAACTCTGTATTTTTCTTCTTGAGATCCTTGCAAAGTGTGACCATGCGCAAGTAGAACAACAAATACAAGACACTATAGTGAACACACAAATATTTCTCAATCTGTGAAGAGCATTCCCAGTTAAGGAATTCTTCACTTAGAAATTCCCTTTGCCCGTTTAATATTCTATTGCTTTATAGAAACCTTGCTAAGATTCCAGATTTGCTAATGATATAATCAATAATTACTATTATATAGTTTTTGCATTTTGTGATATAATTTTTCATAAATATTATCTCATTTAATACCTGTGAGGTTGGTCTTACCATGATCCCCAACTAACAGATGGGGACACTGAGGCTCCCAGGGGCAAATTATCTTCCCCAATATCATGCAGCCTATGAAGAAGTCAAGACTTGAACTTGAATTTTCTGAGTATGACTTCTTTGGCCTTTTTTCTACATCATGTTCTCTGACCAATGATGAGGAGATCAAAGTTTAAATTTCAGAGGCAGCCATACAATATTTCAAAATACAAGTGAAAGCAAGAGATATATAAAACCATAACTATGCAACTTGTACTCATTCTCTCAAAACAAAACTAGTTTTCAGGCTTTCTGCTACCTTATTTCTACCGTATTCTCCTTTCATAAAAGTCAGGTACTGCCAAGTCATCATTACCTAACAAGAAAGGCTCTCCTTGGGAGATCTTTGTTGGAGGACGATTTCCAAAATGTCAAGAGACTTTTAACTTCAATTTCTGGGCTAGCATATTAGTATGAATATAAATTTCTGTTTCTTACTATTGACATTCCATCTAAAAATGCTGGAACTGAGCTTTGCCACAAACTACCAGCTGTCATGGAGCCCTGCTCATAAATAATGTCCCATACCGAAAAGAACTGCACACAAATTGACAAAGGAGCTTTTGTGGTTATCACAGAAGGCAAGAATTTCCAAAATAATCCTAACATCATGCCTTGACTGTTAATTCTATCATCAAGCCATTGGTAGGTCTTTTCTCTAAAAATAAGCCTTTTCTGTTGCTTCTATTACTATGGAGGCTACTGTGAGTCTTTTACTCAGTACCCACGACCTCTACTTACATATAAACCTCAAAGGACAGAATTGCTCGCTGATATCACTAACATTACCATATAAGTGCAGCCCTTTGCTGGAAATTTTTATGTAAGAAAAACTATCCAACTCACCTTTGCAAGCTGATCAAATCATTAGTTAATTGTCTCATATCTTAAGCTGGGTGTGGATAGAAAAACTGCTGGAGAAATTTAAATTTTGACAAAGACTTAGCATGAATCACCTTTCCATAAATGATGTCTTTCACGGGAAGTTACGTAGTTATCCAAAAGGCTGTTGTTTCTAGCTCATTTTGAAAGTGTTCACATGAATATATTGCCTTCAAACTACGTCTGCAGACCTGACATTGATTTTGATATGAAAAGACTATAAATCACTGTAAAACATGCCAGGCCACTCAGTATAGCCCATGAAATACACATACATTTCTATGTAAATTGACCAAGGAAGGATAATCAAGAATGTAATATTGATTTGGAAAAATCATTCCATGGAAGACATTTTTGATTGCATAAGACTCCTACTCAAAACAGCTTGAAACAATCCTGGCTCCATCTTGCAGTACTAGAAAATGAATCACAGACTTTAGAATACAAGAGACCTTATCATCTGGTTCAACCTCCACAGTTTAGTTGGATGGGAAGGAGGCAGGATGACATTTGTGTCTTTTTTATGTGCGTTCCAACTTTTTTTTACTTTTTATTACATTTTTAAACACACTTAAAGGTAAGGAGACAATAAACTCTGTTGTATGAGTACCAATCAATCTAATTGAGTTGCCAATCTTTTAACCTTCTTACCTTTTTCCATGAGGAATTCAAACCCAAAGAAGTGACTTGACCAAGGTCACTTAGTTATTTTGTGGCTGATACATGGCTGAAAGTTAAGTCCTAACCAGCCCCATTCCCCAACTAGTGCTTTTCCCACTCTTTCCTCATAGCTCTTGCCATTTGTAATACATGGATTGGTCAGATACTTTCATTTCTATTTTTATCACCACACACACAAGGAAAGTACCAGTATGAATGAATGATGTAGAAGACGAAGGACATCCTGGTCTGGACTGTGAGAACACCCTGGCCAACTAAGTTATTCAAAATGCCTCTCCATGTTCAGCAACAGGAAGAAGTTCCACTGACTTAACAATGGAACAGTTTTCAACAGCTATGGTAACTACCTTCTCCCAGATCTGGCTGACACACAAACTATAATATATTGTTCCACACAAACTATAATATACTGTCTTAGTTTTTTGCTACATCTACTATTAGCTTACTTTCAGCACAAGAGACCAGAATCAAATCAGTGTAAAGCTTTATCATTCCAATTAAGTTGCCAGATCCTGTGTCATCCACTCTATCCTTTAAATCAAACCAAACTACCCATGCAGCATCCAGCCGGCAGTCGATAAAAACAAGTCACAGGTGATCCTACTCTATAAACCTGGTATCCCCTTGTTTAGTTCCTTAATCTTGCTCTTGCTCCACTCTATCCCAGTTTGGGCGTTTCCAACCCCTCTCTTACCATTTGTACTCTGTGTTTAACTTTGTCTTAACCAATTTGGTATCTTTGTTGCACTTTAAAGAATCAATTCACTGCTTGGTTTCTCTTGGCCCTAAGTGCCTTAACTCACCCTTTCTCTTGCCATTCCTTTGGAATCCAAACCCCTACAGAGAGGGATTTAGGAATATGTCATATGAAGCCAAGTCTGCTGACAGGTATGTGGCAATCCCATGTTTATGGGCTGGGAAGTCATTATTCCCTCCCAGGGAAACTTGGCTACCATTACTATTTGTTGATGCTTTTTCACATAGACCAACCAAGAGGTCATCTCACCCACAAATGTGAAGAAAGAAAGAAATTGTTTTCTGCCTTTTACAACTGGTGATGGTAACAGAAATACTTGATGTCCCTTTTATACTCATCTGATAACCTAGGAACAGCCTCAAAAATAGATTCCAACAGGCTTATTAAAAGAATTAATCTTATTACTTAATTGCTTTGCCAAGGAGTTCAAAATTTCTTTTAAGTGTGTGCAATCATTTGTTATAATGTTTGAGGTAAAATTCCCCAGAGTAACGTCTGCAGCAAAAGAAGACCTGTTTATCTCTATCCCATGCTCTACAACCCAACCCAACCCAACCTTTTAAACATTAAGACACTATTCTATTCATTTCTAAGGAATGAACATTCTAAGGAGTGTTTCTTATTCCTTCTTTGACATCTATCGTTGAAGGGTAAATAAGTCAATAAAGAAATATATATGGTCAAGTCTCTAAAAAAATACACTAACCCACTATAGGTAAGGCATAGATCTGGATTTGTGTATGTATGTGTGTACACGCATGTAGTACGTGTGCACATGTGGGTGCATGGATGGTCACATACATGTTTTGGAAGCAAATGAATTTGCATTTATTCATTCTCTTAAACTCCCAATTTCCCCCATTTCAACAGCATAAATTTGAAATTGGTGAGTTCACAATTAGAAGCAAAGTCTGTTGCCGAAGAGCAGAGCAAAGCTAACCGGTTCACATGGGAACAACAAAAAAAACAAAACTCATGATGTTTGTCTTGGTAACATTATGAGGCTGGAACATAAAGAATTCATTAATCTTAGAAGAAAACCTTATATCCTTCAAGACTAAACAGTTAACCTATCATTTATTCTCTTCTCACCTTTAAATTTGCCACTTAGCATTCTAATATAAACAAAACCAAACCAAACCTCAAAAGAAGAATGGGCTGATGGACAAGCTGAAACCATTTCTAAAGCTGGACATATAACCCTTTCTGCCATAAAGTAGTATACAGTCTAAGCATTTCTGTTTCTACTTAGACTCCATGATGCTCCTTGTGCCTAGAACTTGAAATTTTAGTCATCTGACTTTTTTTTTTCCTTTTCCTCTACTCCATATCCAACTATTCTTTAAATATTGGCAACTTTGCCCATATAAAATTTCTTCAATGCATTCATTTTTCTAAAATATTCCACATCCTTACCCTCTTCACATCATGCCTAGACTATGGCGACAGCCATTTAACTGTCCTCCTTGCCTCTATTCCTTTTCTATTCTAATAGAAAGGGAAAGAAAAGTCCCAGGAAAGGGAAAGAAGAGTCCCCCAAGTGCTACCATCAGCATGTTTCTTACTTCCAAAGGCTTCCCAGTGTTTGTCAGAGTAAGTTTACAATGCTCTGTCTGGTGCTCCACATCTTATAGCCACCGCCCCTCCTACCCATCTGAATGTATCCCCTCCAGCTTCCCAGCCTAAATGCTCTGCCCAGGTAGGCCAGTCTCTTCACCTGCCCTAAACAGCTACTCCTGTACTACTCACCCACAATGTCCACTAGAACCTAAATTCAATCTAGGGCCATGTTCAGGCCTAACCTGCCGGTTCAGCCTACTGACCCCACAATGAATTATTTCTTCCTCTTACTCTCCTGAGCACTAGAGGTAGTCTGCTCCACCCAATCTTGTACTTGATTTTATTCTGCGTTTGTGCCCTGTCTTCCCAACTAGATTGCAACTCTTTAAGGGCAAAGCTTATGCTTCATATATCTTTGCCTTTCCCACAACAATATGCCGAGTGTGTAGAAGTATTTAATAAATAGTTGCTTTTAAAAATACTCTTGAAGCAATGAGTTGGGAAAATCTCTGAAGAAAGGTGAGTCTTGAGATATAATCTAAAGTAATGGAGATGAACTGAGGGGGAGAGATAAACATAGTTTCTCCTTTAATAAAAGTATCAAGATCAAATGAATATTACTCATCGCTCTATACTGACATTTTATATATAATTATTATGGGTTTCTCAGTTGGTATAGAGTGTTTATAAATCCTAGTTCAATACAAACTTTTATTAAATAAAACATATATTTTCCTAAACATTATAGTATGGCCATATACTCAACACCCAAAAGTCTGTAACTCAGAACAAAAAATTAAGAATATTTTTAAATAACTGAAGTAAAAATTCATTTTTTAACAATGATCTTGGGACTTCCCTGGTGGTGCAGTGGTTAAGAGTCCGCCTGCAGATGCAGGGGACACTGGTTCAAGCCCGGGTTCAGGAGGATGCCACATGCCGCGGAGCAGCTTGGCCTGTGCACCACAGCTACTGAAGCCTGTGGGCCCAGAGCCCGAGCTCTGCAACAAGAGAGGCCACCGCAATGAGAAGCCCGCGCACCGCAGCAAAAGGTAGCAGCCCCCACTCACTGCAGCTAGAGAAGGCCCCTGCACAACAAGGAAGACTCAATGCAGCCAAAAATAAATTAATTAATTAACTTTTTAAAAAAAGATAACTAAAAAAAACCACAATGATCTTATATTCAAGTAAAAAGTAAGTCAATATCACAAAACTGACTTGTACTAATTCACCTCTGATTTTAAAAATAACAGATTAAAGGACATCCTGGCCAAATTAACTTGCACCAAGCTCCTAGCAAAGAGGTGAATGGAAAGTCAGGCCTGGATACACTCTCATGCTGGCCACGGAGAGCCCCTCCATGCCAGCAGCAGGTCCAGCCTGGCCAACGCCCATGCAGTCAGTCCAAGACCCTGCTTACAGACACGAGGAGACTGGTCAATGGAAAGAAGGTTCTGTGGTTTGATTGCCAAGAAAATGTGATAAGAAAAGCCTTGAAACCTCAATGAAATAAATCTACTTCTAAAAATCTTTCTTAAAGAAACATTTAGAAATACAGAAAATACAATGGTATTCATTCTGACAATTTTAAAAATCAGAAATAATCTAAAAGTAATCACAATACGTGAATGAATGGCTAATGTAAGTTTTGGTAAAGCCATCCCAGAACTCTCAAAGCACGTGCTGAAAGTGGCCAGACAGGTCACCTAGACGAGTGAAGTAGGCTAGGTGACATGAAATCTCCTGATTTTAAAATATACTGGCAAGTAGTTCAAATATTCGTGAACATCACAAAGGCCAAACAAAATATGTCTACGGGCCAGACTCAGCTACACACCACCAGTTTGATCTCTGTCGTGAAATGTTTTTGAAAATTATGTGATTAAAGAATTTGTAGTGAAAATGCTCTTTGTATAATATTAGGTTAAAAGGAGGAAGGGGAGTGTAGTCCTAATTACTTAAGAGACGTGGGAAAAAAGACCAGCAGTGAAAACATCAGAATCACGATAGCTGTATCTGGAGGGAAACTGTGGGATGATTTGTTTTCTTTACACTTTTCTGTATTTTAAAAATTCTCTTCAAATAAGTATTTATTACTTTATAATATTTTTAACCTATCTTAAAAAAACAAAAACATGCATTTTCTCAGCCTTTCTTTTGGTTCAACATTAATGTTGCATCTCTAATTGGGCAATGTCCCTAAAAGGGGGCAACTCAGAAAGGTTGACATTTCTTCTTTTTCCCAAGCCATCATGTTAAATTTCGTATGTAAAGGGCTGTCTGTGAGGCCCTAAAATTTTGAATTGCTATATGCTGAATAATTTAATATCATTAATGGGTTGGAAATACTGCTGAAGGCAGTTATGAAAATAATGCAAAGAAATAATACATATAAAGCACTCAGCCCAAACACACTCAGTAAATGGTATTCCGAAATGCCCGCCTTTGGTATTTACCAAATACCTTGTCTTGCTTGTATGCTGACCTCAGCTCACCCTGATTCTGAAACCATTATCTACAGCTCAGTTACTAGCTTTTCTAAACCTACTCCCCACCTCCTTCCTCTGCCCCCATCACCACCTGTGTTTCAGATTCTCATCATCATGAGTGACAGGAAACCACGGTCCTGATCCCTTCCAGGTTCTCCTTGACCAAGCCCCCAACCCCTGGTTATCATAATCCAGTAATAAAAATGTGATTCTAACATCTTTAGGGAAGCTTCGTTCAAATATTGGCTGGAAGTTTGTAAAGCGTGTGTTTATCATAGCCTGCTTTCCCTTCTTCCCTTTTTGCCCCCAATTAGCCAATGTTTATGACTTATTCTCATCTTTATTTCCCACTCTGCACCATTCTGGAATTCTTTGGAGAAAAGGTATTTGGAGATTTAGAAGAGCATGTTCTCTTATCCTCAGGAATAAATGAGATGAGACAGTGGATTAATCCTGAGATAACCAGGTGACATTTCACGAAGCAAATTCACCTATATTTACCTTTATGTTTTGATTAGACCAATATAGAAGTTATTTTGCATTTTCCAAACCCATGTCAGGAAGGTATAAAATTTTACCATGGGTCAATGAGGGTTGCCTGTGGTCATATTTTTCAATAATTCCAGAATCACGTAGGACCCTCAAACAACTAGTAGACCTTCAAAGACAGGCATATCAAAGAGAACCACAATATTGTTACAAAAAACTCAATTCCTTTGGGAATGTAAATTTGATGATAATGTTCACATGTAGACGAGCTGGTTTTTTTTAGTGTTCATCTTTAGAAGAGTGTCCAGTTTCGGGGCTAGGAGGAAAGATGTCATTAGTTATCTGCCGCATCTTTACTCACCACTTTAACAACAGAATGTACTTTTAGCCTCTGTTCGCAGCCACTTAGCCCAAACGCTCTCCCATCTACCCGACACTGTGCCGCACAGCCTCAGACACAGGCTTTCTGTGAAGGTGATGACTTTGAAGCACAGACGCTAAGCTCACATAGTAACCATGAGTACACACAGGTCACTACAGCTGGGGCAGAAGAGGATGCTGGAGCTACAAGCCTTCAGAAACTCAAAACATGTGGAGGGACAAGAAAGCACATTAAGGGGAAGGGCAAGGTAGAGACATTCCATGTACCCATCAACATAAAAGCACCTCCCACCCCACTGATGGCTGAAACAGGAGTTAGGTTTCCAGGCCTGGGTGGCTTGTGAGTTCTGTATGACATGGTCTAAGTTTTGGCAAGTAGACTAATACTAGAAAATTGAGTCTCATGGCACCTTTGTTGTCTAGAATTACTGTATTTTCCAGTCTCCTAGAAAATAAAAAGGCAACTTGAAGCAGGAAAGTTCTCAAGATATTTTACTTGCTGTTTCTGGCTCTAAGGAATAGTTTTATAACTTGGGAACGAGATTATCTGCCCCTTAAATCCGTATAAAAGTTGAGAGGTTAAAAACATCATCTTTCGATTGACATAATTTAGTAATAAAAGATGGCCTCAACAATGAACATTTTAGGTAATAACTTAACCCAACCTTCCATTCCAAATCAAACTGTACTGGGGACAAAACTTTCTAAGACAATTAGATGTAAACCCCGGAGCAACCAAATTGCAAGTTAACATGTTTTTCTCTGCAGGTTGCCATGTAACTCTCATCTTTCCCCAGTGAGTTTTGGAACAGAGAGCAAGGATCTGGCCCTCACTTGGTGCACTGCTGAGCCCTCCCAAGTGGGGATCAGTGTGAGGTCCTGATGTAAACGTGTACGTGGAGAGCAGCACAGTGTATCACAGGCCAGGGACAAGAAGAAATGATGAAATGCCATCAATCAGTGTGGCTCCCACCTCGGCACTGAAGAAATACTGGCAAAGCCAGTGTTTTTATACCATGTTCACTAACATTATCATATACCTGCTCTCTCCATCTTGGTTTAATAAAACTGAAAAGAATCACCTGACTTTATAGATCTTTCCAAACTGTCAATTTTATATTTTAAGCCCAAATTAAAGACTGTTCTCAAAATAGAATAATGTCTAAACCTGTTCATTAATGGAAAGTCCATTTAAGCTTGCAGCTTCGCAATTCCAAGTTAAATTCTGATCCTGAAACATCACTGGCAAATATGAAAGTAAAATAAGAAAAAGTGGAGCAATGGAAAAAAATCTTCCCTGGCTCAAGAAGGTATTTCCAATCCTCAACATGTGTTTTTGAACTTTCTTTTATGAGGAAGAGAGATCATTCCACTACTGTCATGGAGAGCACTTCATAAGGAAAATAAATTTCTCTAGAAATAAGTTATACTTACATTTACATTTTTAAAAGAAACAGGCAGCATTTTAAAGGGGCAATTCCAACCCAACAGTCTCCTTATCTGTATACTTTCAAGAGTATCACGTGCCCTGGAAACAGGCCATTAAATCCATTTTCCCGGTAGTAACTGCAACATGAACTACTGATTGATTATTCATCTAAAATGAAATTGTCACTAAATGGTAGAATTGTCTACTAAATGGTAGAATGGTAGAATGCTCATTTTATCTGTGGCATTCCAAATCCAAATAGTATTAAAAAAGAAAAGGTAAGGAACTATTCTTTAATTTAGATCATCAACCTTCTCTCATACAGTACTAAGACACCAGAAACCACAGATTCTTTAAGAAAAAGAAACATTTCACAAAAGCTTTCTGTATAAAAACTTTAAAAACGTGTCCATGGCAAAATAAAAAAGGCAGGGAGAGGGTCACCTTGACCAATTATCACTAAAAAGCAATTAGAAATTAAACCAGTATCTGTTTTTAGATCAATACAATTTAGTTTTTCCTGAAACTTTGAAATATTTCTAATCTATTTCATTTTTCTGTACCTTCCAAGCAATAGCAATTTAAAATCTGAATCAAAAATGAGTTTCCCTCATTCATTTACAGGAAAGAAGATATTTAACATTTGTTTTGTTATCACATAAACTTTTGATGGTTTCATAGTAGCAGCAATACCACCCTCATTGAGTACTTGACAATTATGTGACACTGAGCAAAACTAATACCCATCCCCTAGGAGCATGGAGCCACATAGATGCTTCCAAGCACCTACATCACAGAAAGGGAAGGATGGAACCTTCATCCTGGAGGAACCTGGCGTGATGCCTTCTCTTTTCAGGGCCTTTCCTTTGGGGCACAGGGATACCAGCCACTCTGCTGGGATTAAGTTACTTAAATAGGAAGACAAGCAATCTTCCCCTCATGGTAAACGTTGGGAAACTGAGAGGTAATACCAACATTGGTTGCTGCTATGTACAGGATGAAGAAGATCAATTTTGAAAGTGCATCATCTCTAACTCTCACAAAACATTATTACTAGAACTTAAATAAAACTGACAGGTTTAACCAACTACTCATCCTTCCCCATGGTTGTGTTTTTTTAAAAAAATGGGAAGAACTGAGTCACACCTTCATCTGTGCCCTGCTCCCTCATGCCTTTATTTTATTCTGCCCTGCACAACAAAGAAATAAAAAAGGAATAAAATTACTTTTTTAAAAAAAACCTGTTTTTTAAGATTAAACGATGCCTTCTATATGTGTCATACTCCCCACTCCAAAAGAAAGTAGAGTTGAATTTGTTTCCACAAACCCACCTGTCTCCACAAGCTCCCCAGTCTTCGCTCCTCAGCCAGCCATAGCACCTGAAGCTTTCTCTACCATCCAGCACCATTCCCCACACTATTCCACCTCTTCATCCTGCTTTCCTCCTTGAGTCTGTGGTTAAGAAATACAGACAGTTTATTACATCTCAATGTAGCAGTACATACATTCTGATAGGATTTTGTAAAACGCTTACTACTTTATGAGATGCGAATTACTCAATGAGAATAGATTGATATAAATGTATGAATCTGATCTCTTGAAACATTCAGGGTTCTTTTTATTTTATTTTATTTTTTTACATCTTTATTGGAGGATAATTGCTTTACAATGGTGTGTTAGTTTCTGCTTTATAACAAAGTGAATCAGTTATACATATACATACGTTCCCATATCTCTTCCCTCTTGCGTCTCCCTCCCTCCAACCCTCCCTATCCCACCCCTATAGGTGGTCACAAAGCACCGAACTGATCTCCCTGTGCTATGCGACTGCTTCCCACTAGCTATCTATTTTACCTTTGGTAGCGTGTATATCTCCATGTCACTCTCTCACTTTGTCACAGCTTCCCCTTCCCCCTCCCCATATCCTCAAGTCCATTCTCTAGTAGGTCTGTGTCCTTATTCCTGTCTTACCCCTAGGTTCTTCATGACATTTTCTTTCCTTAAATTCCATATATATGTGTCAGCATACGGTATTTCTCTTTCTCTTTCTGACTTACTTCACTCTCTATGACAGACTCTATGTCTATCCACCTCATTACAAATAGCTCAATTTCATTTCTTTTTATGGCTGAGTAATATTCCATTGTATGTATGTGCCACAGCTTCTTTATCCATTCATCCGATGAACACTTAGGTTGTCTCCATCTCCTGGCTATTGTAAATAGAGCTGCAATGAACATTTTGGTACATGACTCTTTTTGAATTATGGTTTTCTCAGCGTGTATGCCCAGTAGTGGTATTGCTGGGTCATATAGTAGCTCTATTAGTAGTTTTTTAAGGAACCTCCATACTGTTCTCCATAGAGGCTATACCAATTCACACTCCCAACAGCAGTGCAAGAGTGTTCCCTTTCCTCCACACCCTCTCCAGCATCTATTGTTTCTAGATTTTTTGATGATGGCCATTCTGACTGGTGTGAGATGATATCTCATCGTAGCTTTGATTTGCATTTCTCTAATGATTAATGATGTTGAGTATTCGTTCATCTGTTTGTTGGCAGTGTGTATATCTTCTTTGGAGAAATGTCTATTTAGGTCTTCTGCCCATTTTTGAATTGGGTTGTTTGCTTTTTGTTATTGAGCTGCATGAGCTGCTTATAAATTTTGGAGATTAATCCTTTGTCAGTTGCTTCATTTGCAAATATTTTCTCCCATTCTGAGGGTTGTCTTTTCGTCTTGTTTATGGTTTCCTTTGCTGTGCAAAAGCTTTGAAGTTTCATTAGGTCCCATTTATTTTTGTTTTTATTTCCATTTCTCTAGGAGGAGGGTCAAAAAGGATCTTGCTGTGATTTATGTCACAGAGTGTTCTGCCTATGTTTTCCTCTAAGAGTTTGATAGTTTCTGGCCTTATATTTAGGTCTTTAACCCATTTTGAGCTTATTTTTGTGTATGGTATTAGGGAGTGATCTAATCTCATACTTTTACATGTACCTGTCCAGTTTCCCCAGCACCACTTATTGAAGAGGCTGTCCTTTCTCGACTGTACATTCCTGCCTCCTTTATCAAAGATAAGGTGACCATATGTGCGTGGGTTTATCTCTGGGCTTTCTATCCTGTTCCATTGATCTATATTTCTGTTTTTGTACCAGTACCATACTGTCTTGCTTACTGTAGCTTTGTAGTATAGTCTGAAGTCAGGGAGCCTGATTCCTCCAGCTCCGTTTTTCGTTCTCAAGATTGCTTTGGATATTCGGGGTCTTTTGTGTTTCCATACAAATTGTAAAATTTCTTGTTCTAGTTCTGTGAAAAAT
Organism: Phocoena phocoena; assembly: GCF_963924675.1. Classification (NCBI taxonomy): domain Eukaryota; kingdom Metazoa; phylum Chordata; class Mammalia; order Artiodactyla; family Phocoenidae; genus Phocoena; species Phocoena phocoena. Next base: position 97,568,149 of record NC_089222.1, on the reverse strand, counting down.
GCCAGTGGTAGTTTGATAGGGATTGCAATGAATCTGTAGATTGCTTTGGGTAGTAGAGTCATTTTCACAATGTTGATTCTCCCAATCCAAGAACATGGTATATCTCTCAGTCTATTTGTATCATCTTTAATTTCTTTCATCAGTGTCTTATAATTTTCTGCATACAGGTCTTTTGTCTCCTTAGGTAGGTTTATTCCTAGATATTTTATTCTTTTTGTTACAATGGTAAATGGGAGTGTTTTAATAACTTCTCTTTCAGACTTTTCATCATTAGTGTATGGGAATGCCAGAGATTTCTGTGCATTAATTTTGTACCCTGCTACTTTACCAAATTCATTGATTAGCTCTAGTAGTTTTTTGGTGGCATCTTTCAGATTTTCTATGTATAAGTATCATGTCATCTGCAAACAGTGACAGCTTTACTTCTTCTTTTCCAATTTGGATTCCTTTTATTTCCTTTTCTTCTCTGACTGCTGTGGCTAAAACTTCCAGAACTATGTTGAATAAGAGTGGTGAGAGTGGGCAACCTTGTCTTGTTCCTGATCTTAGTGGAAATGGTTTCAGTTTTTCACCACTGAGGACGATGTTGGCTGTGGGTTTGTCATATATGGCTTTTATTATGTTGAGAAAAGTTCCCTGTATGCCTACTTTCTGGAGGGTTTTTATCATAAATGGGTGTTGAATTTTGTCAAAAGCTTTCTCTGCATCTATTGAGATGACCATATCGTTTTTCTCCTTCAATTTGTTAATATGGTGTATCACATTAATTGATTTGCATATATTGAAGAATCTTTGCATTTCTGGAATAAACCTCATTTGATCATGGTGTATGATCCTTTTAATGTGCTGTTGGATTCCGTTTGTTAGTATTTTGTTGAGGATTTTTGCATCTATTCATCAGTGATATTGCCTGTAGTTTTCTTTCTTTGTGATATCCTTGTCTACTTTTGGTATCAGGGTGATGGTGGCCTCGTAGAACGAGTTTGGGAGTGTTCCTCCCTCTGCTATATTTTGGAAGAGTTTGAGAAGGATAGGTTAGCTCTTCTCTAAATGTTTGATAGAATTCACCTGTGAAGCCATCTGGTCCTGGGCTTTTGTTTGTTGGAAGATTTTTAATCACAGTTTCAATTTCAGTGCTTGTGATTGGTCTGTTCATATTTTCTATTTCTTCCTGATTCAGTTTTGGCACGTTGTGCATTTCTAAGAATTTGTCCATTTCTTCCAGGTTGCCCATTTTATTGGCATAGAGTTGCTTGTAATCTCTCATGATCTTTTGTATTTCTGCAGTGTCAGTTGTTACTTCTCCTTTTTCATTTCTAATTCTATTGATTTGAGTCTTCTCCCTTTTTTTCTTGATGAGTCTGGCTAGTGGTTTATCAATTTTCTTTATCTTCTCAAAGAACCAGCTTTTAGTTTTATTGATCTTTCCTATTGTTTCCTTCATTTCTTTTTCATTTATTTCTGATCTTTATGATTTCTTTCCTTCTGCTAACTTTGGGGTTTTTTTGTTCTTCTTTCTCTCATTGCTTGAGGTGCAAGGTTAGGTTGTTTATTCGAGATGTTTCCTATTTCTTAAAGTAGGATTGTATTGCTATAAACTTCCTGTTTAGAACTGCTTTTGCTGCATCCCATAGGTTTTGGGTCGTCGTGTCTCCACTGTCATTTGTTTATAGGTATTTTTTGATTTCCTCTTTGATTTCTTCAGTGATCACTTCGTTATTAAGTAGTGTATCGTTTTGTCTCCATGTGTTTGTATTTTTTACAGATCTTTTCCTGTAATTGATATCTAGTCTCATAGCATTGTGGTCGGAAAAGATACTTGATACAATTTCAATTTTATTAAATTTACCAAGGCTTGATTTGTGACCCAAGGTATGACCTATCCTGGACAATGCTCCATGAGTACTTGAGAAAAATGTGTATTTTGTTGTTTTTGGTTGGAATGTCCTATAAATATCAATTAAGTCCATCTTGTTTAAGGTATCATTTAAAGTTTGTGTTTCCTTATTTATTTTCATTTTGGATGATCTGTCCATTGGTGAAAGTGGGGTGTTAAAGTCCCCTACTATGAATGTGTTACTGTCGATTTCCCCTTTTATGGCTGTTAGTATTTGCCTTATGTATTGAGGTGCTCCTATGTTGGGTGCATAAATATTTACAATTGTTATATCTTCTTCTTGGATCGATCCCTTGATCATTATGTAGTGTCCTTCCTTGTCTCTTCTAATAGTCTTTATTTTAAAGTCTATTTTGTCTGATATGAGAATTGCTACTCCAGCTTTCTTTTGGTTTCCATTTGCATGGAATATCTTTTTCCATCCCCTCACTTTCAGTCTGTATGTATCCCTAGGTCTGAAGTGGGTCTCTTGTAGACAGCATATATATGGGTCTTGTTTTTGTATCCATTCAGCCAGTCTGTGTGTTTTGGTGCAAACATTTAATCCATTTACATTTAAGGTAATTATTGATATATATGTTTCTATTCCCATTTTCTTAATTGTTTTGGGTTTGCTATTGTAGGTCTTTTCATTCTCTTGTGTTCCTTGCCTAGAGAAGATCCTTTAGCATTGGTTGTAAAGCTGGTTTGGGGGTGGTGAACTCCCTCAGCTTTTGCTTGTCTGTGAAGGTTTTAATTTCTCCATCAAAACTGAATGAGATCCTTGCTTGGTAGAGTAATCTTGGTTGTAGCTTTTTCTCCTTCATTACTTTAAATATGTCCTGCCAGTCCCTTCTGGTTTGCAGAGTTTCTGCTGAAAGATCAGCTGTTAACCTTATGGGGATTCCCTTGTGTGCTATTTGTTGTTTATCGCTTGCTGCTTTTAATATGTTTTCTTTGTATTTAATTTTTGACAGTTTGATTAATATGTGTCTTGGCGTATTTCTCCTTGGATTTATCCTGTATGGGACTCTCTGTGCTTCCTGGACTTGATTAACTATTTCCTTTCCCATATTAGGGAAGTTTTCAATTATAATCTCTTCAAATATCTTCTCAGTCCCTTTCTTTTTCTCTTCTTCTTCTGGAACCCCTATAATTTGAATATTGGTGCATTTAATGTTGTCCCAGAAGTCTCTGAGACTGTTCTCAGTTCTTTTCCTTCTTTTTTCTTTATTCTGCTCTGCAGTAGTTATTTCCACTATTTTATCTTCCAGGTCACTTATCCGTTCTTCTGCCTCAGTTATTCTGCTATTGATCCCTCCTGGAGTATTTGTAATTTCATTTATTGTGTTGTTCTTCATTGCTTGCTTCATCTTTAGTTCTTCTAGGTCCTTGTTAACTGTTTCTTGCATTTTGTCTATTCTATTTCCAAGATTTTGGATCATCTTTACTATCATTATTCTGAATTATTTTTCAGGTAGACTGCCTATTTCCTCTTCATTTGTTAGGTCTGGTGGGTTTTTATCTTGCTCCTTCATGTGCTGTGTGTTTTTCTGTCTTCTCCTTTTGCTTATCTTACTGTGTTTGGGGTCTCCTTTTTGCAGGCTGCAGGTTCGTTGTTTTTGGTGTCTGTCCTCAGTGGCTAAAGTTGGTTCAGTGGGTTGTGTAGGTTTCCTGGTGGAGGGGACTAGTGCTTGTGTTCTGGTGGATGAGGCTGGATCTTGTCTTTCTGGTGGGCAGGTCCAAGTCTGGTGGTGTGTTTTGGGGTGTCTGTGGACTTATTATGATTTTAGGCAGCCTCACTGCTAATGGGTGTGGTTGTGTTCCTGTCTTGCTAGTTGTTTGGCACAGGGTGTCCAGCACTGTAGCTTGCTGGTCGTTGAGTGCAGCTGCGTGTTGGTGTTGAGATGGAGATCTCTGGGAGATTTTCGCCATTTGATATTACGTGGAGCTGGGAGGTCTCTTGTGGACCAGTGTCCTGAACTTGGCTCTCCCACCAGAGGCACAGCACTGACTCCAGGCTGCAACACCAAGAGCCTTTCATCCACACGGCTCAGAATAAAAGTGAGGAAAAGTAGAAAGAAAGTAAGAAAGAAAGAGGATAAAATAAAGTAAGATAAAATAAAATAAATTTATTAAAATAAAAAATAATTATTAAAAAAATTTTTTTAAGTTAAAAAAAAATGGACGGACAGAACCCTAGGACAAATGGTGAAAGCAAAGCTATACAGACAAAATCTCACACAGAAGCATACACATACACACTCACCAAAAGAGGAAAAGGGGAAAAAATAATATACCTTGCTCTCACAGTCCACCTCCTCAATATGGGATGATTCGTTGTCTATTCAGATATTCCACAGATGCAGGGTACATCAAGTTGATTGTGGAGATTTAATCCGCTGCTCCTGAGGCTGCTGGGAGAAATTTCCCTTTCTCTTCTTTGCTAGCACAGCTCCAGGGATTCAGCTTTGTATTTGGCCCCGCCTCTGCGTGTAGGTCGCCTGAGGGCGTCTGTTCTTTGCTCAGACAGGAAGTGGTTAAAGGAGCCGCTGATTCGGAGGCTCTGGCTCACTCAGGCCCGGGGGGAAGGGAGGGGCATGGAATGCGGGGCGAGCCTGCGGCAGCAGAGGCCGGCATGACGTTGCACCAGCCTGAGCCGCGCCCTGCGTTCTCCCGGGGAAGTTGTCCCTGGATCCCGGGACCCTGGCAGTGGCGGGCTGCACAGGCTCCCGGGAGGGGAGGTGTGGAGAGTGACCTGTGCTCGCACACAGGCTTCTTGGTGGCGGCAGCAGCAGCCTTAGCGTCTCATGCCCGTCTCTGAGGTTAGCGCTGTTAGCCGCGGCTCACACCCGTCTCTGGAGCTCCTTTAAGCGGCGCTCTTAATCCCCTCTCCTCGCGCACCAGGAAACAAAGAGGGAAGAAAAAGGCTCTTGCCTCTTCGGCAGGTCCAGACTTTTTCCCCGGACTCCCTCCCAGCTAGCCGTGGTGCACTAACCGCTTCAGGCTGTGTTCACGCCGCCAGTCCTCTCCCTGCGATCCGACCGACGCCCGAGCCTCAGCTCCCAGCCCCGCCCACCCCGGCAGGTGAGCAGACAAGCCTCTCGGGCTGGCGAGTGCCGGTCGGCACGGATCCTCTGTGCGGGAATCTCTCCGCTTTGCCTTCCGCACCCCTGTTGCTGTGCTCTCCTCCGCGGCTCCGAAGCTTTCCCCCTCTGCCACCCGCAGTCTCCGCCCGCGAAGGGGCTTCTAGTGTGTGGAAACCTTTCCTCCTTCACAGCTCCCTCCTGCTGGTGCAGGTCCCCTCCCTATTCTTTGGTCTGTTTTTTCTTTTGCCCTACCCAGGTCCGTGGGGAGTTTCTTGCCTTTTGGGAGGTCTGAGGTCTTCTGCCAGCATTCAGTAGGTGTTCTGTAGGAGTTGTTCCACGTGTAGATGTATTTCTGATGTATCTGTGGGGAGGAAGGTGATCTCCGCGTCTTTCTCTTCCGCCATCTTCCCCCTCTCTAGCCTAGGGTTCTTTTTAAATCTCTATAAACTACTTATTTAAAAATGGTTTGTAAACCCCTCATAGTTGCACCTAATCTGCTTGCTAGTCATTAAACACATATGACCCATTATCTCAAGCTAATTGAATAAATATTGTAGAACACCTCTGCATCAAGCACTCTTTGGTTTCGTGAATAGTAAATGAGCAAGATATGGCCACAACATCAAAGAATTCAGTTTAGTGGGAGGTCAATGACATAAATAAAAAATTACAACACAGCCTTGGTGAATAGTGGAGTGGAAGCATATAAATGGTACAGAAAAAGGCATAAAATACAGGGGGGGTTTTTGGAGGTTTCTTCAAAGGCCCACCTGCTTAAAATATGCAGATTCTTCCCCAAACCTGCCATGGTGAGTCCAATACTGACAGAGTTATTCATTTGGAATAATAAATTACTCCCAGAAATCCTACATACAATATTCATATTACTTGGAAAAGCATGATTCCTTAATATTGATTATTATATTAGCATGGATTCATTTGTACAGACAAAAAAAGTGGAACACAAGATATGTGTGTGTTTTGGTGAGAGGATAACCTAAACGTCATGGGACACAGTCCATCAAGGACTAGCTCAGAAGAGACATACATTCCAAAGAACCTAGAAAGTGGACCAGCATGGTGAACACATGACCTAAGAGTAACTCAGGCTTGTCCCGACCAGACTTATTAAAAACAGGGTTATTACTCACTGTTTCTTCTAAAATTAGGTCACTAATTAATCTATCAATAGGCATTTATTGGACACATTTCTCCAACTTTGTGTTTTTTTATACAGTCTTTAGAGTCAAATCAAGACCATCCTCTTTCCTAAGACTCATTTAGGACTTCCTCACGGCCTCTTCCCAGCAAAACAACATGCAAACGTAGGGGAAAAAAACCCATAAAGTTGAGGTTTCTGATGCTGATGTTTAAGTAAGTGGTAGCTGACCTTCCCATGCAAACTTGCATCATACTGCTGTTATACCACGTTTATGTCTTCTTGTTCTCTTTTAAGACAGGGCACCAATTCCATCTCTTGTTACAAGACAGCTGGTGCTAGCTACTCACCCCTAATCTTTCTTTAATCAACTCTATCCAGCTTTCCTTCCACCCCTGCCTTAAGCAAATGAGGAAAAAATGAAAGTTTCTAAGACTTTAAAAGACTAAAGTTCAAGCGAGGCCAAATAATAACTCAGCATTATTAACTATCAACAAAATTGGGAGCAACAATCGGGCTCTGGGTTTGTCTCCAATTCTCCAAGATCCTCACTACACAAAGGTTAATCAAAGAATGATTATCTTTCCCACACCATGCTCACATTGGGTAGGTGTATCTTTGAGTGGTAATTACAACTGAACTACTGCTACAATCTACAGTGTTTTATTCTAATTGACAAAAAGAATGTAGGGAAATTCTTGAAAGAGTTTATTAATAATGAAAATGGCACAGTTATATACATGAGAAAAAGACCTTTCATATACATAAAGACTGTTAAATTTTTATTTCTAATTAGCTAGTATTAAGACTAGAGCATTTCAAGCAAACAGTACAGTAACATGAGCTTATCTGACCCATACTTTATGTACAGTGTCATTATAAACAAGACGAAAAAGAAAAATCCTTCATTATCCATACTCCACATTGAACATATATTATGGTCACTTTAGAATCATCACACAGTCTGAATACATAAATAATTATACCTTTATTCTCTGATATCATGGTTACATTTTTCCTATTTATTCCCTTAATCACTAAAGAAGCAATTATATATGTGAAGGAAAAAAAGTCAGGATAAGGAGTCATTTAAACCTGGCTGTAGCTACAAATTGTGTGTTCTAACTTGTGTCTTATTACCCCGAGGGGAGTGATTTAACCTGTATCTTGTTAACTCATAGGGATAGTATAAGGTTTTACAAAATGCATGACTCAAGGAAATTTCTAGGTAGATTCGTTACTTCAATTACTTTCTAGTACCCTCCCACCTTCCCACCTCCAGCCAGGATCGTCTGTGGAACACAATGCAACTGATTTTAGGATTGGGACCTTCACACCGTTTTTCTGTATTCATTGCACACTTGGGAATAGAATGAGCTAGGATGCATAACTCACTGCAGCTGGATTGTAAATCTGAAAGCCTGGCCCCACCCATCCTACTGGGAATTGTTACAAACATCTTAAGAGAAAAAAAAAAAAAGACCCATATTTTTCTTGGCTAAAATAGCTCAATTTAATAAAGATAAGTTATTCTCCTAAATCAGCAGTTTTCTTATGGAGTAAATATGTTACCTTCTTTTCCCATTTCAAAATGAAAATTCAACTCACGGGCTGATAGATGTCAAAGTAGCCATTATTGAAAACATGGAAATGACACAAAGCTGCCTAAAACTCATGAAATGGAAGAAGGCAAACTTATAAAACAAGCATGCAAGTAAATAACTAAATCAGGTATCCTATTTGAGCCAACACGGTTTGAGAGCCTACAAAGAATATTTATGCAATTTACATCTTTTTGTCAGAAGTAATATTAAGTCAGTGTCGTTCAACTATATTAAAATTTACTATGTGGTAAAAGGCAGGGGGAGGGGAGCAGCCAAGCCATAATGACCAGATACTGCAGAAAAAAAAAAAAGAAGAGGTGGGAATAAAATCATGTAAAACCTGCACTTGTTTTATTATGTAAAGTAAATGGGACTTTAGGGCACATAAATGTGAACAAATACCCTTAAAACATATTTATTTATTTATTTATTTATTTATTTATGGCTTCATTGGGTCTTTGTTGCTGTGCATGGGCTTTCTTCAGTTGCGGCGAATGGGGGCTACTCTTCATTGCGGTGCGCGGGCTTCTCATTGCGGTGGCTTCTCTTGTTGCGGAGCATGGGCTCTAGGCGCACAGGCTTCAGTAGTTGTGGCACATGGGCTCAGTAGTTGTGGCTTGTGGGTTCTAGAGAGCAGGCTCAGTAGTTGTTGTGTACGGGCTTCATTGCTCCGCAGCATGTGGGATCTTCCTGGACCAGGACTCGAATCCATGTCCCCTGCATTGACAGGTGGATTCTTAATCACTGTGCCACCAGGGAAGCCCCATACAGTTTTGATTCCCTTTAAGTACAGCTTTTGGTCTTTGTGGGTATAAAAACCATCACATCTCTTACTATATTCTAAAATTTTAAACTAGAAAAAAATATTTGTGTCCCAAATTTAATTTTTTTGATAGAAAACGCTTCTTCCAACAGAGTTCCAAACCCAAGTTAATTATATGACGTAGGTAATGAGTGATCTCCATCTTCTCTAGGCTTCTAATCAGTTGCAAAATAGGAGTTTTGGTTAAAGCTCTTCCCTGCCATGAAAAAAACAGAGCAATTAATTGGAAAAAATCCAGAATGTACTGAAATGCACTTTTGTTGTAATATATCATCAAGCTATAGTCCTAAAATCACCAATACCTTCTTTCTTTGCAGGAAAGCTGTCCTGTGCTTTGCTAAGTTAAAAAAAAAAGAATCCAATCTACAGAGACTATGTAATACTTTTACTGAATCCTAAATCAAGTCCATTAATATTTTCTTGAGCTACTGGTAGATGAAAACTCCAGACTATGTGAAAACTGAAAATGTTGTATGGATTATGCACCTAACATTTTTTCAATGTCATCTTCCCACTGTGAACAACCCCCTTATAGTGTCTGTGTGAACATTCTTTTGTTTCACTGGATCTTCTTGTTTAAATCTTCGTTACATGAATTTTTAAATAATTTTAATGCCAAACAGTTTACCAGAAGAAAGTAAAACATGTAGTCCATCTGTCTGTCCCTAATTAGGCTCTCCTGGATCCTTTCTTTGGATTTCTTAGCCTAGATGAGATGCATTTGTAATTCATGGAACGCAGATGGCTCTGAGGGGCTTAGGAAAGATAAAAAACATCAGTCATGTTCTTTCTATTGGATACCACGGAAGTGGAGCCATAGGCCATCTGCTGGCTAGAGATGCAGAGATAAGCAGGTATCCTGGTCTAAAAGGCAGAGTCCCAGTAATATTGCTCTGATAGCATTCAAGCAAGGTTGGCAGCAACTCCCATGGGCTAAGTCAGATGTTTAAAGGAGTCTCTACCATGCAAATGGAATTAGAAAAGCGTCTTCTTTAGTTTCCTTTGATGTCAATTTGTCCCTTCCTATCAGAGGAACCATGCATGAGGGGCTGCCTATCAGAGAAAGGGGATTTGGAACAAAGGGGCAGAGGCTCCAATCAGAACCACATGTGTTATCCTGACCCTTTATCAATTTCTGCTACAAGCAGGCATGAATTGCTCTGGTTTTTCTCTTCTAAAAACCTGGTGCCATCATCTGGCCTGGGTGAGACCCATCCATGAGGAAGCACCTTTGTGAGGGCAGCTGTAGGACCAAATATCAAAGCCAAATTATAATCCCACCCACTACACTCAAGTAACATCTATAAATGTTCTCTTTACAAGATTATTGTATTTTTGTAACCTAAGTCTGGTTATGGATCCTGAGGAACAAGGGGAAAAAAACTAGACACTTGCCCAAAATGCATGCTAAAAAAAGTAATGGAAAAAGGTAGCTTGAAAAGTAAAATGAACCTGCTGTATAGCACAGGGAACTCTACTTCACTTCGCTGTACAGTAGAAACTAACACAACATTGTAAAACTATAGCCCCCAATTTTTTTTTAAAAAAAAGAAAAGATGAACTTAATAAAAGCAAGAGACACACTTTAATGAGATTTGTCTCATTCAAAGCATACTTAAAAGTATCTACAGAGATGGAGAAGGAAGTATATGTTAAAATATGTGAGGATTTACAGCTACTCAAATGGGTGACATCTATATTAATAAGAAAATATGACAGAGCCAGGGAGCTCTAGGCCAGAACAGAGTGTCTTTGTTTTCAATCTTCTCCGGCATTTGCTGTCATCGTGATCTTGAGTAAGTCCCTCCATCTTTTTGAGGTTTCCTTTCCTCATTCATAAAACTTAAATAAGAAACATTCAACTTATAAAGGCATTAGGAGGAATAAATGAGGTAATCTGTGTGGATGTGTATTAACTGAAAAGAACTCAACAAACATTGGTTACCAACAAAACCCATGTCACAGGGACAGGAATTAAGTATTCATGCTTGTGGCACTAACTCTAAGGCAAACGTAACGCTTACATTTGATGTTCTCTCAGAAAAGCTGCAAACTCAGGATCCCTGGCATACAGTTCCAAAATTCTCATTCTTTCTTGAATTTCCTTTAAAAAAAGAAGAAGAAAGTTTTTCTACATTGCATTAGAAAAACTTTAACAGCTTTTTTAAAAAGAGGTTTAATTTTTATAAGTGATTGTGGCTTTCTGAACTATCCAGGGGAGAGCTATAGAAAACAATGGCCTTTTCAGAAAAATGGAAGGTGTGGCTACTACATGAACTGCTCTGAATAACCCAGACATATATTTCTAAGGAGGGGGGGTGGAGGGAGAGAGCATTTGCTATTAATGATAAAGGACCCACTGGGTGGGAAATAAGGACAGCGCAGAATTGTATACCCTCTACATATCACATCGACTCAAAGATAGCATGAGGTAAAAAACGAATCATGAAATAATTTTCAACCTTTCTTGCAACCTACTGTACACACATGAAAACACACACACACACACACACACACACACACACAGCAGGGCAGCAACAGAAAAAGCAAGTTTCCTACCTCTCTGGAAAGCTCACTGTTCTCATACATTTGTCTGATTTCTTCCCTGCTCAGACCAGCAATCATCTCTCTGCCTGTGGAGCTGTAGAAGGGCCGCTGAGGGTAAGGTCCTTCGTACTGCTCGAGATCAGCCCCGTGACTTTCAAACACGGGGTTGTGCTTTACAGCTCTTTCCACAGACGAGAGGCTGTCAGGCTGCCTGCTGGAGCCACAAAAAGAAAAGTATGATTGAATCAGGTTCTTCGTTGGATGCTCAACTACTTGGAAGACTATTAACCTGGAGCAAGATTTCTGTTGAGGAAGAAAAAGAGGCTAACTGGATACAAATGGGGGACGAGGAGAGGTGACTGTGAAAAATATCCAGATCAATCTCAAAAATTATTTACCACGTGTTATCATTATTATCTCCTTAACTATCTGGTAAGTGCCTGTGGAACTGTTCCATGTCTCCTTCATCTTTATTTGCCCCACAGTGCCTGGCACCCAATAAATGCTGACGGGGAAATATGTCTGCCAATAGTATTTCATTAAATGAATACAGCTCCATAATTCCCAGAGTAGATAAATCAAAATCAGTGTGTAACCACACAAAGAATCTACTAGAAATAGAAATACAGGGGAGAATGGGCTTCAATTAAATTCAATTCGGGTCTACAAATATGTGCTGAGCATTGATTATATGCCTAGGAATATTCTAGATGCTGATGATACAAAGAATTGTTGGAATCTCTCCAGAATGAGACTGCGGTCTAATGCAAAATCAGACCCAATAAAAAGTATAAGAACAATATGGAATTATGTCCTGGGTGCTCTAGGAACCTAGGAGAGGTGTCTCCTGGGCCTAAGCCAGAGGATGAGGGGAGGTAACCTAGACCCGAAGCAGACCTGGAAGCACAGAAGCAAAGTACAGCCCGGGATTGTGATGATATTACAACTCAAAAGGTCCTTGGATCGCTTAGTCTAGCAAGTAGAACCAGTTTTATTTCCTTGGTTAATGAAGCTATGCTCAACTGAAAAGAGAACCAGATTCCATTTCTTGTCAGATTCTTATCTAGATTTAAAGTCTGGCTAATTACCACTGGAATGAGCCAAAGGGGAAGGAACTAACAGATCTGGTCCTCACATAGGGCCTCCCCTCATCTCTATCACCCTTCCAACCCCTCCCCCACCGTGACCTTCAGTGTGCAGTGAGATTCATGCATGCCTCCCTGACTGTGCTGATGTTCATGCAACTAGCTAGAACGTTTCCCACGCACCCCCTGCAGCAAACATCTAGTCTCTGGTCCAGCTAAATACCATAGCCATCATTACAACTTCTAAGATGTCCTCCCCTAGGCAAAACAAATTCATTCTTCATCTAGACACCCTAGCAGCTTGTTCAAACTGCTGCTTATGTTTGTTTCCAATCTGACACACTTTGAGGACAGGGACCCTGTCTTTATTCAACTTTGTAGCCCTCTCCCCTCCACGCTGATCCTTTCCAGTATTTGGCACACAGGAAGTACAAAATGAATGAATAAAAGGAATATTTTAGTCCATCAGAGAGCAATTGTCCTTACTTACCTGAAGGGTCTCTCTCTTTCTCTCCTAACATATTGAGCTTGAAGAGTCCTGATGAGGAAGAAGACGAAAGCAGAAGAAATGAGGACAAGTCCAACCATGGAGGCGATGGTGATGCCTATCACCAAGGGCTCGGACACAAACTCCTCACAGTGCTCACCTCGATACCACCAGTTCTCGCCCACCCGGCACCTGGAATGAGAAGTGACCAAGCCCCAAAATGGAATCACTCTGCTGAAAGTAACAAGTAACAGCAGAACCTACAGTGGGACTGAGAACAGGTAGAGAAATAAATGCTGACCACATGAAGCTTCAGTTAAATGGTAAGATTTAAGGCTATGCATGAGACCTGGCACAGACCCAGGAGGTCCTCAATGACTACTTGTAAAGACTGAATAAAAGACTGACTAGACTTAAAGAAAGTCAACTTCCTTATTTATGGATAATGAAAAACAGGCCTGGGAAGGAAAACGACTGGTGTTGGATCACACAATTAGTCAGCAACAGAGCTGGTCTAGAACCCAGGTCCCTAGACTCCTCACGTCCTTGCATCACACTGCAGAGATCCTCCAAACCACAAGGCCACCCACTTGTGCAAAAATATCTTCAGTTCCCAGAACAGCAATCACTGCTTTTCAAAATCATATTCATTTCTCTGGAAATCAAGAGACTATTTTTCCTCTTAGTTTTCTAGCTAAACTTTACACATAGAAAAGTGTGAGTCACTTCCAACTATTTCTTCTGTTTTTGGCATCTATGCCAACATTTGCCCTTTTTGAAATTCACAAATTGTCCTCTTATTGATGTTTCCCTGGCTTATTCTCAGCATTCTCTCCTTTCACACCATGTGACTTTGGTTGGATGTGGTTGGGAGGTTGATTTGCTCTGCTCTTTTTAAGGGGAGTGACCAGGGAAGGCTACCTGAATCTGCTCATTTGCCTGTTGCATTTTCTTTGGTTCTACCTTTAAAAAATAGATCTTAGATACTTAAAATATATTTGTCACAATTTTAAATACTTGCTTTTCTTTATTTTTGAATATTCAGTAGGACCAAGAGCAGCCCAAAGCTGTTAAGAACATAATTCAAATAGAACAATAAAACTCCTCTGTTTCAGATACAGTGTAAAGTCTCGATCATATGCCTAAACCTAATTTGATCACCAATTGCCTTGTTATTACCACTAAGAACCATAACACAAAAATCCCCAACTACTCTAAGTACTCTCTGTAAGACACTAGGCAATGTTTTTCTTACAGCTCCCTAAGAGCATGAGATAAAATAACCCACTGAACTGGGTATAATTCAGGCCTATGAACTGACTCAGTCCTCACAGGAGGACTCGATGGCACCCATCTATTTCCTGGATATAACTTCTATAATAAATATTGCTGTGATCATCCTAACATCATAGGCGCAGATCCCTTTGCTTCAGAGGAAATATCTCTAATCTTGTGAAGCCAAAATCTCTAACTACAGCATACCTACAAATGGCCCCATGCCCAGGCATGATGTCACACTTTCCATCATTCAAGCAGAAGTCGGGCTGTAGGTCACAGAGACTCTGACAGGGCAGCTCTTCCACACTCAGGTACCCAGGGTAGCACCTGCACTCTGCTTCTCCATTCCAGGGGTTGACCAAACACTCGGAAAATTCATTGCATGCTTGAAACTTGCAAGGGTTGGCTTGATCACCTAAAACATCAAGCAAACCAGAAAACGATACAAGGAAAGGCAAAACACAGGAATTGGGGTACATGAAACCCCTCCACTACGGCTCCCCCATCCAAAGTACCGTGAAAATCCAATCCCCTTCCTGAATCACTGAAATACAACACCACCATCCACACCACAAAAAATTTCTGATTCATCCTTGATTGATGAGCTTTTGTCAAATTTCTCTGAAACTCAGAGCCAAACCATAAAACCCAATGACCTGGGTGAGCCTCTACCTGTTTTACGTAGGAAGCATGTAGAAGCTTTAAAATCCATGTAATTGTAGATCTAAATTAAACAGTTTTCATGTACCGTTCATTTCCACCAACCTTATCCTTCTGTCATCCTCCTCCACGCTGCACATGATGCTACGTGCCCCACCCCCAGCCCAGCCCACCGAGAACATGGATGGAGAGACAGTGTCCAGAGAAGAACTGGTGGAAGCCTCAGGGATGCGTATAACCCAATAAGAGCAGCCTAAGAACACTGGAGATTAGCGAAAGCTAATGTCAGAAAAACAGATCAGCCCTGCACCTCCTCAGGCCATTCCCAACAGTATTTTAGCTTCAGTAATTTCATTTTTCATTGATGGGATGAGAGAAAGTGACATTTTAAAAAATTAATTAGGACACACAAACCAGTCAAAAATGATAAAAGACATTGACCATGGATGGGCCTTCCATCCTACCATGGTTCCACTGTATGTTCTTCACTGGTCAGTGACAATCTCTTAATTGCAAATGGTGACAAAGATACCACAAATAGAGGAAATAACTGTAAATGACCCATAAACTCATCTGTATGAAAAAGCATAAGAATTAGCCAGAAGACAAAGGGGAGGTTAAAAAACAAAGAGCATAGTCTCTCAGTTTCCAGATAAATTAATATTGCTCTCAGAGTCAATGATTTCCTTGCTACTGTGAAAATTAAAGACATTTTGCACGAATCTGTGGCCTTGGAGTTTGTAGGATCTCTGCGGCTGATCTTTCTTAGCCCTATGTAGGAATGGGGAGAGATGCTGGGTTGAATAGTATCCTCCCAAAATTCATGTCCACCCAGAACATCAGAATATGACTTTATTCGGATATAGGGTCTTTGTAAATGTAATCAAGTTTAGATGAGGTCATACGGGATTAGGTTACTGCTAGTCCAATACCTAGTGTCCTTATAAGAAGAGGGAAATTTGGACACAGAGACACAGACACACAGTGAAGAAGGCCATATAAAGACAGAAGCAGAGATTGGAGTGATGCATCTATAAGCCAAGGAGTGTCAGGGATTGCTGGTGAACACCAGAAGCTAGGAAGAGGCAAGATAGGATTCTTTCCTAGAGCTTTCAGCGGGAACACGGCTCTGCCAACACGGTGATTTGGATTTCTAGCCTCCAGAACTATGAGAGAATAAATTTCTGTTGTTAGAAGCCACCCAGTTTGTGGTCCTTTGTTACAGCCGCCCTAGGAAACTAATACAGGAGACCAATAATAAGATGCTCATATAACAAGAAGAGCACACGAATGTGCTGACAGATGGCAGTTTCTACAAGGGAACTACACAGCAGGATTCGACTGTGTATTTCCTAAGTCTTCACATCCTTACCCTGGTATTCATTCTGTGACTTTTCAATCAGAAAATAATCTACTCCTGGCCTAGCAGTGAGGTACAGAAGTGTATATAGGGGGTGGGAAGGATGCTATTGCACAGTCCCCCTTTGTTGATGGAAATTCAAGAATTTCTAAGACACTACATGTTAAAACAAATTAAGCAAGAGACAAGTCAGTCTTATCTTTAGCCAACCTTCAGATAAAATAATAGTTTAATCTGAAGGCTTTTAACTAAAAATATACAAGAAATAGGAAAATTCTATTTAAAAATTCTAAAACTTTGTGACCATTCCATGGGTGTGGGTGAGTGTCTAGGGAAAGGAAAAACAGAATCCATAAGAGGAAAAAGATACATGTTGCTCCCTTTTGATCCCAGATCAAGGAGAGAGACCAAGACCAATATTTTAATCATGTGAGTAAAAGACTGGAGTTTTAAAGTTGATTTTTAGTCTTTTGTGCAGGTTAAAGGTGGAGGCCCAGAATAGATAGCTCTTTGTTTGGAAGAGTACTTTAATGACTTTATGGGAAAACAAAGGTAGACTTGGAGCTAATCTTGGGATGGGAGACAGGGATCTAAACTGTAGAATGAATTACACTCTGGTTTTCCAGGGACAGGCTAAGAGAAGGATTGATGGGTCCTGGAGAACGAGAGTAGAGGAAATGTGAAGAAGGTCTGGAAATACAGCCAGAGTGGCCAGAGTAACACGGTAGCTGACTTAGTCCTGGAGAACAAATTGTCCATTAAAAGACACCCTTGAAAGGGTGGCTGAGAAATTTTTGGATATTTACACCTAACAGTAATCTCCTGTGCTACAATAAAAATTCCTCCATCACCCTCATATCATCAACAAATATCTGATGGAATCAACTGCCTTGTGTTAGAGGTACTTTGAAAAAGTAAAAACATGGGACCATGATCTGTGTTGGATTAACATAAAGAACCACCACAAGGGTCAAGACAAATGTGAAATTGGAAATTCAGCAGAAGGAAATCAGAGCTGGAGATGATTAAGAGACAGTTAAGTTCCCTGATAATTCCTAGAGATATTAGGGGTTGAGGACCATGGATGCAGGTTTTACACTACACACGGGAGAGACTAATGCAAATTCATTTGAATATTAAGGAACAAGGTGACCCTATAAACCTGGATGATTTGGCATAGAGCTGACATGTGAGTTACATACAAAACTGAGGTAAATGCACTTATTTATGTACTTCCCTTTAAAAAGAAGTGGGTAGGGCTTCCCTGGTGGCGCAGTGGTTGAGAGTCCGCCTGCCGATGCAGGGGACACGGGTTCGTGCCTCGGTCTGGGAAGATCCCATGTGCTGCGGAGCGGCTGGGCCTGTGAGCCAGGGCCGCTGGGCCTGCACGTCCGGAGCCTATGCTCCACAACGGGAGAGGCCACAACAGTGAGAGGCCTGCGTACCACAAAAAAAAAAAAAGAAGTGGGTAGGCTTTTGCAAAAGTTTTATAATCATCACTGCTTGCATTTGTATGGCTAGTCAAATGTTTTTATACATGCTATTTGTTTAATCCTTAGAATAGCCCCATGAAATACACAGGCCAGGTAACATTATCCCCATTTGCTGTATGAGGGAGTAAGGCTCAGAGATAAAACAGCTCATCTAGGATCACACAAATGATAAATGGCAGAGCAGAGGCAAGAAACCAGGCCTCCCAAATTATAATTAATTGCTTCCTCCACTACAACCACATGGCAAAGAATGTGCAAATGTCCTTAAAGAACTCAAGTGGCAAAAGATTTGGCTATAGGGGGATTAGCTAAATCATTTTCCTCACTTTCAGTGAAAACGGTCCTTCAAGGATTTCAAAGGAAAGAATGTTTCCTTCTTTCCCGGTTAAGAATAGGGCTGGCTTCCAAACCAGTCTGAGAGTGAAAAGCACTGGAGAAATACAAACCCAGACATTCCACCTTACTCCTACTCAAAACCACTGTCCTCCGGTATACAGAAGGTAAAAAAGAACAAAGGTTTGAGGATCCAGCAGTACCCTCTGCATCCAAGTCTTCCAAATAAAAACAATGGTTCATTCCACTCATTCACAGTATTTTTGAGTACATTCTACATGCAAGACACTGTGCGAGGTTTTGGCTACCAAGTGGTTAATAAAATAAAGTCTCAGTCCTTGTGGATAGTTCAACTGGGCAAAACAGCTATTTAGCAAGTATGTGCATAAGTTACCCATGATTACAATAGTTATAAACTCTACAGAGGGAAAAGAACCAACCTAGATTATGGGTGAATCAGTGAAAGTCCTGAGGAAGAGACATTTGAACTGAGGCATAAAGGGTAAGCAGAAGTCAGCCAAGAGGGGAAAGAGATTCAGGCAAAGAAGACAGTATGTGCAAAAGGCTTCAGGCTTCAAGTTAAGATAAGTTTTGGAAATCTAAGGAACCCAAAACGAGCTAGTTTGACTAGAACATAGTGAGAAAAGAAGTTAGTTCATTGGACGATACTGGGGAAGAAGATAGGGACCAGGCCTGTGGCTACTGAACCAGGCAGCCATTGAAAGTATTTCAAGCAGAAAAGTGAAATAATCTGATTATTTAGAAAGAGCACCCTGGCTACTGTCTGGAGAATGAATGGGAAGGTATGGGAGTGAGGGAAAAAGAGAGGTAGTGGAGAAACTGGTCCAAATGAGAGATGATGATGGCTTGGCCTAAAGTAGGGGAAATGAAGACAGAGAAAAACACATAGATTTGAGATATATTTAGAGTTCAGAATCAATGTCAGTTTGTGAGTGACTGAAAGTTAGGGGTGATGGAAACTGAGATATCAGAATGACTTTCCGGGTTTCTGGCTTCAGTAGCTGAGTGGATACAGCTTCCATTTATCAAGATAGTAAAGCTGAGAGAGGTAAATTTAGTTGGAAGGTACGCAGATATGGAAAACAAGGGCTCAGTCTTAGCCTAAGGGCTTAGTCTAAGCTTGATATACATAGTATATATCCAAGTTGAGATAATCAAGTACATAGTTACATATTGATTCTGGAGCTCAGAAGATAAGTCTGATCTGCATATAGAAATGTGGAGAGTTACTGACATTTATATTAGGCTTACAATAATGGAAACTGATAAAACAACGTAGGAAAATAACATAGAAGGCAAGAAAGGCCAAAGCTATTGGGCTTGGCAGCATAGAGATGTAATAAGAACAGATCCATGGATAAGTAAAATAGAGAGCCAGATACAGCAGGTAGAAAAGGAAATGGGAGGTAAGCATGTAAAGACAAGTGTGGACAATCCTTTTGAAAAGAGAATGATATTGACATCCTTGGAAGAGATATTTTACTAGTTATCAAGACGTGGAAAATTTGTCAGACATAGTACTCTTTTACCTATAAGTATTAAATTCATCTTGACTCAGTGTAGAAGAAAATACACAAGAATAATAACTAGGTTCAACTAAGAAACCACCATAGTGTTTAATATCATTACCTGATTCCACATCGAGGGAGTATTTATCAATAGCCAAGTTCATGGTTTGGTAAGCAGTGGTGCAAAAGTCTTCCAGAATCACGTATACAGTATTGGTGACATTAGGAGGGACAGACTTGGCGAACTTCATTCGGCTGTTCACCACAATACTGCCATTTCTGAAGTTCAGGATTTCTAAATTCTGGAACCCAGTGAGATTTGACTGGAGATAGGGAACCAGCTACAATACACAAAAATTGGTCAGTTTATTGACAAAGTTTTGCATTTTGTTCAATACATACTGAAAACAAAGATGAACCCCTCCACTTTTCCAAATTGTATTCTATTTACGTTATTTAAACTGTTCATCAACAAAAGTATGAATTGTGAATATTTGCGAGTCATGAGGTTTCAGTGTTATTTAGGAACCCAATGGAACTCACAGACAGTTTTAGACATCAGAGAGTTTATTCTGTTTCACTAAAGGATCGTGACAGTGAAGGCATTACAGGTACCCACAAAGCACTGGTCTCACAATAAAATGTGAATATAAATCTTAAACTTGTATCAGTCCCAGAAATTATATAATACAATATCCAGTATCTAAGTTACAATATCCAAGAATACAATATCCAAGTGTGGCTCATACCATTTTGTGTTTTCCGTTTCTTGTAACCACCTGTCTCATTATTTTCCTATGAACCCTAGGCCATTACAGTATTTGTAGATGATAGGAAATGAAAATCCATAGCAGACCACACTTTCCTTGGCTCAGATCTTATGCTCCGGGGGGAAAGAGGGGTGGTTCATACACGATTATTCACTAATGCCTGTATTTCACTTCTTATGCTTACCAGTTCTAAGAATCTTTGCTCCAGGGCTTTATACTCCAAAGAGTTTTTATTAAACAGATCTTCTGAAAACATCATGTTCGTCACTCTGAGGCTGAAGAAAACCACCAAGGCTCCTGCGGCTTGGGTATGACTCAAGTCTTCACTTTTTGTTGGCTGAGCCACAATAGCCATCTCTGTGGAGTGAATACTTGTGGACATTTCCACATAACCACCAACCTTGCCATTTTCCTCTGGGATTAGCTCAGGATGATAGTAATCTGTGCCTATCTGGTCCAGTTCTAATGAAATATCCTGTACGCCCATAATGACTTCATCTTCCGGCAGGGTGGAACTTGTGGTTGAAGGCAATTTGGTAGACTGTGTCATGGAAGCTTTCAGCCAGAGCTTGTCAGTACTCTGTGGTGTACTTGCCAATGTGTCTCTGGACAGCTTCTCTAGGGAAGAAGTTCTTACCCAAACTACATCTGATTCTGGCAATATGGTCCACAAAGGTTGCACATCTGGCTTCACTACTGAAATCTTGCTGTCAAACCATTCACGGTTGGATGACTCTGTAGTTTGTTCCATATCCTCCTTTAGAAAGGGTTCTTCTTGAATTGGTTTATCAGTAGAAGCAGAGATTGCTGCAGATGTCAGTAGAGGAGGTGATTTGGTAACTGAATAATAGTCAATGTCAGGTACTTCTGATGTGTGCTTGGATAGAACTGGAGATGCAGACTGAGTTGTGGTCTCTGCAAAGATGGACACAGTAGGTCCACCAAGGGTCTCATCCTCTGCAAAGTCTCTGGATCTATCAAAATGCCCATATTTTGAATGCTCAGTACTTTGATCTATGGAATCTATTCTGTCATCTATATCTAGTTTCTCATCTATATCCTCAGTTGGCAAAAGTAAGTCCTCTGAATCCTCAGCTTCAAGCCATGACTTGGAAAATGGTTCAGTGCTCTTCTCTAATGAAGTCTTGCTCCGTGGCCAAGTAATCAGACCTACCTTTTGCCCAGACCCTGAACCTAAACCACTCTCAAATATGAACTCTTTCTCCATAGATGTGTCTGGCATCCAAGTGCTCACTTCTAATTGGCCTTTGACTTTGGAGGCCAAAGAGTCCATGCCAAAAGGTGTAGTTACTTCTTTAGCAAGAATATCGAATGTGACAGAGGAGACCGGATATGGTGAGGATGTCAAAGACACCCCAGAGTCTTCCATGGATGGTATTATTTCTTTTGCCATAGGACGACTAAATGGGCTTGAAGGCAGTGGATCAACAGAAAGAAAATCTTCTGACCCTTTAACTTTAGTTAATCCTAAAAATAGAGTTTACCATTAATTAATCTACATAGATGCCAAAATATATTCCCAGCCCTCCTAATAAAACCAGCTACCCATTTTTCCCCATTAGATTACGACAGACGGTTGCTGACTTTTACTTTGCCAAATCCAGCAAACAACAATAAGGTAAGATTATGTTTTTGTGATATGGTACAGTCACTCATGATTATAACCCCCTTAACTGAGGATAACAAGACATCAGGTACTGAAAAAATTCATCTTCAAACACGTGATTTCTTTTACTCCCTGAAAATAAAGAACTGCTGGTAGCCATACTGACAACAAAGAGTGAATCTAGTCAAAACTTAGGAAGAAAATTCCCTAGGAAAATTCCCAAGGAATTTCCATCTCCTTGTTATGTTTATTTTATTTATTTTATTTTTGGCCACGCCATGCAGCTTGTGGGATCTCAGTTCCTCGACCAGGGATTGAACCCGGGCCACAGCAGTGAAAGTGCTGAGTCATAACCACTAGACCACCAGGGAACTCCCCCTTGTTATGTTTATTATCCATCAGCCTTCAGGTTCACCCAATGTTCAAAATCCTAGACTCATTACTTATATCTTTGTTCATCTTCCTCTTTCACATATATTCCATCCCTGAGTCACATCCCACAACAGCTAAATCAGCTACTTGACTTTCATTTCTTAATCTCTGCTGTAGCTGCCCTAGTTCAGGTTTTCCCCTTCTCAAGCCTGATGCAAGCTAAAAATTTCTACTGGCCCCCAATTAATCCTATTAAAAGATACTGGAATAATCTTCTTTGAGGCTGTTTGTTTACCACTCAAATATTCAAGTAAGTAGAGTAGTTCTTAAATAGTAATATAATTAAATTATAAATTCTTTAACAGGACCTTCAAAATATCTATTAGGTGATCCCATCCCAGCCCACAAGTTCATTTCTAATTATTTACCTATTTGGACGCTCCCTTCCAACCAATTAAAGCCGATTGTTCCCCTTCTCACACAACTTTCCCAAGACATTTCCTCCTAACGAATGCTGCCATGCTTTTCTCCTAACACTAGTCTCTCACCCTCTTCAAAACCTTTGTCATCTGATACAATAAAGAAGTACAAAAAGTCATAAGAATTCCTTACCATCTTCTAATGAGTGAGACCCAGAAGTCCTTTCTTCAGAAGCCACAGGCAAGCCAGTCTGAAGCACTGCTGGGGTGACAGAATGAAGAGTCAAGCTGCTAACCTCTAAAACCTCTGGGGAAGAACTGAGGCTCACCTTCGAGGGAAAGGCTAATTTGGGTGCAGACACTAAATCACCCAAAGGGCTTTCTGACCAGAGTTCCCTGCCAGTGGCTGAAGGAGGACCAGAGCTGAAATCAAGTGGTGAAATACTGCTCATGGTGAATTCATCTGCTGAGGGCCATTCAGCTTGAGGGGTATTATCCTGGAGGGGCAAAAAGAGGCTAAATCATATCATAGATAAAAGAAACACATAAAAATAATTTCAAATACCATCTATCTATCTACATTCCTGGATTTTCTAGGGACAAAAAGGCAATGTAATATTGGGGGAGGGAAGGGGAGTATGGGCTCTAGAATCAAACAGATCCATAATTAAATCCTAATTCAACCACTTATTAGTTGGAAAATCTATAGAAAAATCATGTATCGCTTGAATCTCACCTGGAAAGTGGGAATAGATGAGATAATATATTTAAAAGATCCCAAACAAAGTGAGTTTGTGAGAGAAAATATTGTTTGCCTTGCTTTAGATGGTTCCTTTCCCTCTGTCTTATTAGCTTAAATACTTTAAATACATAGATGTTACTAATATCTGTAATTTGTTGTCAAAGACCTAAGCACATTGCCCACAGCAGAAAGAACAATCAGTAATTTTATTCATCATTCTGAAAAGTATTAAATTAAGGTCTCTTATTTTGATAAGAAATTGCAACACATCAAAATGTGGTCTCTTACCTTGAGCAAATAGGAACATCTGTGAATTGGTATCACACTTACAAAATACAATTTTCTCTTTCCAGTGACTTTTTACTAATGTAGTACTAATTGTATCTTAAAGTTTGGCTTCAGGAATAGAAAAGTAGACAGAAATACAACCACTGAACATACTAATTATTTAATCCTGTGAAGGTTAGTCCACGTAAAAAAGTTTAATGATGTTAATGGGTAAAACAGCCATAACACTGGATAGGAGTTTATATATTCCAATCTATGCTGAATAACAAAAAGTAAAAAGTGTCATATGCATAGAAGGAATTCACAAAATATTTCCTAGATAAAAACTGAAAAAGGAAAATAGAAAAGATCAATCATTCTCTACTCTAAATAGCATTAAAATCACATGCAAGGACTTCCCTGGTGGTGCAGTGGCTAAGAACCCACCTGCCAATGTAGGGGACACAGGTTTGAGCCCTGGTCCAGGAAGATCCCACATGCCACGGAGCAACGAAGCCCGTGGGCCACAACTACTGAGCCTGTGCTCTATACCCCGTGAGCCACAACTACTGAGCCCACATGCTGCAACTACTGAAGCCCACGCACCTAGAGCCTGTGCTCTGCAACAAGAGAAGCCACCGGGCTTCCCTGGTGGTGCAGTGGTTGAGAGTCCACCTGCCGATGCAGGGGACAGGGGTTCGTGCCCTGGTCTGGGAAGATCCCACATGCCGCGGAGCGGCTGGGCCCGTGAGCCAGGGCTGCTAAGCCTGCGCATCCGGAGCCTGTGCTCCACAATGGGAGAGGCCACAACAGTGAGAGGCCCGCATACTGCAAAAAAAAAAAAAAAAAAAAAGAAGCCACTACAATGAGAGCCCACGCACCGCAATGAAGAGTAGTCCGCGTACAGCAACGAAGACCCAACGCAGCCAAAAAAAAAAAAAGTAAATAAATTTTTTTTAAAAATCACATGTACTGACACTGCAGAAATAAAAAAAATCATGAGAGATTACTACAAGCAACTCTATGCCAATAAAATGGACAATCTGGAAGAAATGGACAAATTCTTAGAAATGCACAACCTGCCAAGACTGAATCAGGAAGAAATAGAAAATATGAACAGACCAATCACAAGCACTGAAATTGAAACTGTGATTAAAAACCTTCCAACAAACAAAAGCCCAGGACCAGATGGCTTCACAGGTGAATTCTATCAAACGTTTAGAGAAGAGCTAACACCTATCCTTCTCAAACTCTTCCAAAATATAGCAGAGGGAGGAACACTCCCAAATTCCTTCTACGAAGCCACCATCACCTTGATACCAAAACCAGACAAGGATGTCACAAAGAAAGAAAACTACAGGCCAATATCACTGATGAACATAGATGCAAAAATCCTCAACAAAATACTAGCAAACAGAATCCAACAGCACATTAAAAGGATCATACACCATGATCAAGTGGGGTTTATTCCAGGAATGCAAGGATTCTTCAATATACGCAAATCTATCAATGTGATAAACCATATTAACAAATTGAAGGAGAAAAACCATATGATCATCTCAATAGATGCAGAGAAAGCTTTCGACAAAATTCAACACCCATTTATGATAAAAACCCTCCAGAAAGTAGGCATAGAGGGAACTTTCCTAAACATAATAAAAGCCATATATGACAAGCCCACAGCAAACATCATCCTCAATGGTGAAAAACTGAAAGCATTTCCACTAAGATCAGGAACAAGACAAGGTTGCCCACTCTCACCACTCTTATTCAACATAGTTTTGGAAGTTTTAGCCACAGCAATCAGAGAAGAAAAGGAAATAAAAGGAATCCAAATCGGAAAAGAAGAAGTAAAGCTGTCACTGTTTGCAGATGACATGATACTATACATAGAGAATCCTAAAGATGCTACCAGAAAACTACTAGAGCTAATCAATGAATTTGGTAAAGTAGCAGGATACAAAATTAATGCACAGAAATCTCTGGCATTCCTATATACTAATGATGAAAAATCTGAAAGTGAAATCAAGAAAACACTCCCATTTACCATTGCAACAAAAAGAATAAAATATCTAGGAATAAACCTGCCTAAGGATACGAAAGACCTGTATGCAGAAAATTATAAGACACTGATGAAAGAAATTAAAGATGATACAAATAGATGGAGAGATATACCATGTTCTTGGATGGGAAGAATCAACATTGTGAAAATGACTCTACTACCCAAAGCAATCTACAGATTCAATGCAATCCCTATCAAACTACCACTGGCATTTTTCACAGAACTAGAACAAAAAATTTCGCAATTTGTATGGAAACACAAAAGACCCCGAATAGCCAAAGCAATCTTGAGAACGAAAAAAGGAGCTGGAGGAATAAGGCTCCCTGACTTCAGACTATATTACAAAGCAACAGTAATCAAGACAGTATGGTACTGGCACAAAAACAGAAAGATAGATCAGTGGAACAGGATAGAAAGCCCAGAGATAAACCCACGCACATATGGACACCTTATCTTTGATAAAGGAGGCAGGAATGTACAGTGGAGAAAGGACAGCCTCTTCAATAAATGGTGCTGGGAAAACTGGACAGGTACATGTAAAAGTATGAGATTAGATCACTCCCTAACACCATACACAAAAATAAGCTCAAAATGGATTAAAGACCTAAATGTAAGGCCAGAAACTATCAAACTCTTAGAAGAAAACATAGGAAGAACACTCTATGACATAAATCACAGCAAGATCCTTTCTGACCCACCTCCTAGAGTAATGGAAATAAAAACAAAAATAAACAAATGGGACCTAATGAAACTTCAAAGCTTTTGCACAGCAAAGGAAACCATAATCAAGACCAAAAGACAACCCTCAGAATGGGAGAAAACATTTGCAAATGAAGCAACTGACAAAGGATTAATCTCCAAAATTTACAAGCAGCTCATGCAGCTCAATAACAAAAAAACAAACAACCCCATCCAAAAATGGGCAGAAGACCTAAATAGACATTTCTCCAAAGAAGATATACAGAATGCCAACAAACACATGAAAGAATGCTCAACATCATTAATCATTAGAGAAATGCAAATCAAAACTACAATGAGATATCATCTCACACCAGTCAGAATGGCCATCATCAAAAAATCTAGAAACAATAAATGCTGGAGAGGGTGTGGAGAAAAGGGGACACTCTTGCACTGCTGGTGGGAATGTGAATTGGTTCAGCCACTGTGGAGAACAGTATGGAGGTTCCTTAAAAAACTACAAATAGAGTTACCATATGACCCAGCAATCCCACTACTTGGCATATACCCTGAGAAAACCAAAATTCAACAAGAGTCATGTACCAAAATGTTCATTGCAGCTCTATTTACAATAGCCAGGACATGGAAACAACCTAAGCGCCCATCATCGGATGAATGGATAAAGAAGATGTGGCCCATATACACAATGGAATATTACTCAGCCTTAAAAAGAAATGAAATTGAGCTATTTGTAATGAGATGGATAGACCTAGAGTCTGTCATACAGAGTGAAGTAAGTCAGAAAGAAAAAGACAAATGCCGTATGCTAACACATATATATGGAATATAAGGGAAAAAAATGTCATGAAGAACCTAGGGGTAAGATAGGAATAAAGACGCAGACCTACTGGAGAACGGACTTGAGGGTATGGGGAGGGGGAGGGGTGAGTTTTGACAGGGCGAGAGAGAGTCATGGACATATACACACTAACAAACGTAGTAAGGTAGATAGCTGGGGGGAAGCAGCCGCAAGGCACAGGGATATTAGCTCGGTGCTTTGTGACAGCCTGGAAGGGTGGGATGGGGAGAGTGGGAGGGAGGGAGACGCAAGAGGGAAGACATATGGGAACATATGTATATGTATAGCTGATTCACTTTGTTATAAAGCAGAAACTAACACACCATTGTAAAGCAATTATACCCCAATAAAGATGTTTAAAAAAAAAAAAAAAAAAAATCACATGTAAGCTTTTTAAAGACACCAATGCCCACACCCCACACCTCAGAGATTCTAACTTAACTGGTCTGAGGGCAGGACCTAGACATGGTGCTTTTAAAAGCTCCTCAGTAGAGGATGCAGCTTGATCATGTGTTGGTTGTATTATTCCAGCCTGGGTTTCTAAAATACTTCTTTAGTTGTTAAATCATTATATTTCTCATCAACTGGAACCTTTAAGAAATTTTCCACAAGCATAAACCTGCCTGAAGGCTAGAATTCATGGAAGAGCTATAAACAAAATGAAGCCCATGAAAACTAAGAAACTCTGAATAGAATCCTCTCCCCACTCTTCCAGGAGATTCCTGCCAAGGGTAGTGAATTTTCACTGGCATATACTCTCAAGCCTAATGTGATTTTTAAACAAAAGCACACAATTTTAAGGTGGCTACCTACACTTCAGTCCATGGCCAGGAACTAAACAACCTACTAGCCTACGGAGGGACTCAACCCAATGTCATGACCTAATTAGTCTTGTATGCTTTGCCTACACACTTCCCCTTGTCTCTCCATCAAGGGTCCATGTGAGGAAGCCTTAGACAGCACACTCTCCTAGTCACAAGGGAGGGAACATGAGGCAAGAAATCACTGAGTATGACCCAATTTATCCCCTCTTCTAGTGACAAATGCATAGTAGGCCACTGCATATATATGGAGATACTCTCAGTTTCATCTACTATTTCTAAACTAAAAGCACTAAGTCAAGTAACTAATTTTCTTTTGTGGAACTCAGTGACACCAACACTTCCTACCTTGTTCATGCTCTTTTAATTAGGTCCTATTTTAAGTGGGCCATCCTGCTGGCTATTTTCATCTGCCACCACCCTAGCTCCTTCTCTTCCCTGATAATTTCATCACCCTGCTCCCTTACCAGCTGTCTTCTGAGTTTACACTTTTAGAAGCAGAAGATCAAAGGACAGGAAGAGTGAGAGGTTTCGGTATTTCTTCCCAGTTCCCTCCAAGCCTCAATACTGCAGACGTAGCTGCGTCCCTCTACAATTGCAACTTCAGCTCTCACTGGGCTCTGGTAATTGCATTTCCTCCCCTTGCCCTACAATCCAATGGATGAGAATGGCTTCTCACTGTTATTAGTCTCAGCATACTTCAAGATCCTTTTTTCACTCCCTTAACCCCTTAACAGAACAGGTGGTTCTGTTACTATTGAAACCCTGGCCGTGCCATGTTTTGTAGTGCAATGTATTTCTAAAATCCATAAAAGTTTGAATCACTTCTGTCAAAAGATGATTACATAATTTGTAATGAAATACAAATAGCCAGAAAAGGAAGAATGAGAATCAATTAAAATAACAACAACGTGAACCAAAAATGGTATCATTCTGCTAAATTTGATTAGAAATAAAGAATCTAGAAAGTTAAGAGGGAAGTGATGAAAAGTGGATGGCGCAATGCTAGTGAATATTTTTGCCAGTGTGACTTTGGTCAAAAAATGGAATAGAGGAAGACACATCTGAGCATTAGACTGGAGTCTGTGACCAGAGTCTGATGAAATGAAAAATATAGAGAAAGTAGAGAAAGGCAAGATATATGTCAAAGAAAGAGGAAGACCATCCTCAAAAGACTGGATGTAACTGCAAAAGGTTAAAAAATAATAATAATAAAAGAACCATTTCAGGATAAGAAATTACCTCTTGGGAATTCTCTCGTCAGAAGTGAACATGAGGATATCAGGACTTGATTCATGAGTAAGGCCAAAAAGATGATCTAATCAGGGGAAAGACTTCTGGCATTTTTCTAGTAAATTTTAATATTTTAAGAGTACATCATCACAAGGAATGAACTTAACCTTATATAACTCTATGTAGTGAAGGCAGCTTGCAATCACTGACCTGCGTACACAGTGCTCCTATATAACCCAGCACCAAGCAGACACACAAAGTTGCCTTACGTTTCTGACTAGAGGGTCTAAAACTTTCTGGGTCCTCAAGAATGGGCCAGAGTGATGGCAGCTGAGTAAGACATCCCCCACTCGTATTCCCCCTTCAACAGTAACAATTTGGCATCCTCCATGGACAAAAGTGCCTTTGTGGGAGCTGTGGGATCCAGCATCATACACCAAGGGACCCAGAAGGAGTCTAGCCCACCCATGCACAGGGTAAGAAGCATACAGACCTCAGTCCTGGCTGTGGACCCTGAGGTGGCCCGTGAACTGGCTCCAGCCCCTCTTGGACGCAGTCTGGGAGCCCCTGGAGAACAATGACTTAGACAGTCACCCATGAATGACAGAGCCTTTGTGGAAGTCCAGGAGTCCAACAGAGAAGCTCCAAACACACCACTTGAGCAAAAAAGTCCAACTTTAGACACATTGGCGAGTGTAAGAGGAACAGTTTCCCTTTACCCACCTCATCCCTCCCCCAAGGCAGCACAGCTCAGGGCCAAGAGAAACCCTCTCTGTACATGATTTCTGCACCGCGGAAAGTGAGAACATGTGAGTGAGTCTCTGGCCTCCCCAGCTGTGCAGGACCTTGCTAAAGAGGTCTGTTTCTCTCTCACTCTATCCAGAGAACTGAGTTGTAAGCTGCACGACCAGGGGATGGGAAGTGGCTGAAAGAACAGCGGCCAGGACTCTGAACATATCACAGGGATGCAGATCCTACTAACTACATGACTGACTCCACCAGGAGGCCTGACCACAAGCTGCCAAGACACCTTGCCCATGGATCCCCCTCAACTGGCCCATGGGCACCTCACCCCCACAGGCACCTCCTCCACCCCACGGCCAGCTCCTCGTGTGCACTCCCCATGGCAGGGAGAGCGAACTTTGGCAGACAGCTAGCGAGCAGGCCCAAAAAGCCAGCCTGAATCTATCTATAGGCCAAGGAGAGACGACAAAGTTAAGCTTTTGCACTTCCTTTAGGAAAGCTGTCAGTACTTAGCCTGGTGCACTGCAGGATCAAGAGAAGGCATACAGGGCTTCCCTGGTGGTGCAGTGGTTGAGAGTCCGCCTGCTGATGCAGGGGACACGGGTTCCTGCCCCCGTCCGTGAAGATCCCATATGCCGTGGAGCGGCTGGGCCTGTGAGCCATGGCCGCTGAGCCTGCGCTCTGCAATGGGAGAGGCCACAACAGTGAGAGGCCCACATACCGCAAAAAAAAAAAAAAAAAAAAAAGCATACAAGCTTAAGAATTCTGCCACAACAGGCAGCAAGAAGTGTGGAGAAGGTGTATCCATAGGAGGTCTGAGAAAAACAGAAAGAGAATATCCAAATGGCCAATAGCTACATGAAAAGATATTCAACATCACTATCATCAGGGAAATGCAAATCAAAACCACAGTGAAATATCACCTCACGCCAGTTAGAATGGCTATTGTCAAAAAGACAAAAGTGCTGGCAATGGTGTGTGGAAAAAAAGTTTTTCCTCATAAAATTAAAAATAGAACTACCATGTGATCCAGCAATACCCACTTCTGGGTATATGGCTAAAGGAAATTAAATCAGTGTGTCAAAGAGATATCTATAGTATTCCCATGTTCACTGCAGCATTAGTCACAATAGTTAAGATATGGAAACAACCTAAGTATCCATTGACAGATGAATGGATAAAGAAGATGTGTTACATATATACAATGGAATATTATTCAGCCATGAAAGAGAAAGAAATCCTGCCATTTGTGACAACATGGATGGACCTTGAGGGCATTATGCTAAGTGAAATAAGTCAGAAGAATACTGTATGATATCACTTATATGTAGAATCTGAGAAAGCCAAACTCATAAAAACAACTGTAGAATGGTGTTTTCCAGAGGCTGGGGATGGGGAGATGGAGAGATGTCAGTTAAAAAGTACAAACTTGCAGTTATAAGCTGAATGAGCTCTGGGTAGCTAATGTACAATGTGGTGGCTATAGTTAACAGTACTGTGTTATAAACTTGAAATCTGTCTAAAGAGTAAATCTTAAATGTTCTTACCACCAAAAAAAAAAAAAAAAAGGTAATTATGTGAAGTTACGGAGGTGTTAACTAACTCTATTGTGATAAGTACTTCACAATATATGTGTATCAAATCATCATATTACACACGTTAAATTTATACAGTGTTGGATGTCAATTATATCTCAATAAAGCTAGGGGGAATAAAATGAATTGACCAGATGGAGAGAGCAACAGCTCAATTCCAGATAAATGAAAAGACAACCAACTGAAGTCCAGAATGTACAAGTAAAACAAACAGAAGCTTTTGCTTTGCCAAAGGCTCAATGCTTTATAAGGCCATCCTTTGGTTTATAAAAATCTTATGTTAGGAAGTGGGGCTGAGCATGCACATATGTTTGAATGTAACAAAACTATCAAATTTTATAACTAGAAAGACTCTTAAGAATCATTTAGTCCAAACTTGCCTATTAAAAATAAGGAACTGAGGTTCATAGAAGTGAAATGTCCACAGTCACAAAAAATAGAGAAAAAAAAGTCAGAACCAGATTCTGAGTTTCTAGAGTTTGGTCCCCGTGCTTCACTCACTATACCAGACTGTTCATTGAGGAATACATACAGAGGGCAAAAGGATTTCCAGAGGAGAAACCGGAGCTAGCAGACTTGGCAGTCTATTCTCATTCAGGTTAGCATATATGCACAAATCTAAAAGACCCAGGTGAACACAAAGGAGAGAAAGGAGGAAAAACCATTTTCTAATATTTAAACATCTATGTTGAAAATGGAGGCTGTTTGTATATGAGGAAAAGTTTCTTTCTTTCTCATTTTTTTCTATTATCTAAAACTATATATGTATTCAGTGAAAAGTAAGAAGGCCATTTACTCAATACTAAGTTCTGTCCCTCAAAAATGTTGGTACGATGATGAGAGTCATACCATACCAGGGAATTCACTTGTTTTCCTCTGAATTACCTAAAACCACTTATAGAGATATGTTAAAGCCACCTGTGCTTCCAGCTGAGTAAGGCATATTTACATCCTTGTAAATTCTAAGTGTGCATTTTTTTGAAATTCTAACAGAGAAGGCGAAGCTCTTCGACCTATACTTAAGAAACTGAGTTTTATCAGACAGAGCCTATGATCTGACACACATTAGGAAAGCAGCTGAATCCTCAATGAAAAAGAAATGCTCAAGTAATATATATGATTTCGATATACCTATAAACTCCTTTTCAGTTCATAAAAGTTAAAACAATACACAATATCTTTAATAAAAATTAAGCCACAAGTAAACAACGTAAAATGTGAAAGTAAACAACTTGACTTTTTTTTTGTTTTGCGGTACGCGGGCCTCTCACTGCTGTGGCCTCTCCCGTTGCGGAGCACAGGCTCCGGACGCGCAGGCTCAGTGGCCATGGCTCATGGGCCCAGCCGCTCCGCGACATATGGGATCTTCCCAGACCGGGGCATGAACCCACGTCCCCTGCATCAGCAGGCGGACTCTCAACCACTGCGCCACCAGGGAAGCCCACAACTTGACTTTTTAAATAAAGAAGGAAGACCATCTATTCCAAACAAGTACCCAGTAAAAAAAAAAGGGCAGGGCAATGAAGCTCTCTCATATATTTTGAAAGATGAACACATACATGCCAGGAATAGCACTTTATTTATTTTTATATGAATAGATGTTCCCATAGTAACAAATTCAACTCATGAATTCTTCTTTCAGTTCAATGTAGTATATTAACAGGTTCAATATTATATTGGCCAGTTTCACTTCTGCTAAGGCCAATTGAAAAGTTTGCTAAGTGCTATAGGAAGCATACTGTGCAACAAGTGATTTTCCAAACCAGGAGGCCAAAAGGTGTCAAATTCAATATCCCAACATTCTTAAGTCTAAAATAATTTCTAAAAATAAAATCGGATAAAAAAATCTCATTTCTATTAAAGAATAGAGAGAGAGGAATGGGAGAAGGGGGAGAAGGGAGAGAAGGGGGAGGAGGGGGAGGAAAAGGAGGAGGGGGAGAAGGGGGAGGAGGGAACGGGGAGGAGGAGGGGAGGAGGGGGAGGAGGAGAAGCAATAATCAGATACCTCTAATTAATCATTCTTTTCTTTCATGTTTTTTAATCACCCATTAACATTGCAATGTCTCCTCAAATTGAAAAACTAAGGAGTTGGCTTAAATGCAAATAGAACCACAGAAGAGGCAACATAAATGAACAAATGAGTCCAGGTAGTCAGTGTTTGCCAATAATTAAAGGGGTAGCTTCTTTCAGCCAAGCTCTAGCCACTTTCTGCAACGGGAAATGTAAACCTAATGATATCAGATCTTCCGGTTTTCAAAAGAAGTTGGAAATCTGCATTTTTATGCAAAAATCTCCTTACTTTTAAATATTGGCTTTTTAAAAAATTTGGGGGCTTCCCTGGTGGCACAGTGGTTAAGAATCTGCCTGCCAATGCAGGGGACACGGGTTCGGGCCCTGGTCCGGGAAGATCCCACATGCCGTGGAGCAACTAAGCCCGTGCGCCACAACTGCTGAGCCTGTGCTTTAGAGCCCATGCGCCGCAACTACTGAAGCCCATGAGCTACAACTACTGAGCCCATGAGCCACAACTACTGAAGCCCACGTGCCTAGAGCCCGTGCTCCGCAACAAGAGAAGCCACCTCAATGAGAAGCCCACGCACTGCCACAAAGAGTAGCCCCCGCTCACCGCAACTAGAGAAAGGCTTTGCGCAGCAATGAAGACCCAACGCAGCCAAAAATAAATAAATAAATTTATAAAAATTAAAAAAAAAATTGGCCCCAAAGCACATGCCTATAGCTGGATCCAGTCAGCTGGTCTCCAGTTTGCAACCCCTGACTTATGCAGAAATTTCTGTCTTTACATCGTTCTAAGATATCATCACAGATCTGTGGTTACAGAAGCCCTGAGTAGAATGGGATCAGAAGGAGCGGAATGTGCCATGTTTGCAGTGGATCATCCACTCCCTGCCACCGCACCTTGGATGAAATCCTATGACAGCACTACTTTATTTGTGTAGAAGTCTGTCTACAACCACCAGACTGGAAACTTCTTGTAGGCAAGGCCACACCTTATTCATCTTAGTTTCCCCGGCACTTGGCACATGAAAAGCACAAAATAAATATACTCAAATTAATAAGTGAATGAATAAACAAACACCAAATGAATGTAATCTCTGATGTCAATCCCCCTCTAACCTTTTTTCTCCAACATGGAACTTGGTGAAAAAGAGTATTTCCAGTGACTCCACATTTCAAAACTGAGTTGCTCTATACCTGAGCAGAAGTAATGGCTGTATATATTGGTTAAGCCAATTTGGGGCAGACTTTCTAAATTTCAATTGCTGGATTAAAGCCAGGAAACAAGTATCTGAAATTAATTAACATTAATTTCTTCTTTGCCATATAAGACAGAAAAGAAGTCTCAAGAGGGTAGAAGGAACAGGGAATGAAGAAGAAGGGAGTCTCCATTCTGTGACTATGTGATAATAAAAGATCGTGTAGTCGTGTTGTAAACAGCTTAGTCTCTACAGGTGTTCTGGTTGTTGTTTTACCTGCACTTGAGGAAGCCATTTCTTTTCTACTGGATGCCTCCCTGTAGATGACATGGCAAGTGGAGATTTGAAGGGGGCAGAAGAGTGTCCAGGGGAGTTAAGTGGTAAGAACAAAAAGGAAAGTTCATTCCATGCCGTTTCTGTGCAAATGGGAATGCTTTCTGCCCAGGTTAAAAGGAGGCCTGATTGGAAGGTGGGGGTGGGATGGATTGGGGTTGACATATATACACTACTATGTATAAAATAGATAACTAATGAGAACAGACTGTAAAGCACAGGAAACTCTACTCACTGCTCTGTGGTGACCTAAATGGGAAGGAAATCCAAGGAAGAGAGGATATACGTATACATGTGGCTGATTCACTTTGCTGTACAGCAGAAACTAACACAACATTGTAAAGCAACTATATGCCAATTAAAAAAAAAAAAGAAATTCTACAACTTCAAAGTGCAATTTAAAAAACACACATGTAAGGATAAATAACATTAGAAATAAATGGACTTAAATATGAAAAAAAAAATGCAGGCCTGGTATACCATCCCTGTCAACTAGCCAATATTTCTACTCTGCCTTCTCTCCTTTCCATACACACACTGTTCAATATGCTTTGGAGTCTAAACTTTTTCTTCAATACAATCCTTGGAACAAAAATGTATACTCTGTATCTATGTACACCAAATTTATAATCTTGGCTATAAAAACTATTTCTGGGTAACTTTTATAGAACAACTCAGTGGGCACTTATAGCTTAATTATCACCAAGCAAGTATGAACCATAAATAAGCTTTCTACCATGTGTGGACTTTGGCAATGCCAAATGTGTGGACTTCATTTAACCACTGTGGAAGGCTTAAATTATCTGAACCAATACTTGGGTCCCATGAGCTGACAACTATGAATAATGTCCCAAGGATGATATAAGAGAATATGTGTAATAGGAACAGCTTGGGAAAGTCATGATACCAAAGTAAGCAGGTAAGTGTACAAAGAAGAAAAGCTTGAGGGCCTGGTTCTAGGAGTAAAACACAGAAACATACTTACCAGAATAGATGGTAAGGTTTCCTGAAGACTTGAACTTTGGGTGTTCCAAACTTGGTCTTCACTTTGGGGAAGTAAAACTCCTCTCACTAAAGAAAGAGTAACATTAAAGAACATTTTTAGTTGAGACACAATTGTACTTGAGGTTCAGGGACAACTAAAAACCAAGTTTTTCCTTTTCATAGCTTACATTTGGGTAGAACAGATGGGGAGTCGCTTAGAAAATGCTTGATACTTTATTCAAATATTGTACTTATATTAGCACAACCTGTCTAAATTATAAGACTCCAACATAAAATAAATATTCTCCCCATCATTACATTTAGGACACTCCTATATTATTTTCTTTCCTTTCTCAAGCAATTTTTTACTCTTTTCAAGATTCCTATGAAGTAGTTGCTTTAAAACTGATTTTTTTCATTTTAATAACAAAGTTGAACTGAAATTCCAACTCATTTAGTTGATGCTAAAAATGGAGAAAATTATGCAAAACTATTTCCTTTTTGGCAGAAAGTGCCTTTGAAAAAAGGGGTAAGACACCAGAGAGTTTATCACTATACCAATACTAAGCCAAAAAGTTAACAGAGTAGATTGTATAATTTAATTCAATAAGATTTACTGAATCCTTGCTAGTTACCATGGACTTTGATGAGATTGAGGCTATAAATATTAATAAAGTCAAGTTTCTTTTGTGGAACTGTTCCCTATGTCACAGATAAATACATATTATAAAACAATATGAAGGACATTTATATAATGTATGTGAACACAGACAAAAAAGAAAATGATTTTGCCTGGAGGAGAGAAGGAATCAATAAAAGCTAAAAAGAAAGGATTGTCAGAAAGGTGATCTGGTGCATACACAAAAACAGAAGCAGAATCTCTCTTAATTCACCTGTTCACTGACATAAAGGGATCAAACAGAAGTCAAAGACCCTATTTTTGGAAAATGTAAGTATTTTCCAAAATTCTTTCTCAACTGTGTATTCAGTTATCTTGTCTTCTATGGAAAACGAGTAGCATGAGATCAAAGATGAACATATCTTTTAAGATGATTGAGTCACCTAGAAAGCTGCAGCCATTCAGAACTCTGAAGCTGGCAAAACAAACAGAAATGGATTTTAGGAATAAAATTCTGAGCAGTTGAAATGTACATCTACTGAAAGGTCAAAGCACCTGAATTAGTTTGTACTGGATATCCTAAAGCTTTTGTTAAACTTGCTTGGAAATTCTGAGAGAACTGTTGACCTCTTTTTTAGGACACCTTCTAGGAAGTAGCTCCACCCCAGGCTCCACATAAAAGGAAGACCTCACTATGTTGTTTATGGATTTAGTTTCCTAAACAACCTCATTTTGCCTATGGCATATCTTAATCCTCATGCCATTCTTCCACCAGAAACCCCTGATTGATCTACCCAAATTATCTGCATGGCTAAAGCGCCATTCATATCAGGATGGCTTCTGTCTCATGCAGTCTAGAGAGTGCCAGAACCATATATATTTTTGGAAATTAGTTTTCCCAGAATATATTGGAAAAGAAACTAAAATTGTACAAGGACTTAATGGTTATCCAACTTACCATCAATAAGCTGAAGGGAGTCAGGATCCAGATTCAAAGAGGAGGTCCCCAGCAAAACATTCTGGTGCAGTGTCTCAGCAATATAATCTCTGAAGTTACTAATTGTATAAACAGCAGTAGGCTTATCATCCAATTCCACAAGACCATGGTTCTCCACCTTGTTGGAGTGAAGGCTAATTAGGTCCCAGGTGGTATTGCTGATGGCATCACCATTGAAGGTAACTGCATAGTGAACATCTATGCCACTATGGATGAAAAGAGAAACAGATTAGGTCCCACCAAGGAAACACAAAGAAAGGAGCTTTGAACCCACCAAGAACAAACATTAGACCTAGAGGGAGAGTCTCAAAAAGCATGGATTCCATCACCATTCTCTGAAGACTCTGGGCAACCTTTAGCCATCCCCTTCTTCCCAGAGAACAGAGGGTTATAGATCTAAGAACGTGGAAAGGGGTCTAAGGAGGCTGCAGAGTCAACCCTGCACAATACCTGAGCATATTCTTCCCCCATGTTCTCACCCCTTCAAAGCCAACTGCTCCTTTTCCCTATCAGCCTGCTTCCTTCTTTCCCTGTTAGCCTTTTTCCTACCTGATTTAAAAGAACAAAACAAAACAAAACCCTCTAACTCTACTCAACAATGGGAAATCCTCTCATATCTCTTTATTACTGTTGCTGGATGAATTATGTACTCCACAATGGGGAGTGAAGCAATGAAGAAGCTTAATTACTATGAACTAAAACATAGTTGCCTATTGTGAAAGGAAAATATGAAATATTTGGAGATAAAGCAAATTGATGATGTTTTTTAAAATATCATGCTAGAATATTTTCTAATAAGACAGTTATCTAAGTCTCTCAGGAGACATACTTTTGTTTTATAGCACAGACAATTTACAGTCCTATAAAGTTTAATAGTGAATTGTAAAAAAAAACCTACTAAAATGTGATGGGTTTTTTGGCCTGATAGGAACGATAAATCCAAAGTTTATGATTTTACTAACCTGTAGGGCATTTAGCAATGTTGTATCTAACTTAACAATCCTTTTCCAATTAACTATATATACTTCTTTCAAATGCTCTAGAAACTAGCTCTCATTTTTCTGCTGGTTCCCCCCTTAATGTGCTGAATAAAAGTTTGACAAGTGCTAAGAAATAACTTTGTCTAGGAATGGGGCCTTTTCACTATCTTTCCACAAGCAAAAAAAGAGATTTCTTGGAATAAAGGATAAAGTGAAAATAATTAGTAGGAGATGATATGTCATTTGATATTTTCTTAGTCATTTTAAAGAAACATCAGAATATAAAATTTTTAAGCCAATAGAATTACTCCTTCTAGACACTCAGATTTATCTAACAGCTAAAAACTAACACTTTTGTAAGTGCTTACAATGTGACAGGTATTTCACAGGCTTTAATCTCACTTAATATTCATAATAACCTTATGAAGGTTTTATTACCTTCAGATTATTATTAAGAAACCGAGCTTTAAAGAAGTTAAAAGACTTGCCTAAAATTTCACCATATATAAGGGATAGATAGAGTCAAGATTCAAACACGGATCTGCCTGACTCCAGTACCTGTATTCTGAACTACTTTGCTATACTCTCAGTAACTTTAATTAAACTATTACCAGAAAAAAGTCATTATGAGAATGGCTTTGCTCTACTCATCATTCTGGCTTCCAGCCAGTCTATGAGACACAGCCATCAGAGGCAGTACCCAGCAAGCCATACCAAGATCCTTCCAGAGGAAAGGAGAATACCACCCTCCCAAAGATAAACCACTGAAGGCAGATGTGCAATGGAAATAATCTGCCACCTTCAGACATTCTATAGGAGCAAAATGATGCCCAAAGCAAAGCACTCAAATAAATTAAGCACTTCCTCCTCTGAGCTCACTTATATATTCCTTGATTACAGCCTTTGCTGTTTTGTAAAAAGATTCTGTTTACAGTGACTGCCTTGCAGTCTCTCCTTGAGTTTCTATCTCCAATGTTTGGCTTGGTACCCGGCATTAAGTGCCTATCAAATTAACAGAAATCTATACCTGCCTGAATATAAAGAGAAAACTGCAGCCTAATTAAGGTATTCATATATCTCAAAAAAAAGTGTCAGGATAATGAGAAGTGTCTCATAGAGTCTAGAAAAAGGGTTAGTCAACTAATTTATGCTACCATTAGTGAAAAGTTTCTGATCAGTGTATTGTGCCTTCCTTGTAACACAGATCCCTAGATTGGAGACAGCTACAACAGGCTAGCATGACTTTGATACTGGCCATTAGGATCACCCAACCTCCTTTCTCTGATCTCAAGCTTGCAAAAGGAACTTTTGATTATAATTCCCTACAGATTGTCCTATGGGGAAAGAACGCATGAGCTAAGCCAATGCAATAACTAGTCAGTTGGCAGATATATTTCTTGCTTTAAATAGATCAATCAGCATTGTATTTTGTGGTTTGGTAAGCATAAATTGGTCTCAAGAGACCTCTCCTTCCTGGGAACACTGGCAGTTCTGGTCTTGTCCAGGGACTACAGGGGAAGCCATGAAGGTGTTACCCCTCACCTGCCACAGAAGCAGCCAGGCATGATACGATGTTCCTGTCCCACTCTAAGGTCAGTAAGGTTTTCCTCCCAGATCTGATAAGCTACCACTTCCAGCAGGGTGGTTTAGGGAGCTTTAAAGTGGTAATTGAGCATTTTGACACCCAGATGCCCTACTAAGTGGCGAGACATCTGCTTGTCATCTGTAAATTCCCTCAAACCCTTAATTTTTCATATCATAATATGTTGATTCATGAGTAATTCCTGATCTCCTTTTGTAAAGAAATAAATTCAGTAAAACATGCTAAAATAACCAAATGATGGTCCCAATGTGAAATAAAATAGTATGAGGGACACTTACTGGTCAGAACTTACCACACCACATGTGTCCCAAGCATTTAGGACACAATACCTGGCTCATAGCAGTTCACTAAATACTTTTGAAAATAATGAAAAAACAAACGGTCAATTTTATTCAGTAATGCAGGCAGATAAGACCATTGAATTTGTGCCACTTAAATGACAGTATGTGATACTCCTGACTTAACCTGAAGGGTTTTTAAGTCTCTAAATATGAAAGAGTAATTTTTCACCCTAAAGAGCATGCATATTATCCTCATACATTCGTGTCTTCTGGGTAATGATTTTAGGGACACTGCTTCACAGCCAGAACACAACTCTGTGAGGATGTGCATGCTCTTTCCAAGCTCTGTGGGTGGGATGGACCATGCCTACATCTCCAGAAAGGTGAGCTTCTCCTTGGGATCTATGCCCAACCTATTAACATGTTAATATGGCTCTAAGACTCTAAGGCTCTAAGGAAGTGGTGATAAGGGAAAAAATGGAGAAGAAGAAAAGGCTGTGCCAGTTAGCACTTGAGCTACAAAGAAAATCAGACAAGGCTACAAAGAAAATCAGACAAGGAGAGTCAAGCCTTTACTGACAGCCTACCATGTGCTTTGCATGACTTTTAAATAGCATAGGGAGAAGACCAAGAGAAATGTTCCTGGATCAAGAAATCTGAGCAAATCAGGCAGTCTGGGGTAGATCACTAGCCTTACTCTTTACTGGCAAAATATAATTTGTCTCCCAATGTTTCCCTTGGACTTCTAAAAATAACACTTCTAATATCATCTACCTTGTCTAGTAAGGATAAATTCTTTAAAGAAGATAAAATGCCTCACAGAGATACTGCAATTTATTACCAAGTTTTTGTCCTGGAAAGAGAACTCAAAGTAATGCTTGAGGTATCAGAAAACCATTTATTCTCAGATCGGAGAACTTCAGCATGACCCAGAACAGACTTAGTTCTGGCATGGTAAATGGAATACAGAGACATCTCAGGATGAGGAACAGAATAAAAGCCAAGAGTAAAAGAAAGTACGTAAGACGCAGAATACACACTGGTGACAAAACATTATCTGACTGAAGAAAGCTATGCTGGCTCTCTGCACTCAGCAACTCCAAGTTAACCAACCATCACCATAGTACCATCATCTTTCATCTACTAAACTGAAACAACTGCTATGTAGAGGAAAGTTTCTCTGTCTGACTGCTATTTCCAGAGACATCAATCATGTGGAGGTGAAATTTACCCTTATTCCTCACCTCTAATGCCCTGATTGGCTGTTTGATGTGTGCAGGTTTTAAATAGAAAAAATAATGATACCACATCTCGTGACAACTGATCAAACTAAAGATATTTCAGAGAAACTCAGACATCCCTTCTTCTCTCATACTTCTATTAGGAAGAAGGTACATACTTACAAGGCCTGGAGCTGAATTTTTGAAGTGTGTATACCAGGCAGATATTTTGTTTATTCACTTCAAATGGGTCCTAATAACTTAAAATAATGTGTGCATCTTGAAAGAGGTACAAAGCAAATAGAAAATTTCATGTGTATATAAATGCTTATGGAGAGAGAGAGGGGTGTTACATATTATATAAATAGACTATTTCTGTGCCACACATTCATTCACACACAGCTCAAAATAAAAGTATACCAGAAAGTTATGAATAAACTCCACCAACTGGTTAATATCTGACAATACTAAACAATTTTAAAAACTGTACTTAGGTTAACAATTCTATCATAAAATCTAATGGTTTCATATTGAATTGTTGTCTGTGTCCCGATGGAGAACTTAGCACTCCGCAACTGAATACCATTCTTTGATCACAGGATTAACATCAGAATTCGGGTTGTTTTAACATTCTAATCTCCCCAAGAGGGCAGCAATTAAACAATCTTTTGGTTGAATATTGACCATCAACACATATACCTATAATATAAACACAGAGCAGTCTGCATATACTAAGAGTACAGAAACCCAAATCCTGATTACTTTGGGCAAAATATCTGATACCCTCTAGTTACGTAAGCTACGGCAAATCAGTTTGCCTCTCTAAGGCAAAATTGCCTCACCTCCAAAAGGAGAATGAATATTTTCACTATCTTACAGGGATATAAGAAAATAAAATGAAAAAACAAAAGAACCCGTACTTTGACATATCTCTGAAAGCACTTTTAATTAGACTGTGTTCCTAGATGATGGAGACCAACAGTTATTCATTTTTGCAGGCACAAGGTTTGCCCAATTAGCAGACACTTAGTGAATATTTGCTAAAATAATATAAATGAAAATGAGGAAGTCAGAAAGCCCTTTTCAAATATATTATATTTATATCTTATATAAATGAAGGCATAATGACATGGATTGACCTGGAGTGTATTACATTTAGTGAAATAAGTCAGACAGAGAAAGATTACTCTATGTTAACATTTATATGTGGAATCTGAAAAATAAAATAATCGAATGAATATAACAAAACAGAAACTGACTCACAGATATAGAGAACAAACTAGTAGTTACCAGTGGGACGAGGAAAGGGAGGAGGGGCAAGATAGGGATAGAGGATTAAGAAATACAAACTACTATGTATAAAATAAATAAGCTACAAGGATATATCGTACAGCACAGGGAATATAGCTAATATTTCATAATAACTTTAAATGGAATATAATCTATAAAAATACTGAGTCACTATGTTCCACACCTGA
Organism: Phocoena phocoena; assembly: GCF_963924675.1. NCBI lineage: Eukaryota > Metazoa > Chordata > Mammalia > Artiodactyla > Phocoenidae > Phocoena > Phocoena phocoena. The sequence continues at coordinate 97,524,927 of NC_089222.1, read as the reverse complement.
AACTAATATAATACTGTAAATCAACTATACTTCAATAAAAAAATAAAAATATTTTAAAAAGATATTACAATGAAGAAATATTACCGTATCTCTAAACATCTCTGTACTTAGCTTATGAATTTGCTTCATGTTTTCTATATTATGGTTATCAATCTTTCAAGAGAAAGTAAATTTTAAATAAAGTTGAGTTCAAAGATAAAATGACAAGCAACCTTCACAAGGGGAATTGACTATGTTTTTATATTATGCTTCTAAGAAGTTCCAGAGAGCAGCTGTTTTCACAAATGAACTATGATAGAGATCAGCTTTCTCCCTTTCATTTACCACTTAAAATGACACTTGATTATATTATTCAATGACAATAGTATACTTGAAAGTGTTTTCATTAATGCCAGTTTTTATTCCAATTTTAAATTAAGTATAACTCAATATTTTAAAGTATTTGTCATAGGCTATATTGTACAGCACAGGGAATATAGCCAATATTTTACAATAACTATAAATGGAGTATAGCCTTTAAAAATTGTGAATCACTATGTTGTACACCTGAAACTTATATAAAATTGTAAATCAGGGCTTCCCTGGTGGTGCAGTGATTGAGAGTCTACCTGCTGATGCAGGGGAAACGGGTTCGTGCCCCAGTCTGGGAAGATCCCACATGCCATGGAGCGGCTAGGCCCGTGAGCCATGGCCGCTGAGCCTGCGCATCCAGAGCCTGTGCTCCGCAACGGGAGAGGCCACAACAGTGAGAGGCCCACATACCGCCAAAAAGAAAAAAAAAAATTGTAAATCAACTATACCTCAAAAAAATTTTTTTGATTTAAAACTAAATAAAAATAGATTAAAAAATAAAAGTACTTGTCAGTCAGCAGCCTATGACAGAAGTCTGTAAACTACAGCCTGTGAGCTAAATCCAGCCCACTGTCCATGAGTTAATGGATTTTATATTTTAAATGGTTGAAAAAAATCAAAATAACAATATTTTGTGACGTGAAGATCACATGAAATTGACATTTCAGGGTCCATGAATAAGTTTTATTGGAACACAGCCACGCTCATTCATTTTCAATATATTGCTTACATCTACTTTCATCTGATAGTGACAGAGGTGAGTAGATGCGACAGAGGCTGTATAGTGTGAAAAGGTTTGAAATATTTACTATCTGACTCTTAACAAAAAAATGTTGGCCAACTCATCTGTAAGGAGATGAACAGTGATATTGGAAGTAATAAAGAAATTAAGCCACACTCCCTTGGACCTTGGGCTACCATATTTTCTGAACTACCTCCTCATTAGGTGGACAGTATAGAAAGAGTCAAAAGTTACTCTACCTGCCATTTTCCTTAGGGGATCTGAAAACAAAAATGGAAAGTGTTAAGCAGAGTTTAAGAGCGTTATAATTGTCATATAATTCATCAAACTACAAGTTCTTAATGTATTTCCTCTGAAATGTTTCTTTAAATGAAAATGCTTGTATATACTAGATAATGAAAAATTCCTGTACATTGAAGGAAGATAGCAAAGGTGGAGAAAATATTCTATTTTAAAGTCAATAGTCTTTACTGTCTTCAAACTTGTTAAAAATACTTTTAAACAATTAATATATGGTTATCTCTTTATAAATAAACTTTTTTTCAGTAGATCAGCAGAGAACTCCAGCTATTGGCACTAACAAAATTGGGAATACTTTTGGGGGGATACAATGTGTTATGTGGTATTAAAATGAATAAAAGAAAATCAGATGGTATATAGTAAGGTTCTAAGGGGTTGGGAAAGGTCAGGACTGACTAACTTATAGGATATTGCATAGCCTTTAATATTTATTTATTTAATATTTATTTATTTAATATTTATTTATTTAATGTAGTAGAACTTCCCATGTGCTATGCATTTTACAAAAATTAATTCATTTAATCCTCATGAAAACTTATTAAGGACCATGAACATCCCCATATTACAGGTAAAGAAACTGAGAAACAAAACAACTAAATAATGTACCTAAAGCATTTAAAAGTATTTTTTAATAAAGCAGGATTAATATAAATTGTATAAATTATCTTTTTTATACAAAGAAGAAGTTAAGGCTTGTTAATTTATCCAAAACCATCCAGCCAGCAGTGCCAAAGGCAGGATTTAAACCTAGACAAGTTGATCCCAAAGGCCAAGTTGCCTTTCAAGTGTTGCCAAATGAGAGAGGACTTCAAAAGCCTCACCTTCTCAGGCTCTCATGTGAGCTTTAGTCATAGCTGGAGGCAAGTATCCTGTGCAAAGGGCTGAGGCTGAACTGGGAGACAGGTCGTGGTGTGAGAGTAGGTGGAGGGTCAATTTACCAGGCTTGCCCTCGCCCCTGCACCAATAATTAGCCGAGTGTCCTTAGATAAAATACTTAAATTCCCTGCGCTCTGGTTTCCTTGTCAGAAAAAAAGGAGGATAACAGTAAGTATTTCACAGCATGGCTGTTGGGATTAAATGAATTAATATAAATACTGGCACACTGTGCTCATAAGTGCTTGCTATTATTTCTGGAAAACCCAGAAGTTGTGACAAGACTATGCCAAAGATGCATACACTGTTAATTATGCTCATGCTCCCCTGCATCCAACAGGTGGGCCACAGCTACCACCCACACGCTCCAAACCTTCAGAGGACTCAGTCTAGCACAGAGGTTAAGAGCGAGAGCTATAAAGTCAGCCACTTTGTTTCAAAATCCCTCTTATGCTCTAACTTAAAAACTCTCTGACCTTGGGCTAATACTTCATCCTTTTAAACCTGTTTGCTCCTCTGCAAAATAAGTATTAATAATGATATTTTTGCTGAAAGAGTTGACGATTATGTGAGCTCAGGAATGTGAAGCGGCCAGAAGTATTCACTCAGTAAATGTTCACAAGTATTATGCTGCAGGTCGTAAGTAGGGAAGAAATGTCTTAAAAAGAGGTGTCTGGGGCTTCCCTGGTGGCGCACTGGTTGACAGTCCGCCTGCCGATGCAGGGGACACGGGTTCGCGCCCCGGTCCGGGAAGATCCCACATGCCGCGGAGCGGCTGGGCCCGTGAGCCATGGCTGCTGAGCCTGCGCGTCCGGAGCCTGTGCTCCGCAACGGGAGAGGCCACACCAGTGAGAGGCCCGCATATCGCAAAAAAAAAAAAAAGAGGTGTCTGATTTACCCAGAAGTGTTATGTTGATGAACACATCCCTTCCAGAGCGGCCATACACGGAGACGTCAAAGTCACCTTCGTGTAGCACTGACGAGCATTAGGAGCACGCTGAGGTCACATCTAATCTGACTTCAGGCTCCCTTCAGTGCCAAATAAAAGCAGTGTGACTTGTCAGCAGCAAGCTGGGGACATGAATTCCTAAGTTCTTACCCTGGCCCAACTACAATTTAATATATCTCCTTGAATATATTATTTTGCCTTTTTCTGACTCAGTTTCTTCATCTGAAAAACCAGCATTAGGAACATGAATTTATAGGGTTGACATATACACACTACTATATATAAAACAGATGACTAATAAGGACCTACTGTATAGCACAGGGAACTCTACTCAATACTCTGTAATGGCCTATATGGGAAAAGAATCTAAAAAAGAGTGGATATATGTGTATGTATAACTGATTCACTTTGTGGTACACCTAGAACTAACACATTATAAATCAACTATACCCTAATAAAATTTTAAAAAATAAAATTTTTAAAAAGGAATATGAATTTAATAGAATAGTATTGAATTACAGTATTCACATCATTTTGAATCATTGTTAGAGTATACATAATAAACACAAAACGATATTCCATTTGAAATAAAGAGTTCCACAAAACATGTGCATTGTTAAAGTCTATTTACCTAAAGTCAAGTACATGAATGTCCTTGTAGCCCAGTAGCCCAGTAAATGCATCTTCCACCTGTTAAAAATAAAAATAAACTTTATAGCTATGTAGAAATGTAAAAAAAGTACATAGAAAAAATGCTTTTAAGAGTCGAATATAAAGTGCCCTGTTTACAGCCATTAGAAGCTTGTACACACATATGGATATATGTGGATCAGAAAGTTAAGAAAATTATAATTGTTACAATGTTAGAAAATAGTTTTTACATCACTGGCACATTTTCCTTTTTCATTTTGATTTTTAAGGTTTTGATGTGCTTTAATATTAATTTTTTCCAAATTATAAAAAACACACTTCTATTGGCAAAGCACTGTTTTTTCCCTTATGTTATGAAATGTGAAAAAAGGACGGGTTTCAAAGAAACTGTAATAACATTTTTTAATGTAATTATATGGATTAGAAGTCTGGCCACACATGGACATATATACACTACCAAACGTAAAATCGATAGCTAGTGGGAAGCAGCTGCACAGCACAGGGAGATCAACTTGGTGCTTTGTGACCACCTGGAGGGGTGGGATAGGGAGGGTGGGAGGGAGACGCAAGAGGGAAGAGATATGGGGATATATGTATATGTATAGCTGATTCACTTTGTTATAAAGCAGAAACTAACACACTATTGTAAAGCAATTATACTCCAATAAAGATGTTAAAAAAGAAAGAAATCTGGCCACAGCACACACGCTAACACACAGTCAGGTGCTCATTTCCTCTAAGTGTAAAATGTCTGGTGGCATCTGTTTCCTACTCCTACAACACAAGGGACTGTGAACACAGCTAACTTAAGAAAGAAATCTGCAGACCTGGGCTTAGGCCTTGTTGACTGCTTGTCACGAAGGAGGTTATAAAGCAGTAACTGGTCAAAAGATCAATTTATGAGCATCACAACTGCAGGAACCAGTTTTATCTCTGAGTTTTTAAAATCAAGCCACATAAATCAATATAAGCTCAGTGACTAGAGTGGGGGGAAATGCTAGATTGGACCAAATACCTAAAAAAATCAGTTATGCATAAATACATATTTAACAAAATCAAACATTTTATTCACAACATTTCAGAAGGTGACAATCTCACCAGATGAGTCACTAGGGGGCCGACACTAGAACAAGAGAAGTTGTTAGTGACATCTCTGGGCATCTGCTTTTTTTTTTTTTTTTTTTTTTTTTTAATGTTTTCTTTTTTTTTTTTAATTTTTATTTATTTATTTTTGTCTGTGTTGGGTCTCCGTTTCTGTGCGAGGGCTTTCTCTAGTTGCGGCGAGCGGTGGGCCACTCTTCATCGCGTGGGCATCTGCTTTTAAAACCAAGTCCACATATAATCAGGAGAATGGGATTTTCTTAAAATCTTGGTTCACCGAAGATATTCATGCCTTGCAGATAAATAATCCAAACATGTGAAACTTTTTAGCTATAATAATTGCCTTGTTTCATTCTCTGAAAGAAAACTGAGAAGTACTATTAATTCTCGGAGGATGAGGCTGGGGATAGAATCTGCAGCACTAGGAATCCAAAGACTGAGGGTTAGTGCCAGCTGTTTTTACTGGCAGAGTGGCCAGGCACAAGTCTTCTTTCATATGATTAATGCTGCCCTGCCCACCAACCACATTAGTTTTTGTAAGGTTAAAATGAATGTAGCTGAAAGTACTCCATTAATTGCAAAATGCTGTACAAGTGCATGTTATTATTAATACTAAACCCAACTCATCTGGGGTTTTGCCATCTCTTGATTCAAATACATATATGTATTCTAATTAATCATACCCAGTTAGCTATGTACAGGTACCCAGTTGTAATAAAGTCATTCCACTTTATTAACATCAAGATTAGTAACAGGTACAATTTACTGAGTGACTGCTATGTACCTGGTGCTTTGATATAACATTACTTCTAATCCTTTCAACAATACCAAGAGATACATATCTTTCCCATTATATGGTTGAGAAAACTGAGACTCTGAGATGTCAACTAATTTGTCCAGATCATGCATTTGGTAAGTGACTGAATCCAAATTTGTTCAATCCCCAATCTTTCTACTGAAATACATGCCTCATCCTCTTTCCCCTGATAAATATGGTTTTAAAATTGGGACCAGGACTGGGAAAACTGTGAGGCTCACCACAACTTCTCACCTGAATTAAAATGAAGGGGACTCTGTATTGATATAAAGGAAGGAACACTTTCAAAGGAAGGAGGAGACCTGATTTTCCCTTCTACTCCTAGAAGCTGAAATGAAATGACCATGAACAAGTTACTTGCCCTCCTGGGTTTCATCTATAAAACGGAGATGATTACCCACACGGCTGCTGTTAGCAAATGGACATACAGCAGGATGCAGAACACAAAGCACTATGCGAGGACACTGTGTTGATTCCGTGTCTGTTGTCAGGTATCCACACTCCCAAGCCTATCACAATGACCTTTCCCTCTCTGATGTCATTCTTGGTGATGTCCCAAGTTTATCTTACTCTTCTCCTCATAAAAAATAAAAATAATAATAAAAAAAAATTTAACGGCTCCTGAACCTCAATCCTCCCAAGCAGGCTTTCTTTTTCCCTGTGTCTTGCAATATTACCTAAGAAATAATATTGAAGGAACAATTCCTGTGACTGTGTCCTGAAGGGAGAGAGCTTGAGGGCCTCCTTCAGTTTGCAGTAAACATGGAGACAGGACCTTTCAGAGACATGACCCTGACCCTGCAGTTCCATACAAAGAAGTGGCTATTCGTAAACATTTTATTCCAGGTAAAAGGACGGAGATACAGAAAAAGGCCAGAGAAGGAACGGATCCTTCATCACCCTCAAATCACCTCAAGCCAATAGCTACCTATACCTCATAAAGTCCCTGCTGGAAATGTTTTTTCAGAGTGTTTATTAGACTTTCTCTAAATATGCAGTCATTCAGCACGATTGTTTACCCAAACACTGAGGTTTATTAAAGGTTCCTTAATCCAAGGGCAGAGAGAACCAAACAGCTGATCCAACACACTATCTGATGCCAGGTGGCCACTGGCCTGGCTGACATTTCTTCCACACATCATACAGCCTCACAACTTGGCCACACAGCTAGGAAATTAATCGTCTGGCCTACATTCTCTGTGTCTGATGGCTGCAATAATGCTGTTTGGCTGAGAGATGCACATTTTTGTTTCTCGTCTAAACAGTGTAAAGAGAAGGAAATTAGTCCAAGGTAATGGAATTGAAAAACTTAGCCAAAGAGAATTCCATCAAGAGCGATGGAAAAGAAATAAACAGGAAGGAATGATGTGCCCTCTCACTGGACAGAGAGAGGAGATGGGCACTCAGTGCCTTACAGTCTATACAAGAGCAAAGGCACACAAGAAGGGGGCCAAGAATGGGTCATTTTTGACTGAAAGAATCTTGAGTTCAAGCCCCTATATAGAATTCTTCCAGAAAGTAAGGTTGTGGAATGGTCTAATGCACAATTCTTTAAAGAAACCCCTTTTTAAAAATACTTCCAACCAAGGAACAGAGATAACAGGAAAATTTACTTTTCACTGGATATCCTTTTGTCCTTTGAACTTCGTGCCTCATACTACCTATTATTAACTGTTAAAAATTTTTCAACTTAAAAAAAGAACAAATATAAAATTTTAAAAATTAAATGTAATGTTCCCTCAAGAAAAACAACACACTAAATACAGTTTCTCAAAGATACTCATTTCTCCAAATATGGTCAAGTTAAAACCATGCCATAGAACACATTCCTCCTTGGCTGTGCAGACAAAGTTGGAAATAGCATTTATTTGGTAGCAGATGGCAAACGCATACAAAATTTTGTTTCAATGAAATAGTTCATCTTTCGGTGAACTTTTCACAGAGCTTTCTAAAGAAATGGCTAAATCACCACTCCCTGAATCAAATAGATGGAAAGCTTAAATCCGAAATCTACCTTTAACCAGTGTTGTTAATATGGGAAATTTACAACCCCAGCAAACTATCTTGTATACAAAAAGAAATAAAAGAATAAAAACATACAAGAAAATCACCCACCTCTGAAATAAACTCTTCTACAAGGCGCTGGTGGTGAAAGCTGTAGGGATCCTGTAGTTCTTCATTGTATTGTTCCCCCAAAAGGTGGATACTGAATTCCGCAACCTGCTCCACTGCTGGTTTTGTGGACTCTTCTATCACATTCTCAATTTCATTGCTAATCTGGATTTTTAGAGAAAGAACAATAAATGTTCACTCATTCAGTCAACAAATATTTATTGATCACCCATGATATGCCAGACACTGTGCCAAAGGCAACTTCTGATGATGATTATTTATATAATATTTGACTTTGAAACTAACTGGTGGACTTTAAGACATAGGCTAATATTAAAATTACTGTGTATTTGTACATTCCTTTGAATACACAATGACTGGTTCAGGGAAGGATAGAAAATTTTGTTAGTAAATAAATAAAAGGAAAAAATTTTTAAAGAAGAAAAAGAGTTGAAATTATCATCTAAAAATAGTCTAGAAGGGTGTTTCTCAAACTTTTTGGTGTTAGGACCCCTTTAAACTCTTAAAATTCATTAAGGAACCCAAAGAAGTTTGGTTTTTGTGGGTTATATCTATAGATACACACCAAACAAAAAATTAAAAGAGAACTTTTAAATATATATATTAATTCATTTCAAAATAAGAAACTCACTACGTGTACAAATGAATAACATATGTTTTGCAAAATAAAAAAATTAGTGAGAAGAGTAATGTTTATATTTTTACAAATTCTTTAAGGTCTGGCTTAATAGAAGATGGGTAGATTCTCATATCTGCTTCTGCATTCAATATGTTGTTTTAGTTGAAGTACATGAAGAAAATCCAGCCACACAGATATGTATTGGGTAAGGAAGGAATACATTAGTAGCCTTTTCAGATAATCATGGATAATCTTTTCTGATACTGTGCCAAACTCAATGAGTGGAAGTGTTTTAAAGGTTAGTTTCTACGTGGAATCTGAAACCACACCAACAAACTTTTTGTACTCTGTAACATCTAAATCCAGGTCTTCCACAGCCAAAGCTGGAACAATTTGAGCAACAAAATAAATAGTGGATTATAATCCAAAGAATAAAAGAAATATCCATGAGTCTGTACTGATATAAATAAATAATTTAATAAATAAACAAGAGAGAAGTGGCAATAGTTCCTTACCGAAGAATCCCAATTAACAAAATGTAGAAGGAATGAGGAAAACAGAATATCACTACTAGAACCCAACACTAATAACTGCTGCATGCAAGATACACTTGTGCTCATCTAATCCAAGTCCCTCCATTTTAATACACAAGAAAAACAGGGATTGAGATGGAAGAATGGCCTAAGGGCTAACAGCAAGCCAATGGCAGAGTCAGGAAGAGAATACCGGCTTTTTCCACTGTATCATCTTTCTTCCCTGATGGATCAAATAACCACAGACCTTCAAAACTTCACAACTGGAAAGAACCTCGAAAATTCCACCATCCTTTCTCTGATGCCTGAATTCTCTCTACAGTATTTCCCCAAAATATCTATTCATCCTCAGTTTAAATGGCTCTGATGAGAAAGTCTTGGAAGGACTTTCAAAGGCAGGCCATTACATTTCCAAAAAAGCTCTCTCATGGTTGTAAAGTTCTTAATAAAACCCAAATATATTTCCCTGTAAATTCCCACTGATCTCAGTTCTGCAACCTGGAATGCGTATAAAAAGTGTAGTCCCCAGACAGCCCTTCAAATAAGCATAGGCAGCTGTCATCTTCCCTGATTTTTCACTAGTACCTTTCCTCTAGAGACTTCTCAAGCTCTTAATGTCTTCCTTAGAGTGTGGTACACATAAGTGAGGTCTGATCAGTTAAAATATGGTACAATTAAAATATGGTACAACTATCATCTTCCTTATAGTAGATTCTAATTTCTATCATGCAGCCTGAAAGTACACTTGTTTTTACTAGTTTTTTTCCCCTCAGTACTCAGCTTTTTTCCCCATCATACTGCTGAGTCATGTTGAAACTAACAAAAACCTTTAGTCTTAAGGAATTTTGTACAAGACTTTGTCTTCTTCCATATTAAATTTTCTCTCACTAAATTTGAACAGAAACTTCCACTTCTATTATTACTATACAAGAAATATCCTTAGTAACCTTACTGCTACAGAATGCCTAAAATGTTAAATAAATATTTTTAATGTTTTTAATGCATAGCTGGTTTGTAAGAAAATAAAGAAAGTCCCAAGGTATCCAAAAAGATAGGTTAGAAAGATCCAGAGAGGTGATTCAGTAATCTATGTGTACATAGTATATCTAGTGATCCCTTGGGACCTTGGCTTTAGTTTTAAATACCACAAAGGGATAGAATATAAATATAAATAGTGTTGAAAAGTCAGATCAAAGACTCCTACATAAAGCAAGGATTTTAAAAACTCAATAGACAGTTTGAAAAACAAATTAGACTAAGCTGAAAGAAGAATAAGTGAACTGAAAGACATTTCTGAATGCATCACAGAGAGACAAAGAAAGTTATGAAACAGTGGTCAACCGACAGAAGGTATAAAATGAGGAGGTCAGACATATATCTAATCATATGAGGTAACAGCTGAAAATTTCTTCTATATACATTTTTGTGAAACTGCAGTATCCTCAATACTGTATTATATACTATTATATCATAGTTATGGTTAGAGTAGTATATGATACAGTATTTGGGATACTATATAATACTAAATGATATAGTATTGGGGATACTATATACACAAGTATACCTCATTTTATTGAGATTCCCTTTATTGTACTTTGCAGATACTGCATTTTTTAGAAATTGAAGGTTTGTGGCAATCCTGAGTCAAGCAAGTCCATCAGCGTCTTTTTTCCAAAAGCATTTGCTCACTTCATGTCCCTGTGTCACATTTTGGTAATTCTCACAATATCTCAAATGTTTTTATTATTATTATATTTGTTATAGCGATCTGTGATCAGTGATCTTTGATGTTACTACTAGACTTCCTCAAGGCTCAAACGATGGTTAGCAGTTTTGAGCAATAAAGTATTTTTTAATTAAGGTATATACATTGGTTTTTTTTAGACATAATGCTATTGTACACTCAACAGACTATAGTAGAGTTTAAACATAACTTTTATATGCACTAGGACACCAAAAAGTTCGTGTGACTTGCTTTATTGCAATATTCACTTTATTATGGTCGTCTGGAACTGAACGCACAGTATCTCTGAGATATGCCTGTAGCAGTATACTATACTACAGTATACTTACAGTAGTACACTATATAGTATATGGGATTCTGCAGTTTCACGACAATGGGGATAAGAGTGTGATTATGTTTATTTATTTTGCTTTGGATTTGTTGTACTTCCTTAACATGAAGCTTTATTACTATTATAAATTTTGAGAAATTCTCAGTCATTATCTCTCATCATTAGATATAGATAGAGAGAGAGAGAGCAATATCTTAAAAGTAGGACAAAAAAATAGTAAGATTACCCACAAGGGAATAAGAACTAAATTGTTAGTTGAGCTCTTAGTAGCAACAATAAAAGTTAGAAGATAGTGAAATAAAACCTTGAAAATAAAAAACTCAATCTAGAATTTAATACAGATTTTAAGTGTCTTTCTAGAATAAGAGGATAATAAAGAAATTTTCAGGTGACCAAAAACTGAGATTGAACCAGTGAGATATTCTCACTAAAGTAATACCAGAAGCATATATTTCAGAAGGAAAATTAGACCAGAAGAGAGGTCTAAACTGCAAAAAAGAGTTTTAAGAAAATAAAGTGGTCAACATCTGGGTAAATGTAAAACAAACTTTAAAGGGAAAGAACAAAAATACTGAAAAACAGCATATAAAATAGTAGGGTGATCATTTGAATCATTCTAATATTCTAATGTTCCTGTATTACTCAGGATAAGGATAAAGACTCTGAAAAACTTAAATTTTGCTAGATTAAATACACATAATAACACACAGGGTAAATAGTAACAAAACAGAAATAAAGTATATAATATCTAAAATGGTATCTGGAAAATGTATTAGGAAAAAACTGAACTGTAAAACTGTATATTAAGCTTCACTTTGAACTAGAGGTACAGGCAATCTAATTCCTGTCATGTATCCCTGTACTATTCTGTTTTCCTCCTGATTCTATAAATCACCTTCAAATCACCCTCTCTGTTTTAGAATGTTCCAATTGATTACACACAATGCCTTCATTTCTATTATAGTGAATTCTATCTCATTCTGTAAATGTTTCCAGACCTAAATCATAACTATTCTGCCTCAAGTTCAGAACTACAGTATAACTTTTTATTCAAATATTTATCAAATGCCAATATTTTCTAGTACCATCTAATTTGGACACAGTTGTACTAAGGGTAAATATATTGATTCAAGGATCCCAAACTACCACCAGCCTTGTTCAGTGACAGGGAAAGTGGTGGGGCAGAGTGGGGTGACTTAACCTGACTTCTCAGAAGTTAAAATGTCCAAGTTGGTAAGAGGAGGTGTAAGGTAACAAAATTGTACCTTTCTAGTGAGTACATTCAATCAGTTTGCTTATATTAAGTAATCTAGGATTTATGCATATCTAACAAAATTTCTAACAAAATGTTTCTATCTTCCTGGAAGTGTATACTTTTTAAAAATTTTTCAATGTGATAGAAAGCCAACTTAATGTTTAGTGGACAGATTACTATTAATAATGATGTATTTAAAAAGCATGGTATTTCTTTAAACTACATAAAATCTATATACTTTCCCTCTGAAGAAGACTAAGTCCTGATTTATTAAGAGACAGAAGAACATAAGCAAAAACCCTCACAGTAAATTATGTACACAGCCCACAAAAGACAGTGAGCTTACCATGATGACAGCTCCCCAGGCCCCTAGTCATTTCATTTACAGTTTGAAGCCATTCCTTGCCAAAAGCAGATATACTTGGCTCTCTAAGGAATCGCAGATTTTTTGTACTGGTTTTAGAATCTACATTTCCATAAAGGGAACCAACTGAAGTTTTGTGTAGTCTGGCAATGGACTATAAATCTCTCTTAATCCCTATTCTCCATGTTAGAAACTAAATAACAAAACAGAACATCACTCACACTCTCTTCTGGCCTCTCCAAGCTGCTCTCTGAGATACCTTCATAGAAGGTCGCCCCTGGATATGGAACACTGAGACTGGCACCTAAGTAGGAAAACAAAGACATGTGCATGAATTCAGTCCATGACTAAATCAGAATCCCTATCAGAAAGCAAGAAACTGATTTCCAAGGCATTTCTAAAAGTCATTTACTTTTTCATCCTAGAAATTCTGTGCATTCTAACCTCAAGACACATTTATCCAGAGTCTCCTCAGCACAAGAAATAAATATGACTCATTCAACAAGCATTTATTGATACGTACTATATGTCAGGCTCTATGCAAGCCTCCAGGGATACAAAGTCCCTATCCTTAAGGAGCTATCTAATAAAACTAACACTCTCAGACAGGGGAAGTGGGTGAACGTTGGAATTGGCCATAAGTTATAATCTTTTTTTAATTGGGGTATAGTTGCTTTACAATGTAGTAGTGTTAGTTTCTGATGTACAGCGAAGTGAATCAGCTACATGTATACATATATCCCCTCTTTTTTGGATTTCCTTCCCATTTAGGTCACCACAGAGCATTGAGTTCCCTGTGCTATACAGCTGGTTCTCATTAGTTATCTATTTTATACACGGTAGCGTATATATGTCAATCCCAATCTCCCAATTCAACCCACCCCCCTCCCATAAGTTATAATTACTGAAGCTGGGCCTCATTGTGTTATTTTTGTATATGTTTGAAATTTCCAACATAGAACAGTTTTTTTAAAAAAAAAATTAAAAATAAAGAAAGCAGGCTCCACTGGTGGCGTAGTGGTTGAGAGTATGCCTGCCGATGCAGGGGACACGGGTTCGTGCCCCGGTCCGGGAAGATCCCACATGCCGCAGAGAGGCTAGGCCCGTGAGCCATGGCCGCTGAGCCTGCGCGTCCGGAGCCTGTGCTCCACAACGGGAGAAGCCACAACAGTTAGAGGCCCGCGTACCGCAAAACAAAACAAAACAAAACAAAGAAAGCAACTACTAATTTATAGGAAATATAGAGGTCAAAGTAAATGTTAAAGTACACCACAGAATGCAATCAGAAAAAATTACTCTGGAAAACTCTACAAGACAAATGACAAATGGTGGAGCTAGAAAGGTCCTACCTTTTGACATAAGCAGTGATCACAGGGTGTTTGCCATAAAACAATTGTTTAGGTTGTACATTTGTTTTAAGCAGTTTTCCGATTTTGTATTATACTTAATAATTAAAGATTCTTAAGTACCCACATCATAATGTCACAAAATAAGTGACAAAAGAATTAATTTTTCTTGAGACTCTTTAACAACACACAGAGAGAAACACATGGTATTTTTAAAATGTGAGCTGAAAAATTTGCTTTCTTTCAATTAGGTAATAAATTTTAGAAGAAAAGTGAATAAAGGCACAAAAGCCTACCTCCCAATGTTGAGGTATCACCAACAGGAACTGGAGATGACAATTCAGGGCTAGGAAAAAAATTATTTGGAGTTATTAAACGATAGAAATGTGAGGGGTTATTTTGGGGTTTGTTTTCCAAAAAGGATTCACCAGATCTCCAAACAACAATTCCCAAACCAAAGTACTAAGTAGCAAATTAAAAAAAAAAATAGTCTTTACAATTGATTTATTTTACATTTTTTGATGCTACTCAACTAGAATCACCCTACATAAAGTACTCCCTTACTTAGTATTTCATAACACTGTTTTGTTTCTTCTCAGTTCTTATCACTATGGGAAATTATCCTGCTCATTTATCTCCTTTTTGATCTCTGTCCACGCCCTAATCCTCTAGAATGGCATTGTCTAATATGGTAGCCAGTGGACATATGTGGCAATTTAAATTAGTTTAAAATTAAAGTTTAAAATTCAGAACTTTATCCGCACTAGCCACATTTCAAGTGTTAAGCAGTCACATGTGGCTAATGGCTACTTTATTGGACAGCCCAGAACATGTCCATCGTCACAGAAATTTCTATTGAATAAGACTGCCTCAAGAATCTAAACTCCATGAGATTAGGGACCTTACCTGCCATATTCATGCTGTATCTCCACCCTAAAAAAGAACCTACCATTTAGTAGGCACTGAATAGATATTTGGGGAATAAATAAATACTATTGGCCAACCAGTGTAGTGTAGAAGGCACATGACATACAGTTGTGAACAAAACACCCATGGTCTAAGAAGGTTACCGTCTAATAGAAAACATAACATGATTACAAACTCAACAAGTAGTACAGACACAAAAGCACTGGCTGCTAAGGCGAACATATAAGCCCAAATCTCATCTCATTTGAGAGATCACAGAGTCATAAAACTTTTTAATATAAAACAAGTCAAGCTTAGAGAAATGATTTGCTATAGGCCACATTGCTCTCAGGTTTCAGGTCCCCGACTATCTTTTTACCATGTTGCCCTGCAACTGAAACCAAAGATCAGAAGAGATCAGAGGATAATCTGAGAAAGCCCTTGCTCTAAAGAAAAGAAGGTGGGTTTCTGCAAGTCCAAATTTGCATATACCCCCAAAATATACAATTTAAATTATAGTAATTGAAAACTCTCTTCAACTTTCCACAAGTCACCTTTCGAAGGTGAGTTAATCACAGTCAAAATGTCTCCCTCTCAGACTTGCTAATGTCTCAGTGAGTCCCATCTTCACTTCAGAACCACCCCTTTATATTGTCCTGCTGCTCTAAACTAGATCATGGTGGGGCAGGGGGAGGGCTGCTCACAGCCACCAGATAAACATGGCACACATCTTGAAGCAGCAGTTTTTTACTCGAAAGTAAAAGCATAGGCAGGGAGCTAAGTAAAAACTGATATGGAATTTAAAACATCTTAATATTAAAACAAGTGTGGCTATAGAGTAGAATATAAAGTTTAAATGAATATTAAGATAAAATATGATAGTTTCAAAGACATTTCATGACTGGAATTGGAGTGGGGGAGTCAACTAGGGCCATGTTCCCTAAAGCCCCAGGCTTTGGTAGAAAATTTGAGAAATATAGGTTAAAAAAAAATCTCACCATAAGGATTCTTCTGGTTTTAGAAATATTATCTAGAAAGAATAACATATTAAACCAGTACACCAAACCTACCACTATTGGTTATTTTTCATCCACTTGCAGGAAACTGCTTACTAAGTGAGCTGTCATCCAAAAGAACCCAAAGGAATAGGACATCTGGATAAGTCATTCTGATGAATGATGAGTAGAGGAAGACCTGGATGATGAGAAAGCACCAAGAGGCTTCTTGGGTTGCAGGAGACGGAGCTTAAAAAACTAGGATTCAGATGCATTTGGAAGAGACATTAACATCATCAGGCTTGAATAGGATTTATCAACTGTCCACAAGGCAGAATCCCTCCCAATACCTTCACTTTATAGATGAAAAATCAAGGTGCAAATGGGTAAAGCAATTTTCTCAGGGTCACACAAAGACTTGATGACCCAAGGCCATACCTAAAATTCCTAACCATATCCAGTTCACTTTTCAATGATAATAATAGCAAGAATGACTACAACTAAATTTATCGTGTCAAGCATTGTGTTAAGTGCTTTATCTTGGTTAACTCACTTAATTCTGGCATCAATCTTAAAAGGAAGACACTATTATCCCCATTTATGCATATGAGGAAACTAATGATAGAAGAGATTAAGAATTTGCTCAGGGTCACACAGCTAGCCAATGAAGGAGCTGTGATGTAAAATAGGCCCATTTGATTCCAGAAATCTCACTCTTACCCACATTAATTCCACATCACATGGACTTTTTGTGACCCATATTCCCTAGAAGAGCAACCAAGATGGTTTTACTTGGTCTTAATGATAGTGGTGTACATAAACTAAAAGACCTAAAAGTCAAAATGTGTAAGGACCAAGAAAGAGGAAGGGAAACCCAGTCAAAGCTGGAGAGCAATCAATATGAAGAGCAAAAAGGTCAAAGTAAAACAAAGCACAATACTACAGTAACTAGAAAAGGAAGTTGGGATGGCACGGCAGAGAAACCAGACCTCACCTGGGGTTGGTCAAATTGTCCCCCAAATTAAAATTAAGCTAATTCTCTAAGTAAACACTCAGAATGGAGAAGTCTGCTCACTTCAGTAGAACTAGATTTCACTTACTAAATTCAAAATAACATTATTTTAATGATGGTAAGTAGGCAACTCTCAGTAACTCAAATCGTTTGTCTAACACTTAATCCCTCATCCTCCCACACTTCCTTCAAAAGACAGTAACAAGAATCCTTTCATATTTTCTCATTAGGTGTGCCTCCTGCAGGGATACCCTAAAATGTGACTCACAACAGAACTAGAACACAGAGTAATATTGGGTTTGGAGACAGAAATGCTTCATTTCTAGGCCAACCCACAAATTTGAAGTTGGTCAGCTAAGACCTTCATCTTAATACCAGCAGCAAACAACCCCCTACTGTCTCATTTTCTCAGTTTATCCAGCTCATAATTTATTCCTCACAACGACTACCTAATCATGTCAGAGGAATTCAGATGGAATTGTGTCAAAAGGTATCATAGCCACATGGAAT
The DNA here is from genome assembly GCF_963924675.1 of Phocoena phocoena. Lineage (NCBI taxonomy): Eukaryota > Metazoa > Chordata > Mammalia > Artiodactyla > Phocoenidae > Phocoena > Phocoena phocoena. Next base: position 97,507,395 of record NC_089222.1, on the reverse strand, counting down.
ATATGTTTAAAAATACAGTAAAACAAGCCAACAATACTTTCATACCTAGATTACTACTCCCCTTTACAATTTACTATGCTTTGTTCTAGAATCTGTTAACTGTAATGAGCATGTGACAACAAAAGAACATAAGGCAAGGAATTAGGAATCCTGGGTTCTAGTCCCAGATGTATCACCAACTTTGTGTATAACTTGGGAAAATACCTCAGTTGCTCTGGGCCTCAAGAACTAATCTCTAAAATAGAAACACCTCCTGCCCTACCTACTTCACAAGGGTGCTGATGAAAACTAAATAAAATATTATATGCAGAGGCATTAGGAAAAGAAGCAAGGTGCCATTGCTAGGGGTTGCACCACAGAGGCGAGGTGCCACTGTTGGGAAGCGCACAAGGAGAGGGGCGGGACCGCCACAGAAGCTTCTTCCTCTGCAGCAGGGCACCGCCTGCACGAGCTCCAGGTGCGAGCTGCCGCTGCCATCTTGGACTCGAGAGGCAGCTTGGACCCACTGCCCCCGCCTTCCTCAGAGCATGTGCGTAGGGCCACGCACCTGCACACCCTCTATCAAGGGGATAAAGGACAGCACATGCTGAGGAAAGAGACAGCAATCATTCAAACCAAAAACAGCCCTCACACCAAAAAACTATTAAACCCACATGAGCTATGCAGGGATGATCCCACATACAAATAGCCCTCCAAGACTACACTAGATAATTGTTTCTCCTAAACTCACAGAATGAGAGAAATATAAGTAAAATGAAGAAGCAGAGGAACCACTCCCAGTTAAAAGACCAAGAGAATTCCCCTGAAGGAACAAACAATGAAACAGACCTCTTCAGTCTAGTAGACACTGAGTTCAAAAAGGAGGTAATGAAAATGCTGAAGGAATTAAGAAAGGTTATCGACAGAAATTCAGATTACTGTAAAAAGGAACTAGAAACTATAAGGAGGAACCAAGAAAAATTAGAAAATTCATTTGCTGAGACAAAAGCTGAGCTAAAGGCAATGAACAGCAGAATGAGTAATGCAGAAGAAAGAATAAGTGATCTGGAAGATAGAATAATGGAAATTACCCAATCAAAACAGCAGACAGAAAAACAAATGAAAAAAATGAAAGCAATATAACAGACCTATGGGATAATACAAAGCATGCCAATCTATGCATAATTAGGGATTCCAGAAGAAGCAAGAGAAAACGGGATGGAAAATGTATTTGAATAAATTATGACTGGAGCTAAGGGGAGATGTTTTCAAGATGTCTGGCTGGAGACAAGTGCTGGAGGAGGGCTTTTTTTAAGACAGGTAACCTGGGAACACTTGAGCATGTTTAAATGCTAATGAGCAGTTAGTAACAGGAGAAGTTGAAGACTCAGGAGAGAGAGAAAAACAATGACAGGTTGGTGTCTAAAGGGTAAGATGGGATGTGAGGTCCTGAGTAAGGTGGAAAATGCTTTTTTTTAATAGACTTGCCAGATGATAGTAGGGGGAAGGTTAAATTGGTACACAGCAGACTATTTGGTACAAGCCATATGTTAGCAGATAGGTTAGAGTTCATGTAGAAGAAGCAATTTAAATTACAGACAAGTATTGTGGTAAGCAGAATAATGGTCTCCCAAAGATGTCCACACCCTAATCTGCAGAACCTGTGACTACGTTAGGTTACATGCAAAGGGGAATTAAGGTAGCAGATGGAATTAAGGTTGCTAATCAGCTGGCCTTAAGGAAGAGGATGTATCCTGGTTTATCCAGGTAGGCCCAATGTGAATGTGGAAGAAGGAGGCAGCAGAGTGTCAGAGTGATAGAATGTGACAAAGTCTCGACCAGCCACTGCTAACTTTGAAGATGGAAGGGGGTCATAAGTCAATGAGTGTAGGCAGCCTCCAGAAGCTAAAAAAACGCAAGAAAACAGATTCTCCCCTAGAGCGTCCAGAAAGGTAACGCAGACCTGCCAACACCTTGAGATTCATGTCAAACTTTTGAACTACAGAACTGTAAGATAAATTTGTGGGGGTTTTTTGTTTTGTTTTGTTTTGTTTTCTGAGGTACGCGGGCCTCTCACTGCTGTGGCCTCTCCCGTTGCGGAGCACAGGCTCCGGACGCGCAGGCTCAGCAGCCATGGCTCACGGGCCCAGCCGCTCCGCGGCATGTGGGATCTTCCCAGACCGGGGCACAAACCCGTGTCCCCTGCATCGGCAGGCAGACTCTCAACCACTGCGCCACCAGGGAAGCCCAAATTTGTGTTTTTTTAAGCTACCAAAGCTTGTGGTAATTTGTTGCAGCAGAAATAGAAAACTAGTACCAGAATCTCAACACAGAAAATGAGAGTAATCTCAAGAAAATCATAAAAAAAATTTAAATATAGAAAAGTGATGGGCAAATTAAGGGTTTTAAGGGATGACTATAATATTCAGCTTAAAGAAAGAGGGGTTTAGTGAATTCCTACACCACTCCTATGGTTTCACTCCAGTGTTACCTCACTCCAGGTCACCTCATTTCAGCAAGTACCATTTCAGCAAGTACCACAACTTTTCATCACACCCCGACCTGGTCTGCTCTAGTTTCATGGGAAGGATACCAACTTTTAAATTCTCAAAATTCAGTTATATTTTTGTTCATCTGTATTGCTATTTTTACTCATGTCCTATTTTCTAAGGATGGTGCATAGTATTTTGAGTCTCCTTTGTTTATCTAGGACATACAGTGCCTTAACAATAAAAATATGTGACACAGTCAGTTCTCTATGATGTTTATTTATGAATGTTTCAACATGGTTAACACATCAGGAAAACTAAGCATAATAAGAATTTCTCTTCTACACATACACAATTTTATTACAAGAAATAGTAGGTGAATGCAGAAAACTGCACCCAGTTGAAGTGAGCTACGTAGGAATACACAAACTACCCCTCAAACATCTTCCAGCTACCTCTGTTCACCTCATGTGTTATGTGTTATGACACCAATCCACATATGGTATTACAACTTTCCATTCTATTTCAGATAACCTTCCTTCCACCACTTTATAATAACTCACAAGCTACAATCTTTCCAATGTCCATTTTCACAGGTAAACTCCAAGGCTTCTTCCAGGTTAAGAGCCATATTTATTATGGTTTTTATACACTTCTTAACCATATAAGATATGTAAGATGTGCTATCATTTTTATTACATACAACCATGAAGATTACTGGCACTGATAGGACCCACAAGATTATTTAGTCGACTGCATTGCGTGTTGCAATGGCAATCACAAGTAACCTCCGAGCTCTGGCTCTCAGAGGTGAAGAACACACATTTAAAGCACCACATGGCCCCACATCTAAGCAGGAGCTCAATCCCAGGCCCCAGCATAGACTCAGTGGTACTGTTAGCTGTATGAAGTGAGACCACAAGGAGTCCCACTTTCCTCCTGTTTACTCATGTTTGATTTGAAACTTACATATACCCGACTATAAGGAGGTGTACTCCACACCCACAGGTGTACTCCAGCTATGCTTTTGCCTGGACTCTGCTGCCCAGGCTAGACTCTGGACACTGACTCACCTAGTTGGTTTTCCAATCTGTCCTTCCATCTAATTTGAGGCAAAATTCTGGACTCTGACCTGAATTGCATGCCCTAGTGATGTTTTTCAAAAAAAATCACTTACATGCCGGCATAATCTAGATATTTTGAGTATGGACAGAATTGGAAATCTTTAGTCCCTGTAGGCTCAAAATCCCTCACTTTCCATGATCTGCTTTGTCCTGCTACTGTTCAGGAGCCAGAAATGACCTTAATCCTAAGCCTAAAGGCCCACAGAGCCAAGACTCATACCACTGGAGGATTCATCAAGGCTGTGCCATTCCTATGCTTCAACATCATAATCGTCATTACACAATAAAGTGACCCACACCACAACCCATCATTTAGTAAACCATCCTCCACTAAGGTGTACCATTTTAGATCAATATTATCATTAGCCTGTAAGCCTCAACAAGAGTAGATCATTTGCTATTCCATTTCCAAAAATCTATTTTCTCACCCAAGAGAGAGGACCAAGTCTGCCTCCTGGGAAGGTCAGACAGTAAACTAGCACAGTGGCTGCAGAGGTGGTCTGGGAAGGGAAGTGGCCTCAAGATGAGGAAAAGCATTTGAGACTAACCCACAGGCCTGGTCATTGCAGGAACTGGCAAGAAAACATGAAGGAATCATCAAATGTGGGATGAGTCTGGGAATAGGTATGATACATGTCTGTTGCCAAGCATGAACTTAGGGAAAAAGGACACTCACCTGCTTACAGTTTCCTTTGTGTATGTCAGTTTCTAAGGAAAACAAAGATATAAAAATGACCATGTGAATCAATGACAGTTAATAAGCAGTAAACAAAATGTATTGCATCTAGAACACTAATGCCCTAACACAGAATCTATGTTATTATTCTCTATGGCTAGAGAAATAGTTAAAGCAAGGTACTAATGATGCCAAGTTTGTTTTGTGACTCCAAGAATGTCCTGACACTCAAGTCTCTGTGTATGTGCACAAAAGTCCCTGTGCTCTCTTAATGGGCACAGAGTAACAGACTTCACCTGCTAATCATTCCAAAAAGATCTACAGGTAAGAGATTGGTAGAGTTTTACATTAACCTTCCATGGACTTAGAACCAAACTGCTTTGTGATCTAATACATTTATAGAAACTCTCATCACAGACCAATATAATCATGTGGATAAAATAACTATGAAATCTGATTCTCCAGAATTCAGACAAAAAGATAAATTGTCTGATAAATAGTTGGATTATTCCTCTGGGGCATTCCAAAGCAAACTGTCTCCAAGTTTCCTCTAAATCAGTGGTTTTATTTTGAGACCAATACGATAATAAGGACACTAATTTAGAATCAGAAGAATTCCATTTTCTCCTTCTTAGCTATGGAGGTAAATCCCGCAATCTCTCTGGTGCTGGGCCTCAATTTCCGTTTCTGTAAAATGGAGAGACTATTACTCTAAATAATTCCCAAAATATTTATAAATAACTCACGGCTCTTACTATACAGACTCTCCTAGAATAATCTCAGCCACTCTTTTTTGTTTCTTTTTTAATTTCAACCATCCAGCAGCTTCAACTGTGATTTTATTTCCTTTAGTTAATCTCTCTCAAGATACATATACACATATAGCAAAATCATCATTTTATCAGGTTATACTATTAGCTTTAAAATTTTATAGGCCAGCATGGTGGTTATTTGTACAAATGCTGGAGTTCTGAGTTCTGATAAAAGGTGTCAACCACATAAATTCACCACCTATGTGTAAACAGTTGTTGTTATATTTAAAATCAAGCTAAAAAAAAACCCAGAATGTATATATATGTAAAACTGAATCACTTTGCTGTACAGCAGAAATCAACACAACTGTAAATCAACTATATTTCAATTTAAGAAAAAAAAAGGTAAAATCAAGCTTTCTTCAGATTTTGGACAGCCAGTGATTGCTTAAGTAACGTTCTCAGCCACTCTTATGATTTCAATTACTACCTCAAGGCTGGTGATCCCTAGAGCTGTATTTATAACCCAGACCACTCTTCTTGGCTTCACACCTAAATATCAAGCAATTCACATTTCACAAATGGCTCAAAACAACACATTAAGAAGCAAACTCACTCTCCCTGTCAGCATCTACAAGCGGCTTCTCTGCCTGAGTTCTCAGTGGTAGTCATCCAAGCTAGAAGCTGGGAGGCTTCCTGGGCCATTCTTTCATCCTATCCTACTCCCATCCAATCCATCACAGAGTCCTACTAATCTTTTTCCTACTTATATCCCCTATGCTCCCTTTCTCTATCTCATGGTCTAGTTAGGACTCTCATCCCCTCGGCCCTGGAGTCGTGACTGATCTCTGCTCATCTTGTCCCCTCTAATCTATCGCATGGCGTATAGAAACCATAATAACCATTTTACAATTCAAAACTGTCCAATCAGCCCCCATGACTTACCTACTTACAACCCTTCAATGGTTTCCTATCAACTATAAACTTGTTAAGTTATCCACCCCTCCAGTCTGGTCCCCTGTCAATTCTATTCTTCTGATACATTGGCCCACATATACAACTAATAATAATAAAATGTAAGAAGTACAACATTAAAGAATGAATAAAGAATTATGGAGTTCAAAGGATTATGGGAGCTAAATCTGCTAGGCTGGGGGTTGATTCCTCACAAAGGAGGTTACATCTGAGCTGAGGACATGTAGGACTTGAACAAAGGAAGAAGGCTATAAAGGGCCTATCCCACAGAATGAGCAATCTACCACATATATCTAAACAGTTTCATTCTCTTGTCATGAATACATGCATACAATATGAAAGGGGAAGGTGGGGAGATAATTTGTCTATATGCATGCTTATTTATCCTTTGCTAAGAGTAAACTAAATCTAAAACAAGGAAAACAAGTAAGCAAATTCATTAATTAGGATCACATTTATACTTTACTAAACATTTATCCAATGACCTATATCCTCTATCTTAATTAGAGTCGTTTGCACCACTCTGAACTGATAAGATGAAAAACCCTGGCCAGAATGTTTGACTCTCACAGATTTATATTCTTAGCCTAAATCTTTGCTGAGTATGATTTCCAAATATTTACATTTATAAACAAGCATGAGGCTCTCGCTGGGTTAACAATGCTTATTATAATGGCCAGAGCTAGGGATACAAAGACTAAGCCACCCTCTGGTAGGTCACTTGAACAACCTAATTCAACAAAAAAGAGTAATGCAGGGATTTGGCATTTGCTCTTTCTTCCTTTAGGCCTGAGCCATGTATACGCACTCCTACAACAGTCCAGTAATTTCTTCCCTTGTTACTACATTTACCTTCATAATTAAGCTTCTATGTTCCACAGACTGACTAAAATGTGTGCCCATTTCAAATATAGTTGTGATTCCATCCTCACACAAATTCATCCAGTAATGATATTCTTCACGCCCAGGAAGTCGATCCCAAAAAGTCCTGAAGGCTTCCCAGACAGCTTCCTGGCATACTGAAAAACAAACAGAGAGGTATTTTTAGAGAAAGCACTTTGGGGCTCTCACAATAAGAGGGAAAAATGTGTGTGTGTGTGTGTGTGTGTGTGTGTGTGTGTGTGTAAGGGTGGCAGTATACGTAACTCTGGATTTTCTGCTCAATTTTTCTGTAGACCTAAAACTTCTCCAAAAAATAAAATCTATTAATTTTTTAAAAGATATGAGAACTAAAAAGAAAATGATATTCAGAAGAAACATACTGTATTAAAATGAAAGCTAATTTAATGTATCTGCTAAGTTATTTCAAAGCATCAACTCTGAAAGAACCCTAAACAGGCTGTCTGCACATTTTATACAGCACTAAGTGTATTGCTTTCCTGTAACCATTTCAGTGTCCTGATGCAGGGCACTGCGCACAACAGATGGGATGAGAGAGAAGAGGAGGAGGGTGGTAAGGGAGAAAGATGGATTTAAGTGGACAGAGATCAAGGAAATCATTTTTCATCTCAAGAGGACTGAATGCTAATCTACCAGCATATCGAGATAGAGGCCCTGAACTCACTGAGTCAGAAGGATCTCAATTCTAGCCTTAGGCTCACTGTGTACTAGCTTGATAACCGAGAGTAACTGACCTAGCCAGTCAACATTTCAATGTACTCATCTCTCTTTTTTAATGAGATGAATAATAACTGCTTTACTTAATTTATCTGTGAGAGTATTTTATAAACTACATAGTGCTACATGAATATTAAATGTTATTATCATATTGGATTCTGGTTGTCCAACAGTTATTTGATGGAAGAAGAGTCTCAGACTAAAAAAACCTCTTAGGCTTTAACAGAGATTAAAATATATGAATATTGAAAGTTTCTCTATCAACTGATTTTTCAGGGTTAAACTGAATGAACCTTTGGTTGCAAACTTAGTTTCTTTTTCAGTAAACTAACTATATCCTTAATCCTGTTCTTTAGAACTTCTGACCCTACAGCATACAGAAGACTCCAACAGAGAAAGACTGAGGCAGAGGTGACCACTTGTAGATTCAAGTTCTTCCTTTCTTCCTCTTTAAACTTCCAAATGACAGCTTAGTACACACCAGAAGAAAATGCAAAGATGAAAGTCTGGGTTGGTAAAAACAAACAAAAAGCGAATATCTATAAGATCTGGTTATGAAATGAGGTGATTCAAAGAAAGTATTAAAAGTACTGTGAGACCAAATAACTATATATCTATGAGAAAAAATAAATCTCAATAACGTCTTCACAATATACATAATAAAATAATTTGAAATATGAAAGCTAATACTTTGAAGGTCCTAAAAGAAAACACAGAAGAATATATACATGACCTGAAGATAAGCAAAGATTTCATAGACAGGACTCAGAAAGCAACAACTATAAAAGAAAAAACAAAAAACTGATATTAGAATTCATCAAAACTAAAAACTTCTGCTCAACAAAGATGTTATTAATAAAAATGAATAGGTAAGCCATACCTCTGGCAGAAAATATTCAAAATACATATATCTGATAAAGAACTGGTATTTAGGATATTTAAGGGATTTCTACAACTCCCTAACAAAAAGGCAAACAATCCAATTTTTAAAATATGTAAGAGACTGAAGCAGACACTTTACAAAGGACGAGATACAAAGAGTCAACGAGTATGTGAAAAAGTGCTCTGTCATTCATTCTTCAGAGAAATAGAAATTGAACCACCCACACTTGAACCAGAGAGGCTAAAACTTTTTACATTGACGATATCAAATTTTGGCGAGAATGTGGAACAAACACAACCCTCATTTCTGGCAAGAATGAAAAATAGTACAACCACTTTGGAAAAAGTACCGGTAGTTTCTTATATAACTAAATATACACCAAACCTATGACCCAGTAACCCCCCTCCTAGGTATTCCTTCAAGTGAGACGTAAGCACATATCCACAGAAAGACTTATGTTCAATGCTAGAGCAGCTTTATACATAACAACTTAAAAAAGAAAACAACCCAGGTATCCATCAACAGGAAAATAAACAAACATACAGTCACATAATGGAATCAAAAGGAACAAGTTACTAATTCATGCAAAAACATGAATGAATCTCAAAAGGCTGAGTCAAAGAAGCCTTACACAAAAGAGTTCATACTATTTCTACTTATATAAAGTCCTAGATAGGTGAAACTAAGCTATGGTTTAAAAAAATTAGAAGAGTGGTCACCTGGTAGTTGGGGTTGAGAAGGGAGGACTGTCTTGGAAGGGGAATAAGGGAACTTTCTGTGGTGGCACTATCCCCAAATTTAAGAGAGGTTTGGATTACACCAATGTGTGCATTAGTCAAAACTCACCAAATGGTGTTCTTAAGATTTATGCATTTCACTCTATGTAAATTCCACCTTCAGAAAAGTAAACAAATATTAAGCTCTAGTTAACGATATTCATGCTGAAGTTCTACAGGGAAATGAAATGATATCTTTAATTTATGAAATACATCTAAGAAATAGGATGGTTGGATAGATAGATATGTGATAAAGCAAATATAAAATGTTAACTGTAGAGCTAGGTGGTAAGACTATGGTGTTCACTAAACTATTCTTTCAACTACTTTATATGTTTAAAATATTTTCATAAAATCTTAGAAAAACATTATTGTGTGAGGGAAAATGCAGCTGGAGCATCCAGAAGTGTAGAAATCATACCAGGTTTCATAGCAGGCCTTCCCTTGGCATCTCGCATGAATTCACAGAAGAATAGCATAAGCTGCCTCTTACAAATTATGCTTTGGGGGATGTCATTTCCTGAAAAAATCTCGGAAGAAATCCACTTAAAAACTTACAGAATAAACAAGTTTAGCAAGGTGTCAGGATACAAGATCAATACATATAAATCAGTTGTATGTCTATACACTAGCAAGGAACAAACAAAAAATGAACCTAAGAAAACAACTCCATCTACAAAAGCATCAAAAATAATAAAATACTTAGGAATAAATTTAACAAAGTACAAAACTTATACTCTGAAAACCAAGAAACACTGTTGAAAAAAAATTAAAGACAACATAAATAAATGGAAAAACTTTCCATGTTCGTGAATTGGAAGATTTAATTGTTAAACCCCCAACCCCTACAGATACCAAAACCCTCAGATACTCAATTCCCTTATATAAAATCGTGTAGTATTTGCATGTAACCTATGCACACACCCCCGTATATGTTAAATCACCTCTAGATTACTTATAATACTTAATACAATGTAAATGTTATGTAAATAGTTGCCAGCACACAGCAAAATCAAGTTCTGCTTTTTGGAACTTTCTGGAATTTTTTTTCAAGTGTTTTTTGTTTTTAAACTTTTTTATATTGGGGTATAATTAACAATGTTGTGTTGGTTTCAGGTGTACAGCAAAGTGATTCTGTTATCCATATACATGTATCTATTCTTTTTCAAATTCTTTTCCCATTTAGGTTGTTATATAATATTGAGCACAGTTCCCTATGTTATACAGTGGGTCTTTGTTGGTTATCCATTTTAAATATAGCAGTGTGTACACGGCAATCCTAAATCCATAGTTGGTTGAATCTGTGGTTGCAGAACCCACAGATACAGAGGGCCAACTGTATCTTCAAAATGATCTGCAGACTCAATGCAATCCTATCAGAACCCTGGCTTCTTTACAGAAATTAACAAGCTAATTCTAAAATTCATATGAAATTGCAAGGGACCCAGAAGAGCATAAACAGTTTTGCAAAAGAATAACAAATAGATAAAATGGACTTCATCAAAATCAAAACCTTTTGTGTATGGTGAAAAAAAGACCTTTTGTCTTTTGTGAAAGACACCATCAAGAAAACGAAAATACTTTCAAATCATTTGTCTGGGGCTTCCCTGGTGGCGCAGTGGTTGGGAGTCCGCCTGCCGATGCAGGGGACACGGGATCGTGCCCCGGTCCGGGAGGATCCCACATGCCGGGGAGCGGCTGGGCCCGTGAGCCATGGCCGCTGAGCCTGCGCGTCCGGAGGCTGTGCTCCGCAACGGGAGAAGCCACAGCAGTGAGAGGCCCACGTACCACAAAAAAAAAAAAAAAAAAAAAAAAATCATTTGTCTGATAAGGGTCTTGTATCGAGAATATATAAAGATTGCTTATGACTCAATGAAAACAAGATAAATAACCCAAATTTTTAAAAGGCAAAGGATTTAAAGACATTCTTTGAAAGAAGATATTCAAATCCAAGAAACATATAAAAGGATGCTCAACATTATTAGTCATTAAACAAATGCAAATCAAAACCACAAGATGCCACTTCACACCCATTGGGATGGTTGTAATTTTTTCTTTTTTTAAGGAAATTATAGTGCTGGCAAAGATGTGGAAAAATCAGAACCTTCATACACTGCTGGTGGGCACGGTACATCTATTTTGGAAAACAATCTGGAAATTCCTCATGTGGTTAAACGTATGACTCAGAAATTCTACTCTTAGATATACACCCAAGAGAAACGAAAACAACCCAAATATCCATCAGCTGACAAATGGATAAACCAAAAGTGGTGTATCCATACAACAGAATGTTATTATTTGGACACAAAAAATAAACTACTATACATGCTACAACATGGATGAACCTTGAAAACATTATGCTAAGTAAAAGAAGCCAGTCATAAAAGACCATATATTATATTATCTCATTTATATGACAAATCCAGAATAGGCAATTCTATAGAGACAGAAAGTAGATTAGTGGTTGCTTAGTCCTGGGGGGAGGGGAAGGGGAGATAGAGTGGTAAGAAAGTGATATCTAAAGGGTGGGGGGTTTTTTTGAGGTGATGTAATGTTCTTAAACTGAGTGTGATGATAGTTACTCGTTTCTGTGAATATACTGGAAAACCACTGAATTCTATACATTAAGTGAATTAATTGGTATGTTAATTATATCTCAGTAAAACTATAAAAAATGCAATTCCCTCCAGAAAGGTAATACAGTTGACCTTTGAATAATGTGGCAGTGAGCGGCACAGACCCTCTGCAGTCAATTCACATATAACTTTACAGTTAGCCCTCCTTATTCGCGGTTGCACATCCACATATTTAACCAACTCTGGATCATATAACACTGCAGTATGTATTTACTAAAAAAAAATGTGAGTAGAAGGGGACCCTCACATTTCAAACCAATGTTGTTCAAGGATCAACTGCACATCCTTAATTTATCCAGTGGTTTTCCAATTAAGAATAATAGAATTCAAAACACTTACATTCTGATACAGGAGGAGAATTGGGGGGTAGTCTGGAGTATTCATGCAGCTCAGAGAGGGGAAAACTAGATAGGACAGTACAGGCTGTACAGACAAGAGCAAAATCAGCACTATTTCAAGGAAAGAGGTACTAAGGAGGGCAAAACTCCACCACAGATAAACGCCACATACTTCTCTATTTGGCCTATTTGTTCAGAAGTCCTATCCTTGTCAAATGATTTTCATGTAGCCTTTAGTTAACACTGGAGATAACTTCCTATTTTCGAGAAGATAACTAATCTACAAAAGCCTCTCTTCTGGCAGAGAAACTTGTCCTGGAAACCGGTGGAGGAAGGGTAAATGTAATGACAATATTCTGAAGAAGGAAATGCCGGCATTTAATCTGTCTTTAATCCTGTTACTAGGTCTCAGCCTGTGCATCTTATCTAGTACACAGAAATCTAGAATGGAGCAAAGTCTTTTTTTTAGGGTAATATAATTTCCCTTCAGAATCGTGGAGCCCAAAGCATGAGGAACAGTTAATTTGATGCAATAAGGCAAGAAAAAGAAATAAAAGGCATACAAATTGGAAGATAAGAAGTAAAACTATATCTTTATTTGCAGATGAAATAATCACCCATGTAGAAAACCTTAAGGAGTATATTAAGAAGCTACTAGAACTAATAAGTGATTTTAACAAAGTTACAGAATAAAAGATCAATACACATAACTCAGTTGTATGTCTATATGCTAGCAAGGAACAATCAGAGACCAAATTTTTTTTAAATAGTGTTAATAATAGCATGAAAAAAGTGAAATAAATCTGATAAAAAGATGTGTAAGATCTAGACACTGAAAATCACAAAACACTGTTGAGAGAAAATGACAGAGATCTAAATAAATGGAGGGATATATCCACAGATCAGAAGGGTCAATATTGTTAAGATTATAATTCTTTGCAAATTGATCAATAAATTCAACACAATCCCAATCAAAATCCCAGTAGCCTCTTGTGTACAAATTGGCAAGATGATTATAATATTTATATGGAAGACAAAGGACCTAGCATAACCAAACAAATTTTAAAAAGAACAAAGTTAAAGGACTTGCACTATCTTACTCAAAGACTTATTATAAAGCTCACAGTAATCAAGACAGTTAGGTACTGGCATAGAAACAGACAAAGAGATCTGTGTAAAAGAATGAAAAGTGAAGTAATAGACCCATCATATACAGAAGACTGAATTTCAACAAAGGTTCAGCGGCAAGGAAAGATAATATTTTTAATAAATGATGCTGGAACAACTGGCTATGCAAAAGCAAAAAAAATTAACTTTGATCTATATACATCAAATACAAAAATTAACTCAAAGTAGATCATAGACCTGAATGTAAAACCTAAAAATTATAAAATTTCTATCAGAAAAAACAAGAGAAAGTCTTTGTGATTCTGAGCTAAGCAAATTTAGATCCAACACCAAAAGCAAGCATGATGCAAAAAAAAAAACTGATAGGGCTTCCCTGGTGGCACAGTGGTTGATAGTCTGCCTGCCCATGCAGGGGACACAGGTTCGTGTCCCGGTCCGGGAAGATCCCACGTGCCCGTGGAACGGCTGGGCCCGTGAGCCATGGCTGCTGAGCCTGCGCGTCCAGAGCCTGTGCTCCGCAATGGGAGAGGCCACAACAGTGAGAGGTCCGTGTACCGCAAAAAAAAAAAAAAAAAAAAAAAGCCTGATAAATTGGACTTTATCAAAATTTAAAACTTCTGTTCCTCAAAAGACATTGTTAAGAAAATAAAAAGACAAACCAAACATTGGAAGAAAATTTATGCAAAACATATATCTGACAAAGAACTGGTATTTGGAACACATAAAGAACTCTTACAACTCAATAATAAAACAAACAATCCAATTATTTTTTTAAAGGAGCAAAATATTCGAATAGACTCTTCACCAAAAAAGATATACAAATGGCAAATGAGCACATGAAAAAGTGCTCAACATCATTAGCCATCAAGAAAAGGCAAGTTAAAACCACAATAGATGTTATTTCATATCTACTAGAATGGTTACAGTTTAAAAGCACTGACTATACCAAGCGCTGCACAGATGTGGAAAAATTGGAATCCCAATATACAGCTGTTGGTACAACTACACTGGAAAACAGTTTTGGCAATTTCTTAAAAAGTTAAACATAAAGGTATCATGTGACCCACCCACTACACTCCTATTAACCAACAGATATAAAAAGCATATGTTCACACAAAAAATTGTACAAAAACGTTCATGACAGCTTTCCTCGTAATCCCCAATAACTGAAAAGCACCCAAATATCCCAAGATGCAGTATATCCATAAAATGGAATAATACCCAACAGTAAATGGTAACAAACTACTGATACACAAAAAAAGCATGGATGAGTCTCAAAACAAACTGATTAAAAGAAGCTAGACAAAAAAAAAAGAGTAAACAGTATGAGGACATTGAAAATATGTAGAAAATGCAAACGATACATAGTAGAAAAAGTGTAGAAAATGCAAACGATACATAGTAATAGAAAGCAGATTAGTGGTTGCCTCAGCACTGAGGTCAAGGGAGGTGCTGAGGGAGGAAGGGATTATACAGATACATGAGAAAATGTTTGGAGGTAATTGACAAATTCATTATCTTGATTGTAGTGATAACTTCAAGGATAAATACATTTGTCAAAACAAATCAAATTCTATGCTTTAAACATGTGCAGTTTATAATCTACCAGTGTATACCCTAATAAAGCCACATATTTCTTTTTAACATCTTTATTGGAGTATAATTGCTTTACAATGGTGTGTTAGTTTCTGCTTTATAACAAAGTGAATCAGCTATACATATACATATATCCCCATATCTCCTCCCTCTTGCGTCTCCCTCTCATCCTCCCTATCCCACTCCTCTAGGTGGTCACAGAGCACCAAGTTGATCTCCCTGTGCTATGCAGCTGCTTCCCACTAGCTATCTGTTTTACTTTTGGTAGTGTATGTATGTCAATGCCACTCTCACTTCGTCCCAGCTTACTGTTCCCCCTCCCTGTGTCCTCAAATCCATTCTCTACATCTGTGTCTTTATTCCTGTGCTGCCTCTAGGTTCTTCAGAAACATTTTTTTTTTTTTAGATTCCATATATACATGCTAGCACACGGTATTCATTTTTCTCTTTCTGACTTACTTCACTCTGTATGACAGACTCTAGGTCCATCCACCTCACTACAAATAACTCAGTTTTGTTTCTTTATATGGCTGAGTAATATTCCATTGTATATATGTGCCACATCTTCTTTATCCATTCATCTGTCGATGGACACTTAGGTTGCTTCCATGTCCTGGCTATTGTAAATAAAGCTGCAATGAACACTGTGGTACATGACTCTTTTTGAATTATGGTTTTCTCAGCGTATATGCCCAGTGGTGGGATTGCTGGGTCATATGGTAGTTCTATTTTTAGTTTTCTAAGGAACCTCCATGCTATTCTCCATAGTGGCTGTACCAATCTACATTCCCACCAACAGTGCAAGAGGGTTCCCTTTTCTCCACACCCTCTCCAGCATTGATTGTTTGTAGATTTTTTGATGATGGCCATTCTGACTGGTGTGAGGTGATACCTCATTGTAGTTTTGATTTGCATTTCTCTAATAATTAGTGATGTTGAGCATTCTTTCATGTGTTTGTTGGCAATCTGTATATCTCCTTTGGAGAAATGTCTATTTAGGTCTTCTGCCTATTTTTGGATTGGGTTGTTTTTTTGATATTCAGCTGCATGAGCTGCTTGTAAATTTTGGAGACTAATCCTTTGTCAGTTGCTTCATTTGCAAATATTTTCTCCCATTCTGAGGGCTGTCTTTTCTTCTTGTTTATGGTTTCCTTTTAAAGCTATATTTTAAAAGGTCCAACTACTAATACAATTTTTTAAAAGGGGATACTATTACTTCCTACTCCAAGCACCCTAAATATCTCTTTAATTTCACAAATGACTAGGTTAAATTCAGTTGCTTCTTGCTTAAATGGAGATATTTTTCAAATGTGTTATACCAACTAGCAACTGATACCAAATTATCTATGAAGGAAAAATTGGGCAAACCATTACACTGAATTAGCTTGGTGGAAAAACCAAAGATTCCTGGTTGGACAGTGAGTGGATCTTTTCCTCCAATCTCAAAACAATTGGTTCTAAGGGCATAATCCAATTATCTCTTCCAAATCTCTTCCAAATCAAGACCTATGTTGAAATATTCATTTTTCCTAAATTTCAAAACATAACAAATAAAATATTTACTCTTTATCATGACAGTAACAGCTATATCAACATTGTTATACTCTTGATGTGCTGTGTCAATCATTTTAGCTTTGAGGTCCCTTTCCAATGATCTCATTCACAGAATCTGTATTTCAAAGTCAATTATTCAAGGAATGCTTTATTTTTCTTTTGGTTGGCTTCTTTTTCAATAGCGTCTCTTGAATGTATAAACACAAGGGCAAAGAAATTAAAAGGCATAATCATAGTCCTTAAATGATTGGTTATTTCCTCTTCACTATTTAACCAGAAGCTATCTAGGTATTCTGGTATTCTTACCTATTTTAAAGTAATATTACATAAAAATCCAGGTAGTAGAAATCATATTTTGATATATTACACACTCATTCTCATTCATCTTCAGTTCCTTTTTCTCTTCCCACTCTCTTTGGAATTTCCCACTTCTGGCATATGCCCTACTCACAAAAGGCCAGGTCAATGGATTTCCATTTAAAAAGTGAAAGAAGGTGGAAGGGGGAAGATGGCGGAAGAGTAAGACGTGGAGATCGCCTTCCTCCTCACGGATACACCAGAAATACATATACACGTGGAACAACTCCTACCGAACACCTACTGAAGGCTGGCAGAAGACCTCAGAGCTCCCAAAAGGCAAGAAACTCCCCACGTACCTGGGTAGGGCAAAAGAAAAAAGAAAAAACAGAGACAAAAGAATAAGGACGGCACCTGCACCAGTGGGAGGGAGCTGTAAAGGAGGAAAAGTTTCCACACACTAGGAAGCCCCTCCGCGGGCGGAGACTGCGGGAGGCGGAGGGGGGAGCTTCGGGACCGCGGAGTTGAGCACAGCGACGGGTGCGGAGGGCAAAGCGGGGGGATTCCTGCACAGACGATCGGTGCCGACCAGCACTCACCAACCCGAGAGGCTTGTCTGCTTACCCGCCGGGGCGGGCGGGGCTGCGAGCTGAGGCTCGGGTTTCGGTTTTGGACGGAGCGCGGGGAGAGGACTGGGGTTGGCGGCTTGAGCATAGCCTGGAGGGGTTGGTGCGCCACGACTAGCCGGGAGGGAGTTCGGGGAAAAGCCTGCACCGGCCGAAGAGGCAAGAGACTTTTTCTTCCCTCTTTGTTTCCTGGCGCGCGAGGAGAGGGGTTTAAGAGCGCTGCTTAAAGGAACTCCAGAGAAGGGCGCGAGCCGCGGCTAAAAAGCGCAAACCCCAGAGACGGGTGCGAGCCTCGGCTGAGGGCGCGAGCCCCCGAGACGGGCGCGAGCCGCGGCGGGAAGCGCGAGCCCCCGAGACGGGCGCGAGCCGCGGCGGGAAGCGCGAGCCCCAGAGACGGGCGCGAGCCGCGGCTGAAACTGCGGAGCCCAGAGACGGGCGGGAGACGCTGGGGCTGCTGCTGCCGCCACCAGGGGGGCTGTGTGCGAGCACAGGTCACTCTCCGCGCCCCTCTTCCGCGGAGCCTGTGCAGGCCGCCACTGCCGGGTTCCCGGGATCTGGGGACAGCTTCCCGCACGGCGGGTCTCAGGCTGGTGCAGCGTCACGCCGGCCTCTGCCGCAGCGTCACGCCGCCTCTGCCGCCGCAGGCCCGCCCCGCACGCAGTGCCCCGCCTTCCCCCATCTCCCAACCCCCGGCCTGAGTGAGCCGGAGCTCCCGAATCAGCGGCTCCTTTAACCCCGTCCTGTCTGAGCAAAAAAAACAGACGCCCTCCAGCGATCAGCGCGCAGGGGCAGGGCCGGGTACAAAGCTGAGCTCCTGTGAGCTGTGAGAGCAGGGAGGAGAGGGGGAGGTCTCTCCCGGCAGCCGCGGAGGCGGCGGATTGAAGCTCCACAATCAACTTGATGTGCCCTGCATTGTGGAATACCTGAATAGACAGGGAGTGAGCCCAAATTGAAGAGGGGGAATTTAGGAGCGAGATCGGTGATTTTTTTCCCTTTTCCTCTTTTTGTGAATGTGGGCATGTATGCTTCTGTGTGAGATCTTGTCTGTATACTCTTGTTTCCACCATTTGTCCTAGGGCTCTATCCGTCCATGGGTTTTTTTTTTTTTTAAAAAAAAAAAAAAATTTTTTTTAATAATTAATTTTAATTGTAATAACTTTATTGAACTTTACCTTCGTTCTTTCTTTCTTTCTTTCCTTCCTTCCTTCCCTCCTTTAGACAACTAATCACCCCAAATTGAGGAGGTGGTCTCTGGGAGCAGGATTTATGATTTTTCCCCCTTTGCCTCTCTTTGTGAACGTGTAGGTGTATGCTTCTGTGTAAGATTTTCTCTGTATAGCTTTGCTCCCAATAGTTGTCCTAGGGCTCTATCCTTCCATGGTTTTTTAAAAAAAAAAAAAATTTTTTTTCTTTCTTAATAATTAATTTTAATTGCAATAACTTTATTGTACTTTACCTTCGTTCTTTCTTTCTTTCTTTCCTTCCTTCCTTCCCTCCTTTAGACAGCAAATCACCCCAGGTTGAGGAGGTGGTCTCTGGGAGCAGGATTTAGGATTTTTCCCCCTTTGCCTCTCTTTGTGAACGTGTATGTGTATGCTTCTGTGTAAGATTTTCTCTGTATAGCTTTGCTTCCAACATTTGTCCTAGGGCTCTATCCGTCCATGGTTTTTTTTTAAAAAAAAAAATTTTTTTTTCTTTCTTAATAATTAATTTTAATTGCAATAACTTTATTGTACTTTACCTTCGTTCTTTCTTTCTTTCTTTCCTTCCTTCCTTCCCTCCTTTAGACAGCAAATCACCCCAGGTTGAGGAGGTGGTCTCTGGGAGCAGGATTTAGGATTTTTCCCCCTTTGCCTCTCTTTGTGAACGTGTATGTGTATGCTTCTGTGTAAGATTTTCTCTGTATAGCTTTGCTTCCAACATTTGTCCTAGGGCTCTATCCGTCCATGTTTTTTTTTTAAAAAAAAAAAAATTTTTTTTTCTTAATAATTAATTTTAATTGTAATAACTTTATTGTACTTTACCTTCGTTCTTTCTTTCTTTCCTTCCTTCCTTCCCTCCTTTAGACAGCGAATCACCCCAGGTTGAGGAGGTGGTCTCTGGGAGCAGGATTTATGATTTTTCCCACTTTGCCTCTCTTTGTGAACACGTATGTGTATGCTTCTGTGTAAGATTTTCTCTGTATAGCTTTGTTTCCAGCATTTGTCCTAGGGTTCTATCTGTTCTTTTTTTTTTTTTTTTTTTTTTTTCTTTTTCTTTTTTTTTTTGTTCTAAATATTTTTTAGTACAATAACTATATTATACTTTATTTTATTTTTACTGTATCTTCTTTCTTTCTGTCTTTTTTCCTTCTTTCCTTCCTTCCTTCCTTCCTCCCTTCCTCCCTCCCTCCCTCCCTCCTTTCTTTCCTTCTTTGCTTCTTTCTTCCTTCCTTCCTTTCCTCCTTTCCTCCTTTCCTTCTTTCTTTCCTCAAACTTCTACTAATTCTCTCTACATTTTCTCCTTCTTTCCCTCCTACCTTCCTTCCTTCCTCCCTCCCTCCCTCCTTTCTTTCCTTCTTTGCTTCTTTCTTCCTTCCTTCCTTTCCTCCTTTCCTTCTCTCTTTCCTCAAACTTCTACTAATTCTCTCTACATTTTCTCCTTCTTTCCCTCCTTCTTTCCTTCCTTCCTCCCTCCCTCCCTCCCTCCTTTCTTTCCTTCTTTGCTTCTTTCTTCCTTCCTTCCTTTCCTCCTTTCCCTCTTTCTTTCCTCAAACTTCTAATAATTCTCTCTACATTTTCCCCTTCTTTCCCTCCTTCCTTCCTTCCTTCCTCCCTCCCTCCCTCCTTTCTTTCCTTCTTTGCTTCTTTCTTCCTTCCTTCCTTTCCTCCTTTCCTTCTTTCTTTCCTCATACTTCTAATAATTCTCTCTACTTTTCCTCCCTTTTATTCTGAGCCGTGTGGATGAAAGGCTCTTGGTGCTCCAGCCCAGGAGGCAGGGCTCTGCCTCTGAGGTAGGAGAGCCAACTTCAGGAAACTGATCAACAAGAGACCTCCCAGCTCCACATAATATTAAACGGTGGACATCTCCCAGAGACCTCCATCTTAACACCAGCACCCAGCTTCACTCAACGACCAGCAAGCCACAGTGCTGGACAACCTATGCCAAACAACTAGCAAAACAGGAACACAACCCCACCCATTAGCAGAGAGGCTGCCTAAAATCATAACAAGGCCACAGACACCCCAAAACACACCACCAGACGTGAATCTGCCCACTAGAGAGACAAGACCGAGCCTCATCCAGCACAACACAGGCACTAGTCCCCTCCACCAGGAAGCCTACACAACCCGCTGAAACAACCTTAGCCACTGGAGACAGACATCAAAAACAACGGGAACTACGAGCGTGCAGCCTGCAAAAAGGAGACCCCAAACACAGTAAGATAAGCAAAATGAGAAGACAGAAAAACACACAGCAGATGAAGGAGCAAGATAAAAACCCACCAGACCTAACAAATGAAGAGGAAATAGGCAATCTACCTGAAAAAGAATTCAGAATAATGATAGTAAGGATGATCCGAAATCTTGGAAGTAGAATAGACAAAATGCAAGAAACAGTTAACAAGGACCTAGAAGACATAAAGATGAAACAAGCAACGATGAACAACGCAATAAATGAAATTAAAAGTACTCTAGATAGGATCAATAGCAGAATAACTGAGGCAGAAGAACGGATAAGTGACCTGGAAGATAAAGTAGTGGAAATAACTACTGCAGAGCAGAATAAAGAAAAAAGAATGAAAAGAACTGAGGACAGTCTCAGAGAGCTCTGGGACAACATTAAACGCACCAACATTCGAATTATAGGGGTTCCAGAAGAAGAAGAAAAAAAGAAAGGGACTGAGAAAATATTTGAAGAGATTATAGTTGAAAACTTCCCTAATATGGGAAAGGAAATAGTTAATCAAGTCCAGGAAGCACAGAGAGTCCCATACAGGATAAATACAAGGAGAAATACGCCAAGACACATATTAATCAAACTATCAAAAATTAAATACAAAGAAAGCATATTAAAAGCAGCAAGGGAAAAACAACAAATAACACACAAGGGAATCCCCATAAGGTTAACAGCTGATCTCTCAGCAGAAACCCTACAAGCCAGAAGGGAGTGGCAGGACATACTGAAAGTGATGAAGGAGAAAAACCTGCAACCAAGACTACTCTACCCAGCAAGGATCTCATTCAGATTTGATGGAGAAATTAAAACCTTTACAGACAAGCAAAAGCTGAGAGAGTTCAGCACCACCAAACCAGCTTTACAACAAATGCTAAAGGAACTCCTCTAGATAAGAAATGCAAAAGAAGGAAACGACCTATAATAACGAACCCAAAACAATATAGAAAATGGGAATAGGAACATACATATCGATAATTACCTTAAATGTAAATGGACTAAATGCTCCCACCAAAAGACACAGATTGGCTGAATGGATACAAAAACAAGACCCTTATATATGCTGTCTACAAGAGACCCACCTCAGACCTAGAGACACATACAGACTGAAAGTAAGGGGATGGAAAAAGATATTCCATGCAAATGGAAACCAAAAGAAAGCTGGAGTAGCAATTCTCATATCAGACAAAATAGACTTTAAAATAAGGACTATTAAAAGGGATAAAGAAGGACACTACATAATGATCAAGGGATCGATCCAAGAAGAAGATATAACAATTGTAAATATTTATGCACCCAACATAGGAGCACCTCAATACGTAAGGCAAATACTAACAGCCATAAAAGGGGAAATAGACAGTAACACATTCATAGTAGGGGACTTTAACACCCCACTTTCACCCATGGACAGATCATCCAAAATGAAAATAAATAAGGAAACACAAGCTTTAAATGATACATTAAACAAGATGGACTTAATTGATATTTATAGGACACTCCATCCAAAAACAACAGATTACACATTTTTCTCAAGTGCTCATGGAACATTCTCCAGGATAGATCATATCTTGGGTCACAAATCAAGCCTTGGTAAATTTAAGAAAATTGAAATGGTATCAAGTATCTTTTCTGACCACAACGCCATGAGACTAGATATCAATTACAGGAAAAGATCTGTAAAATATACAAGCACATGGAGGCTAAACAATACACTACTTAATAATGAAGTGATCACTGAAGAAATTAAAGAGGAAATAAAAAAATACCTAGAAACAAATGACAATGGAGACACAACGACCCAAAACCTATGGGATGCAGCAAAAGCAGTTCTAAGGGGGAAGTTTATAGCAATACAAGCCCACCTTAAGAAGCAGGAAACATCTCGAATAAACAACCTAACCTTGCACCTCAAGCAATTAGAGAAAGAAGAACAAAAAAGCCCCAAAGCTAGCAGAAGGAAAGAAATCATAAAAATCAGATCAGAAATAAATGAAAAAGAAATGAAGGAAACGATAGCAAAGATCAATAAAACTAAAAGCTGGTTCTTTGAGAAGATAAACAAAATAGATAAACCACTAGCTAGACTCATCAAGAAAAAAAGGGAGAAGACTCAAATCAATAGAATTAGAAATGAGAAAGGAGAAATAACAACTGACACTGCAGAAATAAAAAAAATCATGAGAGATTACTACAAGCAACTCTATGCCAATAAAATGGACAATCTGGAAGAAATGGACAAATTCTTAGAAATGCACAACCTGCCAAGACTGAATCAGGAAGAAATAGAAAATATGAACAGACCAATCACAAGCACTGAAATTGAAAGTGTGATTAAAAATCTTCCAACAAACAAAAGCCCAGGACCAGATGGCTTCACAGGTGAATTCTATCAAACGTTTAGAGAAGAGCTAACACCTATCCTTCTCGAACTCTTCCAAAATATAGCAGAGGGAGGAACACTCCCAAATTCCTTCTACGAGGCCACCATCACCTTGATACCAAAACCAGACAAGGATGTCACAAAGAAAGAAAACTACAGGCCAATATCACTGATGAACATAGATGCAAAAATCCTCAACAAAATACTAGCAAACAGAATCCAACAGCACATTAAAAGGATCATACACCATGATCAAGTGGGGTTTATTCCAGGAATGCAAGGATTCTTCAATATACGCAAATCTATCAATGTGATAAACCATATTAACAAATTGAAGGAGAAAAACCATATGATCATCTCAATAGATGCAGAGAAAGCTTTTGACAAAATTCAACACCCATTTATGATAAAAACCCTCCAGAAAGTGGGCATAGAGGGAACTTTCCTCAACATAATAAAGGCCATATATGACAAGCCCACAGCAAACATCATCCTCAATGGTGAAAAACTGAAAGCATTTCCACTAAGATCAGGAACAAGACAAGGTTGCCCACTCTCACCACTCTTATTCAACATAGTTTTGGAAGTTTTAGCCACAGCAATCAGAGAAGAAAAGGAAATAAAAGGAATCCACATCGGAAAAGAAGAAGTAAAGCTGTCACTGTTTGCAGATGACATGATACTATACATAGAGAATCCTAAAGATGCTACCAGAAAACTACTAGAGCTAATCAATGAATTTGGTAAAGTAGCAGGATACAAAATTAATGCACAGAAATCTCTGGCATTCCTATATACTAATGATGAAAAATCTGAAAGTGAAATCAAGAAAACACTCCCATTTACCATTGCAACAAAACGAATAAAATATCTAGGAATAAACCTACCTAAGGATACGAAAGACCTGTATGCAGAAAATTATAAGACACTGATGAAAGAAATTAAAGATGATACAAATAGATGGAGAGATATACCATGTTCTTGGATGGGAAGAATCAACATTGTGAAAATGACTCTACTACCCAAAGCAATCTACAGATTCAATGCAATCCCTATTAAACTACCACTGGCATTTTTCACAGAACTAGAACAAAAAATTTCGCAATTTGTATGGAAACACAAAAGACCCCGAATAGCCAAAGCAATTTTGAGAACGAAAAAAGGAGCTGGAGGAATCAGGCTCCCTGACTTCAGACTATACTACAAAGCAACAGTAATCAAGACAGTATGGTACTGGCACAAAAACAGAAAGATAGATCAGTGGAACAGGATAGAAAGCCCAGAGATAAACCCATGCACATATGGACACCTTATCTTTGATAAAGGAGGCAGGAATGTACAGTGGAGAAAGGACAGCCTCTTCAATAAATGGTGCTGGGAAAACTGGACAGGTACATGTAAAAGTATGAGATTAGATCACTCCCTAACACCATACACAAAAATAAGCTCAAAATGGATTAAAGACCTAAATGTAAGGCCAGAAACTATCAAACTCTTAGAGGAAAACATAGGAAGAACACTCTATGACATAAATCACAGCAAGATCCTTTCTGACCCACCTCCTAGAGTAATGGAAATAAAAACAAAAATAAACAAATGGGACCTAATGAAACTTCAAAGCTTTTGCACAGCAAAGGAAACCATAATCAAGACCAAAAGACAACCCTCAGAATGGGAGAAAACATTTGCAAATGAAGCAACTGACAAAGGATTAATCTCCAAAATTTACAAGCAGCTCATGCAGCTCAATAACAAAAAAACAAACAACCCCATCCAAAAATGGGCAGAAGACCTAAACAGACATTTCTCCAAAGAAGATATACAGAATGCCAACAAACACATGAAAGAATGCTCAACCTCATTAATCATTAGAGAAATGCAAATCAAAACTACAATGAGATATCATCTCACACCAGTCAGAATGGCCATCATCAAAAAATCTAGAAACAATAAATGCTGGAGAGGGTGTGGAGAAAAGGGGACACTCTTGCACTGCTGGTGGGAATGTGAATTGGTTCAGCCACTATGGAGAACAGTATGGAGGTTCCTTAAAAAACTACAAATAGAATTACCATATGACCCAGCAATCCCACTACTGGGCATATACCCTGAGAAAACCAAAATTCAAAAGGAGTCATGTACCAAAATGTTCATTGCAGCTCTATTTACAATAGCCCGGAGATGGAAAGAACCTAAGCGCCCATCATCGGACGAATGGATAAAGAAGATGTGGCACATATACACAATGGAATATTACTCAGCCTTAAAAAGAAATGAAATTGAGATATTTGTAATGAGATGGATAGACCTAGAGTCTGTCATACAGAGTGAAGTAAGTCAGAAAGACAAAGACAGATACCGTATGCTAACACATATATATGGAATTTGAGGGGAAAAAATGTCATGAAGAACCTAGGGATAAGACAGGAATGGAGGCGCAGACCTACTGGAGAGCGGACTTGGGGATATGGGGAGGGGGAAGGGTGAGTTTTGACAGGGCGAGAGAGAGTCATGGACATATACACACTAACAAACGTGGTGGGGTGGATAGCTGGGGGGAAGCAGCCGCAAGGCACAGGGATATTAGCTTGGGGCTTTGGGACAGCCTGGAGGGGTGGGAGGGGGAGAGTGGGAGGGAGGGAGATGCAGGAGGGAAGACACATGGGAGCACATGTATATGTATAGCTGATTCACTTTGTTATAAATCAGAAACTAACACACCATTGTAAAGCAATTATACCCCAATAAAGATGTTAAAAAAAAAAAAAAAAATAAAAAGTGAAAGAAAAGTTTATTGCTTAGTAAGTTTGATAGTCCAAAATACAACCAAGAGATATAAATACACTCTGAAAAAATAAGTTCTAACATACTGTGCCACTTTAAGAAACTAAAAAATCAAACATATAAATATATGTAATATCTGATATTAAATTTTTTATTTTAAAAGCATTTGCTTTGATAAGGAAGGAGGACAGAAAGAACAACATAGAGGAAAATAAAGAAGACAAAGTAGCAGCTCAGACTGAAGGTTTATATAGCCCAGTCCCTGGAAAATAGTAAATGATCAATAAACATTTGTTGAATACATGCATGAATGAACAAGCCTGATTTCACTATCATTTCATTATCTATATCCACTTTAACTTACTAGCATTGCATCCATATTATGGCTTTTTATTGGCTCTTGAGCAGCAAAAAGCAAAGTCTGGGAATCCTTCAAATATCTAAGGGACATATTATGGTCAATTAACCAATTCTGGTTAGTAAATATAAGGAACAGAGAATGAATTAATATAATAAAAGGGTATGAGATCAAGGATAACACTGTTTAATTGAAAATAAAATAATTATGTAACAAACTAAATGGGAAAAGAATTTGAAAAAAGAATAGATACATGTATAACTGAATCACTCTGCTGTACACCTGAAACTAACACAACATTATTAATCAACTATACTTCAATATAAAATAAAAAGTGTTCCAACAAACAAAAGTCCAGGACCAAATAGATTCACAGGCGAATTCTATCAAACGTTTAGAGAAGAGCTAACACCCATCCTTCTGAAACTGTTCCAAAAAATTACAGAGGAACACTCCCAAGCTTTCTACGAGGCCACCATCATCATCACCCTGATATCAAAACCAGACAAAGATATCACAAAATAAGAAAATTACAGGCCAAAGCGCTGATGAACATGGACACAAAAATCCTCAACAGAATACTAGCAAACTGAACCCAACAACACATTACAAGGATCATACGCCATGATCAAGTGGGATTTATCCCAGATGCAAGGATTCTTCAGTATATGCAAATCAAACAATGTGATACACCATTATTAACAAACTGAAGAATAAAAACCATATGATCATCTCAATAGATGCAGAAAAAGCTTTTCACAAAATTCAACACTGATTTATGATAAAAACTCTCCAGAAAGTGGGCATAGAGGGAACCTACCTCAACATAATAAAAGCCATATACAACCAACCCACAGCAAACATCATTCTCAACAGTGAAAAACTGAAGCATTTCCTCTAAGATCAGGAACAGGACAAGGATGTCCACTCTCACCACTATTATTCAACACAGTTTTGGAAGTCCTAGCTACAGCAATCACAGAAGAAAAAGAAATAAAAGGAATCCAAACTGGAAAAGAAGTAAAACTGTTGCTGTTTGCAGATGACATGATACTTTACATAGAAAATGCTAAAGACGCCACCAGGAAACTGCTATAGCTAATCAATGAATTTGGTAAAGTTGCAGGTTGCAAAATTAATGCACAGAAATCTCTTGCATTCCTAAACACTAACAATGAAAGATCAGAAAGAGAAATCAAGGAAACAATCCCATTTACCATCACATCAAAAAGAATAAAATACCTAGGAATAAACCTACCTAAGGAGGCAAAAGACCTGTACTCAGAAAACTATAAGATATTGATGAAAAAAATCAAAGATGACACAAACAGATGGAGAGATATAGCATGTTCTTGGATTGGAGGAATCAATATTGTGAAAATGACTGTACTGACCAAAGCAATCTACAGATTCAGTGCAATCCTTATCAAATTACCAATGGCATTTTTCACAGAATTAGAACAAAAAATTTCACAATTTGTATGGAAACACAAAAGACCCCAAATAGCCAAAGCAATCCTGAAAAAGAAAAATGGAGCTGGAGGAATCAGGCTCCCAGACTTCCGACTATACTACAAAGCTACAGTAATCAAGACAGTATGGTACAGGCACAAAAACAGAAATATAGATCAATGGAACAGGACAGAAAGCCCAGAGATAAACCCACATACCTATGGTCAACTAATATATGACAAAGGAGGCAAGGATATACAATGGAGGAAAGACAGTCTCTTCAATAAGTGGTGCTGGGAAAACTGGACAGCTACATGTAAAAGAATGAAATTAGAACACTCCCTAACACCATACACAAAAATAAACTCAAAATGGATTAAAGACCTAAATGTAAAGCCGGACACTATAAAACTCTTAGAGGAAAAATAGGCAAAACACTCTTTGACATAAATCGCAGCAAGATCTTTTTTGACCCAACTCCTAAAGTAATGAAAATAAAAATAGAAATGAACAAAAGGGAACTAATGAAACTTAAAAGTTTTTGCACTGCAAAGGAAGCCATAAACAAGATGAAAAGACAACCCTCAGAATGGGAAAAAATATTTGCAAACAAAGCAATGGACAAGGGATTAATCTCCAAAATATACAAACAGCTCATGAAGCTCAATATCAAAAAAACAAACAACCCAATCAAAAAATGGGTGGAAGACCTAAATGGACATTTCTCCGAAGAAGATATACAGATGGCCAACAAACACATGAAAAGATGCTCAACATCACTAATTATCAGAGAAATGCAAGTCAAAACTACAATGAGGCATCACCTCACACCAGTCAGAATGGCCATAATCAAAAAATCTACAAAAATAAATGCTGGTGAGGGTGTGGAGAAAAGGGAACCCTCTTATACTGCTAGTGGGAATGTAAACTGATACAGCCACTATGGAGAACTGTATGGAGGTTCCTTAAAAAACTAAAAATAGAACTACCATATGACCTGGCAATCCCACTCCTGAGCATACACTTGGAGAAAACCATAATTCAAAAAGATACATGTACCACAATGTTCACTGCAGCACTATTTACAATAGCCAGGACATGGAAGCAACCTAAATGTCCATCAACAGAGGAATGTATAAAGAAGATGTGGTAGATATATATAGAATGGAATATTACTCAGCCATAAAATGGAATGAAATAGTGCCATTTGCAGAGACGTGGATGGACCTAGAGACTGTCATACAGAGTGAAGTAAGTCAGAAAGAGAAAAACAAATATCATATAATATTGCTTATATGTGGGATCTAGAAAAATGATACAGATGAACTTATTTACAAAGCAGAAATAGAGACACAGATGTAGAAAACAAACGTATGGACACCAAGGGGGAAGGGGGAGTGGGATGAATTGGGAGATTGGGATTGACACATATACATTACTATGTATAAAATAGATAACTAAGGAGAACCCACTGTATAGCACAAGAAACTCTACTCAATGCTCTGTGGTGACCTAAATGGGAAGGAAATCCAAAAAAGAGGGGATATATGTATATGTATTGCTGATTCACTTTGCTGTACAGAAAAAACTAACACGACATTGTAAAGCAACTATACTCCAATAAAAACTAATGTTTAAAAATGAAAAAAAATAAAATAAACTCCTAGTTTTGTTGCTTTAGGGTCCATTGTGAGAACTGCCACCATTTGAGAGGTAAAAAGTTTTGTGTATAACAACTAGAATAGCTTGAATCTGTAGAATGGCTAAACTATAAAATATAGAAATTGATCATATTTCCATATATATAAAATAACTAATTAGCCAAGTAGGTTAAGTATATCTTAGTTAATATCTTTTGTGGGTATATTTAGATAAATTACTGTAATGCAGAAGTAAAAGTTATAATTAATTTATCCAGAAACATAAACTGGTATTTTTGAAGTGCTTCAAAAATTTTAAACCATGTCCTCTCTTAAAATAATGTAAACTTTCCTCTGAAGCTGTATAAATACCATACTCTTAGCAAGTCTTTTCCATGGCTAGTAGACAGACAATATTTGGCTCAGTCTCTATCCAAAGCATCACAAATTTTGAACTATAATGTTCAAATACAACAACTGTTTTAGAACTATGTTTGAATTTTATCATAGAGCCCAAGGGTTTGAATGTTTGCTTACCTCGGACTTTAAAATATTTCACATGGTTTGCCACAGCCTCTGTAACATTTTCATCTGGGCAGGTTTTCACACCATTAGGAAACAGAGTAGATCGCTTTCTTCTGAGCAACCACTGTCTCTCAGTTTCTCTGTGGTCCACAGGTTGTTTCTTTTCGATAGACAGAGAAGAGTCTGTGGATTCTGAGTCAGTCAGGAGAAAAGAAACTGTACTCTTGGGTTCTTGGCTCTCTTCTAAAGATAAGTCGGTTTGTGCTACAGAGTGAAAGCATAAACAAAGCTTCTGATGATGAATGGAGACACAGAATGAAAGGTAACAAATGAAGAAAAACTGACATTTGCACCACATTTGGATTTTGAACTCAATGCTCGAATTATAGACATGTGTGCTTAAGGAGGGGAGAAGTAAAGCATTCAATTTTTTCTCCATTTAATTCCTAGTCCTTTATTTCAAGATTGTTAGTTATTGAAATCAAGTATACATCCAATTTCAACACAAGAAATAAGAGGAAGTAAGCTTTGAACCAAGAATTACTAATGAAGAGGAAAACCAGTATTATTGGAGAGATTTTCATACAGTTTAAATGAAGCAATATCAAAGACTAGAGTAATATTTGTTTCAATTTCTTACAGCAGTCATATCAAATAATGTTATTTTTAGAGAAAATATACTTCAGATCTAAAGATAAAAAATAATGTAGATTTTTAAATACCTGTTAATGATGGAAGGTTTCCTTCTATCAGGACAAATATCAGAATACCCAGAGAAATCTTCCCAAAATGAGGAAACATAATCATTTGAGCCAAAACCAAGAAAGAGGCCAAAATCCTTAATTGAGCACCCAAAGGCCTGAAACTTCCAGTAACAAATTTTTACAGAAAAGGTCTAATATTTAAACAATTTATGTTCAAAAATTGACAACCATTCCAAAATCATTATAAATTGGCTAAATAAAAATGGTGTCCTTTCAAAGTACCTCTCACTTCTTTTCTGAAATAACCAGCATGCTATGAAAGCAGGAGAGATAAGCTAATTAGGACAGATGGGGAGAGACAATTTCTTTAATCTAGCCAGCTAAGCTCTTTATTAACACTCTCCTTACCTTTAATAAGCACTCCACTTAAAAATGTTTCCAAAAATAATAATAATGTTACACATATAATTCACTGAATTTTACAACTTTTCTCAATCTATTAGTCAAACCTGATAGATTCACATGTTCTCTGGGTTCTTCTACAACCTATGATTTTTAAGCATAAAACGCCCAGACTGACTATACCTGTCTATGTCCGAAATACAGAGCTACATACAAAATAAAGTTAGTTTTCTTGGTGCCGTTTCTTGTAAATTTCCCTTGATTAAAAAATTTGAAAATCTTTCACTGTAACCACTTACTTCTCCTTCCTTATCTATAAAATAGGATAGGAATAGTAAAGCTAACTCATGATAGAGATATTGTGAGCATTAAATTAGTTAACACACAGAAAATGCTTAGAAAAGTACCTGGCACCTACTAAGCACACAATATAAATGGTAGCTACATAATAATAACTTTGTTGCTTAATTTGCTTTTACACATGAGGCCCAATGTCTTTATCTACATGAGTAATTCTTAACCAAGAAAGGAAACTTTTTTTTATCTTTACCACAATGGGGGACCAGATAAAAATTTTGTATTAGGGCAGTTGTTTTTATCAAATAAATCTAGTAGAAAGGAATTAAATTAGTCAAAAACCCTGTGGAAGCTAGGATTTACTATCAAATAGCAATGAATTTATATCTTATGTACCTCTGGTGAAGTTCTCTGGAAAAAAAAAAAAAATGTTTTGTAAAGATCTAAAGCACATTTCTCTTCAGAATCCTAAACTAGCCCTGATCCTGATTTCTCCAGTTCCCAAAAGGGACGAACTCAGTTGTAAGAGAACAGACCACCTGGGTGGGTGCAAACCACACCAGCATAAGAAAGCCTCATACACATAGAACCAAGTCTTTTAACAGCCCCTGGGCAAAGTTTGCAAATTTCCATAAGGACAAGGTTAGTTACAAGAGACTCTACAGAGGAAAGAAGGGGCCCAGGTTTTCCAAAAGAGTTTTAAAAAGTTCTGGTCAAGGAGGGCTTTGGCGTATGCATGTCTACTCACAGTTCTCCCAGTCCAGACAGTTCAACAATTAGAGGTCATTTTCACAATAAAAGATATATATAATACAAATGACATTTCACATTCATTTTAGCTTAGTACTTTTCCAAAGAAATAGTACTGAAAGAAAGAAAACACAAGATAATTTCCTATTAAGAAAGGGCTTAAGCTTGGTGTTAAGCTAAAAGTAATTAAAGCATAAATTAATAACTATATGACTAAAAAGTAGGTGACAGTGGAAAGATGAGGATAGAATGTAGACTGGAATCAAATTAGAAAGGGCTCTGTATGATAGGTCTAGACCTATTTTCCCCCTAACACACACACACACAAAAGCTGATTTTAAGAGGTATTAAACTTTTTCTTAAAAAAAAGAGCTACCATTCTCTTATCCCAAGAGTTGTGAGAAACAGTATTATCTTCTCTAAAAAGGCTTTCCCTGTCTAGTGACAACCCTCTTACTACCTCTCTACCACCTCTCACTATCTTCTCTCTCTCTCTCTCTCTCTCTCTCTCTCACACACACACACACACACAGACACACACACACACAAACTCGAAGGCTGAACACCCTCCTGTGCTCCCAAAAAACTCTATGATTGTTTCTAACAGGCATATTAAAACTGTTCATATGTCCATTTATCCCATTAGACTATAAATGACTTAGGAATAAGAGCTGTCATTCCGTTTTTTCTACCTTGTACATTGCCTGCTAGTAGTAGATGCTCAAAAAATGTTCCCTGAACTATCAAAATTACCACATGTCTGCTAAAACAGAAAAATTAATCTAAGTATCAATTATATGACATGCACTGAGTAACATACAATTTAAAATCTATTTCTAAGAATGGAAAAAAATTACACCTCAATTGAATGAATTGGAAACATGTTTAATATACAGTTGATATTCTCAAAGCATTATTTCTATATGAATTTAGGAAAATGAATTTTAAACAATCTTCAAAACACGGTAAAGAACAGAGGTGTCTTTGAAAAACATACAAACAAAAAAGTTAAGAAGTCACAAGGAGATGTATTAGATACTTGCTTTCCCAAAATTAGATATACAAAATAATTAAGTCATCTAAAAAATCCCCTCCCCCCACACAGAAATTGGGAATGAAACATGTAATTATAACCATCTTTATAGGAAATCTCCAAAGGACAAATATCTTTAACAATATAAAGATGATGACAAGATTAACAGAAACTTAAGGACACTAAGGCTTAACTGACAAACTCAATTCACAAGATTTTGAAATAAAATGTTCCGACTTTTAGCTTCATCTTAAATAGCCTTTGCTTCACTGCTTTATATACAGTAACAGTGTAAATCTAAGAGATGCTTAAAACAGAAGATTAAAAAACATCTTTCTTGTCTGAGAAAATACAATATAATCATCCCCTCAAAATATTCCTGATAACATTAGAAAGTTATGAAGTGTTTGTTTAATCATATGTAATACCACCATCATCACATCAATTCAGAACTGTTACCTGAACGTTTAACAAAAACTTATGCTCCATGGGGATCACATGTCCTTATAAAAATACAAAAGCAATGAGAGCAATCTGGCTTTTGCAGATGAATACTGGGTAAACAGCTATAAAATTATGTATTTAGTCCTAACGATTAATATAGAAGACTTTGAGGATATTTTTTTAATTAAAGTTATGAAGTCACCAATTTTATCTTCTATACTTACAGAAACTGTGTACATATATTCTGGGATGTCAGAATAGGACAGAAGTCAATATTTATATAGCTATACCTCAAATAAACTAAGTTGAGCTACATAAACAATTTTTAAAAACCTATTTTTGATAGCTAAATTTTTCTTCCAAATTTCACTCTGAATGAATGAACTAAATTCTCAGATCCCCACACATGACATCAAAAGAAATGGAAAACAAACAACAATTAGAATAGAGTAATGGTTCCCCTTAGCAACTGAGAAAAATAAGCTGCGCATTGAATGAGTGAATTATCACCTTCCTAACATTATGTCTTCTCTCACACTATACAGAATGGATGCCGTAAATGGCATTTTCTGAAGCCTTGATACTAAATTCTTTAAAAAAAAAATACACAGTATTCATATTGCATGCTTGAGCTGCAAAGAACAGAATTACAATATAATGTGACTTGTCAACGAATCTGACAAGCACTGGGGCTGGCACCAGGGAGGACCTAACTCCCTTCAACTCCCAGTTATGTGGAAGTACAGATCACATAGTTTTATTATCTATAAAAACATTCCCACATTACATATGCTATTGCATAATCCAAGCATATTTAATCAGAAAAATATCAAATATTTATGAAATTTTAATTTCTATCTAATGACTTTATCTATATCACCCCCATTTCCACTCCATCTATGAGATCCTAACAATTCTAATATTATATCTTATATATTTTAAATAATGTACAGTGACTTATAAAACTACTGCAAGTTATTTTCTTCTCTGTGAGCTGGCTAACACAAATGCTGATAAGCAGCTTTCCAGTAATCGTACAGAACATCTGTGTCATGTTTGTACAGATTAACTAGCTACTGCTGCCCTTCTGTTGCTGTAAATGAAGTTTCAAAATGAGCTCTCGAATATCTTCCCGTTTGGTCTTTATTACATGACGAGGAAACCATTTCTCCAAATGAATTGGAAGCTCAAAGTTAACAATAGGATCCTAATGAGAGAAAAGACAGAGTGCAGTCACTTTAGCAGTATAATTCAAATTTGTTTTAAGCTCATTTTTATAAGAAATGAGAAATTGCTAACTTTTTTAAATAACAGCTTTACTGAGATATTTCACATAACATACAATTTGCCTAAAGTATTCAACTGAATGATTTTCTGTATATTCAGAGTTGTGCAACCATCACCACAATCAATTTTAGAACATTTTCATTAAACTGCTAACTACTGAACATCAAAATTAAACACCGTATGTTATGCTACAATGCATGTTTAAGTGAATTAGTGCAAAGAGAATTAGTAAACAGAGAATGATTCAGTACAATGCAGAAGTCAGGCTGGTTTGAACACAATTTTTTCCAACATGTTAATATTTTGAAACTATTGAAACGAAGAGGAAGCCTTAGCAGTATATGAAGAATCTCACATAAAAAATAGAAAATCCTGCAGAAGTACCTTCTTTTAGTCCACAAAATAGCCAATTTAGTGGCTTAAGGAACTGATATATTTTCCATTATGTTAAGCTTAATAACGAAGTTGCAAGTTGCAACTGCAAAGACAATTCTGCCTGTGTTTAAAAAAATAAATGAGTAACTGCTGAATAAGACTACCCCTAGATTATGTTTACAAATTTGATGAAACTATTAGAAGCCAGATGTAAGAAGGACTTACATCTTAAAGAAGAAATTAAGAGTCCCAGAGTACAAAGCTGAAATGAAGGACTGACTGTGATTCTAGGGGCAAATCTCAGTGGAGATTTAACTGTGCAAGTGTTTTTATTAGAATTAAAATTGTATTTCTTATGGCCTAGTTACAAAGTTCCACAGGTTTTGAGTGGTCAACCTGAAACCTATTTTCTTCAATCCACACTCTGTTATATTAGTGCACAAATTTGTGAAACACAAGACTTAGTGTTCTGAGGTTTTCCCCCCAGCAATCCTAAGTGGTGCTACCACCTATATTAGAAGTATGTTCTACTGACTGAGGCTACATAAAGTAGAATTATATAACAGGCTCAGACTATGTCATGTAATAAGGCACTTTGGATATCTAAAAACAAAATCAAATCTCTTTGGAAAGAGTATTAGAAGGCCAGAACTGTCACCCTATAATGAAGTTCCAGTCTAGAATAAAAAAGGAAAAAAAACCAGCATAACATGTTTAGTGGTTTCCATAATGTGTACCATGTTCTACTGTATATTATCAATCCTCCCCAATTATACCAAAAGTTATAACTGCATACTATAACCCTCATGCTTTGAAAGTACCTTTAAGGATTCTCCAAACAAGCTTCTGGTCAAAAATACCTTTTGCTATACCCATCTTCATAAATAATACTCGTTATGACTGAAGTAATGAGCTAACAGTTCAAAAAGCAGAATGATCCCTTGCTATTTAAAATTTCTATTTAACGTTGCTACAGTTCCTATAGAGTCTCTGATGAGCTAGAAAATAATACCCATACTTCTCAATGTACTTATGTAGTTTATGGTTTCCTGAGCTTCTTCAATACACAAGTCTTTTAGTTTTGAAAATTTTTCTTCAAATTTGTGTCTGCCTTATTTTCTCTCTCCACCCCTAATCCTTCTGCAACTCCAATTACATGTAAATTAGACTTTTTGACTGTATCACACTTGTCTCTTATGCTCTGTTCTCTTCTTTACATTCTTTTTCCTCTCTGAGCTACAGTGAGATACTTTCTATTGTCCTTTTTTAAAGTTCCCTTATCTGTCTTCTGCTTTATTCAGTCTGCTATCAAATCCATACAGTAAGTTCTTAATTTCAGATATATCATTATGCATTTTCAGTTCGAGAATGTCCACTTGACTTTTTTTTTTAGCAGATTCCATTTTCATCCATTTTGTTTATCTTTGACTATTTTCTCCAACATATTTATCATTTTAAAGTTTTTATCTTCTAACTCCAATATCTGGGTTATATATGGTTCTATGCCTTTTTTTTTTCTTATTTCTTGATTACCTCTAACATTTTCCTGCTTCTTTGCTTGCCCAGTAATTTGTGATTATATGCCGGTAATTGTGAATAAAAAACGTATTTATGTCTTTACATACCTTAAAGAAGCTTTCCACATATTGCAGTAAATATACTCCACAATCACTGCTATTATCTTGTTTAGGAACTTTAGGACATAGGTCCACCATGTTTGTTTTGCTGAATTCACGATGAGTTTTTCGTTTAACTTCCCACTCTACCTCTAAATACCTTAAATCATCAAAAAGTAGAGTGACTCGAGTAGAAATTTCTTTACTATTATGCAACAATTTCACAAAAATGGAAAAACATTTGCTGCCAAATATATTGCCTAGAGCCACATTTCAAAAGACTTAAACCTTAACAGCACAAATTATAATATGAGGCTTCAAAAGTGCTACTTTAAATAAAATCATCTGAGTTTCAAACTAAAGCCAGACTTTTTTCAACAACTCAACTTTCACAAATCATATACATAAGTCACTTATATTACAAGTAAACTAAACAAATTATTTTTAAACTTTAGTTGCTAGTTTTTTCCAGATCCTGTAGGAAATTTAAAAATTACAAACACACATGCAAACACAAAATAAGAATGTGAAAGAGTTCTTATTTTTTTCTAAAGTGTTAACTTTTGACAACCACTAATATTTGCAATGCTCCTTTGTAAAATTATGTCTTTTGTTCAATTGTGAATACAAATTCCAAATTTACTTTTGATATAATCCTTGAGAAATATTTTACACATAATGGGGATATTTGTTATTAATTAGGTTTACAGGCCTCATCTAAATAAATAATAAAATATAATTCCTGATATAATCTTTTCAGTAATTCTTAAGGCAACTTAAAAATTATTGAGATTTTAGTAAAATTGTCATTACTTACTCTCGTAAATTCTGGACTGTGTTTTGTATAGAAGCAGCTTTCAAGGAGTCTAGTATGAGAATGCATGGCCTATGAAAATCACAGGAAGAAATCAAGATGTATATATTCGTATATGAAGTAAACCTATGTATCTGAAAAGACTCTATTATTATAGCATGTACATACCTTTTACACATTTTCTTTGGTACTGACATATTCATCTCAGGACTCTGAAATAACATGAATTTTTACGACTTTGCAATTAAAGCTAGTGTGAATAAATTAATATTCAGTTACTCTTTAAAATGTTTCAAATAGGGACTTCCCTGGTGGCACAGTGGCTAAGACTCTGTGTTCCCAATGCAGGGGGCCTGGGTTCAATCCCTGGTCAGGGAACTAGATCCCACATGCATGCCGCAACTAAGAGTTTGCATGCCACAACTAAGGAGCCCGTGTGCC
This sequence comes from Phocoena phocoena, assembly GCF_963924675.1. Classification (NCBI taxonomy): domain Eukaryota; kingdom Metazoa; phylum Chordata; class Mammalia; order Artiodactyla; family Phocoenidae; genus Phocoena; species Phocoena phocoena. The sequence continues at coordinate 97,469,212 of NC_089222.1, read as the reverse complement.
GCAACTAAGGAGCCAGCAAGCCACAACTAAGGAGCCCTCAAACCACAACTAAGGAGCCCACCTGCCACAACTAAGGAGCCAATGAGCCACAACTAAGGAGCCCACAAGCCGCAACTAAGGAGGCCACGAGCTGCAACTAAGACCCAGCAAAACCGAATAAATAAATTAAAAAAAAAGAAATAGAAAATGTTTCAAATAACTTTAAAATTAAAATTTCAAATAAGAGTTCTTTTCATAATCCAAAGTGAGCCAACTTCATTTTTTTTTAATTTATAGATTTCTTTTCTTATACTGGTGAAACAGTAGTTTATGCACTTTTACATGTGACCTCAAGAAGTTATGGAGCTTTAACATGGTCTAAAAAACAACATGGAACTTGAATTACTTCTATTCAGAGTTGCCATCTTAAGCAAAGATGAAGAAGTTAACCGAACCTGTCCTTATACACATTCTCTTAACTCAGTATATGATATCAATAGAGACAGACTTCTTCCCTTTGAAGCATAAGAAGCAGATTATTAATGTATACTAAGGAACAAGAGATGGGGTATTTTGTTGTTTTTGTTGATAAAGAATCAATAGATCAAACTTTCTTTAATATGCAGAACTTCTCGGCACCTTTATTATTCTAATATAACAGTGAATCTCTAAGAGAGGAATAGGACACAGGGTTTACCCAACTTAACTGACCTTAGAATCCTTTTTATCATAAACTGCATCTTAGAACAAGTATTCCATGGAACCCAATTTGGGAAACCTAGCTCTAGAGGCAAGAAGGAACTCCCCTATTCTGCCGCTGTGACATCAGAAAAGGAAACCTCCTTCCTTCTGCCCACACTGTACCAGTGACAGTAAAGACACAGGCCCATGCCAGCGAGGCTGCTGCTGTCTGCATGTATTAAAAAATAATTAGGTGTCTACCTTAATCAATTAAGATACCAAATCTAGACCATGAGTATCAGTTTATAGGTCCATTTAAAGAAAAGTTAACAGTAACTATCTTAGCCTCAGAAGTCGTATGGACTGACCATGAGTCTACTTTGAATGATTTATACCAACAATTTATAATAATAGAAAGTAGAATATAAAATATAGGTAATTAATTACTCTGAGTGCAAAAACTGATGACATAATGAAGAATAAAAGTACATTTTTCCATAGAAACTGAAAAAGTAGTCAACCAAGATGATCAGATAAACTATAAACAAACCTAGGGAGTTAAAGTAAGCTAAACAGATGCAAAAACAATAATTTCTCTTGTTCTCTTTACTACCCCAATGAAATATTCCAAAGAATCATAAAACAGCATAATTTAATTATGGTACACCAATATCCATCATAGCCCACTAGCCATGCCCTATTTTCCAGATAAAATTGTTATATTCATGAGTTTTCCTTCCTTCACATTTATAAAAACACACTTACTTGAGAATCTTCTGTACCCAAGGATAGTGCTGAAGAAGTATGCAGATCATTATCTAGTTGGAAATAACAAAAGTTATGTGTGTTTATTTTATGTCTAATACAAAGTATTTAGATAAGTTTAAATTGTAATTTGTATGCACAGTAGTAATTAAAGGGAAAAAATACCTGGGAACTATTTAATTTTTTTTTATGGTTAATGTTACAAAAATATTCAATCGATGGATAAAACTGACAATGCTTAATTGGCTGTCATCACACAATACACACACCCCAGAGCCAAAACTTGAAATACCAGTTAGCTGGGGCCAGTTTCCTGTAAAAAGACAATCTTCATAGATTGCTTACTTATCAAAATCTCTGCTGTTTTAATGTGGAGGAGGGTTAATTTGCCTAGTAATAATTCTTCTAACATATGATCATAGAGTGTTGCATAAATACACTTTTGCAGCATAGGAGGATTGGACAAAATAGAAAGTAATCAGTTGCTTTATCAGTCTTTCTTTCTCCCCCACAAGAGATAGGTTTTGGCCAGTATTAACGGTAATGGCTATTATTAATTCTGCTTGCTGCTTAGGCTACAGCTATAAAATACAATTCGATTTTTTTTTTCTCAAAGAAAGTAGGCTTATTTGCTTACTTAAGATTTGGGTTGTAACATAAGAAAAATCATGGAAGAATTATAAGAGACCGGCAATTACCTAGCCAAATTACTAGTGTCAAAAGGAATTGTGCTGATTTATATTAAGAAAAAGAAAAGGGCTTCCCTGGTGGCGCAGTGGTTGGGAGTCCACCTGCCGAGGCAGGGGACGCGGGTTCATGCCCTGGTCCGGGAGGATCCCATGTGCCGCGGAGCGGCTGGGCCCGTGAGCCATGGCCGCTGAGCCTGCACGTCTGGAGCCTGTGCTCCGCAACGGGAGAGGCCACAGCAGTGAGAGGCCCGTGTACCACAAAAAAAAAAAGAAAAAGAAAAAGAAAAAAGGGGAGATTTCAATCTATGCCTTGAATTCTTAGAAAGATTATTTTATAAAAGATTTATAAAATAAGATTTATAAAATAGATTTATAAAAATAATTTATAAAAATATAAATATTTTATAAAATATTTTATAAAAATAATAATTTATTTTAAAAGATTTATAAAAATAATCTTTTAGAAAGATTATTTTATAAAAACTGCTATGATAAAACTTGATATAACAGTAAAACCTGACAATTACATTTTGTTTATACATGAGTCGGGTATCTACCATGAAAATTTCAGACATTTCTTCTAATAAACTAAATGATAAGAAATAATTATACTATCCTTTAACTTCATATTGTTCTCTATAATCATTTTACTGTTGCCAACATTATTAAAAACACCATCCACATTAAGTTTATCACCTATTGTTTTGTTGTCATGTTGGGACTGCTGAGCCTGGGAGTGCTGGGATATAGTTTGTGGAAAATCTTCATACACAGCTTCTTCTAACCATGGAAAACAAATGACTGCAAGATACCAGTGAGACCTGTTGAAAAAGAAATATAATCTTAATAACACAAAATCTAAACAATGTAGAAGAATACGTTCTAGAACTATAGCTGAGAAGGTGGGTATAACAAAATATCAATTTTGAAGAAGTCCACTGTAGTATCTGAACACGATTCCAAAACTAATTTAAAAAGCACTAAGACTTCTTAGGATAAAATCTGAGTAAGTCAAACTCATTTACTTTTATATAATTAGTGTTTCCTGTTGAGAATCTGCTTTAATAAACAAACAAAGAGACTTATAGCATCACCTTTTTCTGTTAGTGCTTAAAGAGCTTGTTCTCTTAAATATTTGACAATTTATCCTAAATGCTTTTGATTGTTTTGTTTAGAAAATCTTTTCTTGAGTCCCACCTCAAAATAAACTGAATGTCTAAGCCATTATAGTCTTGTGGGCATTTGTCATTTTTTTTCCCCACTATTTACAATATAAGTACCGTCAAACCAAAATCCAAGATAAACTCATTATTTTAGCTAGTTCTTTAGAAAAAAATTAAAAATAATACCTGGGTTTATCTACCCATACTTTTTACTGATTATTAATCTAAAAATGCACAAAGTATGTTTCTGTATTCTCCGATTTTTTAAAAATAATCTGAAATACTCACGACTCATTTACAGGCACAAAGATGTAATCTTTATTAAAGATGTTTATGTGACGAGTCCATGTTCTTACTCTCTTATGTCTTCTCTGAGCCATTCTGGGAACAAAAAGATAGACATATTTGATAGATTAAAAATTTAGGATAAGGCTTTCAGGGGTCCTTTTTATACACTGAAAAATGCTAGCTTTAGTTTATTTAACCATCTTCTTCAAGGTACATAATATTTAACAGACTAGAAAATTATCTCATTTTATTAACTCCTGGCTGTTTTTAAATATGATCACTATTTATAAACAATAAAGTATGGATAAAAGAAAGGCAGCAATTCATAAAATGCTTTACAGATTCCAAAAGTGTCTCAGCAACTGAATATAAATAGCTATACCTATTTATTCTATTTAGTTCCACCTGGGCTGATATAAAATATTATCATTAAACCTTAACAGAATTGTCTAAATGTTATATCTGTGATAGGGGAGGTGTTAAAACTTAATGGAAGAGGAGGGATGAGGTATATAGTCTTAGATTTTTAAAGATGAGACTCATCTCCCTTTATTTCATTTATAAGAATATTATAGGACGAGTTAAGCATACCCATTATCCATCCTTTATTTCTTTGACAAATATTTATTAGGTTCCTAAGAACAAATAATGAAAATCACTCACACTGCCCTAAAAGGATTTACAAAATAATGAAGGCAGAAAAAGACTACAACAAATAATTAAAATATAAGTGTCATAAAGGATACAAAGGAATTATGGTGATGGCATCTAGGAAAAACATGAAGAAAAGGGTTGGGACACATGAATAATAATTCCTTTTCTTTACCTCATTAGGGAAGTTAAAGAAGGAAGATATCAAACCAAGTTTGGATGTCAAAAAAGGTTCTAGGAAAGGGATAGCATTTCACAGTGGCATAAAGGAGATGGTGATATGTGACTTCTGGCTCAGTCCCACGAAGGATCTCTTTTTAGTCAGAAAATTAAACAAATCATCAAGTTCTTATACATTTACATACCAAGTAACACAGGAAACAGACATCTTTGCCCTATCCCTGTCCATGTGAATATCTAACCAAACTCACAGGAGTAGACATTGGGAGTAAGATGGGGCTAAAAGATGAGGTAGGAATTAGTCACTATGCAAAAGATTAACTTCATAAAATAATGAGTCATATGTTTACCAAATTTTCTTATTTCAAAATGACCCAACCATTACAATGATTATAAATTATTATTTTTACCTAGTGCAGAGTCTCTTAATTTGTTTTCCATCTGAAAGATCTTAAGGATAGACACCTGGTTTTCTTTTGTCTTGTTATGTTGCTGTTTGATAGATTTCCTGACTATGCTAACCTTATTTGATTGGGAATACATTAGATATTGGATGGGGCAAGGATGACAGGAGAGAATACGGGGGCTGCAATATAATCGCTTATTCTCTGTTCCTAACTGCATGGAAAATCCTCAACTAATGTCTAACAGTTCTTTCCCCATTCAATAACATACATTATTATCTTTTATTATGAGTTCCTAGTATGTTCTAAGAACTGAGCAAAATGCACCAGGCATAGAGTAGAAAATAAGACAGATGAAGTCCCTGACCTCATGGAGCTTGTATTTTAGAATAAGAAACAGAAAATGAACAAACAAAAAAATGATTAGAGATCATGTTGTAAAATAAATTTAAAAGTGCCAGAAGAAGAAATTTCTGTCAGAAAACAGGAAAGAGCTTAAGCATATTTGAAAACTGAAAGGAGGTAAGCTGAGCTGAAGTGTTATAAATGAGGGGAGAGAATGCTGCGAGATGAGTTTAGGGACATGGACAGAAGCAGATCTTGCAGGATCTCATAAACCACAGTAATGACTTTGTGAATCATTTAGTCTGCTATTTCCTAACACTAGCAGTTTGAGCTTCCTGTAGGATTTACTGGCCATAAATTATGCTTTGTATCCCTTGTCACTTTGCTTCTGGGTTCTTTTTCTTTTTTAACCGATGTAGGGATTTTTTGTGTGAATACTAATTGTATACATATCAGGCTAAGCATTAGTATGAGTATTTGTGTGTGTGTATATGTATGTATGTGTTCATATGTATATGTGTATGTGTATATATAAATACATATTATGCATAAGATACATATAAGATCTATCTTACACTGGAAGATGCCACTCATCTAACTCAGTTCTGTATTATGTTTATATATGATCATTCATACAACATCTCAATTTTTTCTAATTTTTTAATTAAAAAATTTTTTTAATACAGCAGAATCTACCTTTTCATTTCCTCAGTTTCTACATGGGTATGCCAAATGCATAATCTCCACACTGACTAGTAATCTTAAAACAAAATGTGGGATTAAGTGCATGGTGCCAACCATCTGTTTCTATACTCATAAAATAGAAGAGGAGGGCATCAGAAATGTTAAATATCAAATTTATTTAATAAATCTTCTCCTTCCATATATCCCTCTCCATTAACCCTGATTATCAGGAATATTTTCAGATTGTGATTTTCTCCTTAGTTGACCCTGGCAGGCCTTGTCTACCAGCACAAATTCCAAATCCATAAAGACACTCAAAATATAGATGACTACACATCTCAGTTTGTATAAGGCAGCCCCAGTATACATGGGTTGCCCAGCGTAGCTATTAATAAAGCCTCCTTTTATTCTCTCAAGTGTCCCAATTTAGGCCATAAATTATATAGTTGCAATACTAAAAACAACAGACAAAGCTTGAACTTTGAAACTGGAAAGCTATATCCAACTTCGGATAACTTATCTAACTTCTTTAAGCTTCAATTCATAACAATAATGGCATTATGTCATAAGACTACTGTAGAATCAAACAAAATAACTTTATGTTCACTGCCATGGCTCCAAGCAGGTACTCAATAAATGTTAATACTCTCTATTCCTATCCTCCTTCTCCAACAATACAACAAATTCAGACAGTTTACCCATTTAATCTTCTTACTTGCTTATTATTCCTATTATTTTAAAGGGATGAAACAGCTCTCACAGCCATTTTTTCAAAGGCAGTCCAGTATAACAAAAACATCTCTGGATTAGAGGTTAAAAGATAAAGATTTAAGTACCAACCAGTTCTGTCACTTACCAGAGTTCTGCCAATCTTTATTGGCCTGCTTCCTCATCTGAAAAATGCCTTACATACCTAAAAGCACTGTTATGGGAAGAAATAATGTACAAAAATGTACCTTGTAAAGTGGTAGACAAATGCTTACATTAACTTTTTTAAAAATAAAAACTCTTAATTTTACCATGGGCCTACCATATAGATTATCACATGAATTGTTAGGGGCAGGGAGAGGGGTGAAGTGGCTCCAGGCTCACAACTATCTAAGTTACTGCTAAGATACAAGAATTACTCCTTCCTCCTTTTTGCCTAGCCCCATCCACTGCTCTATAGGTTTTAGAATTAATCAAAAAAATACCTGGACAGAAATTCAGCTGAATTGTGGGAACATGGTATTTTTATAATGTTACATCAGTTTAATTAAATAGCAGTATGTTAGTGAGGGTCCAACCAGGAAAACATAAACCTCCCTATATATTTAAGACAGATAAAATGTAATGCAAATAATTGGCTACAGTGGTGACAGAAAAAGCACAGTGCCACAAAAGGCAATCAGTGAGGCAACCAGAGCTTAGCATAGTAGGACAATGCTACACCCTTATGCTGAAGGGCAAAGTGAAGAAGTAGTACCTCCAAATGCAAGCTAGAGCTCTATCAGGTCTGTCCAGTGAAAGAAGGACCCACAGAGGAACTAGAACCACTTCCAGAATAACTGCCCAAGGCAAAGAGGGTAAGGAAGAAACATCCTGACTTCTTCTTTCCTTGCCTCCCAACCTCCAATATCCCCCACAAAACATGCAATTGGAAATGCAACCTGTAAGAGTCAGCCTCCCTGTGATAGGGAACAGAACAGTGGAAGGGTAAGAAATGCCTCTCAGAGCAAACAGGCCCAACACCTGCAAAAGTGGTAATACTGCTCACTCTAGGAAATACTGTAAGAAGTTATTTCACTAAGTCCATCAAAATAGCATGTTTTCCTCTTAAAACTTTACACTGAAAGACTGACTTACGAAAGATTTGGATTATCTTCTGTTAAATTATTTTCCTTTCTTGTCAAGCATTTGTAGAAAAAGCTACTAAAAATGTGACTTCGTTCAACAAGTTCATCTGACACCTTCTCCAATATAAGATACCTGCAAAGTAACACCACAAAAGTAAATTATTTTTAGATTTTATCTGGTCTTCCTCCAATTACCTGTGTTCAGAAAATCTTCATTTTTATGTCCTATTAGAGTCAAAGCAATCTTGCAATTTGCTCTGATTTCAGCTTTTTTTTGTTCTTTAGTTACCTCACCTTCTATCAAGATCAATTAAAGAAGAAATTTTCCACATATTCATTTACTTAACAAATATTTCTCAAATTCCTAATATGTGCCAAGCACCATATTTATACTAGCAACATAAAATGAGAGGGGGCAAAAAAAATTCCTGCTCCCGTAGAGCTTACAATCCAGAAGAGTGACGGTACAAGGACATATTAATCAAATAATCATGCAATCAAATACAAAACTGAAACCATGACGCTCCTAAATAAATCTAGAGAAATTTTAATAACTCTGAGACATGACTAACCTCTAAATCCTTAGTCCATTTCTTTACTAAAAGAATTCTTCAACACAAGTTTATAATTCAATCACTTAGTGATTAAACCTCTCATAATTAGAGAACTCTACTATTGTTAATAGTTTATAAAGGTCCAAAAATGATCTTGGAATTGCTTTTTTAAAAAAAACATAAAAGACAAACACAACTTGAATTTTTTTTAATGTGGTTATGTGGAGGGTATACTATGTGGAAGGCGACACACAGAATGCTTTTGGTGTGCTGCTTAAGGTAAAGTATTCTTTATCTTAATCTGAATAGCGATAACATGGGTACACACATATGTGAACATTCATGAGCTATACACTTAAAATTTATGCACTTTCCTATTTGAAAGTTATTCATCAATATTAAAAATAAATAGAAAGTAGTTTAAAAAATAAAGTAGAATCCCCTCTGAAAAGAAGTCAAAGAGTCAGAGATACAGGCAGGTTCAGTGAAAAGGAAGTATAGAAAAATACTCTTAGAACTGAATTTGAAATAAAATTATATTAGTTAATTCCAATAAAACATATCAAAATTAACATCAAAGATGATTCATCTCACAAAATATAAATTTGACACTATTTAGAAATACAAAAATAAGTAAGATATAAGATGCTCAACCTTTAGAAGGAAAATAATCATAATGCTACCCAATAACTTTAAAATAAGGCAAAATATTATATGAACCATAAAAGAGATACAAATAAGGTATTATGAGAGTTAATATTATCTGTTTAAAACCAGGAGAAGTTTTCAAGAAGATAACCCTTGTGAGGAAGCTTGATAGAGGAATAAAATTTCAACAGGTTAAGATAAAAAGAATATTCCACGAAGCAAGAGTAACACGGCATTAAGGCAAAAGAGTGAATAAGGATGGGCTTTGTTTAGTAAACTGTTTATAATTCAGTTTTGCTGGACTATGTAATAGGTTCAGGGTTTTAAGTAGATGGCAGAAAAGACAAATTAGTGTCATATTATCAAGACACTCAAATGCCTGACTGTGTTTGAACTCATTTTGACAGGTAGTAAGAAATTAATAAAAGTTTCTAGTGAGAATTGCATTCATGGAGTAAAGAATAATAATGGTGGTAATAATATACTTAACAGATAGGAAAACAGAGACAAAGGATATAAGGAGACTGTTTTAAAAGAATAATAATTTAGGTAAGATAAGTAGTACTAAAAAGATCACGATGACAGAAGAAAGACAATAAACAAATTTGAGAGACTGAATCTTCTACTCAGGCAACTGAGTATGTAGAGAAGGAAGGGAGGGTGAAGAGTCAATGATAATGAAAACTTTACTCCCAGCCAAGATGGAATAATAGGGATCAGACTTACACTCCTATTTGAAACAAGCAAAAAATCAGACAAAACACATGAAACAATAGTTTTTAAAACACTGGACATCAGGCAACAAAGAACAGTGACCCTTGAAAAACGGTGAGCTCCATAATTGCCTCAGCTTACTGCCTTGATAAGTTTCCAGGCTGCAGCACAGAAGGGAATAACCCAGGTGGAACATGGCAGATTCCCTGAGTTGAGGAGATGCTGAGAGTCAGGAGAGACTAAGGCAGCGAGAGTTTGCAGATCAGAATACTGGAAAAGAAAAAGCATTATAGACAGAACTCCAGACATCTGCAGAGTCCTCCTCAAGAATTTAGCAGAATATTGATTACTGCATGTACGTAAGGAAAATACCTAAGACTGGGGAAAGAACTATCTGAAAAAAGTAGAGGGAATGGTACCCAGCATTCACGCAGGTTGTGGGAATACTGCCTGCTGCTACCAGCCAGGCTGGAAAACCTAATAATTCATGAAGCACTGAGTAGAGTATTCAGAAGGGTCTTTCCTCAATAGTGGGGATTAATTTGTTGGGCTTGCTTAACAAACCTTAAAAAGCAAGATCCTTAAAAGCATCAAACTGTTTCCAAATAATCTGTCTCAAAACACAATTCAAGAATATTTATAGGAATATACCAGCACCCAGTAAAAAAATCACCAGACATGCAAAGAAGAAGAAAAAAAAAAAATACCACTCATAGTGAAGAGAAGAATCAGTCAATTGAAACCAATCCAGAACTGACAAGGACACTAGAATAAGTAGAAAAAGACATTAAAACAGTTGTTATATAATAATTATATTCCATATGTTCAAAAAGTTAGAGACATGAAAGATATAAAAAAGACCCAAACAGAACTTCTAGAGATTAAATCTACAATGTCCAAGATGAAGAGTAGATAAGGGGGCTTCCCTGGTGGCACAGTGGTTGAGAGTCTGCCTGCCGATGCAGGGGACACGGGTTCGTGCCCCGGCCCGGGAAGATCCCACGTGCCGCGGAGCGGCTAGGCCCGTGAGCCATGGCCGCTGAGCCTGTACGTCCGGAGCCTGTGCTCCGCAACGGGAGAGGCCACGACAGTGAGAGGCCCGCGTACCGCAAAAAAAAAAAAAAAAAAAGAGTAGATAATAACATGAGATTTTTGAGCCTATCCTTAGTAGAATAAGGATAGCACTCTTAGTAAAACAATAGGGCTGAAATAATATGATAATAATAAATTGATTTGGGAAGGGTCAGTGAAATAATTAGGAGACATCTTGAAATGTTAGAAATGTAGGTATAGGGATAGAGTACAAAATGAGGGCTAGAGACAAATTACCACTGCATGCAAGTTTCTTTCTTACACATTCCTTCAGCTTGGCTATATAAAAAGTTGAAAACTATTTTTAATGGAATAGTAATATGGATTTTTAAAATGACAGCTAACTTTTACAGCACTTTAAGACACAATAGAGAACTACAGAGTTGTTTCTTTCTGGTTCCCAAAGTGATCTGTAATTATATAAGTACCTCCTTCACTATAATAATACTATAGTCCAAGAAGTATCAGTCAGGGACTTCCCTGGTGGCACAGTGGTTAAGAATCTGCCTGCCAATGCAAGGGACATGGGTTTGAGCCCCGGTCCGGGAAGATCCCACATGCCATGGAGCAACTAAGCCCATGCGCCACAACTACTGAGCCTGTGTTCTAGAGCCTGTGAGCCACAACTCCTAAGCCTGCGTGCCACAACTACTGAAGCCAATGCGCCTAGACCCCGTGCTCTGCAACAAGAGAAGCCACCTCAATGAGAAGCCCGCACACTGCAACGAAGAGTAGCCCCCTCTCGCCGCAACTAGAGAAAGCCCACGCGCAGCAACGAAGATCCAACACAGCCAAAAATAAATAAATAAAATCTAAAAAGAAGTATCAATCAATAGCAAGCAAAAACAAAAACAAACAAAACAAAACAACAGTAACTCTTCTGAAGTATATAGTATCTATGGGAAGTAAAGGAATGAAACTGAATTAGTCAACACCAGAAAACTTTGGTAGACAAAAATTTTCAAATCTGAAAATTTGGCAGGTTATTTTTAGCTAGAGTTAAAATACTTCAGAGATAAAGATATTTAATATTCACATCAAAACCTGTAAAACAAATGACAAGATCATTTATCATTGTACTTACTTAAGGTAGAAATCAATGATTACATCATTAAGAAACTCTCCTTCTTCTAAGCACTCCAGATCTTCATTAGTTACTCCTAAGCCCCCTTTAGTAGGTGGTGGAGGATATACAATCAACCTTAAAAAGTAAAAATAAAATTAAAATATACTAATATTGAAAACTCTAGTGTCAAAGGGATTTGTTATATAGGAAAATAACAGGGCAGTAGTATTCAATAACTAAAATGTGTAGGGTAAAAAAATATTTGACATGATACAAGCAATTATATTTTCCTTCCTTTGTTTTCACAAGCTACTAATAGTACTCTCATTGAGTATCTTTTCATTTCCAATCCTTCCCATGTGGGCTAGTCTCAGTATTTGTCTAATCAATAGGTTATCTCACAGTCAATTACAATACCGTTGAGGATGTCTCTCTTCTGTACAATTTTTAACTTTCAACGAACTGAAGTAATATAACTTTCAACGAACTGAAGTAATAAACCATAGAAGATTCTCCTACACTCCAGTTTCCAATGCTAAGTTTCAATCCCCAAGACTAAAAGAGTCAACAGTCAAAAACAATGCTCTCCTACTGGTGGCTAGTCTACACCAGCAGCTGGACAATGAAGAATTACCATGGGAGCTTAGGAGGCAAGTTTCCCATAAAAAAGTGCTTACGATGCATAACTTAAAGAGAACATAAAGGATATAAATAATTAGAGCACAACCAGAAAGAAATGGAAAACAAAATGACAACTAATTAGGCATTTTTCCTTTGGCACCCTCTCTTAAAGCTCAGACATAAGAGCAGTTGTGAGTTCTGACTATAATCTTGGAACAGACAGGGTGGTACTCATTGCACAAATATAGTCAATAATAAAGGTATAATATGTACTTGTTGAACTAGAAAGATTCAAGAAGATAAGAATCATCTGCAGTTGATTTAATCTTGGTAACCATGGCACCTAAATGAAATAACACAGGAAAATTTTAAGTGCTAAAATGAAAGTTACTATTTTATTGGCTATTTCCCTATCCTGTGCTTTCCTTTTTTTTTTCTTTTTTTTAACAGAGAAAAGGAATCTTGAAGAGGAATAGAAATCACTCTCAAGTGCACAGACTCCCTTATGCTGCCTTACCACCATGAGAAGACATATAAAAGACAAAATACGAACAAAGAAGTACTTCTGAAAGGGAAGTTCTGATAAAGTACCCTAAATTGAGGCACACATTAATAAGCAATTTCACTTTTCCTATTATATATTCAGATACGGAATGTATAATCTTAAAAACCATACTCTTCTATTCAAATATTTTCAATAAATGCTTTAATCTTACCACATTTGACATCTTGGCTACCATTTCTGTCTTATTAACATAAAACTAAATGAAATGGCATTGACTGTTTTCTTAATAATTTTTTAAACTTTTTAATAATTATTTCTATTATTAACTGTCAGCAAGAAAGTAAAACTCAAAACATTTAAAAAGGAAAAGTACTTAAAATCAGCAATGTGAATGAAAACTACTAATTTGCCCACCTATTACAAATGGGATATGACACAGTACATACTTCTGAACAGGTCCAGTGGGCCTGACTTCTCGCCATTCTTCATCTGGATTTGATGTAATAGAAAGTGAGTAGCAACCACTACTTTGCTTCTGCAGTAAGGTGTAAGTAGGCTTGGCTGTATCTGTATTTGAGGGCTGACAGAAAATGGCAAAGAAAAAGGTCCTATACGTGCACAAACACGTATTAACTCTCAAAAGGACAAAGTCAAAAGTTAGACTGGTAAGAGAAAATGTGACTAAAAGAAATATTGATACATACCAATGAGTTATATATATACTCTTAGAATTTCTATAAAGATATAACTAAATCAAAATAATACTTTGGATCAAAAGATACTATACAATGATCAAAGTTTAACCTGAAGTGTTACTTACAGGTCTGGCTTTATAATTAACTTAGGAATCTGAAAACAGTATTCATTTTGTTCAAAATGAACAAAAGAGGTGATAAATAGTAAGAAAAAATTTAAATGAGAGGCTGAAAATAGTTTATAAGAACATAAATTGATATTTTATTATTAAATGGAAAACTATGATACAAATTTGTATATACAGTGTAATTACCAGGCAAAATTTTTACAACATTATGCAAAAGACAGTGGTGAAGGCTTACATCTTGACTTCCACTAATGTGGCTTTCTACAGACCTTTAAAAAACCAGATTAGCCCCAGACCAAACCCACATGAGTGTGTGTGTGTGTGTGTGTGTGTGTGCACACGCCCATGTCACAGCAAACTTAATAAATGCTTTTCTTTCTAGAGGTATTTGGCAGAGATACACAAGCCACATGTGTATTAGCAACCTCCTATAAAAATAAACACAGCATTTTAAAACTTACCATTAATTGTTCCAAGGTAATTTTAGACTTATATTGATAAAAGAATTGCAAAAAACAAATAAGCCTCTCACAGATCCCCCTAATATTAACATCTTTTTAAACCACAGTACAATTATTAAAACTAAGAAATTAATGTTGGTATCATACTACAAACTAAACTACAAACTTTATTCTGATTTTACTAGTTTTTCCGCTAACAAATTTCTTTTGTTTCAGGATCCTACAATTCCTCAATCTTTCCTTGTCTTTCATGACCTTGATATTTTTTAAGACTGTTGATCAGTTACTTTGTAACTGGGTTTGTCTGATTTTTCTCACAATTAGACTGAGGTTATACAATATTGAGAAGAACAACACAGAAATGATGTACTCTTCTCCGTGCAGGATGTGACAGGTACATTAGGTCAATATATCTTATTACTGGTAATGTTAACTTCAATCACTTGGGTTACGGTGATGTCTGCAATGTTTCTCCACTGTAAAGTTACTACAGTGGAGAAAAAAAAGTTACTTCTTTTTTGTAATTAATTAATATTTGGGGTGAGAGATTGATATTGTACACATATCCTGTTTTCCCTTAAGTTTTCATCCATTAAATTTAGCATCCCTCTGTGGACCTTACCTGCAACAATCATAACTATGATTTTTCTAGAGGTGGTTTTATATCTCTCTTGTTCCTTTTACATTTATTAATTGCAACACTTTTCTAAGAAAGAACTGTCCCTTACCCACCTTTTTTTATGTTTTCATTCATCCACTCAGTTATTTATTTGTATCAATATAGATTAATTGGTATCATATCTTATTTTTTCATAATAATCACAGGCTATCATTACTGATTTTGTTGATCTAACTGTTCCAGCTCTGGCACTGGGAGTTCCTTTAGGTTGGTTCCTGTGCTCTTTTGACAAAACATAGCATTCTGAAATCATGCTCATTTCAAAAAAAGAATTTTTATCGAACTGCCTCCCTCCCCCTCACTAATTATATTAATCATATGCTAACCTGAGATATTGATTTCATCTTCATTTCTTCAGCAGTAGCAACAGGGAAAGAACAAGTTGAAGCACAGTAATAATGAATAAAAGAGCTTTCTTTTGAAGAGAGGTTCTGAAATAAAGGAAGTGCTTGAACCCAAGACAGTGGATAAGAAAGCTCTAATTCTCCATTGGCTGTACTTATTTCTGTCATAATGTCTTGCAATTTCAATTCTTCTCTCTGTGAAATAGAACTGTGTAGCTCAAGGAAAATGAATTCAGTGGATTTTGCTATGAAAGAAAAAAGAAATCAGTTTTTATCAGTAGTGTTATTTTTCAAAGGGATTATAATTAAAATAATTATTAGTAACAATAAGGTTGGTATACAACTCAACAAACTATTTTGTATGTTAGTTAATAACCCAGGCAAATTAAATCCCAAAACAGGCCATTAGTAACCTATAACCAAAACTCACAATTTTTAGACTCCTACTACATTAGAATACAAACTCCACAATGGTATTGACTGCTGCATCTCCAGTACCTGGCATTTACTAGGTGCTCTTAAATGTTTGTTAATGAATGTATGAATAAGTAAATGAATGATGACTAAGCAATTGTTTTTCTCTAGCCCTCTTCATATATCAAATCTACCAATTAAAAAAATTTCCATTCAAACACTTCCTTCAAAATCATTTTCTCTCATCAAATGACATTCTCTCCTCCCATAATGATAAATGGCTTGTGCATTTTTCCAACTTCTCTGCTATTTAATCATGAATTTTCCCAATCAATTTGGAAGTAATGAGGACAACAAAATAAGTAATTTTAAAGACATAAAATTTAGTTCACTACTTAACATCTTTAATGTGCAAGGGAGTAGGAGGGGAAATGGCAGAGAGATTAAATAAGAAAGAAATTTACCAATTTGATTTACCCAATTCTAAACCAGACTCCTTTAGGAGTTGGAAACTAAACAAAGTTGGGAAATATCTCAAGATACTTATATATTGATAGATAAGTGTTATGGGAGCACCAGAAAAGTATTCAACCCAGTCTTAGAAAAATGATACATAAGTAAATAAACTGATTTATCTTTTTTAGAAACTATAGAAAATGTTGAAGATAAAGACTTCTGTATTTTATTTGACTTTGCCACTGATTAGTTCTGTCACAGTTCATTATGAAATAAGGGCAAGAAACTCTTAAGACAGGTAGCCAAGGATGTTAAGTGACTAAAAGATAAGGTAGTCCTTTTATTTTAGAAGATAATTTTAATTGGTTGAGTAAAATTAAAAGGAGAAATTAAATGAATAAAGTATCTTACATAATATCAGGGGATAAATTATTTTGAATTCAATGAACTTATTTCAATTCAATGAAATAATTACATTCTACTAAATTATTTTAGAGGAAAATTACTTTATTTATAGGACTTCTCAGATTATCCTAAAATTTAGAAATCTTTTTATACTCACATTGCTGGCTTAACATAGAGTTTTCTAATTGGGTCTGAATCTCTTGAAGATAATTTGAGGAGACCCAAAGAAAGAGGATAGCATGACTTCTTTTACTGTGATCATCATCTTTATTTTTCCATAACCCAAACCGCTTTAAATGTGTAGTATCCACTAGCAATGAAATCTCATGCAGGGACACTGTAATAAATAAAAGATAACAAGGTAATAAATTAATCTATTTAGGAATACACTCCATATGCACTGTATGACTCCTCTTTAACACAATGTATTTTTTAAAAAGAATTATATGCAAGGTTTTTCAAAAATATCATTTCCAGTACATTTCAGTAAACTTGGCTGAAATACCTAAACAGTATTATTACAGTAAAAAAGATCACATAAATTAGAAAGGGCGTAAAAAATTAAAAAAAAAAATTAGAAAGGGCCAAACAATTTTTAAATGATAATTAAATGTAGGAATTTAGCCTCTCACACTATATGATCTCGGACTATCTTATCAATGCAGAAAACTAAGCATAGTATAACTGAAAAAACTATATAATTCTATCTTGGTTAATACTATCAACCAAGACTGCAAATGCTATCATAAGCCACTTAACGCCTATTTTTCTTCTCCTCAAACATCTGCATTCCACTACACAGACCAGCCATTACCCAAAGATTCCCCAGAGTCATATGAGCTTCTGAAAGGTCTAGGATGCAATTTTTTTGGTGGCGCCTCCTGACTTCCTCTCTTCCAATCCTGTCATGTCCTATTCTAACCTACCTTCCCTCTTCTTTTACTCTCTATTTACTGGCTCCTTTCTCTTTTTCTTTGTTTTTGATTTGTATGCCTTTTTTAAATTGAAATATAGTTGACATATAATGTTAGTTTCACATTACTACATAATGATTTGATATTTGCATACATTATAAAATGATTACTATGGTAAGTCTAGTAACCATCTGTCTCCATACAAAGGTATTACAATATTACTGACCATACTCCTTATGTTGTATATTACATTCCCGTTGCTTATTTATTTTATAAGTGGAGGCTTATACCTCTTAATCCTTTCCACTTATTTCTCCCAACTCCCCACCACCCTCCTCTATGGCAACCAGCTGCTTTTTTTCTTTATCTTTGAGTCTGCTTCCCTTTTGTTTTTAGATTCTATATACAAGTGAGATCATACTGTATTTGTCTTTGTCTGACTTATTTCACTTAGCATAATACTCTCTAGATCCATCCATGTTGTCACAAATGTCAAGATTTCATTTTTATAATGGTTGAGTAATATTCCATTGTATATATATATATGTGTGTGTGTGTATATATATATATATATAAAAAACACATCTTCATCCATTCATCTATTAGAAGACATTTATGTTGTTTTCACACCTTGGCTATTGTGAACAATGCTGCAATGAACACTGGGGTTCATGTACTTTTTCAAATTACTGTTTTGTTTTCTTTGGGTAAATACCCTGAAGTGAAATTGCTGGATTGCATGGCAGTTCTATTTTTAATTTTTTGACCAACCTCCATACTATTTTCCATAGTGGCTGCATCAACTTACAATCCTAATGTGTGCCAGCAGTGGAAGAGGTTTCCCTTTTCCCACATCCTTTCTGGCACTTGTTATCTACTGTCTTTTTGATGATAGCCATTCTGACCAGTGTGAGGTGGTATCTCACTGACAATTGGCATTTCACTGACAATGAGTGATGCTGAGCATCTTTTCATGTGTCTATTGGTCATCTGTATGTCTCCTTTGGAAAAATGTCTGTTCAGATCCTCTGCCCATTTTTTAATAGGGTTGTTTGTTTTTTTGATGTTGAATTGTATGAGTTCTTTGTATATTTTGGGTATTAACCCCTTATCAGATATATGATTTGCAAATATTTTCTCCCATTTAGTAGGCTGTCTTTTCATTTTGTTAAAGGTTTCCTTTGTTGTGCAGAAGTTTTTTAGTTTGATGTAGTTCTACTTGTTTATTTTTGCTTTTGTTGCCTTTGCTTTTGCTGTCAGATGCAAAAAACTGCCAAGACCAATGTCAAGGAGCTTACCTCCTATGTTTTCTTCTAGAAGTTTTATGGTTTCCGGTCATACATTTAAGTCTTTAAACCATTTTGAGTTGATTTCTGTATATAGTAGAGGTAGAGGTCCAGTTTCATTCCTTTGCATGTGGCTGTCCAGCTTTCTCAACACCATTTATTGAAGAAACTATCCTTTCCCTATTGTATATTCTTGGCTCCTTTGTTGAAAATTAATTTACCATATATATGTGGGTTTATTTCTGGGCTCTCAGTTCTGTTCCATTGATCTCTGTGTGTGTTTTATGCCTATATCATACTCTTTTGATTACTATAGCTTTGTAATACAATTTGAAATCAGGATGTGTGGTGACTCCAGTTGTGTTCTCAGGACTGCTTTGGGTATTCGGGGTCTTTTGTTGTTCCATACAAATTTTAGGATTTTTTTTTTTTCTTTTCTGTGAATGACTCCATTAGATTCTGTGAAAGACTCCATTAGAACTTTGACAGGGATTACAGTGAATCTGTAGACCGCTCTGGGTAATATGGACATTTTAACAATATTCTTCCAGTCTATGAACACTGTAACTCCTCCATTCTGAAAACTGTCAATGAAACTGGCAGCAAAGACAGATTAAGTTAAAAGTAAAGAGTGAGAACCTTCAGAAAAACTTCTCAGCATTTCTTCCTCATGCAGCTCACAGCCCCAAATAGTTGATACTATTTCTGTGAAATCTAGATAGTTATTACTAATCCAAATGTTCCAAGTTCTTAGTATGAAAGTTAAATATTCTTTAGGAAGGCTGCTTTAAAAAGATTCCCTTAAAAAAGCCGGGGGCGGCTTCCCTGGTGGCGCAGTGGTTGAGAGTCTGCCTGCCGATGCAGGGGACACGGGTTCGTGCCCTGGTCTGGGAAGATCCCACATGCCGCAGAGCGGCTGGGCCCATGAGCCATGGACACTGAACCTGCGCATCCGGAGCCTGTGCTCCGCAACAGGAGAGGCCACAACAGTGAGAGGCCCGCGTACCGCAAAAAAAAAAGAAGAAAAAAGGGGGCATTTAACACCATCACAAGAAAAATTTACCTCATTAACAAATTTTCCCAAAATATTTAGTTTATTCTGTTACAGGGCTATGACAGACACTGAAAGTAGTAGTTGCCTATCATTTTTCCTACCTACTGTTAGGGATTTTAGTAACAGGACCCTAATTTTATGAGGAAGCAAGATACCACCTCTTAAAAACTCTATTTCCTAGCTTCCTTTGCAAATAGATGAGTGGTCATTTGACTACATTCTAGCTAAGAAAATATAAGCAGAAGGTTAGGTGGTATGCACACCCAAGAAGACTCCTTAAAAGGGAAAGAGATAGGTGGTATGTATTCTTTCTACCATTTTTCCTTTCCTCCTGCTCTCTACCTGGAACATTACAACATGATGGCTGGACTTCCCTGGTGGCACAGTGGTTAAGAATCCGCCTGCCAATTCAGGGAACATGGGTTCGGTCACTGGTCTGGGAAGATCCCACATGCCACGGAGCAACTAAGCCTGTGCGCCACAACTACTGAGCCTGCACTCTACAGCCCACAAGCTACAACTACTGAGCCTGCGTGCCACAACTACTGAAGCCCATGCGCCTACAGCCCGTGCTCCACAAAAAGAGAAGCCACCACAATGAGAAGTCCGCGCACTGCAATGAAGAGAAGCCCCCACTCGCTGCAACTAGAGAAAGCCTGCGCGCAGCAACGAAGATCCAACACAGCCAAAAATAAATAAATGAACAAATTTATTAAAAAAAAACAAACACGATGGCTGGAGTATGAGCAGCCATATGGACCATGAGACAAACTAAAGGATGAAAGTCATGTGCCAGGGATGACAGAGTAAGAAAATGAAAGGAGTCTGGGCCTCTGATGACCAAATAAACATCATATCAGCCCTGTTCAGTCTACCTCTGGAATTCTTAAATGTGAAGAAAAAATAAACTATTTTCTTTAAGCCACAGCCAAACATAATTAACAGCTAATATAAATATGAATAAATCAAATTTTTCCCACAGCTGCTGCAGAAAAATAAACACTTAGACCCGTAGATTTCCCCACCTACAAAAACCTTTCACATGCATGCCTTGTTTTATTTATTTATTTATTTATTTATTGGTTGCACTGGGTCTTAGTTGCAGTAGGCGGACTCCTTAGTTGCAGCTCCCCTGCTCCTTAGTTGCGGCATGTGGGCTCCTTAGTTGTGGCTCGCCGGCTCCTTAGCTGCAGCATGAGAACTCTTAGCTGCAGTATACATGTGGGATCTAGTTCTTTGGCCAGGGATCGAACCCCGGCCCCCTGTATTGGGAGCGTGGAGTCTTAATCACTGCGCCACCAGGGAAGTCCCTGCATGCCTTGTTTAAAAAAAAAATTTTTTTTTTATATGGGAATTTATTTAGCACAGACAGGATTTGAAGAAGCAGACTAATATTTTCCTCTTCCATTATAAAATCGTAAACCCATTACCACCGACAAGAGTATTTTTCCAAAATTTTTAATTAAAATCATCTTTTAAAGATCATTTGGAGCTGATTCACTTTGTTATAAAGCAGAAACTAACACACCTTGTAAAGCAATTATACTCCAATAAAGATGTCAAAAAAAATAATAATAATTTGGGAACTTCCCTGGCAGTCCAGTGGTTAAGACTCCACACTTCCAATGAAAGGGGCCTGGGTTAGATCCCTGGTCAGGGAACTAAGATTCCACATGCTGTGCAGTGTGGCAAAAAAAATATTTAAAAAAAATATATATATATACATATTTATATATATTCATTTGGGATAGAAAAGCTATAAAGAAAGCAACATTTGAAACAAAGCACAAAATATTAACAATGAAAACCTAAAGTATCATTTTTGATGTTTGTTTGTATCATAAGAATTTGAGAGGTAGCTCCATTACAAAGGTCTTTACCTATAGATTTTAGTTAGATGTAGTGGGACTACATCAAACTACAAAGCTTCTACAGGGCAAAGGAAATCATCAACAAAATTAAAAGGCAACCTACTGAATGAGAGAAAATATTTGCAAGTCACATATCTGATAAGGGGTTAAAATCCAAAATATATAATGAACTCATACAACTCAACAGCAAAAAAACCCCAAACAATCTGACTGAAAAAAAGGCAGAGACACTGAAAAGACATTTTTCCAAGGAAAACATACAGACGGCCAACAGGTACACAAAAAGGTGGTCAACATTGCTACTCGTCACAGAAATGGAAATCAAAACCACTATGATATACCACCTCACACCTATTAGAATGGCTATTAACAAAAGAAAAGAAATAATGAGTATTGGCAAGGATGTGGTAACAAGGAACTCTTGTGCACTTGCGCACTGTTGGTGGGAATGTAAACTGGTGCAGCCACTATGGAAAACAGAGTGTTCTCAAAAATATTTTTTTAATGATCCAGCAACTCCACTTCTGGATATTTATGCAAAGGAAAGGAAAACACTAATTAGAAAAAATATATATGCACTCCTATGTTAACTGCATTATTCACAATAGCCAAGATATGGAAAAAACCTAAGTGTCCATCAATGGATGAATGAATATGTGATAAATAATATGTGATATATATATAATGGAATACTGTTCTGACAAAAAAAAAAAAAAGGAACGAAATCTTGCCATTTGCAACAACATGCCTTGAGGGCATTATGCTAAGTAAGCGAAATAAGCCAGAAAAAGACAAATACCGTATGACATAACTTATACGTGGAATCTTTAAAAAAAAAAAAAAGCTCATAGATACAGAGATGGGATTGGTAGTTGCCAGAATCAGGGGGTGGAAGAAATGACAGAAGGGGATCAAAAGATATAAATTTCCAATTATAAAATAAATAAGCCATGAGAATATAATGTACAGCACATGGTGACTACTGTTAATAATACTGTATTGCATATTTAAGATCTATTGCATAGATCTTAAAAGTCCTCATCACACACAAAAAAATTTTTGTAGCTATGTATGGGGATGGATGTTAACTTGACTTATTGGGGGAATCATTTTGCAATATATACAAATATCGAATCATAATGTTGTACACCTGAAATTAATATAATATTGTACATAATTTATACCTCTATTGAAGAAAAAGAAATTGAGAGGTAGCTCTGTTACCCAGGTCTTTATCTACAGATTACAGCACTATTTTTATGAAGTTATTTCCTCTTGAATCACAGGCCTTGGTTTCTTTAAATAGCTAATATTATATTATTCCACAATAACTTATTAAAATTTCCTAATTAGGAATATCAGTATATTTATTTTTATATATTATATATGCCTTACATATTCTTACTACTTATAGTAGCTTCCTAATCATTAGATTCATTATTATAACATACAGTTGTGGATTCTGTACATGGGTATCTGGGGAGTCCAACTAAAGTTACTTCAATCTCATCTTCAGTCTTGAAACACAGGTTTCCTCTTCCCCAGTTCATTTCTGAAGTGCTATTTGTATATATTGTTTTTGTTCATCCTTCTCATATTTCATTCTCTAAAGAGACTATTCTCTGTTGCTTATTATTTGTTCTCTTAATGTTATTTATTCTGAAAGGTTTTTATTTGGAAAGAGAATGAGAAACTTGTTTGAGTCTCTACAAATTATAGGTCCATTTTCCAATCCACATTGCCTTACTCAGATAAGAAACAGTTCTGCCTGTTTAAATCTCTCTTAATCCCTACACAAAACCATTTTACATGTTCGTGTGCAACACTAAAAATTTTCCTTATACTTCTTTACTTACAGTGTCTATTTTCATCCATTTTTATATATCAAAAATCTTGCTATCAAAACTACTTTTGTTAATCCCAAGAAATTGCCATGAGTCCCTTCATATTACTTGAAGTCATTAAAACAACAGTATAAAAATAGTATATTTTAAGTGTTATAAAACACTTTAACTCATTTTGAAGCTGCTAAAAAAAGTGTTAAATTGAAACATATTATTAACCTTATTTTTACATAAATTCTACACTGGAAAAAATTATGAAAAACTAATTGCAGAAATATCTCAGAATTTTTGCTGACCAATTATTTTATACTCAAAATTACAGTGAAAAGAGGTCATAAGACAATGATAGCTTACCTTGAAATGGGATCTTAATATACTTTGTCGTGAACTAAAGGAAAAATAAAAAAGCAAAATACGAGTTACCACTCAAGATGTGTTACTATTCAAATTTTTCAATTTTTTTTCTTTTTTAAACCACAAGTACATAATCAAAGTCTATACTAAAAGTCTTAAGCCTTTTTCTCAATAAACCAAAAAGATGTTTCACTGTAAAGACTTAGTTTTATGGAAGTTTAAGAACCCTGTGCAAGTAATTTAATTCTCAATATGCTCATTTATAAAAACCAGTAAGACTTTCCTTAATATACTTTTCAAAAATGTTTCCTGAGGGCTTCCCTGGTGGTGCAGTGGTTGAGCGTCTGCCTGCCGATGCAGGGGACACGGGTTCGCGCCCCGGTCCAGGAAGATCCCACGTGCCGCAGAGCGGCTGGGCCCGTGAGCCATGGCCGCTGAGCCTGCGCGTCCGGAGCCTGTGCTCCGCAACGGGAGAGGCCGCAACAGTGAGAGGCCCGCGTATCGCAAAAAAAAAAAAAAAGTTTCCTGAATATTTTTTTAAAAATAAGACAAAGTCCAGAAGAAACGGCCAAAAGACCTCACAGGGTGTCACTGACTTTGGTAAATAAATCACAAAGCAGGATTTGATCCTTAGCTTTGCTGACATTCCCAGCATTCATTTTTCTTTGTTCCATGTTATAAATTCCCTTCTGACTAAGGATTCAGCAAGGTTCCTGCTCTTTCTGCTCCTTCTGTGACAAGATGCTAAATTTTCTCTAGGTATCTTTTGTATATATCTGACCTCGTTAAGTGTTGTTTTGTTTGTTTGTTTGTTTGTTTTGCAGTACGTGTGGCCTCTCCCGTAAACAAGACTGTTTCATTAGACTACAAGTTCCTTGAAAGTAGAGATCATATCTTACCATTTTTATATTCCCTGCCTTATCCATAACAGAGTGAAATATTAACAAAACTTCTAGGAAAATACCTGAATTATAATCTGACATAGTCAATTCAACTAATGTTTATAAGTGTCAGGTCTTGGCAGTTTCTTCTGGACAATTCAACTAATGTTTATAAGTGTTTTAGGTTTGAGCCATTTATGTAAAGTGTAAAGGGGAATAAAGGCACGACTCTTCATCACAAGATGCTTAAAGGCTAATGGAGAGGTTTAGGCAAGAATACAAACAAAAACACATAGAATAAATCCTACAACAGATGTACAAACAAAGTGCTGTAAGTACATAGTAAAAGGAGAAGTTAATTATGGCTAGGAAGGAGAAATTAGGAAAAGGTTTTCTGGAAGAGGAAGTATTTCAGATAAGCCTTAAAAGATTTTAACAGGCAGAAAAATAGTGAGAAAATATAGAGAACTGAGCAAAATCCAATATGGCTTTCATATGCAAAATGTGATGAGTTAAAACTGAAAAAAAGTGGAAAAATAGAATAGGAACTATTCCTGGAGATCCTTAAATAACAAGTTTGGGAATCTGGAGAACAATTTAAACCATCAAAATGAGATTTCTTCTTTTTGCTATTAACTATACCATAAAGAAAAATTTACTTTACCATCAAGTGAGTTTTAGAGCCCAAAGAATATCAATGTTACATATGATTTTTTTCATACATAATCCTCATTAGAGTAGTCAGATTACAGATATGATTTTAGGGCACTCCTCTATAGTTTCAAGATTTCACAAGTAAAGACATGTTTCAATATAGGTATAATGACATTAAAATTGTCCTATATAAAATTAATCTCAATTCTATTTTCATTTGCACTAAAAAAAGAGAAGACAATCTGAAAATGCCTTGTCCAAAAAGCAAAGCTAAAAAAAAAATTAAATATACTTACTGTAACACAACCTTTAGAAGCTCCTTTTACTTTACCAATATAAACAGAAGTAAATATAAAATCCAGTTGCAGATCCATCTCATTACTAGGTATAACACAGGAAATGTTTTCCATGACAGGATTATATTGACATAATTCAGATGAAGCCTAACAAGGAAAAAATTATAAAATGCATATAAACCTAAGTATTATATAAATGCTGATGATGATTTTCAAAGTCAAATACTTCTTTAAATCACTATTAATGAATCTATGAAGGATTTTACACTGTTCTTACTGTGAAGAAATAGTTATCTAGTCCTAAAAAGTATATGGTTGGACTTCCCTGGTGGTGCAGTGGTTAAGAATCTGCCTGCCAATGCAGGGGACACGGGTTCAAGCCCTGGTCCAGGAAGATCCCACATGCCGCAGAGCAACAAAGCCCATGTGCCACAACTACTGAGCCCACGTGCCACAACTACTGAAGCCTACTCGCCTAGAGCCAGGGCTCTGCAACAAGAGAAGCCACCGCAATGAGAAGCCTGCACACAGCAACGAAGAATAGCCCCCGCTCACCGCAACTAGAGAAAGCTGGCATGCAGCAATGAAGACCCAAAGCTGCCAAAATTTAATAAATTAAATAAATAAATTTTTTGTTAAGTATATGTTTACTTTGAGAAAATTACTCTAAAAAGCTGAATCCTAAATTAATTCCATAGGTCCAAGTTTCAGAAATACATTCTCCTCTGTATCAAAGCCATTTCAAAGTCAGTATTCTCTAATAGGCTTTATTCATTTTTAACTCAACAGAAATAAATTAAAATTTATATAATTAATTTAATTTTAAATAATTAAATTACTTTAATTTTATAAATTAAAATATATATAACTAAACAGTTTCAAATGAGTTTTTAAATACATCATCTCTCTTAATCACCACAACCACCCCATGGGGCAAGTTTTTTTTTCTTTTTGTATTTTATAAGTAGAGTTAATATATGTTTGGATTGGTTAAGTGACCTGCCCATGGTAATGCAGTTAGTAAGAAGCAAAACTAAGACAAATGCAGGTTTCTAACTCCAGGTCAAGGGTTATTACAAGCACATAAAATTGCTTCCATAAACCAAGACAATGCTCTCAACTTCTGCACTTTTACTGAGCAATGAAGGAATATAAGTGCCTAAGAACCGCCTGTTACATCAAATCTATATACTTTATTACATGCACTATGGCTGAGGATAGCCAACCAGCTGCCTAAAACCTCAAAAATCATACCACTTCTGCTCAATAAATTCACAACTCTGCTTTTAAATTACAATAGACTACCAGGCAGTATCAGCAGCAGCAATTTCCCACCGTCTCTTTGGAGCTTTACACTGCTTTCAGATGACTTTTTCCACTCCACATTTGCCTAGCTGTTACACATTATCCCTCTTTAATCTTAACATCACTAATAACCAAATAAATTACTACTAGAGCAATTATGCACGTGTACTCACTCTCCTCCTACCTCTAGAAAATGTGATTAATCCTCACCTGAAACATGCACATTACTCATCATTTTTAACCCAGCTCACAATGCCATTTACCTGCCTAATAGAATTTCTTTATCATTCTCAGCTTTTATTGCTTACTGAACTCTTCTTATCCCCTAAGTAAAAACGGGGAATCTAATCAACTACAGATGGTTCTAATCAGTCAAATAACTGCCTGTGTGTTTTAAGTGACAAAATGAGAAGATGAATTAGAAAGAATTCCTTATTGGGCCTCACATTTGGTAAAGACTAACTGCCTCTTAAAAACGGTCAATCTATGTTTCTCATAACTTCATTTAAAATTGGAAACAAGGGAGGGTGTGGAGGTTTATTCTGTCCTATAGATTTTGGTAGATCTCTACATTATTTGCTGCTTGGCTGTGATCATATGCTGTCAGTTCTACAAGAGATGTCATTTTCCTTTAACACAGTCATTTCATACTGTATTGTCAATTTATATACTGCCAAGGGAACTGTAATTCATTTAGAATTTTAAACTCATTGTCAACACTGTTTTAATTACAAAACAACTGAGCCATCAAGTAGGCTATTGGCCCAACTGGGCAACAATTGTTACATTTTAACAAAAATTCAGAACACAATTCCTGAGGTAATCTCTCTATGGAGTACCAAATGCAACAGAAACACCCGTGAGGTACTTCCCTGGTGGTCCAGTGGTAAAGAATCCACCTTACAATGCAGGGGACTCAGGTTCGACCCCTGGTCAGGGAACTGAGATCCCACATGCCGCAGGGCAACTAAGTCCGCACGCCACAACTACTGAGCTCACGAGCCTCAACTAGAGAGCCCATGTGCCGCAAACTACAGAACCCACGTGCCCTGTACCCTACGCACAATTAGAGAAGAGAAAACCCGCACACCACAACTAGAGAAGCCCACGCGCTGCAATGAAAGATCTCGCATGCCTTAATGAAGATGACGCAAATAAGACCCAACGCAGCCAAAAATAAAATAATAATTTTTTTAAAAAAAGAAAGAAACACCCGTGAAACACTAATCAGCCCATCAGACTGTTTTCATGGAACTGACCAAATTCTTCACCACACTCTATAGAATAACAGCCTCTGACATTATTCAAAAACAACCAACAGGGCTTCCCTGGTGGTGCAGTGGTTGAGAGTCTGCCTGCCGATGCAGGGGACACAGGTTCGTGCCCCAGTCCGGGAAGATCCCACATGCCATGGAGCAGCTGGGCCCATGAGCCATGGCCGCTGAGCCTGCGCATCCGGAGCCTGTGCTCCGCAATGGTAGAGGCCACAACAGTGAGAGGCCCGCGTACCGCCAAAAAAAAAAAAAAAACAGAAGTTAACCATAATTCTGCACTGGTGGTCTACCGATAATCATTTCTTTAAAATAGGAAAATCAGAGCTGATAATATGAATGAATACTGACAATAAATAACTTGAACCTTACTTTAGAGCTATATGTATGTCAAAAACACCACTGGCTGACATTAAACCAACAGAGACTTCCACTTACTATTTTCTATAAGAGAAAGAGACAAAGTACTTACCAAACTGATAGCTTGTGACACTGTTCTAAACGCTTTCATATGTTGTTTCACTTAATACTCAAAAAATAATCTTGTGAATTAGGTGTTATTATCCTCATTTAGCATATAAGGAAACTCAGGTTTAAGGAAGTTAAGGGACTTGCCCAAATGACAGAGCCAGGAGTTGAACACAGATCTGTGTATCTCCAGAAGTCAGGTTCTTTCCTCTATCATGCTGCCTTAATAGCATGTGAGGGAAAGGAATAATTCCAAGTCACCATTGTACTGTAAGACCAGACAAATACTGGAAACTGTTTAATTCTAGAAAATGTTTTGATGGAAGTACTTAAATGTCCAATGCGAACCATAAGAAAAGAATAAATATTCAAGTCAGAATATTTAGACTTAAAAAATAAAAATGGCCAGAAGAAAAATGGTATTAAGCCTTTCACTTCAAATTAAAACAATTACATACTTTCCTCAAACTAATATGAAAGTTGTCTCAAAATTCAAACTAAGGGGGCTTCCGTGGTGGCGCAGTGGTTGAGGGTCCGCCTGCCGATGCAGGGGACATGGGTTTGTGCCCCGGTCCGGGAGGATCCCACGTGCCGTGGAGCAGCTGGGCCCGTGAGCCATGGCTGCTGAGCCTGCGCGTCCAGAGCCTCTGCTCCGCAACGGGAGAGGCCACACAGTGAGAGGCCCGCGTACCGCAAAAAAAAATTCAAACTAAGAAAATTCATAATTTTTATATAATATTCTGCTTGACGGAAACAAAAAGTAGTCATTAGCCAATAGTGTATATTTCACTGTTAATCTGTGAGAAGACAGAAATAAATTACCCGTACAGATTCACATGTAATCAGTGGTAGTTCTGACATTGCTGGCTCAGAAGTACTCTCACTTTCATTAGAGATGGCATGATCTTGCTTAGGTTGTAATTTAAGAATTTCTGAACTTTTATGTTCAACGGGTCCTTCTTCATCACTGGAAACAACAACTAAAAAGGTAAAATGTATTTTTTAAATGTGTCACAATAATCATACATAAAAAGAGAACTTTGTAATTCGTGCAATATATCTTTCATAATCCCACTGAACTGAATCATCTAACTTTATTCAATTTAGAAACTGGCCTATCATTCATAATCTAATTTACACTAGTCACATACAATGTTTCCACGTCAGCACTATTATTTGGCAGTTACCTGCAACCTTAACTTCTAGAGGACGAAGATATTTACAAATGGATAGAGTCATGAGGAGAACTTAGGACCAAATTCTAGTTCTAATCATGTTATTACACCATCATTCTAAATTGTACTTTAAATCCTGTTACGTTAGTTGCTTTTAGGAGGGGGAAATGGATGGCTAGGGAAAGATGTGGGAGACCAGTCACTGGATATCCTTTAGAACCTTTTTTGTACCATGTGACTGCATCAAATACTGGAAAATTAAAAAATTAATGACAATAATTAAACAGCACTTAAATGCTCTGTACTTCAGTTTAATCAACCAAAATGATAATAATAATGGTCCTTACAGAAACTTATAAAAAACTACTGATGAGATTACAGTACACTAATCTAAAAAAAATTACTTCTGCTTCCAAGTACTCCATTCCTTACCTAAATCAATATTACAAAATAAATGAAGTCCCAAAACCCCAAGTCTTATTTTTCTGAAGTTAATATATTCCACAGTGATGTAATAAATAACTTATTGCCTAGCAAAATTTGTTTGAGAGGAGAAAGAAAAGAAATAAGTAGAGGAGAGAAAATTATTATCCTCATGTTACTTACTTGGTTCAGCAGAGATAAATGATTGGTTCCCTTCACTATGTTCACTTAAAACAGGTTTTTCTACTGTGTTCAATTCATTCTCATCCTTCTCGACCACAGGACAATTCCCCACAGTATCAGTAGAAATAGAGCTCTCAAAAGTTTTAGTGGTTGAACATTCAGAGGTGATTTGGGGAGCAGCACGCAAAGCCAACTCCTGACTACAAAGTGAGGATAGTTTAGTAAAATCACTTTCTATGGGTTCAAGCATAATTTCTTCAAGCAGTTTTGGGTCCTCCTGATAGTTTTCACTTGACTTTTCCAACTCAGTGGATACTGTTGGGTCATTTTCTTGTTCTTTCTGAACATAAATAAATGCATACAAAAATTAGCATTTTTCAAATTTGGCTAACATAAAGAGTTTTTTTAAGTTTAAATTCCTAAAGAAGAGTATAGAAGTAAAAACATTATATCATTTCTATAACTATAGGGGTAGAAAACTACTCAATTATACTACATTACTCTTGCCAGTGTCTCTCAAATATATAGTTTGGTCTGTCCAATCAGATGCCTAAACATTTTTCAAAAGGATGCGAAGGAGAAACTCCCATATTTACAAGTGGTTCAGAGGTCTTCCACAGTCTTGTCAACTTTAAATGAGAGGAATTTTTTTTACAGTTTTATTTTGCAAAAGAGGCCATTTGACATCATATGACTTTAGTAACAAAAAAGCAAAAAAATTAAAAACTTAAGAGGATAACAATATGAAAAATTATGAAAATCAATCACTGCCTTCACATCTCTATTACTGTATAAATATAAATCATGTTTATAATTATAACTCAAAGGCACAGCAAAGTCCTGAAATGCCTTGTGAATCAAAGGACTCAAAAAGCTGTCTCCTCATACTTTTATTGTTAACTGCATACTAAGTCTTTGAAAATAGGTAATGTATGCATTAACGTATGTATGGTAATTCTCTACAACAAATTCCCTAAACTCTGGAAAAAGAGATGTCTATAGAAATTGGAAGTAAATTACTACTGATAAAATAAGTCAGGTAATAATTTCACAGAGCAAGTGAAAAAGCAATTGACTGGACAGTATGAATAGTATTTGGTTATAATAAGGGGGGGAAAAAAGCAAACAGGTCTGAAAGATATCCATCAAACTACTAACTAAGGGCTGGTTATCGGAGGAGAAATACTTTTAACTGTTTTACTTGTTCATAGTACAGTCAGCCCTCTGTATGCGCAGGTTCCACCAACCGCAGGTTCCACCAACTGCAAATGGTACATATTTCCAGAAAAATAATTCCAGAAATTTACAGAATAAATCCACCAACTGCAAATGGTACATATTTCCAGAAAAATAATTCCAGAAATTTACAGAAAATTACTGAATTTGCCATGCAGAGACAACTATTTACATAGCATTTACATTGTATTTATAGCCATTTACATATAATTTACATTGTATTAGTTATTATAAGTAATCTAGAGATGATTTAAAATATACAGGAAGATGTTATACCATTTTATATAAGGTATTTAAGCATCTATGGATTTTGGTATGTGCAGGGTCCCGGAACCAATACTATGTAGATACTGAGTGATGCCTGTATCTGAAATTTGTTCCCATAACTGTATTATTGCAAAAAAAAGTTGTATTTAAAGTATTTTTTAAAAAATAAACAGAATGAAAAAAACAGGCAAAGAAAAGAAAGAAATATGATGATAAAAGCAGAAAGCCAGGAGAACATTATTTGGCCACAGTCAATTCATTTTTATCATAGCACAAATTATTTCATATGACATCTAAATACCTCTACTTACTGTCTGTTCTGCTGACTTATACAAAGAAGTAGGATTAAGAGAACCAGGTAAATTACTTCTAAGCCTTTGTTTTCTCTTCCTGGAAATCAGAGTGGATTCCATTTTTGAATCAGAATTTGTATTATCCTTGTTTCTGCTCCCCTCTTCAAGATGATCACAACCTCTACTTCCCCTATTGAGGTCTTAAAAAAACAGAAGAGACATAAATATGGCCAAAAAGTAAAGAAAGAATCTCATTTAGAAGAGCTCAAATAAAATCATCAAAATGACTATACTACTTTCAAAGCTAGTTTTTTCATAGTCCACTACTAAATTCTCATACTAACATGGATGAATATAAAGACATATCCCATTTTAAACTGCATACACAAAGCAAATGTTCATTGTACAAAAAGTGTAAGATATGGGAAATATATTAAAAGGTAGTATTCTTTAGTAACCAAAGCAAAGCAACCAAACCATGTTTTTCCTTTTCCCATAACTGCATTTTACTCTGATACAAAAAAAAAAGTCTTAATAAAATTTTGAAAGTTAGTCTCTTAAAAAGTTTTTTAAATTCACTGATTTTGGAAATTACAACTAATTTAGCAATTAGTTGTCCTTTTTAAATGTAAGTTTTATATATACATATTTTTTAAATGAAAAGGGACAATAATTGAAAGAGTAGAGTACTGATCACTGCTCTTTTAAAAGGAACAAAAATATCTTTCCTCAGCAGGTGACTGTGATAAATAATTATTCATAAGGCTAACAATTTCCTTCACACTTTCTTTTTTAAAAAAAAATCAAGACCCTATAATTTTAAACCTCCAATAAATTTATTACCTACAGAAAAGGAAGTACTCCCTTTTTTAAGTCAAAAAAGCATTATTTTGAAACCCATATCAAGTATTAACAAACCTGCTTAGTATTTCAGTTATCAAATATATGTGCTGTAAAAAAATACCTTCCAAAAGGTTCTACCTAACTAACTGAGGGTTATCCTAACTAACTGCAGGTTATCCTGAATTATTTTGCTCTCTGAATCTACACCATACAAGTACCAACTCAGAGTTCACACAAAGCAAGTCCCAAAGCAGCTTGCTTGAATTCATAACAAAGTCTATGTAACACTGAATGGCCTGACCTCTCCATTCACTCAAAGTTCTTCAACACTATACACCTTCTCTTCAAACTATTCTTGCTCTTACTCTAGCTTTATAAACATCTAAAGACTAACATTCATAATTTCTCTTTGTCTTTGTTTAAAAGGCAGGCATGGGTACAGGACTGAGGGCAAAAACTCCAAGACAGTCTTCCAATTTCCAAAGACAACATTCTTAACTCCCTCCCCCCAGGAAAATAAACTACCCCCAACTTATCAACACAGTATTTTGAAAAGCACAATAAATTTTATTTGTAATTCTGTAAACTGTAAAGGCAGTCAAAGACAATTTCTACTTATTAATACCATATCAAGTTATAACTTCTAAACATAAATGCTACAGAAAAAACTGAAGAGGGATTACCTCAAGATGGCAAAGTAGAAGGACACGAGTACATCCCCTTTTTATGAAAACACCAAAATCACAACTAACTGCTGAACAACCAGGGACAAAAAAACGCTGGAACCTACCAAAAACAGAATACCCTACATCCAAAGACAAAGAGGAGGCCACAGCAAGATGGTAGGAGGGATGCAACAGGAATAAACTCAAATCCTATAACCGCCAAGTGGGAGACAGAAAAGTGGAAAAGTTATACCACAGAAGTTATCCCACAGGAGTGAAAGTTCCGAGCCCCACATCAGGCTTCCCAGCCTGGGGGTCCAACAACAGAAGGAGAAGTCCCCAGAGAATCTAGCTTTAAAGGCTAGTGGGGTTTGATCAAAGGATGTCCACAGGACTGGGAGAAACAGAAACTCCACTCTTGGAGAGCACACACAAAGTCTCGTGCACACCAGGACCCAGGGGAAAAAAGGAGTGACGCCGTAAGAGACTGGGCCAGACCTCCCTGCTATTACTGAAGGGTCTCCTGTGGAGGCGGATGGTGGCTGGGGAAAAGGACACAGGAACCAGCAGTTCTGGGAAGTATCCACTGGCGGAAGCCCACCCGGAGGCCGCCATTAGCCCTACTAAACAGCTTGTAGGCTCCAGTACTGGATCACCTCAGGCCAAACAACCAAAAGGGTGAGAACCCAGCCCCACCCATCATCAGACAAGTGCATTAAAGTTTTACTGAGGGCTAGGGGGAAGGTGGCAGAAGAATAAGACACGGAGATCACCTTCCTCCCCACAGATATATCAGAAATACATGTACACGTGGAACAACTCCTACAGAACACCTACTGAGGGCTGGCAGGAGACCTCAGAACTCCCAAAAGGCAAGAAACTCCCCATGTACCTGGGTAGGGCAAAAGAAAAAAAAATAAACAGAGACAAAAGAATAGGGACGGGACTTGCACAAGTGGGAAGGAGCTGTGAAGGAAGAAAAGTTTCCACACACTAGGAAGCCCCTTCGCGGATGGAGGCTGAGGGTGGAAGAGGGGGGAAACTTCGGACCCACGGAGCAGAGCACAGCAACAGGGATGCGTAGGGCAAAGCGGAGAGATTCCTGCACAGAGGATCGGTGCTGACAGGGACTCACCAGCCTGAGAGCCTTGTCTGTTCACCCGCCGGGGCGGGGCGGGGTGGGGAGCTGAGGCTCGGTCTTCTGTGATCGCAGGGAGAGGACTGGCAGCTTGAACACAGCCTGCAGGGGGTTAGTGCACCACTGCTAGCTGGGAGGGAGTTGGGGAAAAGTCTGGACCTGCCGAAGAGGCAAGAGACTTTTTCTTCCCTCTTTGTTTCCCGGTGCGTGAGGAGAAGGGACTAAGAGCGCTGCTTGAAGGAGCTCCAGAGACGGGCGCGAGCCGCAGCTAACAGCGCGGACCCCAGAGACGGGCATGAGACGCTAAGGCTGCGGCTGCCGCCACCAAGAGGCCTGTGTGTGAGCACAGGTCACTCTCCACACCTCCCCTCCCGGGAGGCTGTGCAGCCCGCCACTGCCAGGGTCCTGGGATCCAGAGATAACTTCCCCGGGAGAACGCACAGCGCATCTAAGGTTGGTTCAACATCACGCCAGCCTCTGCCGCTACAGGCTCGCCCCGCATCCGTGACCCTCCCTCCCCCCAGCCTGAGTGAGCCACAGCCCCCGAATCAGCTGCCCTTTTAACCCCATCCTGCCTGAGCGAAGAACAGACGCCCTCCGGCGACGTACACGCATAGGCGGGCCAAATCCAAAGTTGAGCCCCGGGAGCTATGCAAACAAAGAAGAGAAACGGAAATGTCTCGCAGCAGCCTTAGGAGCAGTGGATTAAATCTCCACAATCAACTTGATGTACCCTGCATCTGTGGAATACATAAATAGAAAATGAATCATCCCGAATTGAGGAGGTGGACTTTGAGAGCAAGATTTATTATTTTTTCCCCTATTGCTCTTTTTGTGACCGTGTGGATGAAAGGCTCTTGGTGCTCCAGCCAGGACTCAGTGCTGTCCCTCTGCGGTGGGAGAGGGAACTTCAGGACACTGGTCCACAAGAGACCTCCCAGCTCCACATAATATCAAACGGTGAAAATCTCCCAGAGATCTCCATCTCGACACCAGCACCCAGCTTCACTCAACGACCAGCAAGCTACAGTGCTGGACACCCTATGCCAAACAACTAGCAAGACAGGAACACAACCACACCCATTAGCAGCGACGCTGCCTAAAATCATGGTAAGTCCACAGACACCCCAAAACACACCACAAGACGTGGACCTGCCCACCAGAAAGACAAGATCCAGCCTCATCCACCAGAACACAGGCGCTAGTCCCCTCCACCAGGAAGCCTACACAACCCACTGAACCAACGTTAGCCACTGGGGACAGACACCAAAAACAATGGGAGCTACAAACCTGCAGCCTACAAAAAGGAGACCCCAAACACAGTAAGATAAGCAATATGAGAAGACAGAAAAACACACAGCAGATGAAGGAGCCAGATAAAAATACACCAGACCTAACAATGAAGAGGAAATAGGCTGTCTACCTGAAAAATAATTCAGAATAATGATAGTAAAGATGATCCAAAATCTTGGAAATAGAGAAAATACAAGAAACATTTAACAAGGACATAGAAGAACTAAAGATGAAACAAGCAATGATGAACAACACAATAAATGAAATTAAAAATACTCTAGATGGGATCAATAGCAGAATAACTGAGACAGAAGAACGGATAAGTGACCTGGAAGACAAAATAGTGGAAATAACTACTGCAGAGCAGAATAAAGAAAAAAGAATCAAAAGAACTGAGGACAGTCTCAGAGACCTCTGGAACAACATTAAACGCACCAACATTCGAATTATAGGGGTCCCAGAAGAAGAAGAGAAAAAGAAAGGGACTGAGAAAATATTTTAAGAGATTATAGTTAAAAACTTCCCTAATATGGGAAAGGAAATAATTAATCAACTCCAAGAAGCACAGAGAGTCCCATACAGGATACATCCAAGGAGAAACACACCAAGACATATATTAATCAAACTGTCAAAAATTAAATAAAAGAAAACACATTAAAAGCAGCAAGGGAAAAATAACAAATAACACACAAGGGAATCCCCATAAGGTTAACGGCTGATCTCTCAGCAGAAAATCTGCAAGCCAGAAGGGAGAGGCAGGACATATTGAAAGTGATGAAGGAGAAAAACCTACAACCAAGATTACTCTACCCAGCAAGGATCTCATTCAGTTTTGATGGAGAAATTAAAACCTTTACAGACAAGCAAAAGCTGAGAGAGTTCAGCACCACCAAACCAGCTTTACAACAAATGCTAAAGGAACTTCTCTAGGCAAGGAACACAAGAGAAGGAAAAGACCTACAATAGCAAACCCAAAACAATTGAGAGAATGGGAATACAAACATATATATCGATAATTACCTTAAATGTAAGTGGATTAAATGCTCGCACCAAAACACACAGACTGGCTGAATGGATACAAAAACAAGACCCATATATATGCTGTCTACAAGAGACCCACTTCAGACCTAGGGATACATACAGACTGAAAGTGAGGGGATGGAAAAAGATATTCCATGCAAATGGGAATCAACAGAAAGCTGGAGTAGCAATTCTCATATCAGACAAAATCGACTTTAAAATAAAGACTATTACAAGAGACAAAGAAGGACACTACATAATGATCAAGGGATCGATCCAAGAAGAAGATATAGCAATTGTAAATATTTATACACCCAACATAGGAGCACCTCAATACATAAGGCAAATACCAACAGCCATAAAAGGGGAAATCGATAGTAACAGATTCATAGTAGAGGACTTTAACACCCCACTTTCACCAATGGACGGATCATCCAAAATGAAATAAAATAAGGAAACACAAGCTTTAAATGATACATTAAACAACATGGAATTAATTGATATTTATAGGATATTCCATCCAAAAACAACAGAATACACATTTTTCTCAAGTGCTCATGGAACATTCTCCAGGATAAATCATATCTTGGGTCACAAATCAAGCCTTGGTAAATTTAAGAAAACTGAAATGTATCAAGTATCTTTTCCGACCACAACGCGATAAGACTAGATTTCAATTACAGGAAAAGACCTGTAAAAAATACAAACACATGGAGGCTAAACAATACACTACTTAATGACACAGTGATCACTGAAGAAAGCAAAGAGTAAATCAAAAAAAACCTAGAAACAAATGACAATGAAGACAAACCGAACTAAAACCTATGTGAGGCAGCAAAAGCAGTTCTAAGAGGGAAGTTTATAGCAAGACAATCCTACCTTAAGAAACAGGAAACATCTCGAATAAACAACCGCACCTTGCACCTAAAGCAATGAGAGAAAGAAGAACAAAACAAACCCCAAAGTTAGCAGAAGGAAAGAAATCATAAAGATCAAATCAGAAATAAATGAAAAAGAAATGAAGAAAATGATAGCAAACTAAAAGCTGGTTCTTTGAGAGATAAACAAAATTGATAAACCATTAACCAGACTCATCAAGGAAAAAAGGGAGAAGACTCAAATCAATAGAATTAGAAATGAAAACTGAAAAGTAACAACTGACACTGCAGAAACACAAAAGATCATGAGAGATTACTACAAGCAACTCTATGCAAATAAAATGGACAACCTGGAAGAAATGGACACATTCTTAGAAATGCATAACCTGCCAAGACTGAATCAGAAAGAAATAGAAAATATGAACAGACCAATCACAAGCACTGAAACTGAAACTGTGATAAAAATCTTCCAACAAACAAAAGCCCAGGACCAGATGGCTTCACAGGCGAATTCTATCAAACATTTAGAGAAGAGCTAACACCTATCCTTCTCAAACTCTTCCAAAATATAACAAAAGGAGGAACACTCCCAAACTCATTCTACGAGGCCACCATCACCCTGATACCAAACCAGAAAACGATGTCACAAAGAAAGAAAACTACAGGCCAATATCACTGATGAACATAGATGCAAAAATCCTCAACAAAATATTAGCAAACAGAACCCAACAGCACATTAAAAGGATCATACACCATGATCAAGTGGGGTTTATTCCAGGAATGCAAGGATTCTTCAATATACGCAAATCAATCAACATGATACACCATATTAACAAAGTGAAGGAGAAAAACCACATGATCATCTCAACAGATGCAGAGAAAGCTTTCGACAAAATTCAACACCCATTTATGATAAAAACCCTCCAGAAAGTAGGCATAGAAGGAACTTTCCTCAACATAATAAAGGCCATATATGACAAACACACAGCCAACATCGTCCTCAATGGTGAAAACCTGAAACCACTTCCACTAAGATCAGGAACAAGACAAGGTTGCCCACTCTCACCACTCTTATTCAACATAGTTTTGGAAGTTTTAGCCACAGCAGTCAGAGAAGAAAAGGAAATAAAAGGAATCCAAATCAGGAAAGAAGAAGTAAAGCTGTCACTGTTTGCAGATGACATGATACTATACATAGAGAATCCTAAAGATGCTACCAAAAAACTACTAGAGCTAATCAATGAATTTGGTAAAGTAGCAGGATACAAAAGTAATGCACAGAAATCTCTGGCATTCCTATACACTAATGATGAAAAACCTGAAAGTGAAATTAAGAAAACAATCCCGTTTACCACTGCAAGAAAAATAATAAAATTTCTGGGAATAAACCTACCTAAGGAGACAAAAGACCTGTATGCAGAAAATTATAAGATACTGATGAAAGAAACTAAAGATAATACAAACAGATGGAGAGATACACCATGTTCTTGGATTCGAAGAATCAATATTGTGAAAATGACTCTACTACCCAAGCAATCTACAGATTCAATGCAATCCCTATGAAACTACCACTGGCATTTTTCTCAGAACTAGAACAAAAAATTTCACAATTTGTATGGAAACACAAAAGACCCCGAATAGCCAAAGCAATCTTGAGAATGAGAAATGGAGCTGGAGGAATCAGGCTCCTTGACTTCAGACTATACTACAAAGCTACAGTAATCAAGACAGTATGGGACTAGCACAAAAACAGAAATATAGATCAAGGGACCAGGATAGAAAGCCCAGAGATAAACCCACGCACATATGGTCACCTTATCTTTGATAAAGGAGGCAGGAATGTACAGTGGAGAAAGGACAGCGTCTTCAATAAGTGGTGCTGGGGAAACTGGACAGGTACACGTAAAAGTATGAGATTAGATCACTCCCTAATACCATATACAAAAATAAGCTCAAAATGGATTAAAGACCTAAATGTAAGGCCAGAAACTATCAAACTCTTAGAGGAAAACATAGGAAGAACACTCTATGACATAAATCACAGCAAGATCCTTCTTGACCCACCTCCTAGAGAAATGGAAATAAAAATAAACAAATGGGACCTAATGAAACTCCAAAGCTTTTGCACAGCAAAGGAAACCATAAACAAGACCAAAAGACAACCATCAGAATGGGAGAAAATATTTGCAAATGAAGCAACTGACAAAGGATTAATCTCCAAAATTTACAAGCAACTCATGCAGCTCAATAACAAAAAAACAAACAACCCAATCCAGAAATGGGCAGAAGACCTAAATAGACATTTCTCCAAAGAAGATATACAGAATGCCAACAAACACATGAAAGAATGCTCAACATCATTAATCATTAGAGAAATGCAAATCAAAACTACAATGAGATATCATCGCACACCAGTCAGAATGGCCATCATCAAAAAATCTAGAAACAATAAATGCTGGAGAGGGTGTGGAGAAAAGGGAACACTCTTGCACTGCTGGTGGGAATGTGAATTGGTACAGCCACTAGGGGAAACAGTATGGAGGTTCCTTAAAAAACTACAAATAGAACTACCATATGACCCAGCAATCCCACTACTGGGCATGTAGCCTAAGAAAACCATAATTCAAAAAGAGTCATGTACCAAAATGTTTATTGCAGGTTTGTTTACAATAGCCAGGAGATGGAAGCAACCTCAGTGTCCATCATCAGATGAATGGATAAAGAAGATGTGGCACATATATACAATGGAATATTACTCAGCCATAAAAAGAAACGAAATTGAGTTATTTGTAGTGAGGTGGATGGACCTAGAGTTTGTCATACAGAGTGAAGTAAGTCAGAAAGAGAAAGACAAATACCATATGCTAACACATATATGTGGAATCTAAGGGGAAAAAAAAATGTCATGAAGAACCTCGGGGAATAAAGACACCGACCTACTAGAGAATGGACTTGAGGATATGGGGAGGGGGAAGGGTAAGCTGTGACAAAGTGAGAGAGTGGCATGGACATATATACACTACCAAATGTAAAATAGCTAGTGGGAAGCAGCCGTATAGCACAGGGAGATCAGCTCGGTGCTTTTTGACCACCTAGAGGGGTGAGATAGGGAGGGGAGGAGGGATGGAGATGCAAGAGGGAAGAGATATGGGAACATATGTATATGTATAACTGATTCACTTTCTTATAAAGCAGAAACTAACACACCACTGTAAAGCAATTATACTCCAATAAAGATGTAAAAAAAAAGAAAAAAAGTTTTACTGAGCACAACCCTGCCCACCAGAAGGATGAGTCCCACCTCCACCCACCACCCGTCCCTCCCATCAGGAAGCTTGTCGAACCCTCTTAAATAGCCTCACCCACCAGAGGGTGGACAGCAGAAGCAAGAAGAACTACAATCCTGCAGCCTGCCAAACGAAATCTACAATCACAGAAAATTAGACAAAATAAGGACTTCCCTGGTGGCGCAGTGGTTAAGAATCCACCAGCCAATGCAGGGGAATGCGTTCGAGCCCTGGTCTGGGAAGATCCCACATGCCACTAAACCCGTGTGCCACAACTATTGAGCCTACACATAGAGCCCATGAGCCACAACTACTGAGCCCGTATGCCTAAACTACTGAAACCCATACAGCTAGAGCCCATGCTCCGCAACAAGAGAAGCCACCGCAATGGGAAGCCCATGTACCATAACGAAGAGTAGCCCCCCTTCGCCCCAACTAGAAAAAGCCTGTGCACAGCAACAAAGAATGAATGCAGCCATGAATAAATAAATACATAAATAAATAAATTTAGTTTTAAGAAAAATAAAGAAAGAAAGTTAGACAAAATGAAATGGCAGAAGTATATTTCCCAGATGAAGGAACAAGATAAAACCTCAGAAAAACAACTGAAGTGGAGATAAAAAAACCTTTCAGAAAAAGAATTCAGAATAATGATACTGAAGAAGATGCAGCATCAAGGAAAAAGGATGGAGGCAAGGATGGAGAAGATGCAAGAAGTGTTTAACAAAGACGTAGAAGAACTAAAGAACAAACAACAGAGGTGAACAATACAATAACTGAAATGAAAAATACACTAGAAGGAATCAACAGCAGAATAACTGAGGAGATAACAGAAGAACAAATAAGTGACCTGGAAGACAAAATGGTGGAAATCACTGCCACGGAACAGAATAAAGAAAAAAGAATGAAAATAAATGACAGTCTAAGAGACCTCTGGGACAACATTAAACACACCAACATTCACATTATAGGGTTCCCAGAAGGAGAAGAGAGACAGAAAGGACCTGAGAAATAATTTGAAGAGATAATTGCTGAAAAATTCCCTAACATGGGAAAGGAAACATTCACCCAAGTCAGGAAGGGCAGAGAGTCCCAGGCAGGATAAACCAAGAAGAAACACACTGAGACACATAGTAATCAAACTGAAAAGAATTAAAGATAAAGAAAAAAATATTAAAAGTAACAAGGGAAAAATGAGAAGTAACATACAAGGGAACTCCCATAAGGTTATCAGCTGACTTTTCAGCTGAAACTCTACAGGCCAGAAGGGAGTGGAACGATATATTAAAAGTGATGAAAGGGAAGAACCTTCAACTAAGAATATTCTACCCAGCAAGACTCTCATTCAAAAGCTTCACAGACAAGCAAAAGCTAAGACAGTTCAGCACCATCAGACCAACTTTGCAACAAATGCTAAAGAAACTTATCTAGGCAGGAAAGAGACCAGCAATTTAAAACAACCTTGTACATATACAGACTACTATATCAAAACCTCATGGGAATAGCAAATCCAAAAACTACAATAGATACACTCACACACACACACAAAGAAAAAGAAAAAGCAACCCAAACACAACACTAAAGATGGTCATCCAACCAGAGGAAAAAAGAATAAGAGAGGAAGGGAAGAAAAAAGACCTACAAAAACAAACCCAAAACAATTAAGAAAATGGCAATAGGAACTTACATATTGATAATTACCTTAAATGTAAATGGATTAAATGCTCCAATCAAAAGACATAAAGACTGGCTGAATGAATACAAAAGCAAGACCCATACATATGCTGTCTGCAAGAGACCCACTTCAGACCTAGGGACACATACAGACTGAAAGTGAGAGGATGGAAAAAGGTATTCGATGCAAATGGAGATCAAAAGAAAGCTGCAGTAGCAATACTAATACTAGACAAAGTAGACTTTAAAATAAAGACTGTTAGGGGCTTCCCTGGTGGTGCAGTGGTTAAGAGTCTGCCTGGATGCAGGGGACACAGGTTTGTGCCCCGGTCCGGGAGGATCCCACATGCCATGGAGCGGCTGGGCCCGTGAGCCATGGCCACTGAGCCTGCGCATCTGGAGCCTGTGTTCTGCAACGGGAGAGGCCACAACAGTGGGAGGCCCACGTACCGCAAATAAATAAATAATAAATAAAGACTGTTATAAGAAACAAGGAAGGACACTACATAATGATCAAGGGATCAACCCAAGAAGAAGATATAACAATTATAAATATATATGCACCCAACATAGGAGCACCTCAAAATGTAAGGCAAATGCTAACAGCCATGAGAGAAAATGATAGAAACACAATAATACTGAGGACTTTTAACACTCCACTTTCATCAATGGACACATCATCCAGACAGAAAGTCAATAAGGAAATACAGGTCTTAAATGACACATTAGACCAGATGGACTTAACTGATATTTATAAAGCATTCTACCCAAAAGCAACAGAATACACATTCTTCTCATGTGCACATGGAATGTTCTCCAGGACTGACCACATGCTGGGCCACAGAGAGCCTTGGTAAATTTAAGAAAATTGAAATCATATCAAGCATCTTTTCCAACCACAACACTATGAGATCAGAAGTAAATTACAAGACAAAAACTGTAGGGAATTCCCTGGTGGCGCCGTGGATAAGAACCCACATGCCAATGCAAGGGACATGGGTTCCAGCCCTGGTCCAGGAAGATCCCACATGCTGCGGAGCAACTAAGCCCACATGCCACAACTACTGAGCCTGCACTCTAGAGCCCACGAGCCACAACTACTGAGCCTGGGTGCAACAACTACTAAAGCCCATGCACATAGAGCCTGTGCTCCACAACAAAAGAAGCCACTGCAATGAGAAGCCCACACACCACAATGAAGAGTAGCCCCTGCTTGCCACAACTAGAGAAAGCCCGTGTGCAGCAATGAAAACCCAACACAGCCAAAAATAAATTAATTAATTGAAAAAGAAAAAAGAAAAAAACTGTCAAAAACACAAACACATAGAGGCTAAGCAATATGCTACTAAACAACCAATGGATCACTGACGAAATCAAAAAATACCTAGAGACAAATGAAAACAAAGCACAATGATCCAAAACCTATGGGATGCAGCAAAAGCAGTGCTAAGAAGGAAGTTTATAGCAATACAAGTTTACCTCAGGAAACAAGAAAAAACTCAAATGAACAACCTGACCTTACACCTAAAGCAACTGGAGAAAGAAGAACAAGCAAAACCTAAAGCTAGTAGAAGGAAAGAAATCATAAAGACCAGAGCAGAAAAAAATGAAACAGAGACAAAGAAAACAATAGCAAAGATCAATGAAACTAAAAGCTGGTTCTTTGAGAAGATAAACAAAATTAATAAACCTTTAGCCA
Organism: Phocoena phocoena; assembly: GCF_963924675.1. Lineage (NCBI taxonomy): Eukaryota > Metazoa > Chordata > Mammalia > Artiodactyla > Phocoenidae > Phocoena > Phocoena phocoena. The sequence goes on along the minus strand of NC_089222.1, from coordinate 97,424,494 downwards.
GACTCATCAAGAAAAAAAGAGAGGATTCAAACCAATAAAATTAGAAATGAAAAAGGAGAAGTTACAACTGACACTACAGAAATACAAAGGATCATAAGAGAGCATCTATAGGGCAATAAAATGGACAACCTGGAAGAAATGGACAAATTCTTAGAAAGGTACACTCTCCCAAGACAGAACCAGGAAGAAATAGAAATTATGATCAGACCAATCACAAGTAATGAAATTCAAACTGTGATTTTAAAATTCCCAACAAACAAAAGTTCAGGACCAGATGGCTTCACAGGCGAATTCTATTCAACATTTAGAGAAGAGCTAACAGCTATCCTTCTGAAATTGTTCCAAAAAATTGCAGAGGAAGTAAAACTCCCAAATTCATTATGTTACCAAAACCAGACAAAGATACTGCAAAAAAAAAAAAAAGAAAATTACAGGCCAATATCACTGATGAATATAGATGCAAAAATCCTCAACAGAATACTAGCAATCCAAATCCAACAACACATTAAAAGGATCATACACCATGATCAAGTGGGATTTATCCCAGGGATGGAAGGATTTTTCAATTCCTGCAAATCAGTCAATATGACACACCACATTAACAAATTGAAGAAAAAAAATTATATGATCATCTCAATAGATGGAGAAAAAGCTTTTGACAAAATTCAGCACCCATTTATGATAAAAACTCTCCAAAAAGTGGGCACAGAGGGAACATACCTCAACATAATAAAGGCCATATATGACAAACCTACAGCTAACATCATACTCAACAGTGAAAAGATAAAATCATTTCCTCAAAGATCAGGAACAAGACAAGGATGTCCACTCTTGCCACTTTCAACATAGTTTTCAAAGTTCTAGCTACAACAATCAGAGAAGAAAAAGAAATAAAAGGAATCCAAATTGGAAAAGAAGTTAAATTTTCAGTTTGCAGATGACATGAGACTATACATAGAAAATCCTAAAGACGCTACCAGAAAACTACTAGAGCTCATCAATGAATTTGATAAAGTTGCAGGTTACAAAATTAATACACAAAAATCTGTTACATTTCTATACACTAACAATGAAAGATCAGAAAGAGAAATTCAAGAAACAATCCCATTTACCATCACATCAAAAAGAATAAAACACCTAGGAACAAACCTACCTAAGAAGACAAAAGACCTGTACTCCAAAAACCATAAGACACTGATGAAAGAAATCAAAGACGACATGAACAGATGGAAAGATATACCATGTCCTTGGATTGGAAGAATCAATATTGTCAAAATGATTATACTAACCAAGGCAATCTATAGATTCAATGCAATCCCTATCAAATTACCAATGGCATTTTTCACATAACTAGAACAAAAAAAATCTTAAAATTTGTATGGAGACACAAAAGACCCAGAATAGCCAAAGCAATCTTGAGAAAGAAATGTGGAGCTGGAGGAATCAGGCTCCCTGACTTCAGACTATACTACAAAGCTATAGTCATCAAAACAGTATGGTACTAGCACAAAAATAGAAATACAGATCAATGGAATAGGATAGAAAGCCCAGGAATAAACCCATGCACCTATGGTCAATTAATCCATGACAAAGGAGGCAAGACTATATAATGGAGGAAACACAGTCTCTTCAATAAATGGTGCTAGGAAAACTGGACAGCTACATGTTAAAAAAATTAAATTAGAATATTCTTTAACACCATACACAAAAATAAACTCAAAATGGATTAAAGACCTAAATGTGAGACTGGACACTATAAAAACTCTTAGAGGAAAACAAAGGATGAACACTCTCAGACATAAATCACAGCAGTATCTTTTTTGATCTGTCTCCCAGAGTAATGGAAATAAAAATAAACAAATGAGACCTAATCAAACTCAAAAGTTTTTGCACAGCAAAGGAAACCAAAAACAAGACGAAAAGACAACCCTCAGAATGGGAGAAAATATTTGCACATGATGTGACCGACAAGGGATTAGACTCCAAAATTTACAAACAGCTCATGTGGCTTAATGTCATCAAAACAAACAGCCCAATCAAAAATGGGCAGAAGACCTAAATAGACATTTCTCCAAAGAAGACATACAGATAGGCAAGAGCCACATAAAAAGATGTTCAACATTGATAATTATTAGAGAAATGCAAATTAAAAGTACAATGAGATGTCACCTCACACCAGTCAGAAAGGCAATCATGAAAAAATCCACAAACAATAAATGCTGGAGAGGGTGTGGAGAGAAGGGAACCCTCCTACACTATTGGTGTGAATGTAAATTGGTGCAGCCACTATGGCGACAGTATGGAAATTCCCTAAGAAGCCAAAAACAGAGCTACCATATAGTCCTGCAATCCCACTCCTGGGCATATACCCAGAGTAAAACATGGTCCAAAAGGATATATGCACCCCAATATTCATTACAGCGCTGTTTACAATAGCCAAGACACAGAAACAACCTAAATGTCCATCGACAGAAGAATGGATAAAGAACATGTGGTACATGTATGCAATGGAATACTACTCAGCCATTAAAAAGAATGAAGTAATTGCCATTCACAGCAACATGGATGGACCTAGAGACTGTCATACTGAGTGAAGTAAGTCAGACAGAGAAAGAGAAATATGGTATGATATCGCTTATATGCAGAATCTAAAAAAAAAAAAAAAAAGTTACAAATGAACGTATTTACAGAACAGAAACAGACTCACAGACTTAGAGAACAAACTTACAGTTACCGGGGGGAAGGGTGTGGGTCAGGGGACAGTTAGGGAGTGTGGGACTGACATGTACACACTGCTGTATTTAAAATGGATAACCAACAAGGACCTACTGTACAGCACAGGGAACTCTCCTCAATATTCTGTAACAACCTAATTGGGAAAAGAATTTGAAACATAATAGATACATGTATACGTATAACTGTATCACTTTGTTGCATACCTGAAACTAACACAACGTTGTTAATCAACTATAATAAATATAAAGCTGAAAGTTAAAAAAAAACTGATGAAAGAAATAGGGCTTGAAAAAAACTCTATTATACAGGAGTTTTCCTTCTAACAGTTTACTAATTGCACATCAGCCAAGACTATCACATTGGAAGCAGGGATAAATTTATTAGGTAGAGCTAGACATTGTAAAAACAAGACTCTACCTGATAACAAATACAATTTTACTTGCAAATATTATTAGCATATAAAATTAAAGAGGTAACAAATTCTTATAAAAATAACATGTTAAATATTTCCAATGTATTCTATTCAAAAAAGCAAATGCTACAAGGCAAACAATGTACTACAAAAGAAAAGTACATCTAGTGTGGGGAATATATCAATAACTGTAATATCTTTGTATGGTGACAGATCATAACTAGACTTATCGTGGTGATCATTTTGAAATGTATAGAAATATTGAATTACCATGTCATGTAACAGGAACTAACATAATGCTGTAGGTCAATTATAATTCAAAAACAAAGAAACTCAGAAAAAGAGATAATATTTGTGGTTATCAGAGGCAGGGGGAGGCAGAATTGCAAGACGGCAGTCGACATGTACAAACTTCCTGTTATAAGATAAATAAGTTCTAGGGATGTAATGTATAACATGATAAATATAATTAACACTGCTGTGTGTTATATAGGAAAGTTGTTAGGAGAGTAAATCCTAAGACTTCTCATCACAAGGAAAATTTTTTTTCTATTTAATTCTGTATCTATATGAGAAGATGGATGTTCACTAAATTCATTGTGATAATAATTTCATGATGTACATAAGTAAAATCATTACACTGTACACCTTAAACTTATACAGTGCTGTCAATTATATCTCAAAAAAACTGGAAGTTTACAATGGTATACCTGAGATTTAATTCAGAACTCTCATTAATTTATGGGCTCACGTTAAACAATTGGTATTAGACACAATTATCTATAGGATGAAAATACGGTGAGTTTCAATAAAGTTTCAATAACTAATTTTCTTAAAAACACTTTACTTAAGAGGAGACCCTTCAGGGATACTAAGAAACTATAAAGTGTTTCTTTTATTGTGCATTTTTTTCCCTGCTGTAAGTCTAAAATTCCACTGTGACTTTGAAGGAATACTGAAGGGCACAAATTAGAAAGCTTTTTATTTAACTATTCCTACTCTACCCAGGAAAGCAATGAAGGTTTAACAGTGTCTTGATAGTATCTGATTGAGGCCACTTGTACAAATATAAGCCCACTTACACTTTTATATTGTAATTAAAGATAATTATTTCTGGGAAAAGGACAATTTGTAAAAAAAAAAAAAAAAAGTCTTTCATTATATGCAGATAGTACCTAGTGACCAATTGAAAGATTATGTCTACAGAGTCACAATACTTTAGAGATTGCCCTCATAAGAGTTGCAGCTGGTTTCTTGTATACATCAAAGATATCAGTCTAGTTTCCTTTTAGGTTTTCCTCCTCTATGAAAAAGACTATTTAAAATGTGAAAACAGCTGTGTTCCAAATGAAGTACAAAGAATTTTTACACAGTGTCAGTGAAGGACCCCGTTTCTTGTGAATAATTTATAAAATCATTCAGAAAACAAAATACCTCAACTAGCTTGAAGCTATTAATAATCCAAGAGACCCTTGAAGATGTTAGTTTCACATCTGACTAATGTATAAATTTGTTTTGGTGAAAGCTTTTATGAATTATTTTACGATCTTTATAAGAAGAGACAAAAAGGAGAAAAGAAGTCAATTCATTAACCCGACAGGCAAGGAGGCCTACAGTGAATTTTCAGAAGTCTGGGATGTATTTACCTTTAAATTTGGGCTAATAGTGGCTTGTATTGGCATCCTTCTAGAGTCGAGAGAGATCCTAATGAATAAAGAATGTATTTCATAGTAGGAGGATAGACAGTGGGAAGCTAAGAATAATAATCAAGTTAGCAGTAATATCACTTACTAGACATATCCATGGGAGTGACATTTAGAAAGAGTCAAACTAACATTATAACTTTATACCTGTATGCCCAGCCCCAACAAAAAAAAAGGAAAGAAAATAATAATATTCAAATTTGACTTCTGGATTTTGTAAACAAATCAGGAGATGTATACAAATGGTAAATTTAGCAATTTTCTTTGTGTCACTAAAAAACCTCTTTACTTTCATGTATAAATAAAGTTAGCTAAAAAATATTATTAAAAATGCAACAGACAAAAATTCAATTGGCAACAGTTTTCTGAGGTTCACTAACCTTTAGGTTGAGTATCAGACGTTACAAGTGAAATGCTATCATCATCTCTTCGCTTTTCTTTAGCGTGTGCAGCCTGCTTTGCATAATTATTGTCTGTCTGACTTGGTTGTGAACTCCTGCAAAACAAAATAATATTATACTCAATTCTTCTGAACACAAATGAATTTAGAAGCCAGCTGACATATATTCACGATAAAAATAACAGGTTACAAATGGCGTCCTTTATAGCAGAGGATGTGATCTGAACAGTAAAAAGAATATTAAAATATGACTTGAGAAATAAGTTCTCATTCCTGTTCTACCTTTAAGTTCTCCATGTTTCTTTGGAAGGAAAAAAACAAGATAAGCACAACACAAAATTGTGCACATGCAAAATGAACAAAGAATAATACAAGTATTAAATACATCGAAGAGGTCTAAAAAGTAAAAATTCCACGAACACAAGTACATGATAATCACACTTATGTGTAATCAAAAAATAAGTCAAAGGTAATTGTTAATATGTTTCAAGCATGGTTCACATATCAAAAGTTATGTACAAAATAAAGTTTGGGGCTTCCCTGGTGGCACAGTGGTTGGGAGTCCGCCTGCCAACGCAGGGAACATGGTTTGTGCCCCGGTCCGGGAAGATCCCACATGCCGTGGAGAGGCTGGGCCCATGAGCCATGGCCGCTGAGCCTGCGTATCCGGAGCCTGTGCTCCGCAGCGGGAGAGGCCACAAGAGTGAGAGGCCTGCGTACCACAAAAAAATAAAAATAAAAGAAATTTAAAAAAAATAAAGTTTGGAATGTAGTTACAAATTTTACCTACAGAGAAAATAATTTAAAATATAACCTACTAGTTAAATACATAAAATATAATACTGTGTGAAAAACAAGTTTTGGAAGATGAGCATAATATCGCTATTAATGAAAACATAATATAATAGTAGTAGGGGGTTTCAATACCTCACCCCACTTTCGGTAATCATTAGATCATCCAGACCACACACAAAAAAAAAAAATCAAAAAGGAAACATTGGATTGAACCATAAACTTGACCAAATAGACCTGACATGCATTTATAAAACATAAACACAGAACATTCTCCATGATAAGTCACATGATAGGCCACATGATTTGCAAGTCTTAGCAAATTTAAGAAGACTAAAATCTACAAAATATCTTTCCCAACCAAACAGTATAAAATGAGAAATCAATAACAGGAGGAAAGCTGAAAAATTCACAAGTATATGGAGGTTAAACAATATGCTACTGAAAACCAACTGGCTAAAGAAAAAAATCAAAAGGAAGATCAAGAAATATCTTGAAACAAATGAAAATGTGAGCATAAAATGTCAAAATCTATGGAATGTTCTACGAGGGAAGTTAATAGCAATAAATGCCTACATTAAAAAACAAGAAAGAACTCCAATAAACAACCTCAATTTACACCTCTTGGAACTAGAAAAAGAACAAATGAAGCCCAAACTAAGCACAAGGAAAGAAACAACAAAGATCAGAGCAGAAGTAAATAAAATAAAAATAAGAAAAACAACAGAAAAGGTAAACAAAACTAAGAGCTAGTTTTTTCAAAAAATAAAGTTGACAAACCTTTAGCTAGACAAACCAAGAAAAAAAAGACTCAAATCAAAACAGATCATCAAGAGACTACAATAAGTAATTATATGCCAACAATATGGATAACCTAAGAGCTGGTTTTCTGGGGGCAAAAAACCTTTTGGCTAGACTAAAGGAAAAAAGAGAAGACTTGTAAATAAAATCATTACAACTGATAGCACAGAAATATGAATATATGAATATCATATGAATAAAATATGAATATCATAAGTGACTATTACAAACAATTGTACATCAAGTCATATAACCTAGAAGAAATGGACAAATATCTAGAAACATACAACCTACCAAACTGAATCATGAAGAAAAAGAAAATGTGAACAGATCAATAACAAGGAGACTGAATTAGTAATCAAAAACCTCCCAACACAGAGAAGCCCAGGACCAAGTGGTTTCACTGGTAATTCTACCAAACAATTAAAGAAGAATTAATGACAATCCTTCTCAAACTCTTCCAAAAATTTTAAGAGGAGGGAACACTTCTATACTCATTTTGCAAGGCCATCACTACACTAATACCAAAGCCAGTTAAGAACACTACAGGAAAAGAAAACTATACACCAAAATACCCTTAATGCATAGAGATGCGAAAATTCTCATCAAAGTACTGGAAACCAAATTCCACAACACACGTTAAAAGGATCAAACACCATGAGCAAGTGCAACTTATTGCAGAGATGCAAGAATGGTACAACATCCAAAAATCAATCAATATGATAAACCACATTAATAAAATGAAAGATAAAAATCATCTGATCCCTCAAAAGATGCAGAAAAAGCATTTGACAAAATTCAACATCCTTTCATGATAAAACCCTCAAAAACCTGGGTATAAAAGGAACATACCACAACATAATAAAGGCCAATGCCACAAACCCACAGCTAACATCATATTAAACAGTGAAAAATTAAAAGCTTCACCTCTAAGATGAAGAACAAGACAAGGGTGCCCACTCTCACCACTCTTATTCAACGCAGTACTGGAAATCCTGGCTAGACAAATTAGACAAGAAAAATAAATAAATAAAAGGCATCTAAATCAGAAAGGAAAATGTAAAACTGTCATTATTTGCAGATGATATGATCTTATAGAAAGAAAACCCTAGAAAATCCAGCAAAAAACTGTGAGAATAAATGAATTCACTAAAGTTGCAGGATACAAAGTCAACGCACTACAATCAGTTGCACTTCTATACACTAACAATGAACTATCTGAAAAAGAAATTAAGAAAAAATACCATTTATAACTATAGCAAAAAGAATAAAATTATACTTATGAATAAATATAACCTAGAAGGAGAAAAACCTGTACACTGAAAACTATAAGATACTGATGAAAGAAACTGCAGACACAAATAAATGGGAAGATATTCTATACTCATGGATTGGAAAAATTAATTTTGTTAAAATGTTCATCCTACCCAAAGCAACCTACAGATTCAAAGCAATCCCTATCAACATTCTAATGGCCTTTTTCACAGAAATAGAACAGTCTTAAAATTTGTATGGAACTACTAAAGACCCCAAATAGCCAAAGCAATCTTGAGAAAGAAAAACAAAGCCAGAGGAATCACACTTCATGATTTCAAACTACATTACAAAACCATAGTAATCAAAACAATATAGTATTGGCATAAAAACAGACACATAAATGAATGAAACAGAATAGAGAGCCAGAAATTAATCCATGCATATATAGTCAACTCCTGTATGATAAAGGCGCTAAGAATACACAATGGGAAAAGGAGAGTCTTTTCAATAACTGATGTTGGGAAAACTTGACAGCCACATGCAAAAGAATGAAACTGTATAAATATCTTATACCATATATACAAAAATCAACACAAAATGGATTAAACACTTAAATGTATGACCTGAAACCATAAAACTCCTAGAAAAAAACATGAGAGTAAGTACCTTCACAATGATCTTGGCAATGATTTTTTGGATTAAACACCAAAACAAAGGCAACAAAAGAAAATTAAAAAGTGGGACCAAAAAGCTGCACAGCAAAGGAAACCTTCAATAAAATTAAAAGGCAACTCATGGGGCTTCCCTGGTGGCACAGTGGTTGAGAGTCCGCCTGCCGATGCAGGGGACACAGGTTTGTGCCCCAGACCGGGAAGATCCCACATGCCGCGGAGCGGCTGGGCCCGTGAGCCATGGCCGCTGAGCCTGCGCGTCCTCCGCAACGGGAGAGGCCACAACAGTGAGAGGCCCGCGTACTGAAAAAAAACAAAAAAAAAAGGCAACCCATGGAATAGGAGAAAATATTTGTAAATCATGTATCTGATAAGGGAGTTAATATCCAAAATATATAAAGAATTCATACAACTCAACCAAAAAAGCAGAACAATTTCATTAAAAAATAGGCAGAAAAACCAAACAGAGGTTTTTCCAAAGAAGACTACAAATGACCAACAGGTACATGAAAAGGAGCTCAACATCCACTAATCATCAGGGAAATGTGTATCAAAACCACAGTGAGGTATAATCTCACACATGTGAGAAAGACTATTATCAAAAGATAAGAAAGAAGTGTTGGCAAGGATGTGGAGTGCTGTGGGAATGTAAATTACTGCAGCCACTATGGAAAACAGTATGAAGGTTCCTCAAAAAATTAAAAATAGAACTAATATACGATCCAGCAATTCCACTTCTTAGTATGTATCCTTAGGAAACAAAAGCACTCTCTCAAAAAGATATACACACCCCCATGTTCACTGCAGCATTATTTGCAACAGCCAAGACATGGAAACAAGATAAGTGTCCGTCAATAGATGAATGGATAAAGAAAATGTGACACTGACACACACACAAACACACACACACACACACACACACACACACACACACACACACGATGGAATATTATTCAGTCATAAAAAAAGAAATCCTGCCATTTGTGACAACATGAATGAACCTTGGACAAAGACAAATACTGTACAATCTCACTTATATGTGGAATCTAAATTTAAAAACAGACAAACACACACCTAGATACAGACAACAGATTGGTGGCTGCCAGAGCCAGGGGCATGAAATGACTGAAGGTGGTAAAAAGGTGCAAGTTTCCAGTTGTAAGAGAAATAAGTCCTGGGGATGTAAGGTACAGCATGATGACTATGGATGACAACAGTGTACTATATATTTGAAAGTTGATAAGATAGTAGATCTTAAAAGTTCTCATCAAGAGAAAGAAAACTGGGACTTCCCTGTTGGTCCAGTGGTTAAGACTCTGCGCTCCCAGTGCAGGGGGGCTGGGTTCAAGCCCTGGTCAGGGAACTAGATCCCGCATGCCACAACTAAGAGCCAGTGCAGCCAAATAAATAAATATTTTAAAAAAGAGAAAAAAAACTGTAACTATGTGCGGTGATGGATGTTAACTAAACTTACTGTGTTACTCATTTTGCAATATATACATGTATGAGATTATCTTGTACACCTAAAACTAATACAATATTCTGTCAGTAACATATCAATAAACTAGTTTTTAAAAGCAAATTGATAAACAATTGGGAAAGCAATTTGGTACTAATCAGAATAGCCATAGAATGAATTCAATCTTTACTGACAATCTTCTCACCCATGATAACTATAATTAACAAAACAACTCATTATGGTATTATTTAAGTGGGTAAAAATTTTGAAATAAAAAACTATATAAAATTATTAACCTACAGCATTCCTTTACAGAATATATTATACAGTAATTACTCCATTTTCAAAACTACTTAACATAGAAATTTTTAAAATTTTATTGAAGTACAGTTGATTTACAATGTTGTTAATTTCTGTTGTACACCAAAGTGATTCAGTTATATGTATATATATTCTTTTTCATGTTCTTTTCCATCATGGCTTATCACAGGATATTGAATATAGTTCCCTGTGCTATTCAGTAGGATCTTGTTGTTATCCATCCTATATACAATAATTTGCATCTGCTAATCCCAAACTCCCAATTCTTCCCTCCCCCACCCTCACTTAGAAATGTTTACATTTATAAAAGTATTAAAAAGTCAGACACCAAGAATAAATCAAAGATCCCTGTACAATACAATATGAAGTACATATCAAGTGACCTCAGGAAGATTGCAGAGTAGGAAACACCTACCATGTTCTCACCTAGACAACAACTGCACTGGCAGAATCTGTATGATGTAACTACTTTGGAATTCTGGAGTCTACGGAAGGCTTACAACTTCCAGTCAAAAGGTTCAACAGTAAATTGCAGTTAATTTTGGTCAATTTAGGCAATTTGGATGGTAGCAGTTACCTATGCCCAGCTTGGAGGCAAGCAGCAATGCCCAAGTTCCTAGAACAGTTTGCAAAGGCTTACAATTACCAACATGAGCAATAAGGACCTCATCCTCCAAATATTGGGAAACTGTATTCTGATCACTGATTGCTATCTCTGATCGTGGATAAGCAGACATAGAGACAGGCAGCCATTGCCACAACAACCACTACCATTGTTGCAACAATCTCCCCATCCAGCTAAAACAACTTCCAAGAGATTTAAAGAACTAGCACCTATTTTATTTCCTCACTCCATTTTTCCCATTTTCTCCTTATGGGAACCAAACATTTAAGGACTAGGACATTAAAACGTAATCACATGTACAAGGAAATTTAGAATGCCATAGACATAACCGGGGAAAGACACAGGTTCAGAAAAAACCTGAAAAGACCTTTTGTTTACATATCAGGCTGATCCCTGGAAGAGGGACATGTTACAACAATTTAAAAAACTAACAAAGGGAAAAAATCCAGCAAACGCTAGGGAAGGGAGAGAATCTGATTTTCAGACTTGGCATCTTGTAAGATCCAAATGTCAAATTTTCAACAACAACAAAAATTCATAAGACATACAAAGAAACAGGAAAGTATGGCCAATTCAACAGAAAAAAAAATTAATCAACAGAACCTGTCCCTGAAAAGATCCAGTTGGCAGATTCAGTAGACAAAGACATTAAAACGACTATCTTAAAGATCCTCAGCGACTTCCCTGGTGGTACAGTAGTTAAGACTCCGTGCTTCCAAAGCAGGGGATGCAGGTTTGATCCCTGGTCGGTAGGGGAACAAAAATCCCACATGCTACGTGATGCGGAGAAATTTTAAAAAAAGAAAAAAAAATATCTTGGACAAAAGTCAAGAAAATGACCTATGATAAAATGAAAATATCAATAAAAGACAAAATACACAAATGAACCAAAAGGAAATTCTCGAGCTAAAAAAGTATAATAACTGAAATGAAAATTTATTAGAGAGATTCAAAAGCAGATTTGAGCAGGGAGAAGAAACAAGAAGAAACGGTCACTGAACCTGAAAATATGATCATGGAAATGACCAAATCTGAGGAACAGAAAGAAGAAAAAAAATTTTTTTAATAAATTTATTTATTTTTGGCTGTGTTGGATCTTCATTGCTGCGCACAGGCTTTCTCTAGTTGCGGCAAGCAGGGGCTACTCTTCGTTGCGGCGCCCAGGCTTCTTTTTGCAGTGGCTTCTCTTTGTTACAGAGCATGGGCTCCAGAGCGCAGGCTCAATAGTTGTAGCCCATGGGCTTAGTTACTCCACGGAATGTGGGATGTTCCCGGACAAGGGCTCGAACCCATGCCCCCTGCATTGGCAGGCAGATTCTTAACCGCTGCGCCACCAGGGAAGGCCCAGAAAGAAGAAATATTTAAGAAAAGTAAACAGAGCCTAAGGGACCTATAGGACACCAAAAAATGGACTAATATACACATTGTTGGAGTCTCAGAGGAGAAGAGAAAGGGGCAAAGATATTATTGGAATAAATATCACCAAAGAATCCAAATTTGATGGAAAAAATGAATATAAATACCCAAAAAGCTCAAGGAACTACATGTAGAGTAAACTGAATGAGATCTACACCAAGAAATGTTATAATCAAATTGTCCAAAGATAAAGGCAAAGAGAGAATCTTGAAAGCACCAAGCAAAATGTGACTCATCACACACAAAAGATCCTCTATAAGATTATGAGCAGATTTCTTATTAATAACCATGCTGGCCAGAAGGCACTGAATTGGTATATTCAAAGGACTAAAGGAAAAAACTGTCAACAGGAAATCCTATATCTGGCCAAACTGTCCTTCAAAAATTAGGACAAAATTAAGATATTCTAAGACAATCAAAAGCTGAGGGCGGGGGCTTCCCTGGTGGTGCAGTGGTTGAGAGTCCGCCTGCCGATGCAGGGGACATGGGTTCGTGCCCCGGTCCAGGAAGATCCCACATGCCACGGAGCGGCTGGGCCCGTGAGCCATGGACGCTGAGCCTGCGCGTCTGGAGCCTGTGGTCTGCAACGGGAGAGGCCACAACAGTGAGAGGCCCGCATACCGCAAAAAAAAAAAAAAAAGAAAACGCTGAGGGCGTTCATTACCACTATAAGAAAAAACAGCCCTATAAGAAAAACTAAAGAGAGTCTTTGTGTTGAAATGACAGGACATTAGACAGTAATTCAAAGCCGTATGAAGAAATAAAGATAACTGGTAAAAGTAAATCCATAGACAATTATAAAATCAGGTATTGTAACTCTGGTTTGTAACTTGCCTGTTTACTTTCTACATGATTTAAGCCAGGGGTCCCCAATCCCCGGGTCATGGACTGCTATTGGTCCACACAGCCTGTTATGAACTAGGCTGCACAGCAGGAGGTGAGCAGCCAGTAGGCAAGTGAAGCTTCATCTGCCACTACCCATCACTCCCCATCGCTCGCATTACCGCCTGAACCATCACTCACATTACTGCCTGAACCACCCCCCCGACCCCCGTCCATGGAAAAACTGTCTTCCACGAAACTGGTCCCTGGTGCCAAAAATGTTGGGGACCACTGACTTATGAAACTAATGTATTTTTTAAATTACTAGACTATGCTTTTGAACAAACAATTCATAAAGATATCATTTTATGACATCAGTAATTGAAAGGATGTGAGGACAGAGCTATAGAGGAGCACAGTTCTGAATGTTATTGAAATTAAGCTGGCATAAATTCAAATTGGCATGTTATAACTTTAGAATGTTAAATGTAACCCTCATGATAACCACAAAGAAATCAGCTATAGAATACAGACAAAAGGAAATGAGAATGAAATCAAAAAGCTTCACTACGAAAAAACAAGTAAACATAGAGAAAGACAGTAATGTAGGAAATAAAGGGCAAAAAAGCTATAAGGCGTATAGAAAACAAATATTAAAATCACAGAAAGTCCTTCCTTATCAATAACTGCTTTAATTGTAATTAATTCAACCCCAAACAAAAGATAAAGACTGGCAGAATGGATTAAAAATATATGATCCAAGACTTCCTTGGCAGTCCAGTGGTTAAGACTCTGCACTTCCACCGCAGGGGGTGCAGGTAGTCGGGGAACTAAGATCCCGCATGCTGTATGGCATGGCAAAAAAAAAAAAAGATCCAACTATAGGCTGTCTACAAGAGACTCACTTTAGATGCAAAGATACAAATAGGTTGAAAGCGAAAATATGAAAACAGATATTCTATGCAAATACTAGCCAAAAGAGAGCAAGGGTGGCTATACTAATATCAGACAAAATAGACCTTAAATCAGAAGTTCACAGGAGAGAAAGAAGGACATTATATATTAGTACAAGGTTCAATACAACAGGTGATTTAACAATTGTAAATACTTACACATCTAATATTATCAAAATATATTAAGGAAAAAATTGATAGAACAGAAGGGAGAAACAGACATTTTCACAGTAATAGTTGAAGACTTCAATACCCCACTCTCAACAGGAACAAAACAACCTGACAGAAGATATGTAAGGAATTAGAAGACTTAAACAAATAAAATAAACCTACGAGACCTAACCATCATATACAGAATACTCTACCCAACAAGAGAATATGTATTCTTCTCAAGTGTACAAAGGACATTCTCCATGATAGCTGTATTTTAAGACAAAAAACTACATCTCAACAGATTTAGAAAGATAAATATCATACAAGGCATCTTCCCTGACCACACAGGATGAAGTTAGAAATCAGTAACAGAAGGAGAACTGGAATACTCACATCTTTGGAAATTAAACAACACACTCTGAAGCAAGCAATGGGTGTAAGAAGATATCACAAGGAAATAGAAAATGCTGAGGGATAAATGAAAATGAAAGGACAACATATCAAAACACATGGGATGAAGCAAAAGCAGTGCTAAAGGAGAAATATACAGCTATAGATGTTTACACCAAAAAAGAAATATCTCATATCAACAGCCTAACTTTACAACTTAAGGAACTAGAAAAAGAACAAACTAAATTCAAAGGTAGTGGAAGTAATAAAATAATAAAGATAAGAGCAGAGATAAAAAGAGAATGGGAGAAAAAAAAGAGAAAAATCAACAAAACCAAAAGTTCGTTCTTCAGAAAGATCAATAAAATCAACAGACCTTTAGCTAGATGGACTAAGAAAACGAAGAGAAGATTCAAATTAATAAAATCAGAAATGAAAATTAAAACATTACAACCAGCCCGACAGAAATAAAAAGGATTAGAAGAGAGTACGATGAACAACTATATGAATTGGATAATGTAGATGAAATTAACAAATTCCTACTGACACAAAACCTATTAAATCACAATAGAAAATCTGAATAGACCCATAACTAGTAAGAACATTGAGTCAGTAACCAAAAACTTCCCAATAAAGGAAAGCCCTGGAACTGACAGCCTCAAATGGTGAATTCTACCAAACTTTTAAAGAACAACTAACAGATAATCTTTTCAAACTCTTCCAAAAAACTGAAGATGATGGAATACATCCTCATTCTGTGAGGTCAAGCATTGATTGCCCTGATAGCAAATCAATTCAAAGACACTACAATAAAAATATAGGCCAATATCCCCAAGGAACATTGATGCAAAAATCCTCAATAAAATACCTCAAATGGCTCATATGGTTATATACCTTAACTACATGGATTTACTCACAGGATGCAAGGATGGTTCAACATACAAAAATCTTTCAACACACCACATTAACAGAATAAAAGTGTAAAACCACATGGTCATGTCAATTAATGCAGAAAAAGCACTCCACAAAATTCAATAACTTTTGCTAATAACTAAAAAATAAAATTCGACAATCTAGGAATAGAAACAAACTACTCACCTCAACATAGTAAAAACCATATATTAAAAATGCACAGGAAACATCAAACTCAACGATGAAAGATTGACAGCTTTTCTTCTAGGATCAGGAATAATGCAAGGATGCCCACTTTTACCACTTCTAGTCAACACAGTACTAGAAGTTCTAGCCAGAGCACTTATACAAGAAAAAGAAATATAAAAGCATCAAAACTGGAAAGAAATAATCTGTGTTTGCAGATGATATGATCTTACATGTAGGAAACTCTAAAGATTACACACACACATACACAAAAACAAAACTGTTAGAATTAATAAACAACAACAAAAAAAGGAAACTAAGAGAACAACCTATTTACAATCGCTTCAAGAAGAGAACAAGAAACTTAGCACTTAACCAAGGAGACAAAAGACGTGTACAATGAAAACTATAAAACGTGGCTGAAAGAAATTAAATAAGACATTAATAAATGGAAACACATCCCATGTTCACGGATTGGAAGGCTTAATATTGTTAAGATGTCAATACTACCTAAAGCAATCTACACACTGAATTCAATCTTATCAAAACTGCAGTAGCATTTCTTGCAGAAATATAAAAACTTATCCTAAAACGCATACATGACCTTAAGGAAACCGGAAGAGCCAAAAACGATCTTCAACAAATTTGGAGGTCTCATACTCCCTGATTTCAAAAATTACTACAAAGCTATAATAATCAAAACACCATGGAACTGGCATAAAGACAGATATAGAGATCAATGTAATAGAACAACACCCAGAAATAAACCCTCGCATATATGGCAGATGATTTTCACATGGCTGCCAAGACCATTCAGTGGGGAAAGGACAGCCTTTTCAACAAAGCATGTGGAGAAACAGAATATCCACATGCAAAAAGAATGAAGATGGACCCTCACCTAACACCCTACACAAAAGTTAACTCAAAATGCATCAAAGGCCTAAATGCATAAGCTGAAACTATAAAACTCTAGGCATAGGGGGAAATGTTCATGACACTGGATTTGGCAAAAATTTCTTGTATATGACACCAAAGCATGGGCAAAAAATGGAAACATAGATATATTGGACTTTATCAAAACTGAAACTTCTGTACATCAAGTGGCAGTATCAGTAGAATAAAAGTCAACCCACAAAATGGAAGAAAATATTTGCAAATCATATTTCTGATAATATATTAATATTCAGAATATAGAGAGAACTCCTAAAACTCAAAAATAAAAAACAGAAGACGGCATACTAGGATGATGGGGAATTCACATCTCCGCACAACTAGGACACTTACCAGGCACTGGTGGGGGACCATGGACACCAAAAAGGACAGAAGGAACCCCCAGCAAGTGGTTGTTTCAATTATACTTTTATTTTTCCTAATATATTTTTTATCTTTCTAATTTTATTTTGTTTTTTATTCTTTGATACTGTACTGCTCCTCTTTTTTTTTTTTTTTTTTTTTTTTTTTTTTTTTTTTTACCGTGCCACAAAGCTTGCGGGATCTTGGTTCCCATTCCGGATGTCGGGCCCAAGCTACTGTGGTGGGAGCTCCGAGTCCAAACTGCTGGACTAAGAGAGAACCTCAGACCCCAGTGACTATTAATCGGAGTGACGCCTCCCAGAGGTCCTCATCTCAGCACCATGACCCAGCTCTATCCAACTGGCTGCAAACTTCAGTGCTGTAAGTCTCAGGCGAAACAACCAGTAAGACAGGAATACAGCACCACCCAGGAAAAAAAAAAAAAAAGAAACAACAAAAACACATGTTACAGATGAAGAAGCAAGGTAAAAATGTAAAAGACCAAGTAAATGAAGACGAGATACATAACCTACCTGAAAAAGAATTCAGAGTAATGATAGAAAAGATGATCCAAATTCTCGGAAACAGATGGAGAAAATACAAGAGACATTTAACAAGGATCTAGAAGAACTAATGAGCAAATAAACAGTGAGGAACAACATAATTACTGAAATTAAAAATACTCTAGAAGGAAGCAATGGCAGAATAACTGAGGCAGAAAAAACAGATAAGCGAGCTGGAAGATAAAATAGTGGAAATAACTGCCAGGGAGCAGAAAAAAGAAAGAACACAATTGAGGACAGTCTCGGAGACCACTGGGGCATCATTAAATGCATCAACATTCGAATTATACAGGTCCCAGAAGAGGAAGAGAAAAAGAAAGGATATGAGGAAATATTTGAAAAGATTATAGTTGAAAACTTCCCTAACATGGGAAAGGAAATACTCATTCAACTCCAGGAAGCAGAGTCCCATGCAGGATAAATCCAAGCAGAAATAAACCAAGACACATATTAATCAAACTATCAAAAATTAAATACAGGGCTTCCCTGATGGCACAATGGTTAAGAGTCAGCCTGCCGATGCAGGGGACGTGGGTTCGTGCCCCAGTCCAGAAAAATCTCACATGCCGTGAAGCGGCTGGGCCTGTGAGCCATGGGCACTAAGCCTGTGTGTCCAGAGCATGTGCTCCACAACAGGAGAGTCCACAACAGTGAGAGGCCCGTGTTACGCAAAACAAAAAAAATTTTTAAATAAATACAAACAAAAAATATTAAAAGCAGCAAGGGAAAAGCAACAAGTAGCATATAAGGGAATGCCCATAAGGTTAACAGCTGATCTTTCAGCAGAAACTCTGCAAACCAGAAGGGAGTGGGCAGGACATATTTAACTGATAAACGGGAAAACCCTGCAACCAAGACTACTCTATCCACCAAGGATCTCATTCAGATTCGACAGAGAAATTAAAACTTTTACAGACAAGCAAAATCTAAGAGAATTCAGCACCACCAAACCAGCTTTACAAAAATGCTAAAGCAAATTCTCTGGGCAGGAAACACAAAAGAATGAAAAAACCTACAAAAACAAACCATAAACAATTAGGAAAATGGTAATAGGAAAATACATATCGATAACTACCTTAAATGTAAATGGATTAAATGCTCCAACCAAAAGACCCAGGCTGACTGAATAGATACAAAAACAAGACCTGTATACACACTGTCCACAACAGACCCACTTCAGACCTAGGGACACGTACAGAATGAAAGGGAGGGGATGGAAAAAGATATTCCATGCGAATGGAAATCAACAGGAAGCTGAAGCAGCAATTCTCATATCAGACAAAACAGAATGCAAAATAAAGACTATTACAAGAGACAAAGAAGGACACTATATACTGATCAAGCGATCGAACTAGGAAGAAGACATAACAATTGTAAATATATATGCACCCAACATAGGAGCACCTCAGTACATAAGGCAAATGCTAACAGCCATAAAAGGGGAAACTGACAGTAACACAATAATAGCAGGGGACTTTAAAACAACTTTCACCAATGGACAGATCACCCAAAATGCAAATAAATAAGGAAATACAAGGTTTAAATGATACATTAAACAAGATGGACTTAACTGATACTTACAGGACATTCCATCCCAAAACAACAGAATACACTTTCTTCTCAAGTGCTCATGGAATATTCTCCAGGATAGACCATATCGTGAGTCACAAATCAAGCCTTGGTAAATTTAAGAAGATTGAAATCATATCAAGTATCTTTTCAGACCATAACACTGTGAGACTAGGTATCGATTACAGCACAGAAGCTGTAAAAAATACAAACACATGGAGGCTAGACAATATGCTACTAAATAACCAAGAGATCATTGAAGAAATCAAAGAGGAAATCAAAAAATACCTAGAAATAAATGACAATGAAAACATGACCACCCAAAACCTATGTGAGGCAGCAAAAGCAGTTCTAAGAGGGAAGTTTATAGCAATACAATCTTACCTCAAGAAACAAGAAACATCTCAAATAAACAATCTAACCTTACGCCTAAAGCAATTAGAGAAAGAAGAACAAAAAACCCCCAAAGTTAGCAGAAGGAAAGAAATCATAAAGATCAGATCAGAAATAAATGAAAAAGAAATGAAGGAAATGATAGCAAACATCAATAAAACTAAAAGCTGGTTCTTTCAAAAGATAAACAAAATTGATAAACCATTAGCCAGACTCATCAAGAAAAAAAGGGAGAAGACTCAAAAGAATTAGAAATGAAAAAGGGAAGTAACAACTGACACTGCAGAAACACAAAGGATCAAGAGAGATTACTACAAGCAACTATATGCCAATAAAACGGACAACCTAGAAGAAATGCACAAATTCTTAGAAAAGCACTACCTTCCGAGACTGAACCAGGAAGAAATAGAAAATATAAACAGACCAATCACAAGCACTGAATTTGAAAGTAAGATTAAAAATCTTCCAAAAAACAAAAGCCCAGGACCAGATGGCTTCACAGGTGAATTCTATCAAACATTTAGAGAAGAGTTAACACCTATACTTCTAAAACTCTTCCAAAACATAGCAGAAGGAGGAACACTCCCGAACTCATTCTACGAGGACAGCATCATCCTGATACCAAAGCCAGACAAAGGCGTCACAAAAAAAGAAAACTACAGGCCAATATCACTGATGAACATAGATGCAAAAATCCTCAACAATATCCTAGCAAACAGAATCCAAAAGCACATTAAAAGGATCATATACCATGATCAAGTGGAGTTTATGCAAGGATTCTTAAATATATGCAAATCAGTCCATGTGATACACCATATTAACAAATTGAAGGATAAAAACCATATGATTATCTCAATACATGCAGAAAAAGCTTTCCACAAAATTCAACACCAATTTATGATAAAAACTCTCCAGAGAGCAGACACAGAGGGAACCTACCTCAACATAATAAAGGCCATATCTGACAAACCCACAGCCAACATCATTCTCAATTGTGAAAAACTGAAAACACTTCCTCTAAGATCAGGAACAAGACAAGGTTGCCCACTCTCACCACTACTATTCAACACAGTTTTGGTAGTTATAGCCACAGCAATCAGAGAAGAAAAAGAAATAAAAGGAATCCAAATTGGAAAAGAAGAAGTAAAACTGTCACTGTTTGCAGATGACATGATACTATACATAGAGAATCCTAAAGATGTTACCGAAAACTACTAGAGCTAATCAATGAATTTGGTAGAGTAGCAGGATACAAAATTAATACGCAGTAATCTCTTATATTCCTACACACTAATGACGAAGAATCTGAAAGAGAAATTAAAGGAACACTCCCATTTACCATTGCAACAAAGGGTAAAATATCTAGGAATAAACCTACCTAAGGAGAGAAAAGACCTATATGCCAAAAACTATGACACTGATGAAAGAAATTAGAGATGATACAAACGGATGGAGAGATATATACCATGCTCTTGGAGTGAAAGAATCAACATTGTGAAAATGACTATACTACCCAAAGCAATCTACAGATTCAATGCAATCCCTATCAAGTTACCAATGGCATTTTTCACAGAACTAGAACAGAAAACTGCACAATTTGTATGGAAACACAAAAGACCCCTAAAAGCCAAAGCAATCTTGAGAAAGAAAAACGGAGCCGGAGGAATCAGGCTCCCTGGCTTCAGACTATACTACAAAGCTACAGTAATCAAGACAGGATGGTACTGGCACAGAAACAGAAATATACATCAGTGGGACAGGATAGAAAGCCCAGAGATAAACCCATGCACATATGGTCACCTTATCTTTGATAAAGGAAGCAAGAATATACAATGAAGAAAAGACAGCCTCTTAAATAAGTGGTGCTGGGAAAACTGGATGGCTACATGTAAACGAATGAAATTAGAAAACTCCCTAACACCATACACAAAAATAAACTCAAAATGGATTAAAGACCTAAATGTAATGCCGGACACTATCAAACTCTTAGAGGAAAACATAGGCAGAACACTCTATGACATAAATCACAGCAAGATCCTTTTTGACCCACCTTCCAGAGAAATGGAAATAAAAACAAAAATATACAAATGGGACCTAATGAAACTTAAAAGCTTTTGCACAGGAAAGGAAACCATAAACAAGACGAAAAGACAACCCTCATAATGGGAGAAAATATTTGCAAACGAAGCAACTGACAAAGGATTAACCTCTAAAATATACAAGCAGCTCATGCAGCTCAATATCAAAAAAACAAACAACCCAATCCAAAACTGGGCAGAAGACCTAAATAGACATTACTCCAAAGATATACAAATTGCCAAGACACACATGAAAAGATGCTCAACATCACTAGTTATTAGAGAAATGAAAATCAAAACTACAATGAGGTATCACCTCACACCGGTCAGAATGGCCACCATCAAAAAATCTAGAAACAATAAATGCTGGAGAGGGTGTGGAGAAAAGGGAACCCTCTTGCACTGTAGAGGGGAATGTAAATTGATACAGCACTATGGAGAACAGTATGGAGGTTCCTTAAAAAACTAAAAGTAGGACTACCATATGACCCAGCAATCCCACTACTGGGCATATACCCTGAGAAAACCATAATTCAAAAAGAGTCATCATGTACCACAATGTTCACTGAAGCTCTATTTACAATAGCCACGACATGGAAGCAACCTAGGTGTCCACTGACAGATGAATGGATAAAGAAGATGTGGCACATATATACAATGGAATATTACTCAGCCATAAAAAGAAACGAAATTGAGTTATTTGTAGTGAGGCAGATGGACCTAGAGTCTGTCATACAGAGTGAAGTAAGTCAGAAAGAGAAAAGCGAATACCATGTGCTAACACGTATATATGGAATCTAAAAAAAAAAATAAAAGTTCTGACGAACCTAGGGGCCGGACATGAATAAAGACACAGACGTAGAGAATGGACTTGAGAACAAGGGGAGCGGGAAGGGTCACCTGGGACGAAGTGAGAGAGTAACACTGACATATATACACTACCAAATGTAAAACAGATAGCTAGTGAGAAGCAGCAGCATAGCACAGGGAGATCAGCTTGTTGCTCTGCAACCACCTAGAGGGGTGGGATAGGGAGGGTGGGAAGGAGATGCAAGAGGGAGGGGATATGGGGATATATGTATGCATATAGCTGATTCACTTTGTTATACAGCAGAAACTAACACAACATTGTAAAGCAATTATACTCCAATAATGATGCTAAAAAATAAATAAATAAAAAACAACCTGATTCATCAATGGGCAAAGGAGCTGAACAGACAGTTCTCCAAAGAAGATACATGAATGGCCAATAAACTCATGAAAAAGATGTTCAATATCAGTAATTACTAGGAAAAACCATGTCAAAAGCACAATGAGATATCACTTCACACCCATTAGGATGGCCATTATGCAAACACAAAAAATAACAAGTGTTACCAATGATGTGAAAAAACCAGGACCCTTGTGCACTACTGTGTCAATGTAAAATGGTACAGTTACTACAGAGAACAGTGTGGGGGTTACTCAAAAAATTAATAATAGAATTAAATGATCCAGCAATTCCACTTTCAGATATACACCCAAAATAATTGAAAGCAGAAACACAGATACTTGTACACTGATGTTCATAACAGTGTTATTATTCACAATAGCCAAAAAGTGAAAGCAACCCATGTATCCATAGACATTTATATCAGACTCCAGAAAGGCAAAAAGGAACCAAAACAATTAGAAAAGTTATCTCCAGACTGTTATTCTGGGTCTAATACCTCACTCAAAACATCACAAATTAAAACTGTAGTTCACTGACCTATTTTTATACTTGGGGTTGAGGAGGTCTTTCCAAGAATAAACCAAAACACCGGGGTCAAACACTGACAGGTTTTACAAAATAAAACTTTAAGTATCAATACTACAGAAGTTAGTATAAACAAAGTAAAATTACAAATAGGAAACCTAAAAAAATTTTTGCAACACATATAACAAAGAGTTAGTACCTTTCATAAGAGTTCTTACAAATCAGTATGAAACACCCCAATACATGCAAAGACTAAAGAAGAAACTCATGTGAGAAATACAAAATCCATCTTCACTGAAATAAGAAATGACTGAAATGAAAACAATTTATTGAAAACAATTATGTTTATTTTTGCCAACAGGTCATCAAAAAATTTCAATATCACTTAATTCTGGATAAAGTACAGGAGAATGGCACTACAAGATTTATAAGACTAAGTACACAAAGATATATATATAAATCCATTTATTGGGACTGCCCTGGTGGCGCAGTGGTTAAGAATCCACCTGCCAATGCAGGGGACACGGGTTCGATCCCTGGTCTGGGAGGATCCCACTTGCCACAGAGCAACTAAGCCTGTGAGCCACAACTACTGAGCCTGCACTCTACAGCCAGTGAGCCACAACTACTGAGCCTGTATGCCACAACTACTGAAGCCTGTGTGCCTAGAGCCCATGCTCTGCAACAAAAGAAGCCACCACTATGAGAAGCCCGTGCACCACAACGAAGAGTAGCCACCGCTCACTTCAACTAGAGAAAGCCTGCACGCAGCAACGAAGACCCAACACAGCCAAAACTAAATAAATAAAATAAATAAACTTAATGGACTTCCCTGGTGGCACAGTGGTTAAGAATCCGCCTGCCAATGCAGGGGACACAGATTCGAGCCCTGGTCTGGGAAGATCCCACATGCCGCGAGGCAACTAAGCCTATGCCCCACAACAACAGAGCCTGTGCTCTAGAGCCCATGAGCCACAACTACTGAGCCCGTGTGCTGCAACTACTGAAGCCCACGCACCTAGAGCCCGTGCTCTGCAATAAGAGAAGCCACTACAATGAGAAGCCCATGCACCGCAACAAAGAGTAGCCCCTGCTCAACACAACCAGAGAAAACCCAACACAACAGCAACGAAGACCCAATGCAGCCAAAAATAAATAAATAAATTTTAAAAATAAATTTATAAAAAAGGATAACTCCATTTATTATGGCATTGTTATACAGATAAAAAATGAAAAATATCCTAAATGTCCACCCATAAGGAAGTAAATATATGTAAAAGAAGATAAATAGATCTCTATGTATTGATGTAAAAAGTTATCAAATTAAAAGATAATAAGTGATTTTCTCATTTACTCCTCCAGCATACCTAGGTATTATTATCTTAACTTACAGATGGGCTAAACTGAGGTACAGAGAAAGAGAAGTTAAGCAAATTGCCTGAGCTTCAATTCAAGTCTGTACTAAATAAGTTAATACAGGTATGGCATTTATCACAGTGTAATATCGTAGTAAAGACTTAATAAATATTAATTAAAATTTGTTATAGGAATAGTATAAAGGTTAATAATTAAGTATCTATATGTTAAAATAATAAATTGGCATCTAGAAAAAGCAAATATGCTACTTCAAGGTGACCATTTTAATTTAAATTTCCTATTCACTTTTGGTGTTTTCTATTAATCCTTTATTTTTGGCATAAAACACAAGACTTTTTTTCCTATATAATTACATTCAGGGTGTCATTAAAGTTGGTAATAACAGCTCTGAACAATAAAGACAAGCTAAGGCTAAAGTAAGACTTTTAGCCTTCATATAACATTTTTTCATAGGTATCATCAAGGGCACAAGCATTGGGTTTTCAGAGGAAACCTCCTCAGTTTTCAGCCATAGCCCCCATTCTTCAACCCACCAACTTCTAGTTGCTACTTGACATTCTATCTTTGTAACAAAGTTGACCACATTCTCTACAATAACAGAACAGTAACAATAATGTCAGAACATCATGTTTCCTTCCGAGAAGATCTAATTTCTATTTACTCTTTCTGATTTTAAGACAGGCAAACTAGGAGGAGGTTGGTTACAAGAGTCCCCTCCTCAAGCCTATCCTGTATTCATCCTGTATTTAGTTTTAATGGGGCATATCTACTGAAGTGATGATATGGCCATACTTAAAATTTATGGGCACTCTGGATTCTCCTCAAAATGAACTCATTTTAAGGGAAGAGAGAACTAGTTTGGTTTAAGGAGTACAGTACTCTTTAAACCACATGGTAATACTAGTATGGCTGTGGCAATTGTGACTACCATTTATTGGTTACCTATCAAGTTCTAGGCATTTTACATAGGTTATCTCCTTAAATCTGCACAATAATCCTATAAGGTGTGTATAATTATCCCTGTTTTAAAGATAGAATAGGTAACTTGCCCAAGGTAAGTCAGCATGTTAGCAGTACAGCTAAAATCTGAATCCAGGCGTCTGGCTCCAAAGTCTATGCCTATTCTAAATGCAAGAATCAAAGAAAGAAAATTACCACCAAGAGAATGAATTTCCAGGGTCCATATCAAATACCACCTGGAAATTTCCTTACTATTTGGAAAGGACCTTAGGAGACCTAGAGTTCTCACTGAATAGATTTTAGAAAGAGCCAGAAATTTTAGAGTTGTTACTAGTAAACCTTAGCCCCAGGTTGGTATAAAGCCTGAAAAGTATAGATTACAATTTGATAGTTTCACAGAATCCTCACAATAGTGCTATTTTTCATAACAGCATGAATGTGCACTGATGTCATTTGAATTCCATGGGAACAGTACATAAGTGACTTTCTCTACAGAAAGTATCTTCAATAATAATTTTTTGTATGGTATTTTATTTTCATAAAGAATTCTCACAAGTGAGATTTTAAAATGATTATACAAAATTTTGTGAGGTTAGAAACATTATTCAAAATTATTTCTCTTGGGCTTCCCTGGTGGCGCAGTGGTTGAGAGTCTGCCTGCCAATGCAGGGGACAATGGGTTTGTGCCCCGGTCCGGGAAGATCCCACATGCCGCGGAGCAGCTGGGCCCATGAGCCATGGCCGCTGAGCCTGCACGTCCGGAGCCTGTGCTCCGCAACGCGAAAGGCCACAACAGTGAGAGGCCCGCGTACCACAAAAAAAAAAAAAAAAAAAAATATATATATATATATATATGTATATATATATATATATATTTCTCTTTTTACAACTAAGGAAACCAAAGATCAAGGTTAAATGACATGAACATTAACCCAAGTGCACAAAATTCAATATGTATTGAGCTAAGCACTGGATATAAATGTAAATAAGATATGATCTCTCTCCTTAAGGAGCTCATGGTCTAGTACAGGAGGCAAATATAAACACTTATAGTGCAAAATGATAAATGCATTTCTACTATCTCTGATTCTACATTAAATTTATTAGTAACTGGATAATGCCACTGGAGCTCTTTTTTTTTCAGCAAATTCAGAAAAAGTATAAAGTTAAAATTGTCACTGAGAATTTACTAAGTAGAACCTAAGTGAAACACAAAATATTTTCCAAAAGGAGAAAAATTCATAAAATTTTTAAGTTCATAAGAAATAAACAGAGTTTATAAAAACAGAATGTGTTAGAAATTAAGAAATTTGTTATAGATATTTTAAAAGGCAACCATAAATACTCTTTAATGTAATTAGGCTTACAAGAGAAATACAAACCAGAAGTTACCTTTTGGTTGGGGGTAGAGGGACAATTAAGACTGGATCAATAATTTTTCACTCAGATCAAAACTATTTATTGGACTGGTGGAAAGCAGAAAATAAAATAGAGAAGTTCACGGTAAATGAAAGTTAAAAGATCTAGTACTATTTACTAACTGACATACCCTAGCTTTTTACTGCAAATTTTTTTCTTATTTACAGCCCCCAAATGAGCCTTTGCTAAAGCTTAAAACAAAAGCAACTGCTGATTTCCATTTCTCTTATTAGTACAGTAAGCCATGTTTGTTAACGGAATTCAGCTATCTCAGGCCATTTTTTGTGAAGAATGCATTCAGTCATACATTCAGCAGATATTTAATGGCCAGGTACAGTTCTAGAATATGAGTATACAAATAGTGAATAAGAAAAGATGGAGGGGGGCTTCCCTGGTGGCACAGTGGTTGAGAGTCCGCCTGCCGATGCAGGGGACGCGGGTTCGTGCCCTGGTCCGGGAAGATCCCACATGCCGCGGAGCGGCTGGGCCCGTGAGCCACGGCCACTGAACCTGCACGTCTGGAGCCTGTGCTCCGCAACGGGAGAGGCCACAACAGTGAGAGGCCCGCGCACCGCAAAAAGAAAAAAAAAGGAAAAGATGGATGTGGATGGACGGACGGACGGACAGATGGATGGATGGATAGAGAGACAGCCAGATGGATGAATAGGACAAAGAAGGAGAAGGAATAGACAGATGTCAGGAGAATGAATTTCAATTATACCAGACAAATAAACTGAAATAGGTAACTAAATATTCATTAAGAGTCTGCCTCCATTTTCCCAAAACACAAGTAGAGTGACCGGTACTGTCTGAAACTGATTATTAGCTATGGACTGTTGGTTCCAATAGCCATTCCAGCCACCAGGGGAGAAAAGTTATACTAGCCATCAGAGCACAGCTGCCTCTCATTTAGCAGTAACATATCTGTGGGGGAAGAATAGAGGAAGGCTCATGAGAATAAGTAAAATATTTATTTTGAGTAAAGTTATCACTAAACATACCTTTCAGATAAAAAGGAGCTCTTGTGAGGATTTAGATTTTGACAAGATTCTAGGCTGCCATCAGATGATGAAGCAAGCTGCTCTGAGTGCAAGTTGTCTGTATCACCCAAACTGGCCTCAGTTACAGGTGAGGTCTTTATGTATTTTCTTCCTAACTCCGTTCCCAGGACATTCGTCAATATAACTCTGGGTATCCTGTCATATAAAATAACAAACACTGTACTGTACTGAAATTTGCAGTAAAAAAAATTCTAGGAAGTTGAATTTTCAAGCATTTTCAACTCAGTACAAGTAAGCTATTAGAATTATACCACCCTGGAAATCAGCCCATAAAAACTCAAAATGTTGGATGAACACTCTTTTTTTTGTTTCTAGAAATACTTATATCTTATAAATTGGCATAGATTGGCATGCCACTATAATGGCTTAACTGTACTTAGTGGATGCTATTGGGGTTGCTTAAAATTTTAACCAGTTTTTCTAAAAAAATGCTTTTTCTTTTCCAGTAGTTATTAAAAACACAGATACTACAAACCAATTCAATAAATCTTTATTCTTCTGCTTCAACAGAAAGGTCCTTGGTAAATAACAATACTCATAATTGGTAAATGACAAATGCTAAATCCAATAAGGAAGACATCATTCAGATTGTATCTATAGTAATGATAGAGTCCTTAAGTGAAACAGCACATATACTGATGGTAATAAATACTCTTTATATAATAGCACCAGGGAAAAGGGTCAACAAAATAAATGTTTAGTAAAGTGTAATTTTTAACACTCCAAACTTTTTTAAAGTGGTGGTTTCATATCATCCTTAAACAGAAGAGGATAGCCTAATCTTCTGGTTAGCCAGTTGTTACTATAAACAACTGATGTTCTTTTCCACACTACAATGATGCCCTCAAGGCAACTATCTGTCCTGAATTGACTGGCCCAGGCCAAATTATTGTGATTTTTTTACTTCACATTAGTGTATTTTTTAAGTTTCCTATCTCCTCTTTATCAGATGTCCCCCTTGACTGTTACCCATATGTCACTTGAAGCACTTTATTGACCTTTTGTGAGAGACAATACATAACACCTAGAAAGGGCCAGAGTACTTTTGTCTAAGTAAAAAAAATGTGAGCTTCCCTGTACTTTGTTACATCTGCTGTACTTCTCAGAGGTACTCTATTTTCACTACACAGAGGCACTGTGTTCTTTTCACTATGTTCCAGATAACGTAGAATTTCAACTCATAGAAGAACTTTAAAATAACTTAGCCTTCTCTTTATTTTAAACATGAAGAACTCAAAGCTCAGAAAAGTTAAATGGTTGCCCAAGTATAAACAACTCTTCCTGGAAGAAGGACCTGGGCCAATTGTCTTTTGGTTCTTTTAATTTTATCCCATTACACTGCATCCTCAATACTAACCTGCCACAGCATCAAGATAACTGAGCTTTTCTGTAGATACTTCAGGAAACTTTAAAAATATCCATTTCCAGCACAACCTCCACAAAAAAATGTACTGGGTTGATTAACCAGTATATGATCTAAAAACAAGGCTAGCAGTAAATATAACTCTCTGAACTCAGAGTTTGAGTGAAGGAAGAAAGCAAAGAAAGTTAGCCATTTAGTACAACCACTAACTGTGGGGAGAGGAGGACAGATATTTTTCTATCTCCCCTCATGATTTAAATCTCTAAGAATCCTATTTATTATTGTCTGCTTTGTATATTTGATGTCTGACAGAACCCTTCTTAAAATCCTCGAGTTGAAGTAGGAATGAAGACAATACAGGACCAGTAAGGAGTCTCAAGATTTCTTCTGTCTGACCTCACACTAGGAATTGCTGTGAAATAAATCACTAAAGAAAACTCAACTACAGTTCTCAATGCTTTAGGGAAAATGCAGAAATATTAGAAGAGAGAATTTTATTGGGTAAGAACTATTTTTTTCCAAATAGTTTGGCACAATTAAAATTTTACTTACTTTTAAGAGATGAGAGAATCTGATATACTAGTTGATAGCTCATTTTAAGAGCAGATGATACACTCTTTTTATGGTCCCCTATCATTACTGAATTCTAAAATGTGGCTCATAATGAAAATAATCCAAGAACCGTAGTGTTTATAAAGAGAAAATTTGGGGCACAGAGAAAGAAATACCAAAGAAATATCAGCTATAATTTAGTACCTCTGTTCAAATGCCTGACTATAGTATGTTTAAATGTGTTTTTAATGTTGAGTCCCTAAAAAAAAAAAAAGGCTGTCTTTCCAAATATGAGAGAAAGAGTCCATAGAAGATTAGTCCTATAAAAAGTACTGAAGAGAATAATCAACAACAAAAAATACAAATATCAGCAAGGAAAAGGAAAAATTGTAAAGATTAGAATTAGCTTCTGAATAATAAATGATCATTCTATTCTTTTATGGTTTGTTTTGCTGCTAGATTTTGAAGGAAGAAAAAGCAGAGCTATGAAAAAAGAATCTTAGAGGATAAATGAGAATTTTTAAGCTAAACAAATAGCTGAAAGTCTTTCCTAGAAGAGAAAAATGTCAAAATTCACCCAAAAACCACTTGAAAAGATTATATACCAAACTGCAGTAGAACCCGCATCTCTAAAGCACAAGAGCCCTAGAGGGCCTCTGAAGCTATCAGAAGGTTCAGGGAACTATCTCAGCATGTCTACCATGATACACCCTTCAATTAGAAAGCATTCTACTACTATCTGAACAAATGCCACAAGAAAAAATTTTTTTAAATAAGTAGAATATTTAAAGGTTAATAAATTAGACATCACATAAAATATGTAATAAAGTCCAATACCTACTTATTAAAAAATTAAAGGTCAGAAGAATGAAAAGCAGTATGGCACAGAGGTTAAGACCAAGGACTCTGGAGTCAAACATAAGGTTGGGTTCTGAATTCAGCACCTAGTAACTATATAACCTTAGATAAGTTACTTACCATAATTTATACCTCTTATCTTCGATCTCCTCATCTCAAAGATAGGGAGAATTATAATATCTACCTCAAAAAATTATAAAGATTAGATGAAATAACAGATGTAAAGCAGTTTAGCACAAGTCCTGGCACACAGTAAATATACAATAAATAGAAGCTCACTTTAATTTTCCTATTATTGAAGTCTTGCTCAAACTTATAAATTATCTTTTCAATTAGTGCTTGATTGTCATAATTCATCATGCTCTGCAATCTTAATGAAAATATTTTATTAGAAAAGTATATAGTTAAATAGTTAGCAATGCCTACAGTACACCTAGCTCTTCATAACACTAACCATAGCCCAAACATCTTTCATCAGCTATTCTCAACTTATGTAATTTGTGTACCTTGAAGAAACAGATAGCTCTGTATGAAAGCCTTCCAGAAAAGAAATCTACAAAGTAATAACTAAGTTCATAATACCTAAACTGTCTTTTGGTGTACAACTTATAAATTAGCACTGCCATGGAAATTCTAGGGCTAGCCAGCATTTCAAAAGATTCTGAATTTTCACAAGAAATATATAAAGGTGTAGACTTCATCTCTCATACTATCGCAATATATAAGGAAGGACGGAAAAATGTCATTTCACACAGTCCATCCAATTTTTTTCCCAAGTATGCAACTAGTATCAGTAAGTAAAACAGAATTTGTTTAACTTTACTTACTAATATTATGAAATCACACTTTAACATATAATATGTTAAACCAAAGGAGAAACAAATTTTGTAATGCAGTGAGATGAAACAGAAAGTATACCAGCCTGAGAAGTAATATCATTTATTGATTGTGTCTCTACATGGTTATTTTCTCTGGTTCTTAATTTTTTCAATCACAAATTGTGAGTTCCTCCCCCACATATTGGTAGCAAGGTAAATATAAGATTGAAATAATTTAATAAACGGGGAAAAACTTTGAAAAACTGATAAAAGCTAATAAGACATACTTGATGCTAAGAGCAAATTTTTAAAGAAATGGAACCTTTGTTGAAAGATAACAATTACATCTGGTAATAAAGCTATAAATAACAAGCAAAAAAATTACAATGCTAATTTAGTTTTTATTTTGTTGTAATTTAGATGAATGCTTTTCTAAAA
Organism: Phocoena phocoena; assembly: GCF_963924675.1. Classification (NCBI taxonomy): domain Eukaryota; kingdom Metazoa; phylum Chordata; class Mammalia; order Artiodactyla; family Phocoenidae; genus Phocoena; species Phocoena phocoena. The sequence goes on along the minus strand of NC_089222.1, from coordinate 97,392,005 downwards.
CTGTGCTATGTAACTTATTTTTTTCTTGATCAAAACATTTTCTTGGGCTTCCCTGGTGGCGCAGTGGTTGAGAGTCCGCCTGCCGATGCAGGGGACATGGGTTCATGCCCCGGTCCGGGAAGATCCCACATGCCACGGAGCGGCTAGGCCCGTGAGCCATGGCTGCTGAGCCTGCGCGTCCGGAGCCTGTGCTCCGCAACAGGAGAGGCCACAACAGTGAGAGGCCCGCGTACCGCAAAAAAAAAAAAAAAAACATTTTCTTTTTTTTTTTGTTAACAATGGTCATTTCTTTATTTAGGCTGCACCGGGTCTTTTTTAGGGTTCCTATAAATGTATTCTTATCCCAGATGATATAATTCAAAATATTACTTTCTAAATCAGTTTCTTAAGCTACAAAGAAAAAAAAAATTTAATTTTTGAATTACTTTCTTAAAGAGATCACAGATTTCCTAAGTTTGCTCTTTTCTTTTACTAAGCTATATTTTAAGTGAATATATTATCACTCAACTAAAACATTACTGGCTTAAAGAAGTCTTAAGGTTACAAGAATACCGGGGTGTCCAGAAAGTCTTACCACCACAATATCTGGAATATGTAATTTTCTAAAACTTCAAACATAAGCAAACTTAAGAAAAACATGAATAAATATAATTAAGCCATTTAGGGGAATTCCAAGAACCAGGAACTAACTTTTTTTTAACAGAATATAGTTACACTGTGTCAATATTTCTCTAATAATCTCTGGTGCCAATAGATGAAAACAGGAGAAGGATGCTTTACCGTCTCAAAAGTTTTGCACATGTCTCCCACTAGGCTCTTTCTTGCCTAATGTCCAAAGTTTATAAGGATCTGGAAATATTCTCCCAGGAAAATAGATATGAACCACATAAGGAGATAAAACCTACACTAAAATACGGTTTACTTGTTTTAAAAAATGTATGCATCCCACATACTGCTTATTTGATATTTCTAAAACTATTGACCCTTTTCTTCATTATTTAACAAGATTGATTGGTATCATGTGTTTTCTGTTTTTCTTCTCAACTTTATCCGGAAATTAAAAGGCTAAACTATCTTCATTAAAAGGCCACTTACTTAGATCACTACCTTTAGATCCTAGAACGCACATAAAATTTCTAAAAAATGCCACTTCTTTTCTGTACAGCTGAAACTAACACAACATTATAAATCAACTATACTCCAATATAAAATTTAAAAGTTTAAATTAAAAAATAAAAACAAGTAAATAAAATTTTTAAGAAGTAAAAAAATGACATTTATGGGAATGAATGAGTAATTTTGGTTTACTCAATATTTAAACTTTAAGTTAAAAACTAAAAATACGGCTTCCCTGGTGGCACAGTGGTTGAGAGTCTGCCTGCCGATGCAGGGGACATGGGTTCATGCCCCGGTCCGCGAAGTTCCCACATGCCGCGGAGCGGCTGGGCCCATGAGCCATGGCCGCTGAGCCTGCGCGTCCGGAGCCTGTGCTCCGCAACGGGAGAGGCCACAACAGTGAGAGGCCCGCGTACCGCAAAAAATAAATAAATTTTTCTCTCTTTCATCTTTCTGAAATAATGAAATCCTACCTAAGTAAAATGACAATAAGACAAACAGCATCATGTAAAAGTCTCAGTCTCCTAGTCTAGATAGCAAGCCCCACAAAGAAAACATCTAACTAAAGCTATACCCTAAACAGTTCTCCAATTTTCTTATTTGAACCTTGTGATACCTCTTCTCCTGATTGTCCCCAAAATTACAGAGCAGATAATTGGTTCTGATGGAGGAAAAGACATTTCAATCAAGGAGACTGAAGATGTAACTCTGCTGAGAAGCAATCTCTTTCTTATAGTCAGCAAACATGTATTGAGCGTTTAGTATGTGCCCAGTACTGTGCAAGGAAAAATAATAAAATGTAGGGTCCCTGCCCTCATGAAGCTTATTGTCAGGGAAGCAGAGAAACTAAAAATCACAGTATAGTGTGATGAGTGCTATGATACAGGAACAGGCTGCTTAGCAAGACAAAGAAAGGGATCAAATGCAGATGTGGCAGGTGGAATCAAAGAAGAAATGAGCTCAGTGTTAAATATAATGAGCTCAATATAAGTCAGTAAAGGGGAAAAGGAGAATTGTTCCCAAGAAAAGAGAAAAAGCATGAGCTCAGAGGAATAAAACAGCATTATACATTCAGTGAACTACCAGTAGTTTCCTAAATCTAAAGCACAGCATAAATATGGAAGAGTGGACATACACAAAGCTAGAGATAGTCAAAGGTGAAATCATCATGGACCTTGTATGCCAAGGTAAGGAATTTGAACTTTATCCTAAACTTTATGTGGAGCCACAGAAAGATGTTAAACTGGAGAGTGACAAGTAACATCTGCCTTTTAGAATGAATACTTCAGCAACAATACAGAGAAATAACCTAGAAGAAAAAGACTATGCTCAGGAAGCCCAATCAAATTACGATCCTAATAATAAAGGCACAAAGTTATCAGGGCCTGAACTGAGGCAGTGGCAATAAAGATGAAGAAAAGATCATTTCAAGACAGATTTAGGAGGTACAAATAACTAGACATGATAAATGATTGGATACAAAGGATAAGGAAAAAAGAGGAGCCAGGACAGTTTCCAAGTTCTAATTTGAAGAACTAAGTGTAAAGAGGAGTCATATATTCAGACAGGGAGGAGATACAGAGATAGGAACAAGTCTGAGAACAAAGACGATGCATCCACTTTGGAACAAGTTAAATTTAGGACACCTAGAGCTGAGGGAAAAAGTCTGGACTAACTAGTAGTTCATCCCAGTAAGTGAACAGAACAACACACACACAGTAAAAACCAAATTAGAATCTTATTGGGACTCTTCACATTATATTTAAATTTCATGGACACATAATCTAGCTGCTAACAACTTGTGAGAAAAACTATTCCAAGAGAATGAAACATTACACTTTTCCAATCATGCTGATCTAATTGAAAAAAGGACAGATATGGGATGAGGGGACAGATGTCACTTGGAAGAGAGCTAAAGCTTCTTTTCAAGAGAATCAAAGGGATTGGAAGGGTCATTCCTTTAGCCCCCTTTATTTAGATCTAGCAGCACAGTAAGGGAATAGCTCACCTGTACTAAGGAAGAAAAACACCGGACTCCAGGACAATGAGAGCAAACTGCTTCATAAATTACTGAAGCTAAGTTGTTTGACTCTAAGATTTTGGGTGCTTTAGAAAGTTAAATTTACATCAGATATGATCTAGTATGGAAATTCCTGTTACATAGCTTTTTATGTTTTTGCCTTTTTTAAAAGAAGTATCCTTGGTGAAAAGGGAACCCTCCTCTGCACTGTTGGTGGCAATGTAAATTGATACAACCACTATGGAGAACAGTATGGAGGTTCCTTAAAAAGCTAAAAATAGAACTACCATATGACGCAGCAATCCCACTACTGAGCATTTACCCTGAGAAAACCATAATTCAAAAAGACACGTGCACCCCAATGTTCACTGCAGCACTATTTACAATAGCCAGGACATGAAAGCAACCTAAATGTCCATCGATAGATGAATGGATAAAGAAGATTTGGCACATATATACAATGGAATATCACTCAGCCATAAAAAGAAATGAAGTTGAGTTATTTGTAGTGAGGTGGATGGACCTAGAGTCTGTCATACAGAGTGAAGTAAGTCAGAAAGAGAAAAACAAATACCATATGCTAATGCATATATATGGAGTCCAAAAATAAATGGTACTAATGAACCTAGTGTCAGGACAGGAATAAAGAAGTAGACATAGAGAATGGTCTTGAGGACACGGGGAAAGGGAAGGGTAAGCTGGGACGAAGTGAGAGAAGCATCAACATATACACACTACCAAATGTAAAATAGATAGCTAGTGTGAAGCAGCCACACAACACAGGGAGATCAGCTCGGTGCTTTGTGACCACCTAGAGGGGTGGGATAGGGAGGGTAGGAGGGAGACGCAAGAGGGAGGGCATATGGGGATCTATGTATGCATATGGCTGATTCACTTTGTTGTACAACAGAAACTAACACAGATTGTGAAGCAATTACACTCCAATAAAGATGTATTAAAAAAAAGTGTCCTTTTTAAAAATACAATTAATGCATAATACTATGTTCAGATGTTTTGACAGAGTTCTTTAATATTTAAAATAATTGTGCTGAAAGTTAACAGGTTTTCACTGGATCTTGGCTTAAAGCACTTACAAATCGTTATCAGATTACAGACCAAATAACCAAAGCACCATCTAGCTAATGACAGGATATTCTAATTGAAAGCAAAATACCTCCCCTAAAAAATACTCATTTAAGGGTTAAAACCGTAAGTGGAAATACATTAAAAATATTATTAATATGTTACAGATGACAAATTCCCAGAGCTAATTCCTAATTTTTAGCCCCAAACTTCATATATAATTCTTTTAAAAAATATAGAACAAAAACATGTTAGTTTTCAAAATTAAACCACATATTTATTATCAAAAATCTGGGAGTAATATTTCAAAATTATCTCCTTTTTAAAAAAAAATGCATGTAAAATACAAGGAAGCTCACAAAGTCAAAAGTAGTAAGGACCCAGGTTAAATAATATTTAAAAGGCATGTTAAAGATGCAGAAAATTAAAAAGATCTACATATAGACAGATATACATACCTGTTTTATTTTCTGCATCTTTAACACATCTTTCAAAAAATATTTAATCTAGGTCCTTACCCATCTATATATATCTAGTTCTTCATTTTATATCATATGTGAATCTCTAAAAATATGTACATGTGAATCAAATTATTAAGCTAAATGCACTAATACTTGTTTTTAAAAATAATTCTATGTCAATCTAATGAAATGAAGAATCATTAACTTTGTAAATTAAATTGTCAACTTTAAGATTTGAGGGAGTCACACCTGTATATGCAGATTTTCTTAAAGATCATTTCCAACAATCTTATTTTGAAGACTATTGGACTTAAATTATTTCAACTGCGGTAAGTTGAACAAAATCAATACTGAACAACATACCTTTCAGATAAATTAAGGCTTTGGTGAAGAGGTTCTAATTTTTGACATGTCTCTAGGCTGTCAACAGATGTCGAAGGCAATGAGTCTGATTGCACCTTGCTGGCATCACATAAATTAGCATCATTTTTAGGTAGGGTCTTTCTGAATTTTCGTCCTAAATCCGTCCATAGGACATTCGTCAACATAACTTTGAGTTGCCTGTTACACATATAAATAATTAATACATACAGTACTAAACATTATATAATACATGAATTCATCACAAATTATAACAAATGAAAACTTCCAGGAATTCTAAATTCAGTTCTTCAAGAAATTAACCAGAGTAGTAAATATCATAAGTAAAAAATATGCCTAATCATTCTCAAATATACATGAAAAACTAAAGCACATGTCACTTAAATTGGGACTTTCTTCAGAATTCTATCTAGTATACTACATCTGTGGTCACACACACGTACAGCTGTTGGATTGCTGGTAACTAATCTGTGCTTGGTCACACTACAAGTGGAACAACAACACACATCTGCACATCATGTCACAGAGGCAACCGCTTTCTGCACTAAAAATGTATTTTTGTTTTAGTATTTGATTTGGAAAACATAATTAAAACTAAGGATAACAGTACAATATCTACAATCTTAACCCTACATAGTCTTAAGATACATTTAATTTTACCTTATTTCTAAAAATATGTCAACTTAAAAAACTTACTGTACCTACACCAATTTCAAAAGTAAAACTGATAAATCCAAACACTTCCAGCTCTGCCTCATTACATTTTGCCCATTACTCATTCAACATATCTATGTGCTGATAATACCTGAAGAACTGTGTTCAGTTCTAGAACCATGAAATATAGTTTCTTCAGGACTGTGAACAGGCTACCAAGTAGATGTGAGACAATGTCAAATGAGGAATGGCTGGAAGAATTGGAAATGTGTGATCACAAGAGTGTCTATTCTATTCCCTAGTACCAGTTTTAGGCACTGTTTGTTTAACAAATGTTAATAATATTAAGAAACAGAAAGCAAAATGTTCATGTATTTTTAATACAAAACAGAGCTCAAAGAAATCACTTGTTTGCCACAGCCACTTGGGGCTGTATCTTCAGATCATCTGGAAGAAGCGGGATAGAAGTCTTCAGAGGAACCTCTATAGAACGCACTGAAACTCCAAATACTTTAAGTTTATAGATTTTAGAATTATCATTAAAGAATAAAGAGATGAGTGAAATTTCTATGAATGAATAATAATTCATTCTTCGTTCAACAAATACTTACCAAATACCTTCTAGCAAAACAACTGTACTAGTAGAATCTGGAGATTCAGCAACAAACGAAAGAGTTACAGTTCCTGCCTTCATGGAGCTTACATTCCAAAGAAGAATTACCCGATTAGTTATTTAATTACAGCTGTGATGAGCAATATGAACAGAAAATACAGGTGCTGCATTTCTTCTGAACCAGATCAGGGAAGGTTTTACTGAGAATATGACATTTATGCTGAAACTGTCCAAAGGAAACAAGTGGAAAATGGAGAGTGGTTCAAAAAGGAGGACAAAATGTAAATGCTCCGACAAGAGTAAAGCTTGTTCAAGGAAATTAAAGGACTTACCTGGCTCAAGTGCTTAGAGTGAAGAGGAAATTTGTATAAGATAAGGATGGGCAGTTAGGCAGGACCCTGTGGACTATACTGAGGATTTGAAACTCTAATGTCAACAACAATATCAATCCCCTAGTTTTAACAAAAGAATCATGAGACCAGAGCTGTATTTTTAAAAGATAACTTTGACCTTTTATGAATAATAAAGAAAACACCAAGAGAAAAGGGTAATAATGAATTTAGAGAGGAAATGGTGCTTAGGGATAGTTTAGTGGAATGGTGGGAGCAGAAATGGGAAAGAAGAAAAAGGACACAGACACAGCAAATGTAGGCAGCTGACAAACAGCTACGAAAGGGGGATATAGGACAAGAGCTGAAGATAAATGTGAGATGCAAGAAAGGTCTTCTTAGTTAGTTATTGGTTGGTTAGTTAGCTTAAGATAGAAAATATCTGTGTAAGTTTCAGTGCTTATGGGAAGAGGTCAACAGACTAGGAGAGGTTGAAGATACAGGAGACAGTATAATTAACTTTATAATTAAGTTTCTTAAGAAGTAGCATAAAAAGAGCTAATATTTACTGAACATGCACCATATACCAGGAAGCATGTTAAGACCTCTACAATGATTTACACTTCATTTAATCCTCACAACTACTCTGTGAAGTATAATGGTAATTATTCTTCTGCAACTGAGAAGACCAAGAATAGAATGATTAATAACTAAGTCCGTAGTAATATGAGTGAGTGGTGAGAGCGGGATCCAGAGCCACACACTCTCAACTCTGTTGCCAGCACTCTTAACTGCTCCACTGTGCTGGTTTATGGGGGGAGAAGAACCCCTCTTCCTTCTTCCAAAAACCAAGATCATTTTTTCAAAGTGATACAAAAGGTAAAAGAACACAGGCTTGAGGAGAGAAAAGGTTTCAAATCATCACTGTGGAGAGGGGGAACACAAGCTGACAGTAGGATTATCTTGAAGTTGAGGAATTCAGTAGGGTTAATAACCACAAATTTATAATGGCATAAACATACTGTGTTTTGTGATTTTTTTTCCCATCACTGCTCAGCCACCTTGGTGTCAGCACAATGCAAACAAATAATTAGGTTCACAAATGATTATTAATTACGAAGGAAAAAGGCACCTTTATAACTAAAAATCTGGTAGCTACCACCTTAACCAAGTGATCAAATGTAAGGCCACCAACAGTGGGACAAGCAGACACTACGTATCCCCTGATATAATGCAATAAGCAAATGACATCAGCTATGAAGTACTTTTGCAAAAAATGTAACATGAACCTAATTATGAGGACAAACACAATTATAAAAATCTAGAATGTAGGACATTCTACAAGACAACTGGCCTGAACTCTTCAAAAAATCAATGTCATGGTTTAGGGGGTCGGGGGGAGGCAGGGGCTATTCTAAGATTAAGAGACTAATGAGACATAACCAAAAAATAAAATGCATGAACCTCAATTTGATCCTAGATTTTTTTAACAAAAGACATTTTGGGGGACATTTAGAGAATTCTGATTCTAGACTTTATATTACATGATAATATGAAATTATTATAAATTTTCTTCATAATGTATTGTGGTTATCATGTAAAAGAATTTTCTTGTTCTTAAGAAGTGCAGGCTAAAGTATTCAGAGGTGAAGTGCCTGACATCTGTGACTTACTTTCAAATGGTTCTGCGAAAAAAAATGTGTACATGAATATGCATATGTGATATGCACTTACATACATGTATGAAAAGAGACTGAGAGAAGGCAAATGTGGGAAAACGTTAACAACATCTTGCGTGTTTGTTATACTCTTAACAAAATAATCCCGCCTGGTCCTGTACCAAAAAAATATGAAATGGGAAAAAAGCTATGCATGAAGATATTCATCACAGTATTATTTATAAAAGCAACAAAATGAAAGCAAATTTAAATTCCCAGCAATAGGGACTTCCCTGGTGGTCCAGCAGTAAACAATCTGCCTTCCAATGCACGAGACACAGGTTCAATCCCTGGTCGGGGAACTAAGATCCCACATTCCGCATGGCAACTAAGCCCTCGCACTGCAACTACTGAGCCCACACACCTCAACTAGAGAGAGGGGAAAAATAAAACCGCATGCTACAATGCACACATGCCATAACTAGAGAGAAGGCTGTGCACCACCAACGAAAGATCCCACATGCCGCAACAAAGATCCCATGTGCCACAACAAAGACCCGACACAACCAAAAATTTAAAAATTTTTTAAATTAAAAACATAAAAATTCCCAGCAATAGCAGAATGGTTAAGTAAACAATGATAAAGCCACTTAATGGAATGTTACTTATTAGTCTCTTAAAATCTTCTACTTTAAATTTTAAGAGTGACTTGCTGTGTTTTTTTCTTTCAACTTGTCCTTATTTCTCTTTTCTATACTAAGCAAGTACTATACTATTTACATAAAGAGAAATGTCAACCAATTAATTTTGTAAAGAATGGTAAACATCTTTACCCAGTCAAAAACTATCCAAAAACTATCTATTGATTAGTGAAAAATAATTATTTTTACATTAAGGACTACTCTTTTATAGGTTTTACAACTGTACAACTTAAAATGATCAAATGAAAATACTTCTAAAATCTTAAGGATATATAAGGTATACTTTTCGTCTGAGAAAACTACTATTAGTAATTTGCTAAATTATTTGGGAAAATATCCCAGTGGTAATTTTAATAATTTTAAATATGAAAATATCCAATGTTGGAAAATGCCATTTTTCTATTCACCCAAACCAAATAAGAATCACCACTGGTGATTTTACTGGTAATTCTAATAGTTGGCTCTAAGTGAAAAAGACAATTTGGATTCTCTGTGAAAATACTTATTTCATGTTCATAAATTTGCTTTACTGTAATTTGATTGACTAATAATATCCTAAGGCAGAAGTCATCAATCTTTTCCCCCCAAATTAAAGGTAAAATTTTTAAAATTTCTATATATTTAAATATATTTGAACACTTCACAAGAAAGACATATGAATAGCGAATATGCACATAAAAAGGTGCTCAATATCATTAACCTCATCTTTCCAGTCTTTAAAAAAGTTTGTCTTTTCAAAAAAGGGGAGGGCTTCCCTGGTGGCGCAGTGGTTGAGAGTCCGCCTGCCGATGCAGGGGACCCGGGTTCATGCCCCGGTCCGGGAGGATCCCATATGCCGCGGAGCGGCTGGGCCGGTGAGCCATGGGCACTGAACCTGCACGTCCGGAGCCTGTGCTCCGCGACGGGAGAGGCCACAACAGTGAGAGGCCCGCGTACCGCAAAAAAAAAAAAAAAAAAGGGGAAAGGACAGCAAAATATTTCAACAGACACTTTAGAGAAGATACAAAAGAACAAGAAGCACATGAAAAGATGCTCAACATCATCATTCATCAAGGAAATGCAATTAAAACCACAATAAGATATCACTACACATACATTAAAAGGGATGATGACAGAGATTGACCATACAAGTGCTGGCAGAGGGTGGAGGAAGTAAAACTCTTCTGCACTGCTGATGGGAATGTAAAGTGGCACAATTGCTTTTGGAAAACATTTGGCAGTTGCTTAACAAAGTTGAAAATGTACTTTTAATGACCCAGCAACCCATCTCCTAGGGATTTAACTAAAAGGAATAAAAACATGTCCACACAGGCACTTGTACATGGATATTCACAGTAGCTTTATTAATAATAGTATTAATTTTTCACAGAACTAAGACAAAAAAAGTTTAAATTTGTATGGAAACATAGAAGACTGCAAATAGCCAAACCAATCTTGAGAAACAGAAACAGAGCTGGAGGAATCAGGCTCCCTGACTTCAGATTATATTACAAACCTAGAGTAATCAAAACAGTATGATACTGGCACAAAAACAGAAATACAGATCAATGGAACAGGATAGAAAGCCCAGAGATAAACCCATGCACATATTGTCACCTTATCTTTGATAAAGGAGGCACAAATATACAATGGAGAAAAGACAGCCTCTTAAATAAGTGGTGCTGGGAAAACTGGATGGCTACATGTAAAAGAATGAAATTAGAAAACTCCCTAACACCATACACAAAAATAAACTCAAAATGGATTAAAGACCTAAATGTAAGGCCAGAAACTATCAAACTCTTAGAGGAAAACATAGGCAGAACACTCTATGACATAAATCACAGCAAGATCCTTTTTGACCCACCTCCTAGAGAAATGGAATTAAAACAAAAATATACAAATGGGACCTAATGAAACTTAAAAGCTTTTGCACAGCAAAGGAAACCATAAACAAGACGAAAAGACAACCCTCAGAATGGGAGAAAATATTTGCAAACGAAGCAACTGACAAAAGATTAATCTCCAAAACATACAAGCAGATCATGAAGCTCAATATCAAAAAACTCAACCCAATCCAAAACTGGGCAGAAGACCTAAATAGACATTTCTCCAAAGAAGATATACAGATTGCCAACAAACACATGAAAGGATGCTCAACATAACTAATTATTAAAGAAATGCAAATCAAACCTACAATGAGGTATCACCTCACAGCAGTCAGAATGGCCATCATCAAAAAATCTACAAACAATAAATGCTGAAGAGGGTGTGGAGAAAAAGAAACCCTCCTACACTGTTGGAGGGAATGTAAATTGACACATCCACTATGGAGAAGAGTATAGAGGTTCCTTAAAAAACTAAAAATAGAACTACCATACAACCCAGCAATCCCACTACTGGGCATATACCCTGAGAAAACCATAATTCAAAGAGTCATGTACCACAGTGTTCATTGCAGCTCTATTTACAATAGCCACAACATGGAAGCAACCTAAGTGTCCATCGACAGATGAATGGATAAAGAAGATGTGGCATATATATACAATGGAATATTATTCAGCCATAAAAGGAAACGAAATTGAGCTATTTGTAGTGAGATGGATAGACCTAGAGACTGTCATACAGAGTGAAGTTAAGTCAGAAAGAGAAAAACAAATACCATATGCTAATACATATATATGGAATCTAAAAAAAAAAAAATGGTTCTGATGAACGAAGGAGCAGGACAGGAATAAACATGCAGATGGAGAGAAGGTACTTGAGGACACGCGGAGGGGGAAGGGTAAGCTGGGACGAAGCGACAGAGTAGCTATGACATATATACACTACCAAATGTAAAATAGATGGTTAGTGGGAAGCAGCCACATAGCACAGGGAAAACAGCTCGGTGCTTTGTGACCACCTAGAGGGGTGGGATAGGGAGGGTAAGAAGGAGACGCAAAAGTGAGAGGATATGGGGATATATGTATACATATAGCTGATTCACTTTGTTATACAGCAGAAACTAACACACCATTGTAAAGCAATTATACTCCAATAAAGATGTTTAAAAAAAAAAACAGAGTCAGAGACATAAAAAACCAATTTATGGTTACCAAACAGGAGGGAGAGGTGGCGAGGGACAAATTAAGAGTATGTGATTAACCAGTATAAACTACTATACATAAAACAGATAAGCAAGAAGGAATTTACTGTATAGCACAGGAAATTATATTCAGTGTCTTGTAATAACCTATAATGGAATATAATCTGAAAAAATATACAACTGAATCATTTTGCTGTACACCTGAAACACAGTATTGTAAATCAACTATACTTGAATTTTAAAAATTACTGGACACAGATCACCATAACAAATATAATAACAATGAAAAAGTTTGATATATTGGGAGAATTACCAAACCGTGACACAGAGACACAAAGTGAGCAAATGTTTCTGGAAAAATGCTACCGACAGACTTGCTAAATGCAGGGTTGCCTGCAACATTCAATTTGTAAAAAATGCATTATCTCCAAAGTGTGATAACATGAAGCACAATAAAACAAGGTATGCCTGTACCTTATGACTGGTATCCTTATAAAAATGGCAGAAACACACACACACAGAAGGAAGACAACCGGAAGACATACAGGGAAAACATGTAAATATGGAGGACTGAATGCATGAAGAAGAGAGGAGAGAGACATGGAACAGATTATTCCTTAATGCCTTCAAAGGAAGCACAGCCTAGAGGACACCTTGATTCACATGAAATGTGAATGGATTAAATAATCTAGTCAAAGGTCGAGATGGTGAGAGTAGATTAAAAAAAAAAAAAACACAAGACCTTCTGTGTTCTGAATGTTTGTTTCACCTCACAATTCATATTTTAAAATCCTAACCCCCAAAGTGATGGCAGTAGGAGGTGGGGCCTTTGGGAGGTGACTGGGTCATGAGGGTAGAGCCCTCATGAACAGGATTAGTGCTCATAAAAATGGTTCAAGAGAGTATCCCTTCCACCCTTTGAGGATACAGTAAAAAGATGGCCATCTAAGAACCAGGAAGCCCTCACCAGATACTGAATCTGGGAGTGCTATGATCCTGGGCTTCCCAGGAATTATAACACTTTTGAAAAATAAATGTTTTTTGTTTATAAGCCACCTAGTCTTATGATATTTTGTTATAACAGTCTAAACAGAATAAGATAAGATCCAACAATATGCTCTCAACCAGAGACACACTTTGGACTCAAAGAAATAAACAGGTTCAAAGTAAAAGGATGGAAACAGGTGTACCATGCAAACAGCAACCTTAAGACAGGTGGAATGGGCTCTATCAGTATTAGACAAAATAGACTTTAAAGCAAAAAAAGAAAAAGTCTGTAGAAACAATGAGGGACATTTCATTGACAAAAGGGTTAATTCATCAGTAAGATATACTGACTATAAATACACATATACTTAATAACAGGACCACAAGGCTCATTAAGCAAAAACTAACAGAAAGGAGAAATTAACAATTCAACAGTAATAGTTCAACACTTAAAACCCCAGTCGTGATAGAACAACTAGACAAAAATCAGCAAGGATACAGAAGGCTTGAATAACACCATCAACCAACGCATCCACAGACCACTCTAACAAAAAGGAACAGAATGCACATTCTTCTCAAACACATGGAACATTCTCCAAGAAAGACCACACGCCAGGCCACAAATAAACCTCAATAAATTTACAAGAAGTGAAATCATACAGAACGTTCTCAGACCACAGTGGAATTCAATTAAAAATTAACAACAACAAAATTAAGTCATGAGGATATAATGTACAACATGGGGACTATGGTTAATAATACTGTATTGTATATTTGAAAGTTGTTAAGAAAGTAAATCTTAAAAGTTGTCATCACACACAAAAAAATCTGTAACTATGTGAGTGATGGATGTTACTTATACTTACTGTGGTGATCATTTCATAGTATATACAAGTATAGAATTATTATGTTGTATATCTGAAACTAATATAATGTTATATGTCAATTATATCTCAATAAAAGAAAATCTTTGAAATTTAAAAATACATAGGAATTAAACAATTCACACTTTCAAAAGAAGTGAATCAATCATACCAGAAATTAGAAAATACTTTTGAGCTTAATGAATAGAAAATCACAACATACCAAAACTTATGAGGTGCAGCTAACGCAGTGCTTAGAATAAAATTTAAAACTAAACACCTATACTAGAAAAGAAGACATCTCAAATCAATAACCTAACCATGTACCTTAAGAAATTAGAAAAAGAAGCACAAACTATGTCCAAAACAAAGAGAAGAAATAAAAAATAAGATTACAGTGAAACTAAATGAAATAGAATATAGAAAACCTACAGAGAATATTGATGAAACCAAAAGTTGGTTCCCTGAAGAGATCAACAAAATTTACAAGTATCTAGGTAGACTGAACAAAAAAAGAAAAGAAAGAAAACACTCAAATTACTAAAATGAGGAATGAAAGACGGGTCATCACTAACAGTATTACAGAAATTTTAAACAGTATAATAGAATACTATGAACAAATGTATGGCAACAAATTAGATAAATAAAATATACAAATTCCTAGAAAAACAGAAGCTACCAAAATAGACTCATAAAAAAAAAAATAGAAAATCTCAACAGACTTATAACAAGGAAAAATCTGAATTTCTAACTGGAAAACTTCACAGATACACACACACACACACACACACACACACACACACACACCACCAATGAATGACCAGATGGATTCACTGGTGAATTTTATCAAACATTTAAACAAGAATTAATACCAATCCTTCAAAACCTCTTCTGGAAAACAAAGGAAGAGACAACACTTTTCACCTCATTCTACAAGGCTATTATTAGCCTCATTCCAAAGCCAGACAAAGACAACATAAGAAAATAGCAAGTTATTTTCCCTTCTGAATACAAACATAGATATCCTCAATAAAATCCTAGCAAACTGAAACCAGTAACATATAAATGGGATCATAAATCAGAATCAAGTGAGATTTATCCCAGGAATGCAAAGTTGGTTTAAACTCTAAAAATCAATTTATGTAATACATTATACTAATAAAGGATACAAATTACATGATATAAATGCAGGAAAAGCATTTGACAAAATCCAACACACATGCATCATAAAAAGCCTCCCACAAATTAAGAACAGAAGGGAACTTCCTCAACATGAAAAAGGGCATGTCTTAGTCTGTTCAGGCTATAACAAAATATCACAGACTCAGCAGCTTATAAACAACAAACATTTATTTCTCACGGTTCTGGAGGCTGGGAAGTCCAAGATCAGGGTGCTGGCCAACATGGTCAGGCTCTGGTGAAGGCCCTCTTCTGGGTTGCAGACTGCAGACTCCTCACAGTGTCCTCACGTGGTAGAAGGCACCAGGAAGCTCTGTGAGGTCTCTTTTATAAAAAGAGCACTAATCCCGTTCATGAGAGCTCCACCCTCATGACTTAAGCACCCCACTCAATGGCCCCACCTCCAAACACCATCACATTGGGCATTAGGATTTCAACATACGAATTTTGGGGAGATATTGTACAAACATTCAAACCATAGCAGGGCATCTATAAAAAACCTATAACATTATACTTAATGGTGAAATACTGAATGCTTTCCCTCTGATAGTGGGAACAAAACAAAGATTTACACTCTCACCACTTCCATTATACATTGTACATTCTAGCCAGGACAATTAGGCAAGGGGAAAAAATTAAAGGCCTCCAGCTGAAAAGGAAGCAGTAAAGCCATCTTTGTTTGCAGATGACATGATCTTGTATATACAAAATTCCAAGCAATCTACTAAAAATTTCTAGAACAGGACAAACAGGGTCACAGTATATAAATCAGGGTCAACATATATAAATAAATGGGATTTCTACACACTAGTAATGAACCATCTAAAACTAAAATTAAGAAAACACTTCCATTCACAACAGCATCAAAAAGAAAATACTTGGGAATAAATTTAACAATAAATGTCCAAGACACACTGAAAGTTACAAAACACTGTTGAAAGAAATTGAATAAGGCCTAAATAAATGGAAAGATATATTCATGAATCAGAAGATTTAATTTGTTAAGACAGCAATACTCCCCAAATTGGTCTACAGATTCAACACATCCTCCATCAAAATCCTTGTTGGCTGTTTTGCTCAAAATGACCAACTGATTCTAAAACTCAGTTGAAAATGCAAGGAACCCAGAACAACCAAAACAATCTTGAAAAGGGACTTCCCTGGCAGCCCAGTGGTTAAGACTCCATGCTTCCACTGCAGGCGGCATGAGTTTGATCCCTGGTCGGGGAACTAACATCCTGCATGCCACACAGTGCGGCCAGAAAATTTTTTTTAAAAAATCTTGAAAAATATTATGAAGTTGGAAGACTCACATTTCCCAATTTCAAAACTTACCACCAAGTTGCAATAATACAGTGTACAGCACACAGCGGTACTGACATAAAAACAGACATATACATCAATGGACTAGAGTTCCAAATCCAGAAATAAACACTTACGTTAATGTCAACTGATTTTCAACAAAGGTACCAAGAAAAATTCGTACCTCTTCAACAAATGTTGCTGGGACAACTACATATTCACGAACAAAAATATAAATTTGGATGCCTATCTCATGCCATACCCAAAATTAATTCAAAATGGATAAAATACCTAAATCTAAGAGCTAGAACTATAAAACCTTTAGACGAAAACACAAGAGTAAATCATCATGCCCTCAGATTAGGCAATAGTTCCTTAGATATGACAACAAAAGCACAACAACAAAAGAAAAATAGATAAATGGGATTTGATCGAAGAGAAAAAAACTTTCGTGCTTCAAAGGACACCATCAAGAAAGTGAAAAGCTGAGTGAGAGAAAATATTTCCAAATCACATACCTAATAAGGACCTGTATCCAGAATATATAAAGAACTCTTACAACTCAACAATAAAAAGATAAACACCACAATTTTTAAACAATTTTTAAAAGGATCTAAACAGACATTTCTCCAAAGAAGATATACAAATGACAAACAGGCATATAAAAAGACACTCAATGTCATTAGGAAATATGTACCAAAACCACAATGAGATTATCATTTCACACCCACTAGGACAACTATGGAAAGAAGGAAGGAAGGGAAAGAGGGACGGAAAATAAGTATTGATAAGGATATGGAGTCACCGATATGCTTATTTCCTAAGGACAATTCACTTGAAAGGTGAGAATTCAGACTAAACAGCTTACAGAGTGCTCTGACATAAAATCAAGAATTCCAATTAGGACTTCCCTGGTGGCACAGTGGTTAAGAATCCGCCTGTCAAATGCAGGGGACACGGGTTCGAGCCCTGGTCTGGGAATATCCCACATGCCGCAGAGCAACTAAGCCCGTGTGCCACAACTACTGCCTGTGCTCTAGAGCCCACGAGCCACAACTACTGAGCCCATGTGCTGCAACTACTGAAGCCTGCGTGCCTAGAGCCTGTGCTCTGCAACGAGAAGCCCACACACCACAACGAAGAGTAGTCCCTGCTCACTGCAACTAGAGAAAGACCGTGCACAGCAGCAAAGACCCAATGCAGCCAAAAATAAAATAAAAAATAAATAAATAAACTTATTTAAAAAAAACTCCAATTAGTCTTCTCATTTGTGCAAACTCCCAATAATTGTAATTTTTAACTTTGTTACTGTCACTTTTTATTCATTCACTATTCTTAAAAAGATAATATCCTTTTGCAAAATAACTTTTTAAGCATTTACTGATGTCCAATACTAAAATTTAGCTCCGATTTCCTGCTGGTAATAATTGTAATTTGAATCCCATATTTAATTCCAGCATATCCATTATTCATTAATACTATGACTTTAAGACCAGAGTTTCTAAATGGAGGACAAAAGGTGAATCCAGCATCTTAACGAGTCCATATGTAACTCTTGCTTTATTAGCTAAAGCTTTCAAGATGTTACAAACACACAAAAACAAGGAGTTAAGATGAATTAGAATCATAGAAAGAGCTTAGAAGGAACAGTAGAGGTCAATGAACTCAATCACTGTATTTTAAAAGTTGTGGAAATTTAAATGAATCATTCATGGTCACACTATACATAGTATAAGCCCATCCTATATCACACACATACATGTATCTTACCTTTCTGCTGATGTCTTAGAAGTGACAGGACGCCCACGTACACCTTTTTTACTTTTATGGTCTACAGAGAGGACCTTATTTCTTAGGCTCCTTTTCCACTAAGAAAAAAAAATGGAATTTGGAATTTCAATAATAAATATAGCAATATGACAATTAAGAGGCACTTAAATTTTCTTTTTATTTAGAAATTCAAGATAAACAGCCAAAGTCATAACAGTTCACAGAGGGGGAAAACTGCAATCTACAAAACACCTGGCATCTTTTGCTAATGAGGATATAAAAGTCCAATAAATTACAGAAGAAAGACATTTATGGACTTCCCTGGCGGTCAAGTGGTTAAGACTCTACATTCCACTGCAAGTAGTGCAGGTTCAATCCCTGGCTGGGGAACTAAGATCCCACATGCCACGCAGCCGAAACATAAATAAATAGATAAAAAAATAAATAAAGGGTCTGGACTTAATTCGTTAAAAAAAGAAAAAGAGGGCTTCCCTGGTGGCGCAGTGGTTGAGAGTCTGCCTGCCAATGCAGGGGACACGGGTTCGTGCCCTGGTCCAGGAAGATCCCACATGCTGCAGAGCGGCTGGGCCCATGAGCCATGGCCGCTGAGCCTGCGCGTCCGGAGCCTGTGCTCCGCAACGGGAAAGGCCACAACAGTGAGAGGCCCGCATACCGCAAAAAAAAAAAAAAAAGAAAAGAAATGAAAAAGAAAAAAGACATTTAAAAATGTAAAGGTAATTTTAGTCAGGAAATAGACATTTTAAGACTCAAAAGCTTACATCACTATGAAAAATGGTGAATGTGTTTAAAGGAAATAAAAATAATTACATGCCAAGTTAAACAAAGTCTGTGATTCTGAAGTAACTGCATTTATAAACAATTGGAAGGGATTACAACTGATTCCCTATGAACTGCTGCATGGAAAAAGTTTAGGGAAGAGTCAGATATCTTACTAACAGTGTTTAGATTTAACCCAACTACAAACAAAGTTAAAGTTGATTTAGTTAATATAGAAACAGGACTTCCCTGGTGGCGCAATGGTTAAGAATCCACCTGCCAATGCAGGGAACACAGGTTCAATCCCTGGTCTGGGAAGATCCCACATGCCACGGAGCAACTAAGCCCATGAGCCACAACTACTGAGCCTGCACTCTAGAGCCTGCGAGCCACAACTACTGAGCCTGCGCACACAACTACTGAAGCCCACACGTCCTAGAGCCTGCACACCCCAACTACTGAGCCCTCATGCTGCAACTACTAAAGTCCATGTAACTAGAACCTGTGCGCCACAACAAAAGAAGCCACCGCAATGAGAAGCCCACACATCACAACAAAGAGTAGCCCCCGCTCATCACAGCTAGAAAAAGCCTGCACGCAGCAGAGACCCAATGCAGCCAAAATTTAAAATTTTTTAAATATATATATATATAAACAGCGTGGGGACTTCCCTGGTGGCACAGTGGTTAAGAATCCGCCTGCCAATGCAGGGGACACGGGTTCGAGCTCTGGTCCAGGAAGATCCCACATGCCGCAGAGCAACTAAGCCCATGCACCACAACTACGGAGCCTGTGCTGTAGAGCCTGTGAGCCACAAATACTGAAGCCCACGTGCCTAGAGCCTGTGCTCCGCAACAAGAGAAGCCACCGCAATGAGAAGCTCACACACCTCAATGAAGAGCAGCCCCAGCTCACCGCAACTAGAAAGCCCGCATGCAACAACGAAGACCCAATGCAACCATAAATAAATAAATAAATAAATACATTTATTTTTAAAAAGAGAAACAGTGTGAATCTGGGCAAATAAATTACTTCTCTATGCGTTAGTTTCCTTATGTAATAATGGTTACTATCTCACAAGGATATATGATGATTACATAAGTTTAAAATACTGTCTTCCTTCCTAAATAGACATTTCTCCAAAGAAGACATACAAATGGCCAAAAAGCACCACAACAAAGAGCAGCCCTGCTCGCCGCAACTAGAGAAAGCCCACGTGCAGCAATGAAGTCCCAACGCAGCCAAAAATAAATAAATTTTTTTTTAAGAAGTCTACAAATAACAAATGCTGGAGAGGGTGTGGAGAAAAGGGAACCCTCTTAACACTATTGGTGGGAATGTAAATTGGTGTGGCCACTATGGACAACACTATGAAGGTTCCTTAAAAAACTAAAAATAGAGTTGGCATATGATTAGCAATCCCTCTCCTGGGCATATATCCAGAGAAAACTGTAATTCAAAAAAATACATGCACTCCAATGTTCACAGCAACACTATTTACAATGGCCAAGACATGGAAGCAACCTAAATGTCTATTGACAGATGAATGGATAAAGAAGATGTGTGTGTGTGTGTCTGTGTGTGTGTATACAGTGGAATATTACTCAGCCATGAAAAAGAATAATGCCATTTGCAGCAACATGGATAGACCCAGAGATTATATTAAGTGAAGTAAGTCAGAAAGAGTAAGACAAATACCATATGATATCATTTATATGTGGAATCTAAAATACGACACAAATGAACTTATTTATGAAACAGAAACAGACTCAGAGATATAGAAACAAACTTATGGTTACCAAAGAGGAAAGGGGGTAGAGGAGGGATAAATTAGGAGTTTGGGATTAGCAGAAACAAACTAATACATATAAAATAAACAACAGGGTCCTACTGTATAGCACAGACAACTATATTCAATATCCTGTAATAAACCATAATGGAAAAGAATATGTATACATATGTATAACTGAATCACTTTTCTGTACACCTGAAACTAACACAACAATGTAAATCAACTATAGCTAAAATATACTGTCTTCCTCAAAGAGATATTTGTACACTTATGTTCATAGCAGCATTTTTCACAATAGCTACAAGGTGGAAACAACTCAAGTGTCCCATCAATAATAACACCAATAATAATGAAATGTGTCATATACATACAATGAAATATTACTCAGCCTTAAAAAGTAAGGAAATTCTGACACATGCTACAACACGCTAATACATGGAAACTAACCAGAGAATGAAGGAAAATAAAGCAGAAAAATACATTACAAATGAAAGAACAAGATAAAACCTCAGAAAAAAACACCTTACTGACTGGAAATAAGTGATCTACCTGATAAATAGTTCAAAAAATTAGTCATGAACTTTGACAACTATGAGATAATAAAAAATATTTATATTGGTCTCTGGCCCCAGTTCCTACACAGAGCTCCTAAAACCCTTGTAATTCCCTTGGTGATAGGAGCATCTTTTGCTATAATATCTGGTTTTTAACCCCAATCCCTGACACAGGGCTCCAAAACCCTCACAATTTCCTGGGTGATAGATTTGCCTTTTGTATTAATGAAGCGACTCTGGGTGAGATCCTGGATGGCTCCTGGATAGGGGCTAGTCACCAGAAAGACCAAGCCAATATTACAAGCTTGGAATTCTCATCTTTGCCCCACCATTCTCTAGAGAGGGGAGAGGGACTGGAAACAGAATTAATTATCGGTCTTGCCTATGTGAGCAAATCTCCATTACAATCTCAAAAATATATGAGGTTCAAAGAGCTTTGAGGTTGCTAAACACATCCATATACCCGGAAGGTGACACACCCCAACTCCACAGGGACAGAAGCTCCTGCACTCAGGATCCTACCAGACCTTGCCCTATGTATCTATTCATTTGGCTATTCATCTGTATCCTTTATCATGTCCTTAAATAAACTGGTAAATGTAAATAAGTGTTTCTCTGAGTTCTGTGAACTGCTCTAGCATAAATTAATCAAACCTGAGGAGAGAGTCATGGGAATTTCAGATTTATAGCCAGCTGGTCAGAAGCACAGGTGACAACCTGGAATTGTGATTGGCATCTAAAGTGGGGTGGGAGCAGTCTTGGGACTGAGCCCACAACCTGTGAGATCTGAAACCATCTCCAGGTAGATAGTGTCGGAATTGAGATAAATTGTAGGACACCGAGCTCATGTCCCAGAGGATTGCTTGGTGGGGGAAAACCCACAAACATCTGGTGTGAGAAGTGTTGTGAAAATGATAGTAGTATGAGAGTAAAGGAGAAACATGGGAGGAAGATGCGTTTTTCCCAACGCAATGACATTAGGTTAAGTGAAATAAGCCAGTAACAAAAAGACAAATACTCCATGATTCAAGTTATAGGAAGTATCTAGAGTTCACAGAGATAGAAAACAGTAGAATTTTGGTTGCCAGGGTATGGGAGAGGGGGAAATGGAGAGTTATTGTTTAATGGGTAAAGTGTTGTGGTTTTGCAAGATGTAAAGAATTCTGGAGATAGACGATGGTGATGGTTGCACAACAATGCGAATATACTAAATGCCAGTGAACTGTACCATTAAAAATGGTTAAGATGATAAATTTTATGCTATGTGTGTTTTACCATAATTGGAAATAATTTTAAAAAGTAAAAAAAAAAATTTAAGTAATGAAAAACAAAACACTGTCTTAACCATGATAGCCCTCAATAAACACTGTCATTTTTATTCTCCAGGCATTATTATCTCATTATCACCACAGCCCTACATGGTATAAAACTCATCACTTTATAAGTGGGAAGTGAAGCTCAGAGAATAAACTTCACCAGTTAACCCAAGTCTGCCTGACATAAAAGCCTATGCTCCTTCCAATGCTGTAATTCTAAATTACACAAATTCTCAGAAATCCTATCAAGATATCAATCTAAACACATTGTCACTCCCATTTCACTACAAAATGTAAATGTATCAATATAACTAGATTAAAAATACATTTTTCCTCCATTTTCAGTATCACTGTCTTAGTTCTGCCTCTTACTTCTGACCTGGACTCTTGCAATGTTCTCCTAATGGGATTCCCTGCAAATGGTCTCTTCTCCCCCCCAGTCCAGCAGCCACTCCGTCAAGAAAGTTAAATCTCAAAAATGCAAATCTGATGTCATTCTCTTGTTTAAATTCCTAAGTATTCCCCACTACCTAAGGAGAAAAAAAAAAAACAAAACTGAGTTCTCTTTCTCACTTCTGCTTCCCATGAATCTTCTATTCCGACAACACTAAACTATATGTAGTTCCCTGAAAGTGCATGCCATTCAGATCCTTTGACATCTTTCTGTACATGTTTCCTCTTACTAGAATGTGCTTTGCCCTCCCCAATTCTCCTTGTCCATTAAGTCCCAGATCAACACCACCTATGAAGCCTTCCTCACTCTCTAGAAAAGTAAATCAGTATCTCTGCTCTAACACTATTTTACATACCTCTATTACTGATAACAGTTCTCACAATGAATTATATTATTTGTTTACATCAAACTGCAACCAGGACTGGGAATAATTTAGCTCACAAGCTAGACTCTCAGAACTACTGGTTAACTAGTTTTCCACAACTGTTTCACTAATCTCACAGTAAATGCAGCTTTCACATTTTTTGTTTCCAATTTTTTTTCTACCCTACTAGTAACGTTGTAATTAGGTTTTACCTATATTTGCAAAATGATGAGTACTAGTCTTTGAGTCTCATATTCTGTACAGAAAAGAAACATAATTCCCACCAAAGAGGAGGGAAAAGAATGAGAACTTTTAAACTATTACAAAAAATGAAACAAACACAATGAGACAAAATGAAGATATCTTTAATAGGAGAGGAGAGGAGTTGATTAAAATTTTATTAACTCTAAATAACAGTAAGATGTTTCAATGCCCATCTCCAATCCTACCACAGCCAAGGGTAATCTGGAGTGTATCTATAGACATTATCAAAGGAAAACAAAAATTCACTTAGACTTTGATAAATTGTTTCTTATATTTAATATCACACTAGAATGTTTTTTCTTTCCAAAGTTGGATTAGAATTGCAGCCTGGATAATAATTTGTATTTTTCAGAGATACAATTTTTCACTTAGTCTATGAACCTATATACATGCTATCTCTGAAAAAAAATCAGATAACAAAGAATTGTCCCACAATCTGACTATGAATGAGAATTTATTCATATACATATTTTGAAAGCTATCTGATCACAAATAGGAAGGCTGAAATAGTATGAATAGTTGTAATTTAAATATGAAAAAACTTATAGAAGAATAAAAGACTTTGCTTAGAGACAAGACCAAATCATTTAGTTACCTGATTTTGAAGCTCTCATTCTAGCAGGGACATCAAAATAAAATACTATGATAATTAAAACCAAATGTTCGATAGGAACTTGACTAAAATTTTTCTTGGACAAATCAACTCTACACCCATTCTAAGTGGTGCAGTGTTCACAGTCTCAACTGAGTACTTCCTTACATACTAAAAATGAACCAAATCTGCAACCTGAAGAAAACATCAGCTTTGCTTACAACTACTTATCCATGTCACAGCCTACTGTAATAAAGATGGATGATGACTTTCCAACCAATTGAGATTATTGGTCAGGACTTAACTTTTATATCAGAATTTCAATTCTATTGACTCTTCATCTAATTTCCAAATTAGCAACATGTAATGTCAACAGTGAAAACACTTATCAGAAAACATAAGCTGAAATTATTTGGTAACCAACATCTACTGAACAGCTGGATAAATTGGTGAGGTGCGGGGAGAGAGGCTATCTGGGGAATCCTGTATTCTCTTCAACAAGTTTTCCCTGATGGTAACACCTTGCATAACTGCACAGCAATATCATCACCAGGAAAGTGACATTGAAACAATCCATGACCTTATTAAGATTTCACATGTTTTACATGCACATACTTGTGTGTGTGTGTTTGTATGCATGCATTTAGTCCTAGGCAATTTTATCACATGTGCTCATCTCTGTGACTACAACCAAACTCAAGATATAGAACAGTTGTGTCGTAAAGATCCTTTCTTCTACCCTTTTATAAACACATCTGCCACCCTCCCCTTCCACTAACCCCCTACCCTACAGTATCAAATCATTTAGTTACCTAATTTTGAAGCTCTCATTCTAGCAGGGATTTCCTAGAGTTTTCATAGACATTCAAATGAACATTTAAGAAGAAAATAAAGTGAATTCTACACAACCTATTCCATTAACTAGAAATAAACAATTCCCAATTCAATCTATAAAGCAAACATTATACTGATACCAAATCAATATAATGACAGTACAAGAAAACTAGAGACCAATATCCCTGATAAGTACAGACAAAAATACTCAACAAAAATCAGCAGATCAAAACCAGCAATATATAAAAAGAATAATACAGCATGACTAATTAGGGCTTATCCTAGGACAGAACGGTGGTTTAATATTTGAAAATCAAATCAATCTACGATTTAAAAAAGAAAAAAGGCCCTACTCTACATTGTATACAATAAACTCACTTTAAATATAAAGACACAAACAGATTAAAAGTAAAGGGATGAAGAAAGATACACCATTCTAAGAGATCAAAAGACAGAGTAGCTATATTAATTTCAGACTGAGATTTCAGAGGAAAAAACAGTATCAAATTTGGGGATACAGGGATAAAGAGGAATATTACATAATGATAGAGGGGTCAATTTGCCAAAAAAACATAATAATCCTTAATGTATATATGCCCAACACCAAAATACATAAGGCAAAAACTGATAGAAATATTGATACAAGGACAAATAGACATATCTACAATTATAGTTGAAGACTTCAACATCCCTCTATCAGAAACAGATCCAGCAGGCAGAAAATCAGTAAGGAAATAATTGAACTGAAAAACACCATCAGTCAACTAAATCTAATTAACATTTATAGAATACTTCATCTAAAACAGAAGAATACACATTCTTCTCAAGCGCACATGCTTCGAGGGAAATTTATAGCATTGAATGCATGTATTAAAAACGGAGACAATTCTAAAATCAATAATGCAAACTTCCAGCTTTGGAAATTAAAAAAAGAAGGGCAAATTTGTTCCAAAGTAAGCAGAAGAAAATAAATAAATAAATAAAAGAGCAGAAATCAATGAAATTGAAAAAAAATTAATGAAATTGAAAACAAGAAATCAACAGAGAAAATCAACGAAATCAAAGGTTGGTTCTTTGAAAAAAAATCAATAAAATTGATAAACCTCTACCCAGGTTAACTAAGGAAAAAAACAGAAAAGACAGATTACTAATATCAAAAATGAAAGAGGGGCGATCAGTACTGGTCCAATGGACATTATATAGAAATAATACAGAAATGCTATGAACAACTCAATGCCCACAAATGTGAAAACTTAGATGAAAATGGACAAATACCTTGAAAGATACAATTGATCAAAACTTATGTAATCTGAATAGGCCCATATCTATTAAAGATATTGAATCAATTGAATCAATATTTAATATCTTCCAAAACAGAAAGGACTAGGCCCATTTTGGTTCATCAGTGAATTCTACCAAACATTTAAGGAATCAATTATACAAATTCTCTATAATTTCTTTCACAAAATAGAAGTAGAGGAACACTTCCAAACTCATTCTATGAGGCCAGCCTTTCTATTTTTCCTTTTGTTTATTTATTTATTTATTTATTTGGCTGCATCAGGTCTTAGTTGCAGCATGCAGGATCTTTGTTGTTGGCATGTGGAATCCTTGGTTGCAGCGCACAGGTTCTTTGTTACGGCACGCAGGCTTCTCTCTAGTTATGGCACTCGGGCTCCAGAGTGTGCAGGCTCAGTAGTTGTGGTGCGTGGGCTCTCTAGTTGTGGCACACTGGCTCTACAGCGCACGGGCTCAGTAGCTGCAGCGCACGGGCTTACTTGCCCCACGGCATGCGGGATCTAGTTCCCTGCCCAGGGATCAAAACCACGTCCCCTGCACTGGAAGGTAGATTCTTAACTACCAGACCACCAGGGAAGTCTCAAGGCCAGCCTTAATACCAAAACCAGAAAAATACATTACAAAAAAAGAAAACTACACAATATCTCTTATGAACATAGGTGCAAATATTCTCAACAGAATCAAATCCAACAAAGTATAAAAAGAATCATATATCATAAACAAGTGAGACTTATTTCAAATAAGCAGTGATGGTTAGGCATTTGAAAAATCCATTAATGTCAACAAGCCAAAGAAGAAATATGAAATGGTCATATCAATAGATGTGGAAAAAGCATCTGACAAAACCCAAGCCATTTATGATATTTTTAACCCTCAGAAAACTAGGAATAGAGGGGAATATTTTTAATTTGATTAAGAATATCTACAACAAACCTACAGCCAACATCATACTTAACGGCGAGAAACCATATGCTTTGATGCTAAGATTGAGAACAAGCAAGAATGCTCCCTCTCATTACTCCTATTCAACCTCATACAGGAAGTCCTAGATAATGCAATGAGACAAGAAAAGGAAATAAAAGGGATACAGATTGGGAAGGAAAAAAATAAAACCTTTATTTGAGATGACATAATTGTCTATGTAGGAAATCCCAGAGATGAATTTGAAAAAAAAGAAAAAAGAAAAAACGTCCTTGAACTAATAAGCAATTATAGCAACAGTGCAGGACAAGATGAATATACAAAAATTAATTGCTTTCTTACATGAAGATAAAGAACTATTAGAATTTGAAATTAAAAACACAATACCACTTACATTAGCACTGAAAAACTTAAATACGTATGTACAAATCTTTAAAAATGTGTAAAATCTATATGAAAAGAACTATAAAACTCCAATGAAAGATAACAAAGATCTAAATAAATAGATATTCCATGCACATGAATAGGAAGACTCAATACTGTCAAGATGTCAGTTCTTCCCAACCTGATCTACAGAATCACCACAATTCCAATCAGTATCACAGCAAGTTATTTTGTGGATTTTGACAGACTGATTTGAAATTTTAAATAGAAAGATGAAAGACCCAGAATAGCCAATACAATATTAAAGAACAAGCTCAGAGAACTGATACTCCCACCTTAAAGACTTACTATAAAGCTACAGTAACCAAGACAGCATGGTATGGACAAAAAAACAGACAAATAGATCAATAAAACAGAATAGACAGCTGAGAAAAGGATCCACACAATGTAATCAATTAATTTCTAACAAAGGAACAACGGCAAGTCAATGGAGAAAGGCTAATCTTCAACAAATGACACTAAAAGAACTGGCCACTCATGTATGAAGAAATAAACAGAGACACAAATCTTATATCTTTCACAAAAATTAACTGAAAATGGATCACAGATCTAAATGTAAATTGCAAAACTATAAAATTCCTAAAAGATAACATAAGAGATAATCTAGGTGACCTTCAGTTGAACAATTACTCCTTAGATATAATACCTAAAGCACAATCCATGAAGGAAAAATTGAAATTTGGGCTTCATTAAAATTAAAACTGCTCTGTGAAAGATACTGTTAAAAGAATGAAAAGTTAAGATACAGACTAGAAAAAACTCTTTGCAAAACACATATGTGATAAAGGATTGGTACCCAAAATATATAATAACTCTTAAAACTAAAAAACAAGAAAACAAACAATTTTAAAAATGAGGGAATTCCCTGGTGATCCACTGGTTAGGACTCGATGCTTTCACCGCTGTGGGCCCGGGTTCAATCCCTTGTTGGGGAACTAAGATCCCACCCGCCATGCAGCACAGCCAAAAAGAAAAAGTGAGGGCTTCCCTGGTGGCGCAGTGGCTGAGAGTCCGCCTGCCGATGCAGGGGACACGGGTTCGTGCCCCAGTCCGGGAAGGTCCCACGTGCTGCGGAGCGGCTGGGCCCGTGAGCCATGGCCGCTGAGCCTGTGCGTCCGGAGCCTGTGCTCCGCAAGGGGAGAGGCCACAACAGTGAGAGGCCCACGTACCGCAAAAAAAAAAAAGAAAAAAAAGAAAAAGTGAGCCAAAAATGGGAACACACACTTCACCAAAGAAGATATACAGATGACAAATATGCATATGAAAAGAAGCTCACCAAAACATGTCATCAGAGAATTACAAGGTAAATCAAAGAGATACTACTATATACCTATTAGAATGGCTAAAACCCAAAACACTGACTACCCCAAATGTTGGCCAGGATGTGGAATAACAGGAAATCTCATTAGTTGCTGGTGGAAATGCAAAATGGTACAACCATTTTGGAAGACGCTTTGGCAATTTCTAACAAAACTAAACATACTCTTAACAAACAATCTAGCAACTGCACTCCTTAGTATTTACCCAAATAAGCTGGAAACTTCTGTCCACACAAAAATCTGCACATTAATGTTTAGTGCAGCTTTATTCATAATTGCGAAAACTTTAAAGTAACCAAGATGTCTTTCAATAGATGATAAAGAAACTGTGGTACACCCACATAATGGAGTATCATTCAGCAATAAAAACAAATGACATTGGGGGAGTCTGTGCATGTGTAGGGGCAGGGGATATATGGGACCTGTCTGTATTTTCTGCTCAATTTTGTTGTGAACCTAAAGTTACTCTAAAAAATAGTCTAAGAAAAAAAAAAATTTTTTTAAAGAACCGAGCAATCAAGCCACAAAAAGACACTTTGATAAACATAAAAGCATACAGCTAAGTGAAAGAAGCCAATCTGAAAAGGCTGTATGATTCCAAGTATATGACAATATGATTTAAAATATATATATATGGGGACTTCCCTGATGGCACAGTCATTAAGAATCCACCTGCCAATGCAGGGGACACAGGTTCGATCCCGGGTCCGGGAAGATCCCACGTGCCGCAGAGCAACTAAGCCCATGTGCCACAACTACTGAGCCTGTGCTCTACAGCCCACGAGCCACAACTACTGAGCCTGTGAGCCACAACTACTGAAGCCCGTGCACCTAGAGCCCATACTCACAAGAGAAGCCACCACAATGAGTAGCCCCCGCTCGCCGCAGCTAAAAGAAAGCCCGAGTGCAGCAACGAAGCAACAGAGCCAAAAATAAATAAATAAATAAAAATTTAAAACTATGGAGCTTTTCACGCAGATGGCGCCAAAGGCGAAGAAAGAAGCTCCTGCACCTCCCAAAGCCAAAGCAAAAGCAAAAGCTTTGAAGGCCAAGAAAGCACTGTTGAAAGCATCCACAGCCACAAAAAAAGATCTGGATGTCACCCACCTTCCAACGGCCCAAAACACTGCAGCTCAAGAGGCAACACAAATATCCTCAGAAGAGCACCCCTAGAAGAAACAAGTTTGACCACTATGCCATCATCAAGTTCTCCCTCACCACCAAGTCAGCCATGAAGAAAATAGAAAACAACAACACACTGGTGTTCACTGTGGATGGCAAGGCCAACAAACACCAAATTAAACAGGCTGTGAAGAAGCTCTGACGTTGACATGGCCTGATGGAAAGAAGAAGGCATATGTTCTACTGGCTCCTGACTATGATGCGTTGGAGTAGCCAACAGAATTGCGATCGTCTAAACTGAGTCCAGCTAGCTAATTCAAAACATAAAAGTTTTCATTGTAAATAAAAGAACTATAGATATTAAAAAGATCAGTGGAGCACAAGAAATTTTTTTTTTTTTTTTTTTTTTTTTTTTTGTGGTACACGGGCCTCTCACTGTTGTGGCCTCTCCCGTTGCAGAGCACAGGCTCTGGACGCGCAAGCTCAGCGGCCATGGCTCACGGGTCCAGCCACTCCGCGGCATGTGGGATCTTCCCGGACTGGGGCACGAACCCGTGTCTCCTGCATCGGCAGGCGGACTCTCAACCACTGCACCACCAGGGAAGTCCAAGAAATTTTTAGAACAGTGAAATTATTCTGAATTACACTGTAATAGTGGATACATGTCATCACACATTTCTCAAAACACACAGAATATACTATACAAAAAGTGAACCCTAATATAAACTACGGACTTCAGTTAATAATATAACAGAGGTGTTCCAGTTCACAATGATGATGTAGATAGTGTCCTGAATTCACTTCCTCCCATGGACACACCAAATCTACAGCTACATACAGAACAACTCCCTCTGAAAGAAATCCAGAAACTAGCTGAGCAACTCTTATCACACAAATGAGAAAAAACCCGTATCAAAACTGGTAGGAGAGGGCTTCCCTGGTTGTGCAGTGGTTGAGAGTCCACCTGCCAATGCAGGGGACACAGGTTCGTGCCCCAGTCCGGGAGGATCCCACATGCCGCGGAGCAGCTAGGCCCATGAGCCATGGCCGCTGAACCTGCGCATCTGGAGCCTGTGCTCCGCGACGGGAGAGGCCACAGCAGTGAGAGGCCCGCGTACCGCAAAAGGGGGAAAAAAAAAAAACTGGTAGGAGAGGCTGAGACATAATCTCTCCATAAACACCATCCCCAGCAGATCAGAACACAGCCAGAAAGGAACTCACAACTCCTAGCTTTTTCCTAAGGAGCAATGGGTTTGCACCCCACATTTAGCATCCCAACTTTTAAGATTATCACCAAGGAGATAGGCCCCCAAAACATTTAGCTTTAAAAGGCAACAGAACTTGCATCTAAATATAAGACCCATAAGGCTTTGGCATACTAAGACACAGTTCTTAAAAGGCTCACATGGACTCACCATGGCTAACCCTCCAAGACCCAGAATAGAGGCAGCAGACTAAAATGCACCCAGTCTTTCTATAAAAGAGGCCTATTTGTTTATCTCAAAATCTGCAGTATGAAGGGCAGGCTTCTAATTTAATATGCATCCCAGGTCCAACTGCAACACTCTCCAGAGACCACGGAGGCAGGTAGGCACCATCTCTGAGCTCTCCCTCTACCTCCAGGTTGCCCTTATCTCCCAAAAAGGAGCTTATGCACAAGACTGGCACACCACTTTTTGCAGCTGCTGCCCAGGGGATACCCCTTAATCACCTGGCTCTGGTGGCCAATGGGGCATATGCTCGTAGGTCCCACAGGACTAAACCTAAGAGCAGAACAGTTTTTAACCAGCTATCCCCCCATGTTACAGCACAGAGCAAACAAACAGAAACACCTGTCTGCCAGTCTTACTCTGAAAGAGGTATAGCTGTGTACTTTTTTTTTGGCTGCATTGGGTCTTTGTTGCTGCACATGGGCTTTTTTCTCTAGTTGCAGCGAGCAGGAGCTTCTCCTTGTTGCAGTGCATGGGCTTCTCACTGCAGTGGCTTCTCTTTGTTGAGCATGGGCTCAGTAGTTGTGGCTCGCAGGCTCTAGAGTGCAGGCTCAGGAGTTGTGGTGCACAGGCCTAGTTGCTCCACGGCATGTGGGATCCTCCGGGACCAGGGCTCGAACCTGTGTCCCCTTCATTGGCAGGCGGATTCTTAACTACTGTGCCACCAGGGAAGTCCCTAGCTGTGTACTTTAAAAGCTGCTGCCTGGGGGACTGGCTTCCAATCAGCCTGCATCTAGGTGCTAAGATCCTCTCCCTTGGGATATGGACAGGTCTTGTCACACTCAACTACTGGAAGCCACTATAAACAAAGAAGACTGCTTGGACAATCACAGAGGTCTAAGAAACAACCAAGAGTTAGGACAGGATTAAAGGATAAGGTTCAGGTCCTATATAAGATCAGTCTTTCAAGACTGAGAGAGGTGGCTGTTTTATCTAATACATGGAAACTAACCAGAGAATGAAGGAAAATAAAGCAGAAAAATACATTACAAATGAAAGAACAAGATAAAACCTCAGAAAAAAACACCTTACTGACTGGAAATAAGTGATCTACCTGATAAATAGTTTAAAAAATTAGTCATAAAGATGCTCACCAAAGTCAAAAGACCAATGCGTAAACAAAATGAAAATTTCAACAAAAAGAAAGAAAATATAAGAAAGTACCAAACAAATCACAGAACTGAATAATATTAATGATTGAACTGAAAAATTCAATAGAGAGATCAACAGTAAACTAGATGACGTGAAAGAAAGGATCAGTGAACTCGAAGACAGGGCAGTAGAATTCATCCAATCAAAGGATCAAAAAAAGAATAAAAAGAGTGAGCATATACTAAGGGACTTATAAGACAACATAAAGGAGAACAATATTCACATAATAGGAGTACCAAAAAGAGAAGGGGGGTAGAAAACTTATTTAAAGAAATACTGGTTGAGGGCTTCCCTGGTGACACAGTGGTTGAGAGTCTGCCTGCCGATGCAGGGGACATGGGTTCATGTCCCGGTCCGGGAAGATCCTACATGCCACGGAGCGGCTAGGCCTGTGAGCCATGGTCGCTGAGCCTGCGCGTCCGGAGCCTGTGCTCCACAACAGGAGAGGCCCGCGTACCGCAAAAAATAAATAAATAAATAAATAAAAAGGCATCTTGATTAGTTGCTAATAAAACTCTTAAAAAAAAAAAAAAAAAAGGAAAAGAAATACTGGTTGAAAATTTCCCTAACCTGTGGAAGGAAACCAACATCCACAGTCAGGAAGCCCAGAAAGTTCCAAATTAGATGCATCTATAGAGAGCCACACCAAGGCACATTATAATTAAATTGTAAAATGTTAAAGACGAGGAGACAATCTAAAAAGCAACAAGAGAAAAAACAACTTCTTATATACAAGGGAACCCCCATAAGACTATCAGCAGATTTTTCAGCAGAAACTTTACAGGCCAGAAGGGAGTGTCTCAATATATTCAGAGTGCTGAAAGAAAAAAAAAAACTGCCAACCAAGGACACTCTACCCAGCAAAGTTGTCCTCCAGGACTGAAGGAGAGATAAAGAGCTCCAGACAAGCAAAAGGTAAAGTTCCAGAGAAGCACCACTAGACCTGCCACACATGAAATGTTGAAGGGTTTTCCTTAAGCCAAAAAAGGAACTAATTAGTTACAAGAAAACATATGAAAGTATAAATCAGAGTGGAAATAAGTGACTAGAGAGTGAAGCGATAATAGGAAAGATCAATGAAACTAAGCTTTTTTTTGAAAAGATAACCCAAAAATGGCCTTTAGCTAGGCACAACAAGCAAAAAGGAGAGAGAACTCACAAAACAAAAACATCAAAAATTAGGAGATATTACTACTGATCACAGTACTATAAAAGATGGTAAGAGACTACTATGAATTATATGCCAACAAATTGGACAACCTATAAGAAATGAATAAATTTCTAGAAACATAACCTACTAAGACTGAATCATGAAGAAAGAGAAAATATGAACAGAACAATTACTAGTAACAAGACTGAATCAGTAATCAAAAACCTCCCAACAAACAAAAGTCCAGGACCAGATGGAGTCCCTGGTGAAGCCTATCAAACATTTAGAGAAGAATTGTTACTAATCCTTCTCAAACTCTTCCAAAAAACAGAGGAGGAGGAAACACTCCCGAACTCATTTTATGAGGCCATCATTACCCTAATACCAAAACCAGACAAGGACACTACAAGAAAATTACAAGCCAATATCCTTGAGGAACACAGATGCAAAAATCCTCAACAAAATATTAGCAAACTAAATTCAACAATACATTAAAAGGTTCACACATCATGAACAAGTCAGATTTATTCCAGGGATGCAAAAATGCTTCAACATCCACAAATCAATCTATGTGATACATCACATTCATCAAATGAATGATGAAATCATATCATCATATCAATAGACACAGAAAAAGCATTTGGCAAAATTCAACATCCATTCACCATAAAAACTCTCAACAAGGCAGGTATAGAGGGAATGTACCCCAATTATGTACAACAGGACACGTATAACAGGCCCACATCTCATGTCACACTCAACAGTAAAAAGCTGAAAGCTTTTCCTCTAAGATCAGGAACAAAACAAAGATGGCCACACTCACCACTTTTATTCAACAGAGTACTAGAAGTCCTAGCCAGAGCAATTAGGCAAGAAAAAGAAATAAAAAGTATCCAAATTCGAAAAAAAGTAAAACTGTCTCTATTTGCAAATGACAAGATATCATACATAGAAAACCCTAAAGATCACACCAAAAAAACTGTTACAACTAATCAATGAATTCAGTACAGTTGCAGGATACAAAATCAACATACAAAAAAACAATTGCATTTCTACACACTTACAATAAACTACCTGAAAGAGAAATTAAGAAAACAGTCCCATTTACAACTGCAGTAAAAAGAATAAAATATCTAGGAATAAACAACCCATACACTAAAAACTGTAAGACACTGATGAAAGAAACTGAAGAGATACAAATAAATAGCAACATATGCCATACTCATGGACAGGAAGAATTAATAATGATAAAATGGCCATACTACCCAAAGCAACTTACAGATTCATGCAATCCCTATCAACATTCCAACAGTATTTTTCACAGAAATGGAAAAAAACAATCTTAAAATTTGTTTGGAACCACAAAAGACCCTGAATAGCCAAAGCAATCTTAAGAAGAACAAAGTTGAAGACACCACACGTCCTGATTTCAAACTACATTACAAAGCTATAGTAATTAAAACAGTATGGTACTGCCATAAAAACACAAAAATAGATCAAATGAACAGACTAGAGAGCCCAGAAATAAATCTACACATATATGGTCAATTAATTTATGATAAATAACACTAGAATGTACAGTTGGGAAAAGACAGTCTCTTCAATAAATTATGCTGGGAAAACTGAACAGCCATATGCAAAAGAATGAAACAGGATGACTATCTTACACCATACACAAAAATCAATTCAAAATGGACTGACTGACTTGAACATAAAACCTGAAACTATAGAACTCCTAAAAGATAACATAAAGGGTAAGTTCCTTGATATCAGTGTCTTAACAATGATTTTTTGGATTTGACACCTAGGCAAAGGCAATAAAAACAAAATAAACAAGTGAGACTACATCAACCTAAAAATGCACAGCAAAGGAAACCATCAATAATATGAAAAACCAATCTACAGAATTGGAGAAATTATTTCTGAAACATATAACTGACAGGAGGCTAACATCCAAAATATATAAAGAACTCATACAACTCAATAGCAAAAACAAAAGATCTAATTTAAAAATCAACAGATCTGAATAGAAATTTTTCCAAAGAAGACATACATATGGCCAACAGGTACATGAAAAGGGGCTCAAGATCACTAAACACCATGGAAATGCAAATCAAAACCACAATGAACTACCTCCTCACACCTGGTAGAATGGTCATTATCAAAAAGACAAGACATAAAAAGAGGATGCGAGGATGAGGAGAGGGACTTCCCTGGTGGTCCAGTGGTTAAGAATCCACCTTCTGGGACTTCCCTGGTGGCGCAGTGGTTAAGAATCCACCTGCTAATGCAGGGGACACGAATTCAATCACTGGTCCAGGAAGATCCCACATGCCGCGGAGCAACTAAGCCCATGTGCCACAACTACTGACTCTGCACTCTAGAGCCCACGAGCCACAACTACTGCAGCCCGGGTGCCTAGAGCCCATGCTCCGCAACAATAGAAGCCACCACAATGAGAAACCTGCCCTCTGCAACAATGAGTAGCCCCCGCTAGCCACAACTAGAAAAAAAAGCCCGCATGCAGCAATGAAGACCCAACACAGCCATAAATAAATAAATATATAAATTTATAAATTTATTTTAAAAAAAGAATCCACCTTCCAATGCAGGGAACGCAGGTTCAATCCCTGGTCGGGGAGCTAAGATCCTACATGCTGCAGGACAGCTAAGCCTGTGCACCACAACTAATGAGCACGCATGCTCTGGAGCCCGCATGCCACAAGAGAGCCCACGTGCTACAACTACTGAGCCCGTGTGCTCTAGAGCCCATGCGCCACAACTAGAGAGAAGCCCATGTGCTGCAACAGAAGATCCCACGTGCCACAACTAAGACCTGACACAGCCAAATAAATATGTATTTAAAAAGAAAAAAAAGGATGAGGAGAAAATGGAACCCTTGTGCACTGCTTGCAGGAATGTAAACTGGTAGAGACATTATGGAAAATACTATGGAGGTTCCTCAAAAAAATTTTTAAAAACCACCATAT
Source organism: Phocoena phocoena (assembly GCF_963924675.1). Lineage (NCBI taxonomy): Eukaryota > Metazoa > Chordata > Mammalia > Artiodactyla > Phocoenidae > Phocoena > Phocoena phocoena. The sequence goes on along the minus strand of NC_089222.1, from coordinate 97,354,987 downwards.
GATTCAGCAATTCCATTTCCACTTCTGGGTATTTTTCCTTAGAAAACAAAATCACTACCTGAAAAAAAAAATTATCAACAACTCCATGTTCACTGCAATATTATTTACAATAGCCAGGATGTGTAAACAATCTAAGTGTCCATCAATGGATGAATGGATAAACAAAATGTGGTATGTGTACATATATATATACATACACATATATACACACACACACACACACACTTTAATGGAATGTTATTCAACCATAAAAAAAGAAGGAAATCTTGCCATTAGCAATAACATGGGTAGACTATCAGGGCATTATACTACGTGAAATAAGTCAAACAGAGAAAAACAAATACTGTTCGATCTCACTTACATGTGGAATTTTTTTTGAATCTGAATTCATTGATACAGAGAACAGATTTGTGGTTGCCAGAGGCAGGGGTTGAGAGCTGGAGGAAATGAGTGAAGGTGGCCAAAAGGTACAAATTTCCAGTTATAAGTCCTGGGGACATAATGTACAGCATGGCGAATTAGTTAACAAAGCTATACTATACATTTGAAACCTGCTAAGAGAGTAGATCTTAAAAGTCTCATTATAAGAAAAAGAAACTGTAACTATGTATGGTAATGTATGTTAACTAAACTTACTGTGGCAATAATTTTGCAATTTAAATATGTATCAATCATTATGGCTTTCAGAGATGGTGAAGCTGGGGAGCTCCCGGCTGGAAGAAGGACATCAGATCTCACTGTCCTCCCAGCCTTTCAACCCTCCTCCAAAGCCCCTAGATAAAATGGCTCGATCCCCAAAATAAATAAATAAATAAATATCATCATGTTGTACACCTAAAACTAATACAGTGTTACATGTCAATTACATCTCAATATTAAAAAAATGTATCCGTATTTGGCTCACCAACTGTAACAAATGTACCACATTAATGCAAGATGTTAATAATAAGGAAACTGTGTGTGAGCATAGGGAAGGGCAGAATGAATATATGGGTACTGTTTGTACTATCCCTTCAATTTTTTGGTAAACCTGAAACAACTCTAAAAAATAGTCTATTATTTTAAAAAATAAGCAAAATGACAGCACCAAGTATTGGTAAAGTTACAAAGCATCCAGAAGTCCCATACATTGCTGGTGGGAATGTAAAATGGTATTCTGGAAATCAGTTTGGCAGTTAAACATACACTTACATATGATTCAGGAATCCCACTCCTAGGTATTTTCCCTAGAGAAATTTAAAAACTTCTGCTCACAAAAAAGACCTGTATACAAATATGTATAGCATCTTTATTCCTAACTGCCAAAAACTGGAAACAACCCATATGTCCTTCAGTGGTTAATGTGGGAATGGTTAAACAAACTACTGATATATACAACATCGATGAATCTCAACGGCATTACACTACATGAAAAAGCCACTCTCAAAACATTAAAAAATTACATACTCCATGATTGCATTCATGTGACATTCTGGAAAATACAGAACTACAGGTAGAGAAAACAACAATGTTACCATGGGTTAGGGATGGGGATAGGGAGTAACTACGAAGGGGATAGCACCAGGGAATTTTTTGGAGTGATAGAACTGTACGGTATCTTCACTGTGATGATAGTCATATGAGTCTATACAGATCTTGTAACTCATAGGACTGTACACCAAGAAAAAAAACGATAAATAAATATAAATACACACACACACACACACACACACACACACACACACCCCTTTATAACGGTGGTGGCTGCAAAAATGTATACCTTTGTCAAAATTCAGAGAACACTTAAAATGGATTAATTTAATTATATGTAAATTAATTGCCAATAAAATATATTTTTAAAAGGGCAAAAAATTTGAACAGACACTTCACAAAAAAGGAAAACATACAACAGCTAATCAACATATGAAAATATTTTAACACCATTAGTCACCAGGGCAAAGCAAATTAAAACCAATTAAAAACAATCCCAAAAGTCCATCAACAGAAGAATTAGATTAATAAATTGTGTTATACTCATATAACAGAATATTACTTAGCAGTAAAAAGAAACAAACTGGGCTTTCCTGGTGGCACAGTGGTTAAGAATCTTCCTGCCAATGCAGGGGTCATGGGTTCGAGCCTGGTCCGGGCACCACAACTACTGAGCCTGCACTCTAGAGCCCACAAGCCACAACTACTGAGCCCACATGCCACAACTACTGAAGCCCGCGTGCCTAGAGTCTGCAACAAGAGAAGCCACCATGATGAGAAGCCCACGCACCACAACAAAGAGTACCCCCCGCTCACAGCAACTGCTGATAGACAGAAAACAGGAATGAGTTTCAACAACGTTTTACTAAGCAAAAGAAGGCAAACACAAAAGAGTATACACTATACTAATAGGCAAAACTATCTTACAGATATAGAAATCAGAAAATTAGTTGTCAGGAACAGGGTGGGAATAGGGACAGCAGGCAAAGAGAAGATACAATGGTAAGGGGCATAAGGGAACTTTCAAGGCTCACGACAATGCTCTATTTCACTGAGATATTGGTTGCATATGTTACATTAGTCAAAGCTCATCCAATTATACACCTAAGATCTGTGCAGCCTTCTTTATATAATTGTATCTCAGTTGATACCAAAAATAAACAAGTAAGTTAAAATTCTGCTGAAGATAGCATAATCTGAAGATTATGGAGAGTAGTATTTATCCCTTTTTATTTCATTGAAACCTACAGCGTGTGGGAGAAACAACAAAGCAAGATTTTGGTACTGCCTCAAACCCTACAAACTATGAAGCACACTTAACAAATACCATTAAGTCTAAAGCAACATGGGAGCAAGGTAAAGCTGACACATTTGCCACTTCAAATCTCAAACAGGATGTAGATTTCCCAAAAGTTAAGCATCACTATCCTAAGGAACACGTGCAACTAGAGTGGGAAACTGGTCATAGGAAAAGAAAATATGTCTCTGAGGAGGCCTTGTTTCACTCAGTGGGTAGAGAGAAGTAGGAGAAAATAAGCCATTACTTCTCAGGAAAAGGAGACTGCTGAAATGAAAAGGAGTTAAGGAAAGATTATATAACATAGAGTTATGTTATATAACGTAACATAGTTAAGGCAGATTATATAACATAGACACTTAATACCTAAAGAGCTCTCTGGGGACTTCCCTGGTGGCACAGTGGTTAACAATCCGACTGCCAATGCAGGGGACATGGGTTCAAGCCTGGTCTGGGAAGGTCCCACATGCCACAGAGCAACTACTAAGTCCGTGTGCAACAACTACTGAGCCTGCGCTCTAGAGCCCACTAACCACAACTACTGAGCCCTCATGCCACAACTATTGACGCCCACAGGCCTAGAGCCTGTGCTCCGCAACAAGAAAAGCCACTGCAGTGAGAAGCACACGCACCGCAACAAAGAGTAGCCCCCACTCACCACAACTGGAGAAAGCCCGCGCGTAGCAATGAAGACCCAATACAGCCAAAAATAAATAAATAAAATAAATAAATTTATTTCTTAAAAAAGAGCTCTCTGGTGATCCACATCTGCCTCTTGAAGGCCAAATACTAAAGGAAGATTATATGACCCAAGGGTAAAGGAAAAAACACATTTAGTAAGACACCTCTTAAGAAAACAAACCCAACAAAAAGCATCCATCTACTTCCAAGAGACTGTGTGTGTGTGTATTTAAAATGATATATATATCTTATTTTTACTCCATTCAGTATTCTAAAACATAAAGTAAAATATATAAATGCAGAGATAAAATTTTCTTAAAATAATGTATGTTGGGGACTTCCCTGGTGGTCCAGTGGTTAAGAATCTGCCTTCCAATGCAGGGAAAGCAGGTTCAATCCCTGGTCCAGGAACTAAGATCCCACATGCCATGGGGCAAGTAAGCCTATGTGCTGCAACTACTGAGCCACGTGCCACAACCAGAGAGCCCACGGACCACAACGAAAGATCCCCAAAACTAAGACCCAATGCAACCAAAAATAAATAAATAAATATTTTTTTTTAAAAAAAAGCTTAAAAAAAATAATGTATTTTTTTCTTCTACTGGCAACAATTTTACTGCCTGATAATATCCAGTAATAGTAAACCTGTAGAAATACAGGAGCTCTCACTGGTGGCAATATAAATTGGTGCAAATCTTCTGTGAGACAGTTTTGCAATATTCATTAAAATTTAATATACAAACTTCCTTAGACCCAGTAATCCCACTCAAAAATGGTTCCCTGTTTACAAAAAATGAAGGTCTTGCAATATTGTTTCTTTCAGCAAAACTCTAGAAACAACCAAATTGTCTAATATCAGTGCACTAAGTGAATAAATTATTGTATATGATATATTTTTGGAGTATTGCAAAGCCAATAAAAAACAAATAAAAGAGATAGATCTAAATGTATTAAAATAGAAGAAAAAATTAACAATATTACTAGTATTACTATGTATTTCATGATCCCTCTTAAGCAATGATCAAAAAATAATATAGAGTCATATGGGGGCAATATGCTTTCTTTTCCTTGAAAGGAATTAAAAAAAACTGTCAGCAGTGACTGCATTTAGGAAATAGTCCCATTTGTTATTTCCCTTTTTTGTACCTTGTATAAAAAGCAAATGCATTATTTAATTATTAAATTTTTAAATAATGTTAGGGAATTCCTTGGTGGTCTAGTAGTTAGGACTCCGTGCTTTCACTGCTGAGGGCATGGGATCAATCCCTAGTCAGGGAACTAAGATCCTGCAAGCCATGCAGTACGGCCAAAATAAATAAATATATAAATGTTAAAGCAACTAATACTAACAACAAATCTTTCCTCTGAGAACAAGTTATAGTAAATGGTTAATTTTTCTTGTCTGTAACATAAAAACACATACATTCAAGGTGACTTAAAGTCTGTTATCCTAAAATTCTCCTGTTGTGACCTGAACTGTCTCTGCCAAAATTCGTATGTTGATATCCTAACCTTGAACATGACTGTATGTGGAGATAGGGCCTTTACATAGGTAATGAAGTTTAAATGAGGTCATAAGGGTGGGACCCTAATCCTATAAGACTAGTGTCCTTATAAGAAGAAGAAGAAACTCCACGGATGTGGGTGCACAGAAAAGAGGCCATATGAGGACAAAGCAAGAAGATAGCCATCTGTAAGCCAAGGAGAGAGGCCTTAGTGAAATGAACCCTGCCAGCACCTTGATTTTGGACTTCCAGCCTCCAGACCTGTGAGAAAATAACTTTCTGTTGTTTAAGCCATCTGACCTGTGGTCTTTCGTTATGTTAGCCCTAGTAGACTAATACGTGTATCCTCAAATGGAGAATTAGAAAATCTTAGAAAAATTCTATTTTTAAAACCTTGACCATGAGTTGTGCCAGTCAAGGAAAAAAAAAAAAACTTATAAAGTGCTATCTTAAGCTTTATTCATGAGAACACTATAGTAATACTTAATAGTGATAAAATTACTCCAGATTTATAATCAGGATAAGATACAGTTGTGTCGGGCTGGGATGAATTGGGAGATTGAGGTTGACATCTGGATCAATCTATTTCATACGCCACTGCATATGAAATAGATAACTAGTGAGGACCTGCTGTATAGCACAGGGAACTCTACTTGGTGCTCTGTGGTGACCTGGATGGGAGGAAATCCAAAAGGGAGGGGATATGTGTATACATATGGCTGGTTCACTCTGCTGTGCAGCAGGAGCTAGCACAACATTGTAAAGCAACCGTATCCCAATAAAAAATAAATATTTTAAAAATATATATATATACACACACACATATAGTTGTGTCACCTTTTAAGATGTACCCTCTCAAACTTACAAAACAGAGAAAAAGAGCAAAGGATTCTAATAAGCTTAATATTCTCATAAATTTTAAATATAATATATATTACAATAATGAGATTTAAATTCATGAAGGAAACAACCATGCATAATAAGATGTTCTTAGATTTAAATTGAAAAAGACCCTAACCTCAAAGCATCACTTCAACATTTGCCAGAAATAAATTTAAAACCTGCAATTAGAAAACAAAAAAAAGGACATATAAGAAAAGTAAAATTCAGCTTTATTAAATTATTTTAAACATACCAAGTAACACCACATACTTAAAAGGAAATAGTTTTTATTTACCCCCTGCAAAGAAAGATCCCAGCGTTCTGAGCTTCTCAGTTTGGACAATGGTGACTTAACACAAACATCCTCTGGTTTTGCATTTAACATCTTTTTTATCTGAAACCAGAATGAGAAAATAACCAGTTTAACTGAAATATAAATAAGAGCTGAATGAGCTAACAGAACCATTATATTACTTGCATTAATATTTTGGTATTAGTTTTAAAGAGTTTTAATTAAATTCAGTGCTTACTTTATAGGTAGTTGAATATAATTTTATAAAAAGCCTCTCTCATTCAGTAAAAAAGTAGATAAATGAAGTATCACAATAACATGGTTTTTTCTTAACATCCTTATTGCAGGATATCTGCTTTACATTCTTGTGTTAGTTTCTGCTATAAAACAAAGAGAATCAGCTATACGTATACATATATCCCCATATCCCCTCCCTCTTGTGTCTCCCTCCCACGCTCCCTATCCCACCCCTCTAGGTGGTCACAAAGCACCGAGCTGGTCTCCCTGTGCTATGCGGTTGCTTCTGACTAGCTGTCTATTTTACATTTGGTAGTGTATATATGTCAATGCCACTCTCTCACTTCGTCCCAGCTTATGCTTCCCCCTCCCTGTATCCCCAAATCCATTCTCTACGTCTGTCTTTTTTCCTGTCCTGCCCCTAGGTTCTTCAGAACCTTCTTCTTTTAAACTTTCTATGTATGTGTGTTAGCATACGGTATTTGTTTTTCTCTTTCTGACATACTTCACTCTCTATGACAGACTCTAGGTCCATCCACCTCACTACAAATAACTCAGTTTTGTTTCTTTTTATGGTCAAGTGTTATTCTATTGTATATATGTGCCACATCTTCTTTATCCATTCATCTGTCGATGGACACTTAGGTTGCTTCCATATCCTGGCTATTGTAAATAGAGCTATAATGAACATTGTGGTACATGACTCTTTTTGAATTATGGTTTTCTCAGGGTATATGCCCAGTAGCGGAATTGCTGGGTCATATGGTAGTTCTATTTTTAGTTTTTTAAGGAACCTCCATAATGTTCTCCATAGTGGCTGTATCAATTTACATTCCCACCAACATTGCAGGAGGATTCCCTTTTCTCCACACCCTCTCCAGCATTTATTGTTTGTAGATTTTTTGATGATAGCCATTCTGACTGGTGTGAGGTGATACCTCATAGTACTTTAGATTTGCATTTCTCCAATAATTAGTGATGTTAAGCACCCTTTCATGTGTTTGTTGACCATCTGTACACATTCTAAGGAGAAATGTGTATTTAGCTCTTCTGCCCATTTTTGGATTGCACTGTTTTTTTGATATTGAGCTGCATGGGCTGCTTGTATATTTTGAAGATTAATCCTTTGTCAGTTGCTACGTTTGCAAATATTTTCTTCCATTATGAGGGTTGTCTTTTTGTCTTATGGTTTCCTTTGCTGTGCAAAAGCTTTGAAGTTTCATTAGGTCCCATCTGTTTATTTTTGTTTTTATTCCCATTCCTCTAGGAGATGGGTCAAAAAGGATCTTGCTGTGATTTATGTCATAGAGTGTTCTATGTTTTCCTCTAAGAGTTTTAAAGTGTCTGGCCTTACATTTAGGTCTTTAATCAATTTTTAGTTTATTTTTGTGTATGGTGTTAGGGAGTGTTCTAATTTCATTCTTTTATATGTAGCTGTCCAGTTTTCCCAGCACCACTTATTGAAGAGGTTGTCTTTTCTCCACTGTATATTCTTGACTCCTTTATCAAAGATAAAGTGACCATATGTGTGTGGATTTATCTCTGGGCTTTCTACCCTGTTCCACTGATTTGTATTTCTGTTTTTCTGCCAGTACCATACTGTCTTAATTACTGTAGCTCTGTAGTATACTCCGAAGGCAGGGAGCCTGATTCCTCCAGCTCCATTTTTCTTTCTCAAGATTCCTTTGGCTATTAGGAGTCTTTTGTGTTTTAATAGAAATTGTGAAATTTTTTGCTCTAGTTCTGTGAAAAATGCCAGTGGTAGTTTGATAGGGATTGCACTGAATCTGTAAATTGCTTTGGGTAGTATAGTCATTTTCACAATGTTGATTATTCCAATCCAAGAACATGATATATCTCTCCATCTGTTCACATCAACTTTAATTTCTTTCATCAGTGTCTTATAGTATTCTGCATACAGATCTTTTTTCTCCTTAGGTAGGTATATTCCTAGGTATTTTATTCTTTTTGTTGCAATGGTAAATGGGAGTGTTTCCTTAATTTCTTTTTCAGATTTTTCATCATTAGTGTAAAGGAATGCAAGAGATTTCTGTGCATTAATTTTGTATCCTGCTACATTACCAAACTCACTGATCAGCTCTAGTAGTTTTCTGGTAGCATATTTAGGACTCTCTATGCACAGTATCATTTCACTTGCAAACAGTGACAGTTTTACTTCTTTTCTGATTTGGATTCCTTTTATTTCTTTTTCTTTTCTGACTGCTGTGGCTGAAACTTCCAAAACTATGTTGAATAACAGTGGTGAGAGTGGGCAACCTTGTCTCCTTCCTGATCTTGGTGGAAATAGTTTCAGTTTTTCACCATTGAAAATGACGTTGGCTGTTGGTTTGTCATATATAGCCTTTATTATGTTGAGGTAGGTTCCCTCTATGTCTACTTTCTGGAGGGTTTTTATCATCAATCAGTGTTGAATTTTGTGGAAAGCTTTTTCTGCATCTATTGAGCTTATCATAAGGTTTTTATCCTTCAGTTGTTTAATATGGTGTATCACCTTGATGGATTTGCATATATTGAAGAATCCTTGCATTCCTGAGACAAACCCCACTTGATCATGGTGTATGATCCTTTTAATGAGCTGTTGGATTCTGTTTGCTAGTATTTTGTTGAGGATTTCTGCATCTATGTTCATCAGTGATATTGGCCTGTAGTTTGATTTTTTTGTGACACCTTGTCTGGTTGTGGTAGCAGGGTGACGGTGGCCTCGTAGAAAGAGTTTGGGGGTGTTTCTCCCTCTGCTATATTTTGGAAGAGTTTGAGAAGGATAGGTGTTAGCTCTCCTCTAAATGTTTGATAGAATTCACCTGTGAAGCCACCTGGTGCTGGGCTTTTGTTTGTTGGAAGATTTTTAATCACAGTTTCAATTGCAGTGCTTGTGACTGGTCTGTTTATATTTTCTATTTCTTTCTGTTTCAGTCTCAGAAGGTTGTGATTTTCTAAGAATTTGTCCATTTCTTCCAGGTTGTGCATCTTACTGGCATATGGTTGCTTGTAGTAATCTCTCACGATCTTTTGTATTTCTACAGTGTCAGTTGTTAGTTCTCCTTTTTCATTTCTAATCCTATTGATTTGAGTCTTCTTCCAGTTTTGCTTGATGAGTCTGGCTAATGGTTTATCAATTTTGTTCATCTTATCAAAGAATCAGCTTTTAGTTTTATTATTCTTTGCTATCGTTTCCTTCATTTCTTTTTCATTCATTTTGGATCTTATCTTTACGATTTCTTTCCTTCTGCTAACTTTGGGGTTTTTTTGTTCTTCTTTCTCCAATTGCTTTAGGGGTAAGGTTAGCTTGTTTATTTGAGATGTTTCTTGTTTCTTGAGGTAGGATTGTATCGCTATAAACTTTGCTCTTAGAACTGCTTTTTCTGCATCCCACAGGTTTTGGGTTGTCGTGGTTTTCATTGTCATTTGTTTCTAGGTATTTTCTGATTTCCTCTTCGATTTCTTCAGTGATCTCTTGGTTACTTAGTAGTGTATTGTTTAGCTTCGATGAGTTTGTATTTTTTACAGATATTTTCCTGTAATTGATATCTAGTCTCATAGCATTGTGGTTGAAAAAGATACTTAACATGATTTCAATTTTCTTAAACTTAAGGCTTGATTTGTGACCCAAGATGTGATCTATCCTGGAGAATGTTCCATGAGCACTTGAGAAGAAAGTGTACTCTGTTGTTTTGGGATGGAATGCCCTATAAGTATCAATTAAGTCCATCTTGTTTAATGTATCATTTAAACCTTGTGTTTCCTTATTTATTTTCATTTTGGGTGATCTGGCCATTAGTGAGAGTGGGGTGTTAAAGTCCCCTACTATGATTGTGTTACTGTCGATTTCCCCTTTTATGGCTGTTAGCATTTGCCTTATGTATTGAGGTGCACCTATGTTGGGTACATAAATATTTACAGTTGTTATATCTTCTTCTTGGATTGATACCTTGATCATTAAGTAGTGTCCTTCTTTGTCTCTTGTAATAGTCTTTATTTTAAAGTCTATTTTGTCTGATATGAGAATTGCTACTCCAGCTTTCTTTTGATTCCCATTTGTATGGAATATCTTTTTACATCCCTCACTTTCAGTCTGTATGTGTCCCTAGGTCTGAAGTGGGTCTCTTGTAGAAAACATACATGCAGCTCTTGTTTTTGTATTCATTCAGCCATCTATGTCTTTTGGTTGGAGCATTTAGTCCATTTACATTTAAGGTAGTTATCGATATTTATGTTCCTTTTACCACTTTCTTAATTGTTTTGGGTTTGTTATTGTAGGTCTTTTCCTTCTCTTGTGTTTCTGCCTAGAGAAGTTCCTTTAGCTTTGTTGTAAAGCTGGCTTGGTGTTGCTGAATTCTCTTAGCTTTTGCTTGTCTGGAAAGGTTTTAATTTCTCCATCAAATCTGAATGAGATCCTTGCTGGGTAGAGTAATCTTGGTTATAGGTTTTTCCCTTTCATTACTTTAAATATGTCCTGCCACACCCTTCTGGCTTGCAGAGTTTCTGCTGAAAGATCAGCCGTTAACCTTATGGGGATTCCGTTGTATATTATTTGTTGTTTTTCCCTTGCTGCTTTTAATATCTTTTCTTTGTATTTAATTTTTGATAGTTTGATTAATATGTGTCTTGGCGTGTTTCTCCTTTGATTTATCCTGTATGGCAATCTCTGCGCTTCCTGGAGTTGACTATTTCCTTTCCCATATTAGGGAAGTTTTCAACTATAATCTCTTCAAATATTTTCTCAGTCCCCTTCTTTTTCTCTTCTTCTTCTGGGACCCCTGTAATTCGAATGTTGGTGCGTTTAATGTTGTCCCAGAGGTCTCTGAGACTGTCCTCAGTTCTTTTCATTCTTTTTTCTTTATTCTGCTCTGCAGTAGTTATTTCCAGTATTTTATCTTCCAGGTCACTTATCCGTTCTTCTGCCTCAGTTATTCTGCTATCGATTCCTTCTAGAGAATTTTTAATTTCATTTATTATGCTGTTCATCATTGTTTGTTTGCTCTTTAGGTTTTCTGGGTCCTTCTTAAACGTTTCTCGTATTTCCTCCATTCTATTTCCAAGATTTTTAATCATCTCTACTATCATTACTCTGAATTCTTTTTCAGGTAGACTGCCTATTTCCTCTTCATTGATTTGGTCTGGTGGGTTTTTACCTTGCTCCTTCATCTGCTGTGTATTTATGTCTTCTCATTTTGCTTAACTTACTGTGTTTGGGGTCTCCTTTTCACAGGCGGCAAGTTCGTAGTTCCCATTGTTTTTGGTGTCTGCCCCAGTAGTTAAGGTTGGTTCAGTGGGTTTTGTAGGTTTCCTGGTGGAGCGTACTGGTGCCTGTGTTCTGGTGGCTTAGGCTGCAACTCATCTTTCTGGTGGACAGGACCGCATCCGGTGGTGTGTTTTGGGGTATCTGTGAACTTACTATGATTTTAGGCAGCCTCTCTGCTAATGGGTGGGGCTGTGTTCCTGTCTTGCTAGTAGTTTGGCACAGGGTGTCCAGCACTGTAGCTTGCTGGTCATTGAGTGGAGCTGGCTCGTAGCACTGAGATGGAGATCTCTGGGAGAGCTTTCACCGTTTGATATTACGTGGGGCCGGGAGGTCTCTGGTGGACCAATATCCTGAACTCGGCTCTCCCACCTCAGAGGCTCAGGCCTGACACCCAGCTGGAGCACCAAGACCCTGTCAGCCACGCAGCTCAGAAGAAAAGGGAGAGATAGGAAGGGAGAGAGGGAGGGAGGGAGGAAGGGAGGGAGGGAGATAGGGATAAAGGGAAGGAAGGAAGGAAGGGAGGGAGGGAGGGAGGGAGGGAGGGAGGGAGGAAGGAGGAGAAAAATATAAAATAATTAAAATAAAAAATTTTTTAAATATTAAAAAGGAAAGGAAGAAGAGAGTAACCAAACCAAAAACAAATCCACCAATGATAACAAGCATGAAAAACTACACCCCAAAAAAAACAAAAAAACGATATAACCCTAGGACAAATTGTAAAAGCAAAGCTATACAGATAAAATCACAGAAAGCATATGCATACACACTCACAAAAAGAGAAAAAGGAGAAAAATATATATATACATATAAAAGGAAGAGAGCAACCAAATCAATGAACAAATCTACCCATGATAATAAGCTCTAAATACTAAACTAAGATAAACAAAAATCCAGAAACAAATTAGATGCAGAAAGCAAACCCCAAGTCTATAGTTGCTCCCAAAGTCCATCGCCTCAGTTTTGGGATGATTCATTGTCTATTCAGGTATTCCAGAGATGCAGGGTACATCAAGTTGATTGTGGAGACTTAATCTGCTGCTCCTGCCCAGAGGACCCCTATCCTTTTGTCTCTGTTTTTCCTTTTTTCTTTTGCCCTACCCAGGTACGTGGGGAGTTTCTTGCCTTTTGGGAAGTCTGAGGTCTTCTGCCAGCGTTCAGTAGGTGTTCTGTAACAGTTGTTCCACATGTAGATGTATTTTTGATGTATCTGTGGGGAAGAAGGTGATCTCCACGTCTTACTCCTCTGCCATCTTGAAGGTTCCCCCCATAATAACTTCTTAACTATTCTTACTTGCAGTTTTTTTTTCCCTTTTAATCTTTCAAACGCTATCGCCAGAGGTCTCTAACACACAAATCTAATTATGGCTACAATCTTAAAATACAACAATAGCACCCATTACTTATATATAAAACTCTTAACAATCTGGGCTCTTTGACATCATCCAAATATCACAAACTCTACACCCCAACCCCACTGAGTTTGCTCAACCTTCTTCAAGCATACATCTCTACACCTCTGTACGTACTGCTCCTCCAACCTAGAATGCTCTTCCCTCTATTTCTCCCCTATTAAATACCTCAGATTCTGCACAAAATTATTCTCTTATCCACACAGTCAACACTCCCACACCAAGGCGTTCCTTTCTCTGGGTGTTAGTACTTGGTAATTTGTATTAACACATATCATACTATTTTATAATTAGTTGTCTACATGTCTGTCTTCTTCTCCAGACTGTGGAGGTCCTTAAAGAGAGCACCCTTAGTCACCTTTACATCTCCAAAGTGTATGGCTCATGATACTGAATAAACAAATGAATGGATGGATATAGTGTAGCCACAAGTTTGAAATCATTTGTTTAGAACTTAAAATAATTTAACTTTCACATTATAAATGATTGTTAAGCATCAAGTTCAGCTTATTACATAACATATAATGAGCACTGTATCAACTACAACCAGTGACAACAATAAAATTATTTCAATGAGAGTAAACATAAGTTAGGAGGATAAAATAATTGTGAAGAAAGGGTATCTGAACACTTTTATTTCATTAGTACCCTGGAGTTAATCCTCTTGGGCATCAGTAACATCTTAATTATTTATATTTAATTTATATTAAAGGTACCTCTTTATAATTCTTCATCTGCCAAAACATTATCTCTAAATCAGTCATTTCCTTTGTATTCTTAATCAGGGAATAACAGTTGTTTTTTCAGGGAGTAAGACAAGGGCTTCAGACTGTTCACACCCATGGATCCTTTGTGAGTAGGTATTTAGCCTACATTAGATACTGTGGCATATTGTGTTTTCCAATCATGGCCATATCTATATTCTACAACCCACATGCTCTTCTTACAATGTGATACTGACCAGTTCTCCAACATCAAGTGCAGTCTATGTTCCTTCCCCTTGAATCTGGGCAGGCCTGTGACTTCCAAGGCTAGATCATAAAAAGCATTATGTATAGCTACACTGCTTCAGCCTACCTTTCATGTAGCAATATTTGTGTGTTTTCCCTTCCTTCCTCCCTCTTTTTTTCCATCTCTCTCTGTCTCTCAGTATACATGCCTTGGGAGCCGTAAGCCATAGGTTAAAAAAAATCTTGGATACCCTGAAGCTGCTGTGCTGCAAAGATTTCATGAGAAGACTAAAAAGAACAGATATATAACAAGATATATGAGGCTTCCAAACACAGGTATCAAGGTAAGTGAGTGAGTGATCCTTTAAGATGATTCCAGGCCTCAGCCCCCAAGCAAACCTAGCTAACTCCAAATGAAACCAAGAAAAGCTATCTCTGAACCCTGGCCAGACAGCAGATTCATGAGCCAAATAAATTTAAACCACTAAGTTTGGGGATAATCTGTTACACAGCCCTAGTAATAACCTAAAAAGATACCAAGTTCAAACTTGAAGGAGAGCAGCTGATATTTTTTAAAGAGTTGGGTATAGGTGTTGAGTATTTTGTAAAAATAAAAGACTTCTGATGTCTTCTGTGGAAGATTTTATATTCTTTTTTCACAGTAATTAGTTTTTATTATTTTACCTATGAGTGGATTAGACTCAATGTTAATAAATTATTTACCCTAATAAATATTCATTATACTTCCATTAGGATGGACACAAAATATAATTTACCCTACCTTCAAAAAAAGGAGCTCTCTACTTCCCCTTAAAGCATAAACATATGAAATCTGGAAATTTATTAAAACTCTAAACAAGCATCAAAAGGTTTGAAAATCAAAGTGCAGTAGACCCTTGAACAATTCAGGAGTTGGGGCACCGACCCCTGCGCAATTGAAAATTTGAGTAACTTTATAATCAGCCTTATGTATCCACAGTTCCACATCCTCAGGTTCAACCAACCACAGATCGTGTAGTACTATAGTATTTATTTTTAAAACTTCTGTGTATAAGTGGACTGAAGCAGTTCAAATACATTGTGTTCGAGGACCAACTGTATATACATACAAACATTTATGAACAGGGACATAGACTATATATTATTTATAGTATAGAAAAAATAGAAACAATGATAATAAAAGAACACAAATAAAATTACTGTAAAGACAAATAATGAGATACTGTATAGTAGTTATTACAAAACATGTTCCAGAACAAATAAGAAATTATTTCCAATATAATAAAGAAAATCATATCTACAGAATGATCATTTATAAGGCAAAAAAAAATCCATATATGGAAAACAAATGTGAAAAGATATGCACAAAAACGTTTACCAGTGACTAGCTCTGAATGCTAATATAAGGAGTGATTTTTATTTTCATTTTTGTGTTTTCCTACAGTTTCCACATGTTTTATTTTTTAATAGGAATATCACACAACCATTAAAAGCAAGAAAAAATAAAAAAACATTTAAAGCTCCAGAAAAACCTCTGTTGCAGCTTCCTGGTCAATAAATTACATATCTAAATCTCTCGGTCTAATATAGTATATGCATGGCAAGCAGATTTTAGGTACAACTAACTACTCTGTCAAATTTTTCTACACTCACTTTTTCTTAATGATTAAATCATAAAAATAATGTCTGTCTCTTTACAACAATCTGATCTATTCATAGACAAATTTTAATCATGATCTCAACTGTGTACAATCAACAGAGATTCTAAGCCACTAATGATTCTGCAAACCCTATATTATAATTCCATTACAAGAATCAGAACGGACTCCTAATACTTTCAAATATTTTCAATACTCTCCTAATACTTTAAAGATCAAAATGTAATATTTTAAGGCAAAAAAGCGTTCTAAACCCCCTTCCCTTCAAGTTATACTTAAATACATTGATAGAACTCTAACAACTTCCCAAAATCAAAGCTCAAGAACATTTATTTTATTTTACTTACTAATGTTCAAATGTAATACTAAACAAGCCTTTCAGCAAATCAATTCACACAGTCACTTCGAGGTTCATTTTATACCTAATTCATTACAGTATGCCCTCAAAAAGAGAATGCTATCAAAAGAAGATAATGGGTGGGGGGGGGGGTGAATATGCTGGATTCTATCGACAAGTTATGCATTGCTAACATATGCTCCTTACAAGCTGAAATGATCTCTGCCGTATTCTTTTTTTTTTTTTTTTAAACATCTTTATTGGGGTATAATTGCTTTACAATGGTGTGTTAGTTTCTGCTTTATAACAAAGTGAATCAGCTATACATAAACATATGTTCCCATATGTCTTCCCTCTTGCGTCTCCCTCCCTCCCACTCTCCCCATCCCACCCCTCCAGGCTATCCCAAAGCCCTGAGCTAATATCCCTGTGCCTTGCGGCTGCTTCCCCCTAGCTATCTACCTTACTACGTTTGTTAGTGTGTATATGTCCATGACTCTCTCTCGCCCTGTCAAAACTCACCCTTCCCCCTCCCCATATCCTCAAGTCCGTTCTCCAGTAGGTCTGCGTATTTATTCCTGTCTTACCCCTAGGTTCTTCATGACATTTTTTTTCCTTAAATTCCATATATATGTGTTAGCATATGGTATTTGTCTTTTTCTTTCTGACTTACTTCACTCTGTATGACAGACTCTAGGTCTATCCATCTCATTACAAATAACTCAATTTCATTTCTTTTTAAGGCTGAGTAATATTCCATTGTGTATATGTGCCACATCTTCTTTATCCATTCATCCGATGATGGGCGCTTAGGTTGTTTCCATCTCCGGGCTATTGTAAATAGAGCTGCAATGAACATTTTGGTACATGACTCTTTGAATTTTGGTTTTCTCAGGGTATATGCCCAGTAGTGGGATTGCTGGGTCATATGGTAATTCTATTTGTAGTTTTTTAAGGAACCTCCATACTGTTCTCCATAGTGGCTGAACCAATTCACATTCCCACCAGCAGTGCAAGAGTGTCCCCTTTTCTCCACACCCTCTCCAGCATTTATTGTTTCTAGATTTTTTGATGATGGTCATTCTGACTGGTGTGAGATGATATCTCATTGTAGTTTTGATTTGCATTTCTCTAATGATTAATGATGTTGAGCATTCTTTCATGTGTTTGTTGGCATTCTGTATATCTTCTTTGGAGAAATGTCTGTTTAGGTCTTCTGCCCATTTTTGGATGGGGTTGTTTTTTTTTTTGTTATTGAGCTGCATGAGCTGCTTGTAAATTTTGGAGATTAATCCTTTGTCAGTTGCTTCATTTGCAAATGTTTTCTCCCATTCTGAGGGTTGTCTTTTGCTCTTGATTATGGTTTCCTTTGCTGTGCAAAAGCTTTGAAGTTTCATTAGGTCCCATTTGTTTATTTTTGTTTTTATTTCCATTACTCTAGGAGGTGGGTCAGAAAGGATCTTGCTGTGATTTATGCCATAGAGTGTTCTTCCTATGTTTTCCTCTAAGAGTTTGATAGTTTCTGGCCTTACATTTAGGTCTTTAATCCATTTTGAGCTTATTTTTGTGTATCGTGTTAGGGAGTGATCTAATCTCATACTTTTACATGTACCTGTCCAGTTTTCCCAGCACCATTTATTGAAGAGACTGTCCTTTCTCCACTGTACATTCCTGCCTCCTTTATCAAAGATAAGGTGTCCATATGTGCGTGGGTTTATCTCTGGGCTTTCTATCCTGTTCCACTGATCTATCTTTCTGTTTTTGTGCCAGTACCATACTGTCTTGCTTACTGTAGCTTTGTAGTATAGTCTGAAGTCAGGGAGCCTGATTCCTCCAGCTCCTTTTTTCGTTCTCAAGATTGCTTTGGCTATTCGGGGTCTTTTGTGTTTCCATACAAATTGCGAAATTTTTTGCTCTAGTTCTGTGAAAAATGCCAGTGGTAGTTTGATAGGGATTGCATTGAATCTGTAGATTGCTTTGGGTAGTAGAGTCATTTTCACAATGTTGATTCTTCCCATCCAAGAACATGGTATATCTCTCCATCTATTTGTATCATCTTTAATTTCTTTCATCAATGTCTTATAATTTTCTGCATACAGGTCTTTCACATCCTTAGGTAGGTTTATTCCTAGATATTTTATTCTTTTTGTTGCAATGGTAAATGGGAGTGTTTTCTTGATTTCACTTTCAGATTTTTCATCATTAGTATATAGGAATGCCAGAGATTTCTGTGCATTAATTTTGTATCCTGCTACTTTACCAAATTCATTGATTAGCTCTAGTAGTTTTCTGGTAGCATCTTTAGGATTCTCTATGTATAGTATCATGTCATCTGCAAACAGTGACAGCTTTACTTCTTCTTTTCCGATTTGGATTCCTTTTATTTCCTTTTCTTCTCTGATTGCTGTGGCTAAAACTTCCAAAACTATGTTGAATAAGAGTGGTGAGAGTGGGCAACCTTGTCTTGTTCCTGATCTTAGTGGAAATGCTTTCAGTTTTTCACCATTGAGGATGATGTTTGCTGTGGGCTTGTCATATATGGCCTTTATTATGTTGAGGAAAGTTCCCTCTATGCCTACTTTCTGGAGGGTTTTTATCATAAATGGGTGTTGAATTTTGTCAAAAGCTTTCTCTGCATCTATTGAGATGATCATATGGATTTTCTCCTTCAATTTGTTAATATGGTTTATCACATTGATAGATTTGCGTATATTGAAGAATCCTTGCATTCCTGGAATAAACCCCACTTGATCATGGTGTATGATCCTTTTAATGTGCTGTTGGATTCTGTTTGCTAGTATTTTGTTGAGGATTTTTGCATCTATGTTCATCAGTGATATTGGCCTGTAGTTTTCTTTCTTTGTGACATCCTTGTCTGGTTTTGGTATCAAGGTGATGGTGGCCTCGTAGAAGGAATTTGGGAGTGTTCCTCCCTCTGCTATATTTTGGAAGAGTTCGAGAAGGATAGGTGTTAGCTCTTCTCTAAACGTTTGATAGAATTCACCTGTGAAGCCATCTGGTCCTGGGCTTTTGTTTGTTGGAAGATTTTTAATCACAGTTTCAATTTCAGTGCTTGTGATTGGTCTGTTCATATTTTCTATTTCTTCCTGATTCAGTCTTGGCAGGTTGTGCATTTCTAAGAATTTGTCCATTTCTTCCAGATTGTCCATTTTATTGGCATAGAGTTGCTTGTAGTAATCTCTCATGATTTTTTTTATTTCTGCAGTGTCAGTTGTTACTTCTCCTTTCTCATTTCTAATTCTATTGATTTGAGTCTTCTCCCTTTTTTTCTTGATGAGTCTGGCTAGTGGTTTATCTATTTTGTTTATCTTCTCAAAGAACCAGCTTTTAGTTTTATTGATCTTTGCTATCATTTCCTTCATTTCTTTTTCATTTATTTCTGACCTGATTTTTATGATTTCTTTCCTTCTGCTAGCTTTGGGGCTTTTTTGTTCTTCTTTCTCTAATTGCTTGAGGTGCAAGGTTAGGTTGTTTATTTGAGATGTTTCCTGCTTCTTAAGGTGGGCTTGTATTGCTATAAACTTCCCCCTTTTTTGCTGCATCCCATAGGTTTTGGGTCGTTGTGTCTCCATTGTCATTTGTTTCTAGGTATTTTTTTATTTCCTCTTTGATTTCTTCAGTGATCACTTCATTATTAAGTAGTGTATTGTTTAGCCTCCATGTGTTTGTATATTTTACAGATCTTTTCCTGTAATTGCTATCTAGTCTCATGGCGTTGTGGTCAGAAAAGATACTTGATACAATTTCAATTTTCTTAAATTTACCAAGGCTTGATTTGTGACCCAAGATATGATCTATCCTGGAGAATGTTCCATGAGCACTTGAGAAAAATGTGTATTCTGTTGTTTTTGGATGGAGTGTCCTATAAATATCAATTAAGTCCATCTTGTTTAATGTATCATTTAAAGCTTGTGTTTCCTTATTTATTTTCATTTTGGATGATCTGTCCATGGGTGAAAGTGGGGTGTTAAAGTCCCCTACTATGAATGTGTTACTGTCGATCTCCCCTTTTATGGTTGTATTTGCCTTATGTATTGAGGTGCTCCTATGTTGGATGCATAAATATTTACAATTGTTATATCTTCTTCTTGGATCGATCCCTTGATCATTATGTAGTGTCCTTCTTTATCCCTTTTAATAGTCCTTATTTTAAAGTCTATTTTGTCTGATATAAGAATTGCTACTCCAGCTTTCTTTTGGTTTCCATTTGCATGGAATATCTTTTTCCATCCCCTTACTTTCAGTCTGTATGTGTCTCTAGGTCTGAGGTGGGTCTCTTGTAGACAGCATATATAAGGGTCTTGTTTTTGTATCCATTCAGCCAATCTGTGTCTTTTGGTGGGAGCATTTAGTCCATTTACATTTAAGGTAATTATCGATATGTATGTTCCTATTCCCATTTTCTATATTGTTTTGGGTTCGTTATTATAGGTCGTTTCCTTCTCTTGCCTTTCTTATCTAGAGAAGTTCCTTTAGCATTTGTTGTAAAGCTGGTTTGGTGGTGCTGAACTCTCTCAGCTTTTGCTTGTCTGTAAAGGTTTTAATTTCTGCATCAAATCTGAATGAGATCCTTGCTGGGTAGAGTCGTCTTGGTTGCAGGCTTTTCTCCTTCATCACTTTCAGTATGTCCTGCCACTCCCTTCTGGCTTGTAGGGTTTCTGCTGAGAGATCAGCTGTTAACCTTATGGGGATTCCCTTGTGTGTTATTTGTTGTTTTTCCCTTGCTGCTTTTAATATGCTTTCTTTGTATTTAATTTTTGATAGTTTGATTAATATGTGTCTTGGCGTATTTCTCCTTGTATTTATCCTGTATGGGACTCTCTGTGCTTCCTGGACTTGATTAACTATTTCCTTTCCCATATTAGGGAAATCTATAATCTCTTCAAATATTTTCTCAGTCCCTTTCTTTTTTTCTGCTTCTTCTGGAACCCCTATAATTCGAATGTTGGTGCATTTAATGTTGTCCCAGAGGTCTCTGAGACTGTCCTCAGTTCTTTTCATTCTTTTTTCTTTATTCTGCTCTGCAGTAGTTATTTCCACTACTTTATCTTCCAGGTCACTTATCCGTTCTTCTGCCTCAGTTATTCTGCTATTGATCCTATCTAGAGTACTTTTAATTTCATTTATTGCGTTGTTCATCATTGCTTGTTTCATCTTTAGTTCTTGTAGGTCCTTGTTAACTGTTTCTTGCATTTTGTCCATTCTACTTCCAAGATTTCGGATCATCCTTACTATCATTATTCTAAATTCTTTTTCAGGTAGATTGCCTATTTCCTCTTCATTTGTTAGGTCTGGTGGGTTTTTATCTGGCTCCTTCATCTGCTGTGTGTTTTTCTGTCTTCTCATTTTGCTTATCTTACTGTGTTTGGGGTCTCCTTTTTGCAGGCTGCACGTTCGTAGTTCCCATTGTTTTTGATGTCTGTCTCCAGTGGCTAAGGTTGTTTCAGTGGGTTGTGTAGGCTTCCTGGTGGAGGGGACTAGTGCCTGTGTTGTGCTGGATGAGGCTGGATCTTGTCTCTCTAGTGGGCAGGTTCACGTCTGGTGGTGTGTTTTTGGGTGTCTGTGGCCTTATTATGATTTTAGGCAGCCTCTCTGCTAATGGGTGGGGTTGTGTTCCTGTTTTGCTAGTTGTTTGGCATAGGTTGTCCAGCACTGTGGCTTGCTGGTCGTTGAGTGAAGCTGGGTGCTGGTGTTAAGAAGGAGGTCTCTGGGAGATTTCCACCGTTTAATATTATGTGGAGCTGGGAGGTCTCTTGTGGACCAGTGTCCTGAAGTTGGCTCTCCTACCTCAGAGGCAGAGCCCTGCCTCCTGGGCTGGAGCACCAAGAGCCTTTCATCCACACGGCTGTTCTGACACGCGCTCACTGCCCCGCCTTGGTATTATTTTAATTAGTCCTTCCAGGTTTCTTTTGAGCTCCCTCGTCTTTCTTTCCTCCTCTACCGCCTCCCCTTACCTACTACTCTTCCTTCTCTGCCGTATTCTTAATACAGAACTTCAGAACCTTAATCACTTATTTCTTCAGATACTACATAGATGTAGAATTATTATTTAGGGAAACTTTGGGGTCTGCTCAAAGATATGGCTATGACTTACCAAGGAAGAATGAAAGTCTTGGTTTTTAGTTTTCAGTATCAACCTCCTCATTTAAAAAGCCAAAGACTATGGATCTCCCCATTAGCAGAATTCAAAGTGTTCACACTCTTACTCTACATCTATCCAGAGATATAAGCCTTGAGTTAATCTAGTTCCAGCACCTATCAAAAGGCCAGGAATAATTAGTAGATAATGATGTGCCAAAGGCTATGGATCTCCCCATTAGCAGAATTCAAAGTGTTCACACTCTTATTCTACATCTATCCAGAGATATAAGCCTTGAGTTAATCTAGTTCCAGCACCTATCAAAAGGCCAGGAATAATTAGTAGATAATGATGTTCCAAAGATTTAGCTACAAGGATAACAACTGCAGTACAATTTATAATTTTTAACTGAAAACAATTCAAAAATATAATGACAGGATAGTGGTTAAAGTAACTGTGATACATCTCTACAGTTGAATATAATGTAGTCACTGAAAATGTTTACCACTGCTTCCCTGGTACTTATGCCTAGTATAGTGTCCAATACATGTTAAGTACCCAATAAGTATCTACTGAGCAATGCTTTAAACTTGATTTCAGAAAATGTTTATAATATATAATTAAGTAGAAAAAGTAAATAATATAATAGTATTTTGTGGTTTTCAACCATTAATATTTAAATATTTGTTTATTATAGATAGATATACAGATACGCAAATTAGTAGGATATACACTTCAGTGTTAATTTTAACTGTGTCCAGGTGGTATTCTTTTTGTTCAACTGAATTTTCTAATTTCTTCACAACAATCTAGCATTGATTTAGAAATATTTTTTTAATTACTTAAAATATATCAGAGTCTTGTCCCTATACCAATCAAAACTTTAATCCTTTCAGTGATTTATTTCCCTAGCTGCCTTGAGAGAAAAAGCAATACTATTAACTGCTAACAAGAATTTAATATGCTAATATTCTAAAAAAATTCTACATTTTTAAACAGCAGTACCACAACTTTATGTGCATATTATGGTTGAACAAATAAGAAAATATAATGTAGATACTGAGAGACAGAAAAGTTAAAAATAAGCGAAGAAGGAGACTTCCTTGATGGTCCAGTGGCTAAGACTCCGCAGGGGGCCGGGGGTTTGATCCCTGGTCAGAGAACTAGATCCTGCGTGCCGCAACTAAGAGTTCACATACTGCAACTAAAGATCCCGCGTGGTGCAACAAATATCTCACGTGCCACAACTAAGACCCAGCACAGCCAAATAAATAAATATTAAAAAATAAATAAATAAGGAAAGAGGGCAGGCTAAAATAAGCCCTGTGGTATTGGATTGGAATCAGAAGTAACAGTACTGAACTCATGAGGGTTTCTTTAGATGTATAGATAGGCAGATAGAGAAATAAATACAGATATGTATGTATATGTATGAGTTAGTACACATATATTCTTCTAGTCCTGTTTATTGAGAGAGCCTAGAAATGATGACACCCCAGCAGCAATGAGCACATCTAGCACCCTGAGCTGGGTTTCTGAATACTATTCTTGAATTTAAAAAAACAGAGCTCCTTGGAAAGTATCTTATAGTACCAGAAAGTAAGGAAGAGCTCAAAAAAACAAACAAACAAACATAGGAGCATGTCAAAAGGACACAAGAGCCATCCTGAAAGAACTTCCAATGCCAAAGCTGGAATACTTTGATCAACAAAACCAATAATGACAGTAGTAGATTATAACACATAGAATAAAATAAATACCTATAAGTCCATGTTGATGTATGTAAATAATTGAATAAATGAGACAAGAGGGACAGCTGTCCCTTCCTGAAGAATTTTAATAAATATAGAGGGAATGAAGAAAATAGAAAGTCACCAATAGAATATCGTATTTTAACTGTTGCAAGCAAGATCCACTGTTTAATGCTAAAACAGTGGGTGAAGGTTTAAGAAGAAACAGTATATTTGCATAGATTCAAAATATCTCTCCCAATACAAACTTCCAATTGTAAGATAAATAAGTACTAGGGATGTAACATACAACACGATAAAGAAATGAACACTGATGTACGTTATAAATAGAAGTTGTTAAAAGAATAAAACCAAAGAGTTCTCATCACAAGGGAAAAAATTTCTTTCTATTTCTTTAATGTTGTATCTATATGAGATGATGGATGTTCACTAAACCTACTGTGGTAATTTCATGATGTATGTAAGAAAAATCATTATATTGTACACCTTAAACTTATGGAGTGCTATATGTCAATTATATCTCAATAAAACTGGGAGAAAAAACACAAGATATCTCTCCCAAGATATCTATTTATTAAAGATAAAAAATAACTTTACAATGGAGTAACCACGCAGACACCATCTTAACCAGGTGATCCAAGATTGAAATCACCAGTAATAAGACATACCATCATTATGTACCCCTGATAGGACAACTGAGAAGGGCACAACACTTCTGTGGTATTGTTCTCAAAAAGCCACAACCTTAATCTAATCACACATGATTAGAAACATAAGAGAAACCCAAACTTAAGGATTCAAGAAAATATTGCCTAGTATTCTTTAAAAGTGTCATAGTCATGAAAGAAAAAAGACAAGAACTGTCAGAGACTTAAGGAAATCAATGCAATGTGAGATCCTGAATTGGATCCTAAAACAGAAAAATGACATTAATGAAAAAATTGAAGAAATTCAAATAATGTCTATAGTTTAAAATATACCCATGTTAACTTCTTTATGTTGATAACTGTACTATGGTTATGTAATACATTAACACTGGGGGAAGCTGAGTGAAGGGTAGATGGAAACTGTACTATTTCTGTAAATTGAAAGTTACTTGAAAATTAACAGTTTTAAAAAACATTGCTGTACAACTAAAAATAAGAGAAATGTTTTTAGTCAGTACACTCATAATACAAATTCATAATACAAATTATGAATTTCTAATGGTGGAGCTTCAGAGCAAGATGCATAAACCAATGTCCTAAAGCAAAGCATTTCACTTCACTGAAGGTATTAAGCAGAAAAGAAGTAGCAGTCAATACAGAGGTATTTAAAACCAGGTGTACATACACACAAATAAACTCAAGTTGGATTAAAGATCTAAATGGGGACTTCCCTGGTGGCCCAGTGGTTGAGAATCTGCCTGCCAATGCAGGGGACATGGGTTCGACCCCTGGTCCGTGAGGTTCCCACATGCCACGGGACAACTAAGCCCGTGTGCCACAGCTCCTGAGCCTGCGCTCTAGAGCCTGCGAGCCACAATTACTGAGCCTGCATGCCACAACTACTGAAGCCCATGTGCCTAGAGCCCGTGCTCCACGACAAGAGAGGCCACTGCAATGAGAAGCCCATGCACTGCAATGGGAGTGGCCCTCGCTTGCCGCAACTAGAGAAAGCCTGCGCACAGCAATGAAGACCCAATGCAGCCAAAAATAAATAAACAAATAGCTTTTTTTGAAAAAAGACCTAAATGTAAGGCCGGATACTATAAAACTCTTAGAGGAAAACATAGGCAGGACACTCTTGACATAAATAGCAGCAATATCTTTTGGATCCACCTCTTAGAGTAATGAAAATAAAAACAAAAACAAACAAATGGGACCTAATTAAACTTAAAACCTTTTGCACAGCAAAGGAAATCATAAACAAAAAGACAACCCTCAAAATGGGAGAAAATATTCACAAATGAAGAGACCAACAAGGGATTAATCTCCAAAATATACAAACAGCTCAGGCAGCTCAATATCAAAAAAACAAACAGGGACTTCCCTGGCGGTCCAGCAGTTAAGACACCACGCTTCCAATGTAGGGGGCGGGGGTTCAATCTCTGGACAGGGAACTAAGATCCCACATGCCATGTGGTGTGGCCAAAATAATAATAATAATAATATATTTTTTAATGGAAGATCTAAATGTACATTTTTCTCATTTTCCAAAGACATACAGATGGCCAAAAAGCACAAGAAAAGATGCTCAACATCACTAATTATTAGAGAAATGAAAATCAAAACTACAATGAGGTATCACCTCACACCAGTCAGAATGGCCATCATCAAAAAATCTACAAACAATAAATGCTGGAGAGGGTGTGGAGAAAAAAAGGGAACCCTCTTGCACTGTTGGTGGGAATGTAAACTGATACAGCCACTAAGGAGAACAGTATGGAGGTTCCTTAAAAAACTACAAATAGAACTACCATATGACCCAGCAATCCCGCTACTGGGCATACACCCTGAGAAAACCATAATTCAGAAAGAGTCATGTACCACAATGTTCATTGCAGCTCTATTTACAATAGCCAGGACATGGAAGCAACCTAAGTGTCCATCAACAGAGGAATGGATAAAGAAGATGTGGTACATATATATACAGTGGAATATTACTCAGCCATAAAAAAGAACAAAATAATGCCATTTGCAGCAACAAGGATGGACCTAGAGACTGTCACACTGAGTAAAGTAAGTCAGACAGAGAAAGACAAATATCATATGATATTGCTTATATGTGGCACCTAAAAATTGGTACAAATGAACTTATTTACAAAACAGAAATAGAGTCACGGATGTAGAAAACAAACTTATGGTTACTAGAAGAGAAAGGGGTGGGGGAGGGATAAACTGGGAGACTGGGATTGTCATATACACACTACTACACATAAAATAGATAACTAATAAGTTCCCTGTATAGCACAGGGAACTCTACTCCATACTCTGTAATGACCTATATGGGAAAAGAATCTAAAAGAGAGTGGACATATGTATAACTGATTCATTTGCTGTACACCTAAAACTAACACAACCTTGTAAATCAACTATACTCCAATAAAAATTCTTAAAAATCAAATACATAAATAAATAATAAAACTGGGTATAATAGCAATGTAAATTTCTTTTTTAACTCCCTCATCTACCTCACTTAAGCTAAATCCAGAATTTTTTTGGCTGAATGGCACGGCTTGTGGGATCTTAGTTCCCCAACAAGGGATCAAACCCAGGCCCACAGCAGTGAAAGCATGGAGTCCTAACCACTGAACCACCTGGATTCCCTAAATCCGGATTTTTTTCTTTTTTTTTCTTTTTTTGGCTGTGTTGGGTCTTCATTGCTGCACATGGGCTTTCTCTAGTTGCGGCGAGTGGGGGCTATTCTTTACTGTGGTGTGTGGACTTCTCATGGCGGTGGCTTCTCTTGTTGCGGAACACGGGCTCTAGGAGCACGGGCTTCAGTAGTTGTGGCGCCCAGGCTCTAAAGTGTAGGCTCAGTAGCTGTGGCGCACGGGCTTAGTTGCTCTGCGGCATGTGGGATCTTCCCGGACCAGGGATAGAACCCATGTCCCCTGCACTGGCAGGTGGATTCTTAACCACTGTGCCACCAGGGAAGTCCCAGAATTTTAAATGAAGAAACCACACCCCACAAATCTGAAGTAAGCCAAGGTAGAAAAAGAGTATCCAAAGCCATGCTCTCTGTGTGGTCTTGTAAGGTACTCCTGATTCCTCTCACAGCCCTCCTTTATGATTTCTTCTTGTCCCTCTGTGTTCCAAAAAATACACCAAATTAAAGTCCTCTGTGTATAATTAGAATGTTTCAGAGAAAAGTCTCTAATAAATTATTATAATGCAAATCAAGGTACTATGGCATTTAAATCACAAAATTCTATAGGAAAAAAAGATTATCTTTCTAAAAACACAGACTAAATTTTTTTAAACACCTCTATGTAGGTAGAAACTTCATTTTACTTGTTTTGCTACTCTTGGCTTATATAAAAGAAATAAATAAATGAAAAAAACGTATGTTTAAAAGGACACACATACATATTCCAAACAGTAAATTTCAGCACATGACTTGAATACAACCCTTCAACATCTACAGTATCATAAGTGAATGAATCTCAGGTGCTCTAATATATTCAGTCATCAAAGAAATGAGTTCTGTTCTATATAAATCTAAAATAAGACTCGGAAAGTATACTGGAAAATTTTACAATGATTTAAACAAGGCTGGTCCCAGAAAGGGTTTCCTAGCTAACCCTTGGTTAATTAGGATATACCATTCCCCAAAAAACACTGATTAATTATGGATTTAATTAATTTTATTTTATTAAATTTTAATTAAATTTAATTACTAAATTAAATTTAATTACTAAAGTTTTATTAAAAAGACAAATACCAAAATACTTTCAATATTATTAACTCTAAAGATAATGCAAAGGTTAAGAGCAAAACTAATACATACCTTATGTAACTCCAAAGATGAAGGCTTTTTCCTTTTCCCTTCTGTGACAATTTCTACAAAGACATAGTAAAAATTATCATTTAACATTAAATGAGATAACATAACAGAATAAATCTTTTCAGTTATCTTTTGTTTCAAATTAGCTTCTTGTTACATTTACAATTTACATTGATACATTTTACAGAACCTGAAGGACTAAAGGTCAAAAATAACCAAAGAGTAGCAGATTCTCACAAAATTTCTCAATTAAACAATATACATATGATGACAACTGAAAAAAGAAAGTTGGTTCTAAGAACTCAATAAGAAATTCCTTGGCAAAAATCCTAGTATCCAGTAGGTCTTCGATTTATGTTGGCTGAACCATAAGACCAGATAAATTCTTATAATGGGGGGTGGGGGGGCCACAGGGGAGGAGAACACAAGGTGAGGGCTACATATCTAAGCATTTATGCAACAGAGAACAGCTTAAGTCTTTCTTCATCAACATTTTTCAGACTTTTACGGGATTTTCTTTTATGATTCTTTTATTCAGTCAGCAAATAATTACTGAATGTCTATCATGTGTCTGGCACTGTGCTAGCCAGTGGGTATAGTGTAGTGAGCAAATTAAACACAGCCTAAGTCTTCCTGGAACTTACAATTCACTGAAATTTCTCACAAATTTCATAATAAAAATGAATGGTAGAGACCCACACAAATGTGATCACCTATTTATGACAAACACACCACTGCAATTCAGTGGAAAAGGGATGATCTTTTCCATGAGTAATGCTGACACAATTTGATAACCAAACAAGGTAAACAAATAAGTAATAAACATCACACTATATCAAAAATTATTTTTAAATTGATCATAGATTTAAATGTCAAAGACAAATAAAGCTTCTAGAATAAAAATAAGGGGAACATCTTCATGACCTTGGGGTTCGCAAGGATCTCTCAAACAAGACTCAAGTAGTACTAATCCATAAAGGAAAGAACTAATAAACTCAACTTCATTAAAATTAAAAACTTCTGTTCACCAAACCTCATCATTGAGTGAGAAGGCAAAGCACAGACTGGAAGATTATTTATAATTCATGTATCTATGTACAGCATGGTGACTATAGTTAATAATACTGTATAATACATATATCTGTCAAAGGATTCATAACCAGAACACATAAAGAAGTCCTATAAAGCAAAGGCAAGACAACCCAATCTTCAAAATGGGAAAAAGCCTTGAATAGGTACTCCATAAAAAAGAATGTCCAAATGGCCAGTAAACATATGAAAATATGCTCAATTTCATTATTACTAGAGAAGTGTAAACTAAAATGGTAAGAGAACACCATTACACAGCCCTTAGAAAGGGTAAACTTAAAAAGAATGACAATACCAAGTATTGGTAAGAGACCAGAAGTCTCATATATTGCTGGTGGGAGTGTAAACGAATACATCTACTTTGCCAGTCAGTATCTACTAAAGTTAGACACCTGCCTACTCAATGTCCAACAATTACATTTCTAGATATTTAATCAAGAGAAATGAGTGCCTGTGTCCACCAAAAGGCATGTATAAGAATGTTATCTTTGTTCTTAATAGCCAAAAACTAAAAACAATCCAAATGTCCATCACAGGAGCATGGATAAACCTTTTCATACAATAGAAAACTACAAACTTTGCACAGTGGCAGTATCGTAGCCAATGAGGTTTATCCGAGGCGCAATTATTGCTAATTGAAAACTACATAGTAATAAAAAAGAATGAATTACTGCTGTGCACAACACGGATACATCTCACAGACATTACGTTCAGAAGAAAACAGATGCAGAAGAATGTATGATTCTATTTATGTGGAATTCAGGAACAGGTAAAACAAATCTATGTTGATACTAGTTAGGACAGTGTGAGTACCTGAGCAGGGAAAAACTACTGACTGACTGGGATGGGATACAAGTTATCCTTCTGAGATGCTGGAAATGTTCCGTATCTTGATCTAGGTGATAGTTATACAAGTGTATGTATACAAGTATAAAAAATCATCAAACTAAAGATATTGTACTGTGTCGTATGTAATATCTCAACTTAAAAATTAAAAAACCTTTAAAATAACAGTTATAACGAATGGGCTATAGCTTATCCAGAAATCTATATAGCTGAAATAATTTCTCTCATTTCATGAAAATAGCATGAATTTCACCATATGCATTTCCTCGAGCAATCACTGATGTAAAAATTATTTTAACTTCTATACTTAAGTTTTCGATAGATTTAAATAATTTTCAATAAAGTAGCATTTCTCAGACTACCAAAAATATATAACATTTAGATAAATGGTAAGAAAACATTTCTTATATAAATTCACTTTCTAGTCAACTTTCAATTTAATAAAATATATGTATTTTTAAAAAAGGAATATCAGTTGCTTAAATCACAGACTCATTGAGTTTAAAATGCTTCTATCCTATTTTGCAGAATGTTTGTACATTTCTTTTAGTGACTACTATTGTGACTTCCCAAAATTTTAGGGGTTCTATAACTGAGTTGCTCCATCTGATACTAGGTTGGTATTAGAGCATTTTAATAAATGATGCATCGCTGCTTGTGACTGTCTGGTATAGCACAGTGCTCTAGAGTAAAAATATTAAAGTCCAACAACCTAAATTTATATCTTGGCTTACTAGCTGTGACTTCTCTGAGACTCAGTGTCTCATCTCTAAAAAGGGGACAATATCCAGCTTTTCAATTGCCAAGATTAAAGTGACATAGTCTAGTCTCCCAAAAGAAATAAAAGCAAAACTAAACAAATGGGACCTAATCAAACTTAAAAGCTTTTGCACAGCAAAGGAAACCATCAACAAGATGAAAAGACAACCTACAGAATGGGAGAAAATATTTGCAAACAATGTGACTGACAAGAGCTTAATTTCCAAAATATACAAACAGCTCATACAACTTAATATCAAAAAAATAAAACAAAACAACCCAATCAAAAAATGGGCAGAAGACCTAAGTACACATTTCTCCGTAGAAGACATGCAGATGGCCAAAAGGCACATGAAAAGATGCTCAATGTCGCTAATTATTAGAGAAATGGAAATCAAAACCACAATGAGGTATCACCTCACACCAGTCAGAATAACTATCATGGAAAAGTCTACAAATAATAAATGCTGGAGAGGGTGTGGAGAAAAGGGAATCCTCCTACACTGTTGGTGGGAATGTAAGTTGGTACCGCCACTATGGAAAACAGTATGTGGGTTCCTTTAAAAACAAAAAATGGGGACTTCCCTGGTGGTCCAGTGGTAAAGAATCCTCCTTCCAATGCAGGGGACATGGGTTCGATCCCCAGTTGGGGCACTAAGATCCCACATGCCACGGGGCCACATCTACTGAGCTCGCATGCCTCAAAGAGAGAGCCCACGTGTCACAAACTACAGAGTCCATGCGCTCTGGACCCCACATGCCACAATTACAGAGCCCATATGTCCTGGAACCCGCACACCACAACTAGAGAGAAGAGAAGCCTGAGCACCACAACAAAGACCCCACATGCTGCAACTGAGACCCAACACAGACAAAATAAATAACTAAAATAAATATTTTTTTTAATAATTAAAAAATAAAAACAAAAACTGAAGGGGCTTCCCTGGTGGCGCAGTGGTTAAGAATCCACCTGCCAATGCAGGGTACATGGGTTCAAGCCCTGGTCCAAGAAGATCCCACATGCTATGGAGCAACTAAGCCCATGCTCCACAGCTACTGAGCCTGCGCTCTAGAGCCCGCAAGCCACAACTACTGAAGCCCATGCACCTAGAGCCCATGCTCTGTAACAAGAGAAGACACTGCAATGAGAAGCCCACGCACTGCAACAAAGAGTAACCCCCACTCGCGGCAACTAGAGAAAGCCCGCGCGCAGCAGCAAAGACCCAACGCAGCCAAAAATAATAAAATAAATAAAATTTAAAAACAAACAAACAAAAAATAGAGCTACCGTGATTCAGCAATCCCACTCCTGGGCATATATCCAGAAAAGAAGAAAACTCTAATTCAAAAAGATACATGCACCCCAATGTTCATAGCAGCACTATTTATAATAGCCAAGACATGGAAGCAACCTAAGTGTGTATCAACAGATGACTGGATAAAGAAGATGCGGTGTGTGTAGACACACACACACACACACACACATAAATATAATGCAATATTACTCAGCCATAAAAAAGAATGAAATATTGCCATTTGCAGCAACATGAATGGACCCAGAGAATATCATATTAAGTGAAATGTCATAAAAAGATAAATATACGATATCACTTGTATGCAGAATGTAAAAATTAATACAAATGAATCTAAGTACAAAACAGAAACAGACTCACAGACATAGAAAAAAAACTTATGGTTACCAAAGGGGAAAGAGAGTGGGCGGAACAATAAATTACAAGTATGGGATTAACAGATACAAACTACTATACATAAAATAGATAAGCAACAAGGATTTACTGTATAAAACAGGGAACAATATTCAATATCTTGTAATACCTATAATGGAAAATAATCTGAAAAACATATATACAGCTGAATCACTTTGCTGTACACCTGAAACAAACACAATAAATTAACTATATTTCAAAATAAAGGGAGATTGTCTATATTAAAGTATTTAGAGTATATCTGGCAAATACTGCAAAATAAATGATAACTATTATTATTACAATATTTTATACTAAAATACCCCTCTTTAAGAAACCTTAATGTATTTACATTAGCATACAGAAAAATCGCTCTAATTATTCCCATTATATATATATGTCAAATAATCAGAAAGCATGACTTTTTCTCAAGGAGCTTGTGGAACCATTCATTCATATATTATATAAACATTTATTTTAAACAACAGTAATTACCATTGCCAGGCACTATGCTAAGTACTTTACACAAATTATTTTATTTAATCTTACAAAAGTCTTGTGAGTTCAGTAATGGCATTATCTCCATTTTATAGATGAAGAATTTAGGTTTGAAAAATACAAATAACTTGCCCAAGGTCACCATGTTAATCCATCACTGGTCTGAGTCCAGAGGTGGAATTCTTAACCAGAACACTCTAAGGCATGCTGGATGCTATGGGGATAGGAAATGAATAAGACAGTCCCTGTCACAGAGTTAACAGTATAAAAGCAGAGATTAAACAATTCAGCAAGCTAGAATATATGATGGAATCTGGTAAACATCACATAAGAGGTGCAAACACCCATGGAAATTCAAAAATAGGAATATTTTTTAAGTTTGAGTTAATTAGGAGATAGTTCTTGAAAAAGGCACAATTGAACTGGGTTTTTTTTTTTTTTTTTTTTTTTTTTATGCGTTACGCGGGCCTCTCACTGTTGTGGCCTCTCCCGTTGCGGAGGACAGGCTCCGGACGCACAGGCTCAGCGGCCATGGCTCACGGGCCCAGCCGCTCCGCGGCATGTGGGATCTTCCCAGACCGGGGCACGAACCCGTGTCCCCTGCATCGGCAGGCGGACTCTCAACCACTGCGCCACCAGGGAAGCCCTGAACTGGGCTTTGAAGTAAGTTTTAGATAATAAGTTTTAGACAGGGAGAAATGGGTGGTAGGACAGTGCAATGCTAAGTGAAGCCAAGAAGTGAGTTATCAATATAGGTATATGTGATGAAGCAGCTCACATTAGCCAGCCTCCTAAATTACTGAAGACTCACATTAGAGTTATACATCTGAGAGGCAGGTTTGAGACAGCACCATTACAGCAAAGTTCCAGTCTGAATCTTTAGAGCTACTCAGTCCTATACATAACCCACTCCCTGTGTTACCATATCCCCCCTCTAATCTACTTTCCAATCCTCTGCCTTCTATCACCAGGTTTGGGAACCACATTCACCACCCTAGATTTCAATCCCTACAGCTTATTACCTTGTTATTGCCTCATCTCTTAGGTAATGCCACTCTACCCTTTTCACTACATTCTTTTTTTTTTAACTTGACCCTTGAGTACATGTCTTTTTAATATTCTCTGTTTTTCTTTTTATTGAGGTATAGTTTTCATCTACACTCTTCTCTAGCTCTTCCCCAGCCCACCAAATTCCTTTCCAAAGTCAATACAATTTCCTTAAATTCTGAATCTTCTCCTTGAACATTTCCTCCACCTTAGTTTAATTGAATCCTTTTTATTACATAATTATACATTATACATCTTTTTATTTACTACACTATTTTTTTAAGACTCTCTCAAGAAGATTCTTCTCCCACTTATAAAAACAGGGAAAGGGATTAACAACCTCCTCCCCCTGCCACCACTTCCAATTAATATTCATCCTTATTGCAATAATTCCTCCTTTAAAATTCCCATAACTTGTATGTATTATTACCTCACCCATATTGTAATGGCCATGTACTGACCCACGACCCTTTCCAACATTCCTAGAATATTCTGATACTTGATTCATAGTTTTCCTCTCTATCGTTAAAACCTACCATCATACCGAAGCTCTAAAACTTTCATAAATCAAATCACTCAATACAATGGACTCATTTTACTCTAGTCCAACAAGCTTCTTCATATCACATTCCCATTTCAACAACATGCATTCACAAATAGATTTAATAGGGTTACACTTCTCAAGCTCACAAATGTGAACCTCTCATTCTACAACATACTGTCCTTTAACCCTTCCATTTACTCACTCGCACTGATCCCATTTTTTACCCCCACATCGTATAATACCCTTTAACCCTAAGTAAAACTAAATTCTTTTATTCCCCCCAAATTCTTGCTCCTAGACTGATTAGCACTGCTAAAGAAAGTCATATAATTGTAGTAACCACAACTGGTACTATCTACAGACACACACGTGTTTTAACAAATACTTTTTCAAAATTAGTTAATAGTTCTTTTTTTTTTTTTTTTGTAGTACGCGGGCCTCTTACCGTTGTGGCCTCTCCCGTTGCGGAGCACAGGCTCCGGACGCGCAGGCTCAGCGGCCATGGCTCATGGGCCCAGCTGCTCCGCAGCATGTGGGATCTTCCCGGACTGGGGCACGCACCCGTGTCCCCTGTATCGGCAGGTGGACTCTCAACCACTGCGCCACCAGGGAAGCCCAATAGCTCTTTTATTCATCCCTAATTGACCTCCTACTCTATTTTGAGCTCCCAATACCACCTGAAAGTCCCTCTTTCTCAAAAGATGATCTTGTCTATTTCACTTAGAAGCCATCATTGCAATATCCTTAACTTCTCAAAATTTATCTATATCTTTATCCATCCTCCCACCTTCACACAAGTCTTATTTAACAAACTGTCCTGAGTCTATCCTCCCCCATTCTTCTAAGACTTCACCCTATCAATTATCTCCTACCTGATATCGTTCTCTCTCCAGTGAACCCTTTCCCATGCCATACAAACCTGATTTTTATAGCCTTTTTTTAAATAATCCTTTCTACTTAATTTCATACTCAAGCTTGTTCCAAAATCTTTAATGCACATCTCATCTTCTATTTCCTCACCACCACTCATTCATTTAGCCTCTTGAAATCTGGCTTTTGTCCCTACTGCTCTACTAAAATCAGTGGTAAAAAAAAAAGTGACCTACCAGTTGCCAAATCCAGCATCCTCATACTGCTTTAACTCTCTGATTTACATTGCATTCACTCTCCCTTGCTTCCCAAACCTATCATACTCCTTCTAATCTGCCTAACGGCTCACCAGTGTCTCTTCCTCCTTACTTTGAAATTAAATATATGTGATTCAAGATTTTTCTCACTCCATACTCTTTCTGTGGGTAATCCTATCCATTCCAATGGCTTCAGCTAACATCACTGCAAATAAAGTAGTTTTACCATGATTAATTGTAGATTCTGGTTTTGAACTTCAATTATGGTTCATCAGACACTGCATAATATGCAGCCATCACCTGGACCTACTGAAAAAAGAAAGGTGTATCATCATGGGACACTAGATCCTCAAGCTGAAACTGGGGGAGGAGGGAAGAGTTTCAAAATCAAACAAGTTTGAAAAACACTGCATGTTCAGACAATCTCTTGGAGAGGCAGAATGTACAGTAGCACAGCAAAAGCTCTGAAAAATCCTGCAGTAAATAAAATTTTCTTATAACTACAGTTGTCCCATTTATTTGTCCATCAAACCTTTTTTCCAAGTAAGGTTCACTAACATCCTATGACAGTAAAAAAGATTTAAATTATATGTTTTGTAATCAGAAAGACCATATTTTGAATCCTGGCTCTACTTCTTGTATTGCTAACAGTTACTTACCCTCCCTAAATTCCAGGTTCCTCATCTGTATATCAGAAATAATAATAACCACCTCAGAAGGTTTTGGAAAGAATTATAACATCTGTAAAATTCTTAGCATGCTGTTTAGTACTTAAGTACTAAAAAAAACTTATCTATCCTTAACTGCAAATGAGAATGAACACAGATCTCCAAGGTTGTTGCCTGAACAGTTGATAACTTGAAATTTACTTCAACTTTCCTGTTTTAATTCAAAAATTCATTTGGAAGTTGTGATCTATGACTCTAATATATCTGTTATACTTTTGTTGTTGTTAAACATTTCTAATGGTCATGCTCCCTTGAATGACCATTAGCACTTTTATTATTTCATTCAACTGTCACTAGACCTGTCTCTGGTACCAATAATTTTTTATCTGTGTCCCCATCTAATTCACTGCTTTGATATGCTGGAAACCTGGAAATAAGATATTCATCTTTATTGGGGTAATAAATAACTTAAACACATAGATTCAATATAATAGGAAGAAAGCCTTCAAAAGCTTCTCATGAGTGAACTTTAGCATACAAACCATGTGATTTCTCCTCTCATGCTTAGAGGTGTTTTATGCTTGATTCTTGATTCATGGCCACATTCCAGAAAAGTAGGGCAATCAGAGTTTTTGTGGTTCTTCTACTTACAGAATTTTTCTTTATTAACTCATTTAAAAACAATAACACAATGCATGTTAACATAACTATTTTTTAAATAACTTTAGTTTCAAAACATTGAGAAGAATGGCATTATTTCACTTTTTGCAACTCTCTTTAACATCTGACTTAATAAAAGACAGATGATTTCCTCTATATGCTTCTGCATTCAATTTGCTGGGATACATGTCATGTAGCCTCTGGAAAACTGTCCTGTACACAGGTAGAAGATTAAGAGGGAAAGGCAAACAATGTCTTAAAATTATGAAAAACCGTGTAAGCTCACAGACCCAAAAGGGACTCAGGGAACCCAGAGGTTCCCAGACCATACGTTGAGAACCAGTGCCTGAAACAGATACAGCCATGCCAGAAGCCATCCAACTCCTACAGTTGTCAGTTATGTGAGTCCACAAATGCTTGTTTTTTTGTTTTGCTTAAACCACCTGGAATTGGGTTTCTGCTACTTGCAACTAAAAGAGTTCTGGGCAATACACTATGTAACCCTTCATAGTTCTTCCTTGTTCAGGAGAAAGTTTAGGAAAACCTAGTGCAGTCTCACAGAGGAAACTTGAAACTTCATGTCTTGTTTTCTCTCTCGACTAACATCCGCCTTCCTTATACCTCTAACTTAGAATTCTTCCTGTTATTAATCAAAATTTTACCTTTGGGTACTTATGAAATTCTCACGATGATAAATGTCACTTCCAGTCATTCAAGTTCCAGTTAGCAACCCTCCTAATGAAATGGCAACTGCATGCACATAAATGTCACACAGAATTCAGAATCCCTTTAAGCCAACTGATTGTTCTGTTTCTGAGAATCTATGTGAGAAAATTAAATATACACTATTCAGAAAAGAATCATTCTTAAAAATTAATATTCATCTCTTAAAACCAGATGAATACTGGGGAACAGCTAGTTAATATTAGATCTGAGAATGGTTTTTACTATACATTAACAATTACTTTTCAGAAAGGACAGCTCCAAAAGGGAAGTCAGCAGAAAAAGAAATCCTCTCCAGAGGGATAGCTCACATAAATATCAACGTCTTTTAAGAATTAACAATTTTAGGGCTTCCCTGGTGGCGCAGTGGTTGAGAGTCCGCCTGCCGATGCAGGGGATGCGGGTTCGTGCCCCGGTCCGGGAGGATCCCACATGCCGCGGAGCGGCTGGGCCCGTGAGCCATGGCCGCTGGGCCTGCGCGTCCGTAGCCTGTGCTCCGCAACGAGAGAGGCCACAACAGTGAGAGGCCCGCGTACCGCAAAAAAAAAAAAAAAAAAAAAAAAAGAATTAACAATTTTACTCTCAAATTTTACTTCCCACAACTACTTGCACCAAATTAACTGTAATAAATAGATAAATAAATCTAAGTGTAACCAGGTAAAGAGGATGGGATTTGCTGAAGAACAAGGCTCATATCTTGCCCTTACCCCCAAAACAATGTACTAAGCCAAGGAGAAATGCTTTTATTGAAAAAAGGCTGTGCATGTTAAACTGAGGTATGATTACCCCTAAAGTTCTGTGTGAGGAAGCACACAAATGACACCAGATAAACACTGTGCATAGTCCTTATGTGTCAATTTCACTTGAAGGTTTTAGGGGAGAAAAAAGTATATTAAAACAAACACCGATCTATTGAAGGCATATACATACATACATATGTGTGTATATATGTATATATATAATACATACATACACTTTCAACAGCAAAGAATATCTCTAGAATACACACACAAATGGTAATACTGGTTGCTTATGAAGAGGAATTTCAGGTTTTCAGCTACTTCAAGCAATGTCCCAGAGACCCATGTTCACTCTCCTTTGCGGCCAAAAAAGTTTGAGGCACACTGCCACAAGGGCACTCCTAAATATATGTAGAATTGTCTAAATAGACT
Source organism: Phocoena phocoena (assembly GCF_963924675.1). Classification (NCBI taxonomy): domain Eukaryota; kingdom Metazoa; phylum Chordata; class Mammalia; order Artiodactyla; family Phocoenidae; genus Phocoena; species Phocoena phocoena. The sequence goes on along the minus strand of NC_089222.1, from coordinate 97,315,828 downwards.
GCATAGACTGTCTATGCAACAACAGATGGCACAACAATAAATAAGAAAATTTAATGAAATAATTGATTCACCGAATGTTAGTGTACTAGAGTGTAAGCTTATTAAAGAGCCCTTGTCCCCTCCTCCTCTGGTAAGTCCACAGGACTTAACACAGAAACTGCGGTACCCTTAATGGATGAGATCTTTGACAAAAACTTGCTGACTGGGAGGGGCTCGACCTCGCGTCTTACACCTCCACTTTTGTGTTTCTAAGATGTAGTATCCAAAACTGAAGACAGTCATTTAAGCCGCAAAACAATTTCAAAAACAAAAACACGGTGAGAATAAAAACACAACGAAACATGGCTTCAAATCCTTTGTTCGACTTTTGAATCGCTTTTGGAAGAAGGGGGTGTCTAGAAAATAAAAACGTTATTAAGCGGGCCGGCTCAGAAGACCAAGTAAGACACGTTGCTTGCAGCACTTAGACGAGGAATGAAGTGTCAATTAACATGCCCAACCTTTCCTTCTTTGCTGCTTTTACCTGCCAGGAGGTACAGGGGTGAGAAAGAGCCAAAGTCGAGAATCAAAGGAAGAGAGGAAAGTAGGACCAAGGCGCTGAGAAGCTGGAAATAAAACTGGAACACTGGTGGAATTACGAGGAAGGCGTGGCAGGAGAGCGACAAGCCAACCGGGAAGAGCCGCAGGCCGATGAGACCCAAGGAGGGTGCTCGCGGGAGGACAAAAATGAAAAGGGGTGACGGGGTGAAGAGCGGCCGAGGCTTTGATGACAGCTCGCAGTGGGTCTTCGACTCGCAGGGGCCCGCGAGACCCGGGAACCCTCCATTGTGCGCGCCCCTCCACCCCACTCCATTCCACTCCCCACTCACCTCACCTCCTCCCCTCCCCCCCGCGCCCGAGCCCGAGCCGGAGCCCGAGCCCTCGCAGCTCCGGGCCGCAGCACCCGTCGTCGCCTGTTCCCCCGCTTTGCCCGAGGTAGGAAACAATATGCTCAGCCCTCCTCCGACCCTTTCTCACCGGATGAAGATCGCCGTCGCCCGGCCTTCCCCTTGTCCATCTTCTCCTCCTCCTGCTGGAATCGCAGTCGCTGTCACCTCAAGACCCCTCAGGCTGGGGAAGGGAGGGGGAGGGGAGGGAAAAAAAAAAAAAAAAAGCCAGGAAAATGTGAACTGCGCTTGCGCAAGAGCCGTCGCCGGCCCTCAGACCGGAAATTAGCCACCCCTCCCACCTCCACCCGGAAATCACTTCCTGGGAGTAGTTTTCTCTGCGGGCTACCGTCGCAAGTGCTTATTAACTGACGCTGTTTTCATTGTCTCTGACCCTGTTAGAAACTGAGACTGGGTGCTAGGTTTTAGCCCGAGATCGTTAAGGCTTTGTTGACTTTGAAGATTAAGTTGACTAAAAACAAAACCGGGGAAACTTTAGGAATTCCTCCACTTCACTGAATCCCGCGAGGGGACCCCGGAAATATGAGAACAAAACATTAGTCCTTTTGTGCTACTACTTTCCTCATGGACTCTCCCATATATTTGTCCTCAAGGCGCTTCCTCAGACTAAAGAAAAAAAGATTTTAAGACGACAAATCAATAGCCTAGCTGCTGGTTTAGCAGTTGAAGTGGAAATCAATAAGGTCAGCTGAGGAGAAAATGTCAGAGTAATAGAAAGGACCTCTTCAAACTCACCATTTTTAAAGGCCAGGAAAAAAGATAAGCTGCACCTCAATTTTTTAAAACATAAAATGCTGAGATGCTAGAAAGTGGGTGGGTGTAAACGAATTTGTGCCGCTAATTTTTATTACAGTACTTAAAGGAATAACCCTGACCTCGAACTCAACGACTAGTACTTGCAGACTGATTTTGTCCTTTCATAGGACCCATCAGTTTAGAAAACTGTCCTACTTTATTAGCCATAATGTACATATTTGAATAACTTTTTTTTTTACTGTGTAAGCTTTAATCACAATAAGTTTCACAAAATTCAGCAGAGCGCTCCAGAGGCAAAATGATACTGGAATGTTCAACAGTTTAACATCCGCTCCTCCTCCCCCACTTTACCAAGGCCAGTAAAGTGACTCGTCCAGCTCATTACCAGAGCCCATGTTTGTGCTTCTTGAGCCTTGCTTCTTACTTACAGTGTGGCCTGTGCGGAGCTAAAAGTAAGCCTCCAGGTGATGATCCTATTGGGCCGGGGGGAGTGTCTTACATGGCAGGAATGGCTGAAAAGCAGAAATACTTCAGGGCTTGATGAGAATTAAATTCACTACAAGGATTTCATTTAGAGGCCCTAGTTTAAGTTTAACAAATAAAAACACTGCCTACTGAAAAATATCTGAATTTTAAGTTTCCTCATAAATCAACTCTTTTAATTGAATGATTTAACTCAAGAATCATACTGGCTCAATTCATCAGCCAATATTATAGGAAACTAACTGCAAAAGATGGAAATAGAGCTAAGAGGTGGAAACATAAAAAAGGAAATTGTAAGTAGGCCTAATCCATTTCAGTCCAAACTTACAGCTTCCTTAAAAGAAGTTTTAAAGTTTAGCAGTAAGAAGTGAACCTGTGAGAAATGAAATTATATGAAATAATATTCAGCTTGCAAATATGTCATTTAAACTTGTCATTGAACCAAATACAGCATTTCTGCTAATAAAGACTTAGTGGGTCAGTTTGTTTCTTTGAATTGGAGCTGGTTTTGAATAACATATGTGAAGATAAATGGCCTTTAAGCTCAAGAATTTTAAATTTGCTTTTTATTTTCAAATTTGCTTTTTAAACCAGTATTTTTATTGTTTTAGTTTTAACAGTCTCTACTACATAGTTGACTGTATTGCAAACAACTATAGGACTAAAAAGTTCAGTTTTTTACTTTTGAGGGAGTCATTTAACAACCTTACTTTTCCTTTTATGAAAGACTAATTACACAGTCTTTTCTTTTATAGTGTTTTATGATGTTCAGGAGATAGCTTCCTTATTTTAAAATAAGGAAGAAAGACCAAAAAAAGTAAATGATTCTCTTCTCTTAGTATGTTTGTAAATAAGGTCATTTCTTTTATGTATGTTTAGCTCATACTGTATAGAGCCTTTTAAATTAAGATTATTTGAGATTAGAAATTCATCAGCCCAGTATTTTATAGAAGGAGAGGATGGACTGGTTTGATCTTAATGAGTATGGTTCTTTATTGAGTGTTAAAAGTGCATATAAAGTGTTTAAGTTAGGTATTCATTATATTTTTGTTTTGACTAACTATACTATTAAAAGCAGTGGGTGTGTTTTTTTTAATAGTTTCAAGACATAGTGGCAGTGTGAAATTGATCAACCCTTTATTTTACCCCTTAATTAACAATATCTTTGAGGAGAGCTTAACGAAATCTAAAAAAAGACCCTTCTCTTCACAGGTGAATTAACTTTAAGTATAATCTGAGTATAAACAGGTTTGGTTGGGCACTGGGTACATCGTGACTTCCTAAACTGTTTTAGAAATTAAAATCTGGAATTCCTTACCATGGGCTCCTGGAAAGCCCAGATTTTGCAAAGATATTTGGAGCACTGTGTCGTGTTGCTATTAGCCTCATTTTTGTTAGTAGTTGAATCTTATCCTTAAAATATTGAGAATTCTTCTGTGAAGGATTTTTCTTCTAGATATAAAGGAATTAACACATGATTCATGAAAAATGACTATAGGTTTTTTTGTTTCAAGGATATCTTCCTTTTTAAGACAATGAGCAATTTTAACTGCCCTACAGTGTAATAGCCTATTCCTAGAAGTTATGAAAACCTGCAGTAACTTGAGGTATTTAAGCAAGAGATGGGTAATCTCTTGTCCAGGAGGCTATAGGACAAACCTTTAATAACCTAAGTTTTTTAAACTGTCATTTGGCTCTGGGGCTCAGCCCCAGGTATCCTGTACATACACCACTATCTTCTTTTTCGGTTTTTATGTTAGATTAATATATTTTTTACAGAAAAAATTATATTTGTATTAATTAACTTCATGGCATACCTCTCTAATACGTTTTTTCTGATTTTTTTGGCTGCATAGTCTTTGATTTGCTCTTCATTTTTTTTTAATTGTGGTATAGTTGATTTACAATGTTGTGTTAGTTTCAGGTGTACAGCAGAGTGATTCAGTTATACATACATATACATCTTTTTTTTTTCTAACTCACGCATTCAAACTTATTTTGCTCTTAATGAGTAAGGTACAGGGGCAACAGTGTTGAGCTAAGGACTGAAATTAGTGGGGTTGACTCTCTGGACCTCACAGGAGTGAGGGAGCTCCTGGAAGGCAAGTACTATGTGTGTCCCCAGCATCTGGGACAGGGTCTGGTGTCCCAGACCCAGCTGAAGATTGAAAACACAGTATACACCTATTTTTTTTTCAGATTCTTTTCCCTTATAGTTTATTACAACATATTGAGTATAATTCCCTGGGCTATACAGTAGGTCTTTGTTGGCTATGTTTTATATATAGTAGTATATATGTTAATCCCAAACTCCTAATTTATCCCTCCCCACCAACACTAACTTTAGAGTGTTCTGTCTTAAAATGTGATATTTATTTAGCACTTCTATGCCTTAATACATTTGGTTGATTTTAATAGAAAAATTTCATTTTATGTTACTATTTAGTAAAATTGAAGCTTTAGGTAGTCCTGTCTTCTTTATCCTTTATCTTTTGGTACCCCCTTACCTCTAAATAATCCCAATCAAGAAGCATAGGATCTAGGATTGGGCAAAGTCAGTAAATCCAAAATCTAGCTGTCAGAATTTCAGCTTCCCAGGAAGGCATATCAAGTTTAAAAAAAAAAAAAAAGAACAAAACTCAACTACTAAACTATAGGTCTTAGGGCTGTGTACATAGGAGATAAAACCATAAAGAAATAGAAAGCATTGATTTCTATAAAAGTCTGGAGTGCTTGCTCTTGGAGGGGAGGAAGAGGGCACTTGAAGGCACTTTAGGGGGGGCTCGCAAAGCTAACCTGGGGTAGTTACAAGGGTATCTTTATAATAGTTCACTAAATTAGTTTTCTAAGAAACTTTCCTAGGAGATTCTGTTACATACTCAAATTTGGGCAACCCAGATTTCTAACATCTGATTTTTTTCTTTCCATCACTAATATCCTATTTTCTGTCTTTGCCTCAGGTGGCTTAAATTAATCTTCTTTAGTCTTTCCTGGGGAGAGGTAGGCAGGGGGAAGAGATTTAGTTTGCTCTTCTTTGAATCTTTTACATATAAAATTTCATAAGCTCTATTATTTTCTATAATTTACTAAATGGAATTGTATACAGGCATAATTATTTTTCTGAAAAAAGCCCTCATAATTGCATTTATGTGTTGGGAAAATAAAAATAGTGCTGCTTTTTACCAAAACAGTAATTCTTAAATGATGTTTTCCAGGAGTTTTTTTGTTTTGGTTTAGTTTGGTTTTCTAAATATATAAGTAAATAAAAACATGTTCATTGAAAAAAAGTATCTTTAGATATTTTTTCATTTTCTTAGTGAAGTATCACTCATTTGTGCTTCTTAATGTCATAGGATATACAACAGGACCTCTTTCTTAAATACACCAAAGGACTGTAATTACTGTAATAGGGTATATTACTGTGTAACCTGGGGTTAGACCCTAACTTCCCAGGTTGTAAAATTATATTTTCATAAAAGTTTACTGATCACTTGTAAAGAATGTAAAATATTGTTAAGTATAACCACTTTATGATCCTAGAGAAGGAGTTTGTTAAAACCAAAGTAAGCTAATTAAAATTACTTGCATCTGTGATTCTGTTGCCCCACCCACCCTCTTCTTGTCAAATTCATAGAGACAGAAAGTAGAAAGATTTGCCAGGGGCTGCTGCTAAGGGGAAATGAAAAATTATAGCTTACTGGGTACAGAGTTAACAGTTTTTCAAGATGAAAAATGTTCGATGGATGGATGGTATTAATGGTTGCACACAATGTGGGTGTACTCAGTGCCACTGAACTGCCCATGTAAAAATGGTTAAAACTGTAAATATTTAATGTATTTTACCACAATTAGTTAAATAATTTAAAATAATTATGTTTTGCTCTAGGCATGGCTATAACCAGCAGTGTCACCACCTAATCCAGGTTACCAAAAGGACCTAACTTGAAATTCTCATTAATGATTATATACTCTTTTCCCTTCTTAAAATGACTAGAGTATTCGATATAGAAAACTAAGTGACTAACAAATCCCCTCACCAAATTTTTGGTGAATGAATGAAAAACTACTGTGTATTTTTTTTTTTTTTTTTGCGGTACGCAGGCCTCTCACTGTTGTGGCCTCTCCCGTTGCGGAGCACAGGCTCCGGACGCACAGGCTCAGTGGCCATGGCTCATGGGGCCTAGCCGCTCCGCGGCATGTGGGATCTTCCCGGACCGGGGCACAAACCTGTGTCCCCTGCATCGGCAGGCGGACTCTCAACCACTGCGCCACCAGGGAAGCCCAATACTGTGTATTTTTAAAATCACTGGTAAAAAATGAATCTTCTCTCAGGTTTGTAGAGCTGCCTGAGTTATTTTGGGCATGTCAGTTTACCTTTGAAAGCCTCACTTCTCTATAAAATAAACATATTAGCTAAGAATATCAATAAAATCCCTTGCAGCTCTGACAATCTTATTCTATTTATTTATGGCTGAGTTGGGTCTTTGTTGCTGCACGCGGGCTTTCTCTAGTTGCAGTGAGCGGGGGCTACTCTTCGTTGTAAGTGCGTGGGCTTCTCATTGCTGTAGCTTCTCTTGTTGCAGAGTACGGGCTCTAGGCGCCGGAGCTTCAGGAGTTGTGGCTTGCGGGCTCTTGAGCACAGGCTGAGTAGTTGTGGTGCACAGGCTTAGTTGCTCCGCAGCATGTGGGATCTTCCCAGACCAGGGCTCGAACCTGTGTCCCCTGCATTGGCAGGCGGATTCTTAACCACTGCGCCACCAGGGAAGTCCGACAATCTTATTCTTAAAGCTAAGTTATCTTATTCCAAACCACTCTTTAGAAAACTAAGTATATAAAACAGTTTCTCTCCTTTATTTTAATGGACCATCTTGATTTTCAAAAGAGAAAATAAATATATATAGATGTATAGGATAGTCTCTAAGAATAATTCATAAATCAACATTTATTAACTTTAGAATTATAGAAGGAGCCTCTATAATTTTTCAAAAGCTTTGTGTGCATCTTTCTCCCGTGTATACAGCTAGAGGATTTTTCTCTTTACTTTCTTATGCCCTTAGCAAAAATCGTAAAATTCTAACAACAATGTTTAAGTGCCTACTATTCACCAGGCACTATTCCAAGAACTACTGAACAAAACAAAACAAAGTCCTTGTCTCTGCTGTCATGGAACTTTTTTTTTTTTTTTTTAGCCGTGCCGCACAACTTGTGGGATCTTAGTTCCCAGACCAGGGATTGAATCCATGCACCCTGAAGTGGAAGCACAGAGTCTTAACCACTGGTTTACCAGGGAAGTCCCAAACTTATATTCTAATGGGAGGGAACAGACAGTAAGCAAGTATATGTCAGTTGGTAATAAGTGCAAAAACAAAAAGAAAAGAAAACTGAGTGAACTGATGAGGATGATTATAATTTTTGTGACTTTCTGTTTGAATACAAAAAAAAAATCCCCCCCCCAAAAAAAAGAAAAGGAAGAAGGAGGAAGGGAGGGAAAAATGAAGCATCATAGATCGACAGGGAGTAAGGAAGGATTAGAGGGGATCGCCCTTTCAGATAGAATGCTCAGAGAAAGTTTCTCTGATCAGGTAACAGATGAGCAGAAACTTGAAGGAAATGAAGCCCTATAGATATCTAGGGGGAGAGTATCCCAATCTGTGGGCATAGCAAGGGGGATGCCCTTAAATAGGAGTTTGCTTTACAAGTTGGCGGCAAAGAGGCCAAGTGGGGCTAGAGTGAAGTAAGCAAGAGAGTGGTGGGAAATGACACCTGAGAAAGAGCTAAGAGCCAGATGATTTAACTAGATGAGTAAGCAAGTGAGAGAAATGGAGGGAAATGACCTTGGAGAGCTAAGGGTCATGGGGGACCTTGTAGGCCGTGGTAAGAACTTAGGCTTTTATTCTGAGTAAGAGGGGAGACAATGGAGCATTTTGAACAGGGGTGTGATATCCAATTTAGATGTTTTGAAAAGATCGTTCTAGCTGCTATGTGTTAAACAGACTACCAGGAGATAAGAGTGCAAAGAGATTAGATAGGAGGCTTAATAATGAAGGTTAGTGTTGATAGTGACTTGTACTAGGGCTAGGGCAGTAGATGGAGAGGTAACAAGTGGTTAGATTAGAGATATATTTCAAATAAGGGAGCCTACAGATTTGCTGATTGATCAGATGTGGAGTGTGAAAGAGAGAAAGGAAGGTTGCAGCACAAGCAACTGAAAGAATGGAATTATTTATAAGATGAGAAAGACTAGAGGGAGAGTAGACTGAAGGGAGTGCTTTGGACGTGTTAAGTTTGAAATGGCTATTTGACATCCAAGTAAATATATCAGGTAGACAGCTAGATATGAGAGTTACTAGTTTGAGTATATTAACCAAGCAAAATAAGCTACAATAAATTCTAAAGAATGGTCTACCTTTTCATTCTACAGGATACTCTGCACCTTGCTCCTGTTCACCCCACCTATACCTGCCCTTTATATATCTGTGTGCCATTTGGGTTTTCTAGTTTGCAAACTCCCATTCTTTTCCCCTGAGAATTGTTTCTCAAACAACTAGGTACACAAGCACTTAAAGGTGAAAAAGAGTAACTGTATACTATGTGCTATTAGAAAATACTCATTTTATTTTACTCTCTGATTGAAAGAAAAGTTAGCTAACAAGGTTCTTTAGTTCGTTGACTTAGTTTAGTTTAGTTGGTTTAGGTTTAGTTCATTGAGGTTTAAATATTCAGTACCTTTCTCTTTATTTCAGTAGAGAAAAAGGCAGTTTCCAGCACAGCACCTGAATAAACAAAGTATTTTTAGATCTAAGAGATTACTGCTTTTCTGGGCAAACCTCCTCATCCATGCCAAAGTATAAAATAGACCCTCCTTTTTGGAGAGCAATTTGGCAGTATCTGGTAAAATGGAAGATGCTGATATGACCTAGAAGTTCCACTTCTAGGTATATTGCCTTAAGAAACTCTTGATATGTGCACAAAAATATAGCTATGTTTGTTATAGCTTTGTTTATAATAGTGGAAAATTGGAGCAACCTAAATATTCTTCAACAGGAAAATGGTTAAACAAACCATGGCATATTCAAGCAATGGAACACTATAAACTGATAAAATGAATGACCTAGGACTATGTTTATTAATGTGGATAAAAATCACAGTGTTGAGTGAATAAGGAAGGCTGGACAAGAGATATATGTTTTTTTATTTCACACTTCTCAAAAAGGAAGATCATCCTATCTTTACAGAAACTTCCACGTGTGAGACAGTACATAAAATGGTTTTTACCTATATTAGTTAATTTAATTCTCACAGCAGCTTTGTGAAATAAATGATGTTATCCTATTTTGCATTTATGCATTCAAAAAATATTTATATAATATTTGTCAGACACTGTTCCAAGTACTGCAGATACAGCAGTTAATTAAACAAAGTTCCTGTTCTCATAGAGCTTTTATTCTACTGAGGGGAGACAGATAATTTTCAAATATACAAACAATTATATATCAGGTGGTAATGTAGGCTATGAAGAAAAATAAGCAGAGTAGCAGGATAGAGGGTAATAAGGATTGCTATTTTAGATAACATAAACTAAGACTCACAAGTAGAAGAAACTGAAACTCATAGAGGTAAAGAAACCTGCTGAAAGTCACTCAACATAAAATTTGGAGCTAGGATTTAAACCTAAATCAATCTAATTCCAGAGGCTCCTATCTGTCATTTACACGCTAGGAAAATATATTAATTACATAATAGCACCTGAGATCAGCAATACTGTAAGGAAAAAAGTTTTTAAAGAATAGAGAGCAGTGTAGATAGGTTGGATGCTTTGAACAACCAAACACCTTCATGAAGTATTAATTGGGAATCAGGGAATAAGATTCAGAAAGTGAGAAAAGAGTTAAGAAATCAAAGCAAGCAAGCACCATGTTGATTTTGCCTTAAGCCTTGATAGCAGCTTGAGTGGCACTGAAAATCATTTTATGGAGTGCTATTTGTTGGAAGTAGGTTGTGGTTGCCAGTGTGAGTGTTAAGAAATTAAGGAGTGAGAGTATTCATGAATTTGTTAAGAACATGAATTGGAGTCAGACAGCCTCGGTACCCAACATTTATTTAACAGTTGTTTGGCACAAGCCACTTAACTTTTTTTGTTGTTTTTTGTTTGTTTGTTTGTTTGTTTGCCTCAGAATAGAGTCTATTTGAGATTCTTTTTTTCCAGGACTTAACCTTTCAAAGTCTTTTCTTTTCCCTTTGGGCTATGTTGACAATAACTAAGTTCACTTCTCAGTCACTTCTTTTATTTTCAAATATCAGAATAACCATATCTTCTATTAGTAGATAAATTGATCATCATCTACACTGCCTGGTTCTACTTCTACACTTCTACTGCCATCCCCTGCCATTTATTTAATAGCAAAAATGTTTGAATGCTTACTGTGGAGATAAAGACCAACCAAATGAGAAAAGCAAAACCTATTCATTCTGAGCTCACCATAGCAAGGGAGTTAGCCACCATCACTTGCATTTTGGCAGTGACTCAAAGGCAGGCAGAGGAGTGGGAAAGCTTTGTAGTGGAAAAAAAAGGGAAGGCTGCTGGTATGTCCTGACTGGACACTGTTGGCATGAGGAAGCTGAATGCAAGACAACTAGAAGGGAGGCATCCTATGTGACTGTTTAGGGGTGCATATTTGGCTTTCTCTGGTGGGTCCTAAGTTGGAAGCAGGGATAAAAATCAGGGAAGCTCTAAGTTATTAATCAAGTCCTGGCCATTTTGGACCCACTGTAACAGAAGTTATTGTTTGGCTTCACAGCTTGTCACTAGAGGTAGCAGTCTGACTTCCTGAGATTCTGACTTACAAGACTGGCTTCGGGGGCTGTTTATTGGATCAACAGATAAGGGATTGGCTTCCTGGGCAAGTTCCTGCAGGTTGTGGGTCAGAGTTCTGTTTTTATATACGGTCTGGCCATTGTCCCTTAGTGTATTCAGTTTCTCACTACTTTGCATCGTTCACAATTATTTTGAGTTAAAATCTTTACCATAATGTCTTCTTAAAGTGCTTAATTCAGTATGATTTCCCGCAGGAAGACTTTAGCAAGATGAAATTTTTATTTTATTTTTTCTGGTACTGACATAATATTGCTTTTCACTTTCAGTGGTTACCAGTGACTCAGGAACTGAGCTTCCGAAAATTTATAGAACAATCTGATTTACTAGAGGAACTTAAATATGACTTCAATGAAAAAGCTGAATTGAGACACACTGAGACACATAAGCCTTTTGTCTTTAACTATTATAAAAATATCCTGGAGAGGAATAGCAAGCGCTACCAGGCCCTTGGCCATTTGCTTGAACAATACATTTATGAACTTTTGGAAAAAGTGTGCAAATTACAAAAAGTATATATCCCACCAGAGGCTGACAAGGAACCAAGAAGCTTCTTTTTCATGAGTGAGAGAGCATTAACAAGTCATCATTCTGCTCTTCTCGTCCTTCTTCAGGACCGTGGAGTCTTTAGAGCTGGTCAGTGGAGTCAGCAGGCAGTAATACATCATGGTCTCCAACATGGAAGTCAGATACCATGTATTCAAATGGCATTGCAGGCACATTATGATGTAATTGTGCTAAACCCCAACGACAATTTTGTGGACCTACAGACAGAAAAAGAGTGGAAAGGCCTTTTAACACAAAATGTTGAGTCCCCTTCCAGAAAAATGGTTCAGACTGAGAGCTTTTTATCTCTCCAGCAGTCTCTCCAATGTATTCCAAAAAGATGCAGCAACACTCCTGAAGAACACATGGCTTATATTTGGGATTACTTCATTTCAAAGGCTGAAGGCAAGGATGTTGCCTTCCTTGTACATGGTTATGGAGGCTTAGTTTTTATGGACTTGCTTGTTCATAGAAAGTGGGAAGTAATGAGCAAAGTATATGCTGTTGCACTTATTGACTCTGAACATCACGTAGGACACCAGCTGGGGAGTGACATCCAGTTATTAGCATGGATAAAGCACCACTGCCGTGAATGGGTGACAAGTCCAAAGCCTTTGGATAAACCTGCAGCTACTGTTTTGAAAAAGGAGTTTCCCACGGTTTCTGCTGGTACAGAAGAACACAACTTAGCCCCTTCCTCTAGCCTTCAGTCAATTTTTAAATACTTTAGAAAATCTTTGAAAGCCAAAGGAGCTATTAATTTCTCTCGAGTGCCCATAGTAACTAGAAGCTCCACAAAAAGAAAGCAAAGTGCTTAAGTGACTTTTTTGCCATCTAAGATTGTTTTGTCCCACTGAAACTTTGCTAATGTAGATGCTAGAAGAAAAAGAATACTTCCAACTCATAGGCAGTATGTTCTGGCTTGAAATTTGATTTGTTAACTCTTTTAAGAAGTGAGTATGTCCTCTTCAGTAGCCTATTGATGAACCAGGAAGTCAGTCAGTACTATCATTAATATTTTACAGTATTAGTCAAATTAAGAGTAGTCTAGTTAGAGGATCTTCTTTTGAAAAGATTTCTCAGTTTCATAGAATGACACCAAAAGTGTAGTTGATAGAAATTAAAGACTAAGTCAGTGTTTGACTTCTGCATTATTAATGCTGTATTAAAAATATAAGTGAACATAAAAATTAAACATCATAAGCAACTCCATTCTTTGTATGTTTGTGAGTTTTTTTGTTTATGTTTGTTGATCTCGTGTGTGTGTTTACTCACCTTCAGCTAATATTTGAGTGTCTACTATGTACTAGTCAATACTAGTGTTGGGCACACTGGCAAACAAGGCCAACGTTGCCTTTAACCTTATTTGGAGTTCACAATGAACAACAAATTGCAAGTGTGAAGAGTGTTAAGAAATAAAGGGTGTCATAGAACATCTAGCATGAGAGCTAACAGCCTTGGGGTTCAGGGAATACTCCCTGAGAAAATGATGCCTAGTTTGAAGAACAATAGTAGTTATCTGGAAAAACTAAGTCATAGGCAAAGGAATCACATGTGCAAAAGTCCTAAGGCAGGAGGAAGAAGTCCAGTTCAGCTGGAACTAAAAGATTATGGGGAGTAGTGTTAAAGAAAAAATTATTCATGACATGCATTAAAGACAGTAAGGAAGATTTATTCAAAAGGGATTGCTGCAATGGAGGTTTTGTAGTAGGGGAGAGAGATTGGGCTCAACTCCAAACACAAGGACAAGGGTGGGGCGGGGCGGTTATAGCCAAGTAGCAGGGTAAGGGTCAGTGAATGGAAAACTACTAAGTAAAAACATTAGGGATAATAGATATTCTTGCTAGACTGATTCAACAGGATTCTTACTGAAGGCGGGCCAGGGGTGGTAAGATATTGACAGTGGAGGATGAGGAATTTTATCAGATATAATAGAGGACGTTCAGATACCAAAGGTGAGAATTTCACTAACTGACTCAGCATAATTCCTACTAAAACTGGACTAAGCAGACCAAGGGCAGAGCCCAATGTCAGAGCCTAGTCAAGAGGAGGGCTCAGAGGAGCCAGACTCTGATTTGATAAAGGAGAGAGGTTTTGTCAGTAGCTGCAAAGTTAAGTTAGAGAAATAAACAGGCAGCTTATTCAAGGCTGCAATGTCCATGTTAAGAATTTTTACTTTAGGACGTCCCTGGTGGCACAGTGGTTAAGAATCCGCCTGCCAATGCAGGGCACACGGCTTCAAGCCCTGGTCTGGGAAGATCCCACATGCCGTGGAGCAACTAAGCCCGTGTGTCACAACTACTGAGCCTGCACTCTAGAGCCCACGAGCCACAACTACTGAGCCCGCGTGCCACAACTACTGAAGCCCGTGTGCCTAGAGCCCATGCTCCACAACAGGAGAAGCCACAGCAATAAGAAGCCCTGCTCACCTCAACTACAGAAAGCCCGTGCAGCAACGAAGACCCAACACAGCCAAAAATAAATAAATTTTAAAAAGAATTTTTTTTTACTTTATTCTAATGACAATGGAAGCCATTGGATGGTTTTAGACAGGAGAATATTATCAGATTTACATTTTATAAAGAATATCCCGATTGCAGTTTAGAGAATAGATTAGAAGGAGAACAAGCTTGGAAGCCAGGAGACCAAAATAATTTTGGCAGTAGTTTGAGAAATGCTTAATACTTTTTTTCAATTGAAGTATAGTTGATTTACAGCATTGTGTTAGTATTAGGTATACAGTAAAATGATTCAGTTTTTTTGAGGATTATATTCCATTATAGGTTATTACAAGATATTGAATATAATTCCCTGTGCTATACAATAAATCCTTGTTGCATCTCTATTTATGCATAATATTGAGTTGGCCAAGAAGTTTGTTTGGGCTTTTCTATAACATCTTATAGATGTTACATTTGAAAAACTGACTCTGCCATATCTAATAGGACATACAAATTTTTCTGTACATAGCTCTTTCTAGTGTCTTCCTAGTGTTCTTATTCCTAGTTTTGGGGGTTTTGTTTTTTGTTTTTTGTCTGCTCCGTGCGGCATGCGGGATCTTAGTTCCCCAACCAGGGATCAACCCGTGCCCCCTGCAGTGGAAGCGTGGATTCTCAACCACTGGACCGCCAGGGAAGTCCCTCCTAGTGTTTTTTTAACCTAGTATACACTATAATTCCTGTTACGGACTGAATGTTTGTGTCCCCGCCAAAATTCATGGTGAAATCTTAATCCCCAACGTGATGGTATTAGGAGGTGGGGTGTTTGGGAGGTGACTAGGTCATGAGGGTAGAGCTCTCACGAATGAGATTAGTACTTTTATGAAAGAAACCCCAGAAAGCTCCCTTCTACAATGTGAGACAGAGTGAGAACACAGCCATCTATGAAGCAGGAAGCAGGCCTTCAACAGACACTGAATCTTCTGGTGCCTCAATCATGGACTTCCCAGTGTCTAGAACTGTGAGAAATAAATATTTGTTGTCTAAGCCTCCCAGTCTACGATACTCTGTTATAGCAGCCCGAACAGACTATGACAATTCCTTAACAGTATAGACATAATATCTCAAATTTCTCTTTCTGCACCATGTCTTGAGTGGCATAATGAAAAAAAAACAAAAAGCACTGAATTGTAAATCAGGATATGCAGATTTTAAATGACTCCCAGGGGGAATCCCCTGGCAGTCTAGTGGTTAGGACTTGGTGCTTTCACTGCCTCAGGCCTGGGATCAATCCCTGGTGGAGGAACTAAGATCCCGAAAGCCATGAGGTGCAGCCAAAAATAAAAAAATAAATAAATGACTCCTAGCATTGGATAAACCAGTTACTCGCTCCCAGCCTGCATTTCCCATTGTGTAAATAAGTTGAGCTTTAGATGTCTCTACCAACATAGATAGTCTATCTAGAATGTATTTAATGCACTTACTGTGAAAAGCGCCAAAAAAGTAAAGATAAAGTGTTGCCATAAAAACTATTTTGTCTTATATTTAACTAACTGAACGTTGATGTTTCTCATAACCCCCAATTTACTGTTTAATGTGGTAGTCAGGTGTATTAGTTATATATTGCTACATATTAGATTACCCCCAAAACCTGGTGACTTAAAACAACAAACATTTATTATCTCACAGCTTCTGTTGGTCAGGAATTCAGGAGCAGCTTAATTGGGTGATTCTGGTTCAGGATCCCTCAGAAGAGCACACTCAAGACTGTCTGAAGGGCTTCCCTGGTGGCACAGTGGTTAAGAATCCATCTGCCAATGCAGGGGACACGGGTTTGAGCCCTGGTCCAGGAAGATCCCACGTGCCACAGAGCAAGTAAGCCCATGCGCCACAACTACTGAGCCCACGTGCCACAACTACTGAAGCCCACCGCAATGAGAAGCCCACACACCGCAACGAAGAGTGGTGCCGGCTCGCCGCAACTAGAGAAAGCCCACGCGCAGCAACGAAGACCCAACGTGGCCATAAATAAATAAATAAATTTATTTATTTTTTTAAAAAAAAGACTGTCTGAAGCTGCAGTGATCTAAAGCTGGGCTGGCTGTTGGCAGGAGGCCTCAGTAACTCGCTATATGGACTTCTTCCATAGGCTGCTTCTATTAAAAACTTAACCTGACACTTGTTCAAATGGTAAGGAAGACTTTACTCAAGACTATTGCAGTTAGGGACATTGCAATAGGGAACAGAGATCAGGCTCAACTCCAAAACAATAAAGATAGCTAGGAGCAGAGTGGGGATATCAGTGGATGGAAAACTAAGAGACCTCAAGGGTAGAGAGATTCTTGCTAAAGGCAGGACAAGGGCTTTGATATGAAGAGTGAGGAGTGAGAAACTTGATAAGATATCAAGGTTGGGGGATGACTTAGCAGGATTCTTGCTAAAATTGACCTATGCAATCTCACAGAAAGTCAAGGTCAAGGACTAATCCCAGGAGAGGGCTCAGAAGAGCCTAACTAAAGTCTGGTCAAGGAGAGTCTTTGTCACTTGAATGTCCTCACAACATGGCAGCTAGCTTCCCACAGGATGAATCATCCAGGTGAATAAGCAAGCCAGAAACTACACCACCTTTTATGACCTACTCTCTGAAGTTGCATACTGGTCTACTTTTTTCCTATTTGTTGGACATGAGTCACTAAGTTCAAGGGAAGAAGAATTAGACTCCACCTCGTGAGACAGTGTCAAAGAATTTGGAGACATATTTTAGACTACCACATCAGAAATGATGCCAACTGAAATTAATGGTATAGCAGCTCAACTCAATTGTTGCTTATAAGATTATCTTGGTCTGGGAGCATTTTTATCCTGTTTTAAAGTTTTTCTTGTTTTGATAAACAGCTGTGTATTTAGAAACTGGTTTCCTCTTTCTCTGCAAGACATCAGAATTTTTGCCACAAATACTTGTGTTGAAAATAAAGTTTATTTTAATTTTCTCTCCTAGGGTCACCCTAAACTATTCCCCTACTCTGACTTCCGATGTTGCTCTATTTTAGCAGCTTGAAGTCAAAAAAGGATATCTCCAGATTTTTGGCTATAAGCTGCAGACCAGAGATGTGTCCTGATAGAGAAAAGACTGATAAGGGAGGACTGCAGGAAAATCCTAAGACTTTCTGACATCAGTATGTGATAACTTTTCCCCTTCTTGTGGAAAATAGAGGTAATAGGCTATGATCATTGTAAACGAAGTACACCAAGATTTGTGTGTCACTTCCCGATACCAGACTAAACATATTAAAATTTTAACAAAGAAAAAAAGAACATATTGTGAATTCACTGTGGGAAGTCTCTGTTAAAGAAGACAGCAAGAAATTCTCTTACTTCCTTTTCAATGCTTCTTCAAAAGCAGCAGTTCTCTAACTTTAAAGTACATCAGGATAACCTGGAGGTCTTAAAGACTGCTAGATATCACTGCCAAAGTTTCTGATTCAGGAGAATTGGTAGGTGGGGCCACAGAATTTGCCTTTTAACTAGTTCCTAGGTGATACTGATGCTGCTGGTCTGGGGATCACACTTTGTGAACCACTGTTAGGAAGATTAGGGGTGGCCAGGGAGGTAATAACGTTAAGTCTATCTCATGTGAGGTAAAAGTTATGATGGATTATCATCTGGATTATCATCTGGACCAAAGTTCCTCCCCTGAGGAAAGCAACAAAAGGGATTTGTTGACTGAGCTCATGTTTTACAGTCCCAAAGATTCAAGTGCACTGACACATTTGTCTTTCCCTCCTGTAGGAAAGGAAGTGGTGTGTCTCACTTACCTTTCAAGACCAATACTTTCCATTTCTACCATATAATTTAAGGGCAAATACAAATTAAAAATAAGAGATGGGGCTTCCCTGGTGGCGCAGTGGTTGAGAGTCCGCCTGCCGATGCAGGGGACACGGGTTCGTGCCCCGGTCCGGGAAGATCCCACATGCCATGGAGCGGCTAGGCCCGTGAGCCATGGCTGCTGGGCCTGAGCGTCCAGAGCCTGTGCTCCGCAACAGGAGAGGCCACAACAGTGAGAGGCCCGCATACTGCAAAAAAAAAAAAAATGTCCGGCCCAGAAAGACGCCTCCCTAATTTTAGCAAACCATAAGACAGATATGCCTACACCAAAAGGAAAAGAGAAACTTCAAATGCTACTAAATACCGAGTACAAAATTGAGTTTTGAAGCAAAAACAATACCATAATTATACCCTGACTGTGATTCCTAGATGATCTCTCATGACCCATCCCACTGTACTCCTGCCACACACTCTTGTGGTCATGGCCTGAATCTTGGCATTACCACAACATTCACAAAAGCAGATGATACCTGACTCTTCTGCAATGTCCTATCAGTTCAGTTTGCTTACTCAATTACACCTACTAACCTGTTTCTCAGCTCTTTTGAAACCTCTGGCCAGTTGTGTATTTACTTTCTATCAGTCTCTCATCCCATGTTCTATCATTACTGTACTGGCCTCTCATTATGCACCTGAGGCTCTGTAGACCACTCGTGCAGCAACTCTGATGCCAATAACTTTAACAACTTTACCCCATTTCCCTTCTATAAACTTAATTGTACTTGGACCTCTTAGCACTTAGCAGTGTTGGCAAAATGGGGGGAGGGGTCATATAAGATAGACTGATATCACTATAAATTCATGACCCCCAAACTGAATTAGACCATAAACACTGCCTAACAACATGACTGTCATTCCCTAGTCAGCTCACACTTCGTTCTTTCTTTTTTTAATTGTGATTTTAAGAAACACATAAGTTTACCATATTAACAATTTTTAAGCTCAGTAGTGTTAAGTATATTCGTGCTGTTGTGCAACAGATTTCCAGAACTTTTTCACCTTGCAAAACTGAAACTGTTATACCCACTAAACAACTCCTTGTTTTCACCACCACCCTCCTAGTTCCTGGTAAACACAATTCTACTTTCTGCTTCTATTGTTGACACAAATAATCAACAATCAAACTATAATAAGTAATAGAAAAGAGTTTTATTAGAACCAAACTGAGGACTATAGCCTGGGAGGCAGCCTCTCAGCAGCTCCAAGGATCTGCTCCATTGAAGCATGGTTTTCAGCACAGTTTCAATCCTTATTATTAAAACAAAGAACAGGGCTTCCCTGGTGGCACAGTGGTTGAGAGTCCGCCTGCCGATGCAGGGGACACGGGTTCGTGCCCCTGTCCGGGAAGATCCCACATGCCGCGGAGCGGCTAGGCCCGTGAGCCATGGCCGTTGAGCCTGCGTGTCCGGAGCCTGTGCTCCGCAACGGGAGAGGCCACAACAGTGAGAGGCCCGCGTACCGCAAATAAATAAATAAATAAATAAATAAAACAAAGAACATACATCAAACATGACAGGGGTACACTCCTTCAAGGTTTCAAAAGAGACAGAATAGTATGTATTCAATGAGACAGCATAATCCTGGTGTCTGGGAAGGGAACCTTACCTTCAAGAAAGTGTTAATGGATGCCACAGGAAGAGAGCTATTTATCCTTATCTTCGAAGAGGACATTCTTTATCTTAATGGTTAAAGTAGATGTGCTGTATAAGTGTTTGACAGGCCGTAAGTCAGGCTGTGTTTCAGTTCACACAAAGTTCAGGCAGAACCACGTATAAGCCAGAATTACTTCCCTATACTGCAATATGTGAAAAACTTCTCCATCACTGAGTGTGTCACATTCACTCTTCATAACAATTTCAAACCTTCTCCCATTCTTCGCTCTCCAGAGATTCTCAGCTGACTACCTCTTTCACAGAAATGGGAACTCTAAAATTACAAGTGCCATATCTACAAACTGGTTTCCATCCCCACCTAAGTTTCTTCCCTTCTTCCTGTTACAAAGGAAGTGGTATTTCCTCCTCCTATCCAAGACCAGTTCCCTCCATCTGTCCTCTGAATCCCATCTCTTTCAATCTTCTGAGGAAGTTCACCCTTCACAACCTTTCTTTCCTTATTTCCTTGCTAACAATCCTATCAGCTGGTCAAGTCTCTCCCAGGCACAGTAAAAATAACAAAAATTTCCTGGACACCACACCGGAGGCTAAGCCCACCGAATATTGCCTCTGCCAAGATTCATAAAAACGTTTAACCTTGATGACTCAATTTTCTCATATTCCACTCATCCCTTACCCACTCTCACCTGGCTTCAGCCCCCAAACCTCACAACGCGGTCTCAATAGTCTTTGTATTGCTACTGTCAGTGGATGTTTTTCAGCCTGCATTGCACGACAGTGCTGCTTTCCAGGCCGGAAGGCTTGCCCCTTTGTCATGACGTCATATGGAAGCGCCGGAAGGAGGGGAAGGGATTTCCGGCTGCGGGTCTCGTGTCAACGACGGATACTGTGTAGAGTGATAGGTAATCTGTGGGTCAGGTGCAGCGCGGATCCCTGGGCAGCGTTTCCCGGCAGAATCCTGCGTCCTCTGGGGTTCCTTGTGGTTTGCACCGGCCGGAGCCACTGTCTTTGCACTCCTGGTACGGGCGGGTTTCTTGTCTGCCAGTGTGTGTGGTGAGGTGGGAGGATGCGGGAGACCTAACATACGCATACCGGAGCTTGTGCGTTAAGAAGGCCCACAGATAAGAGGAAGCCTAGTGATTTAATAAACTATAAGTACAGTGCCTGGGACGAGAGCAGTGTTTCCCAAAATGATATCCTTGTTCCCCTTTTAAATATTTGGGGGTTTTGTTCCTTTGATATC